>NW_027437200.1:13731547-14331547 GCF_033239565.1 Halichoeres trimaculatus | reverse complement strand
ACATGCCGGCAGTGTTGACTTAAACAAGCACAGCACGGATGGTGTCTGTTTCCTCACTGTGGTGAATGTGTGGACATTTCTTATATGGGAAGCTGTGCACCCTTTGCTGTTCCCTTCTCCACCTGTCAACATAAAGCCCCGGTGAAATGTGCCCATATGGTGACACAGCCTCACATGCTCTGTTTGCAGGGCATAACTTAAGCACAGACAGCTCCCAGCTCCCTTTAATCTTTCTCTACACTTATTTTACGATGGACCAAAGTGGCATATGAAGTGGCTCTTACTCTGCGCTGTTGTGTAAAAGGCATCAACACACTTCTCCAGTCTGTCTGTCGCTTATTTATTCCTCACCCACCTGCAGTAGCAGCTTCACCTGTAGGCATGGAGTAACAAATCCTTCTCAGAGTGTCTCTGCGTACATGCTCCAAGTGCCTGCTCAACATTGTAAGTAAAGTCTGGAAATGCAGTCTGGCAGCAAGCAACATGACAGCTCTAAATTGTAGGTTTGGCCATAAAAATCACAAAAAGTTTTCAGTAACTCGAACACGTGAGACCAGCAAAAAAGCAATGCCTGGCTGTAGCAATAAATGAAAATCACTATAGATGACACTCCTCCCTTTTTAACATACAAAAAGTGACACCAATAAATCACTACATATAAAGAAGTTATTTCCAAGTCTCTGTTTTTTGGGGTGTTATGGATCTCAAAAAATGTGGACACTTGAGGAATTGCATTTTTTTGCAATCCTGCATATATGCTCCATATGTGGTATAGTCCTCAGTAATCCTGACAAGTGGAGCCGTGCAATTGACGCCAAAGATAACCAAAGCAACACACGCTGAAACGGGTCATCACAGTCCAAGCAAGAGCAGATTTTGTGCTGATACTACAGAAAGTTCAGAAGCTTTAGTGTGACTGCTCATTAAAACTCATTTTTCTGCTGTGCTAATTAACTAAGGAACACTCTAGCAGTTGTGTTTCTCAGCATAGGGGTCAAT
Source organism: Halichoeres trimaculatus (assembly GCF_033239565.1). Taxonomy (NCBI): domain Eukaryota; kingdom Metazoa; phylum Chordata; class Actinopteri; order Labriformes; family Labridae; genus Halichoeres; species Halichoeres trimaculatus. The sequence goes on along the minus strand of NW_027437200.1, from coordinate 14,330,548 downwards.
CAGATCTTATTACCTCCGCCAAGCAGGTTATGTTTTTGGTTTGTCTGTCTGCGAACAACATAATTCAAAAAGTAATGAACGGATCTTCATGAAATTTTCAGGAAATGTTCAAAATGAGATAAAGAAGAAGTGATTAAATTTTGGAGGTGATCTGGATCACCATCTGGATCCAGGAATTTTTTAAAGGATTCTTCATCATTGTGAGATAGGGCCATTTTCATAATATATTTATATAACTCCACCATAAATGGCCAGATTGCTTTGCAAAACAATACAAGACAAGGTCACCATAATTTCTGACAGATGTAAAAGTACGATCCAGATCCTAGCAATATTGTGGATACTAAGATCAGGAATATGAAATATGTACTGGGTCATCATCATTTTCAAATTATTGTACAAACCTGCAACTAACACCTAATTGTAGCAGACAGTCTGCTGAAAGAGAGTATAACATTAAAGTAGGACTAAAGTGTTGTGTGAAAATCACAATATGCTTGGCAGAGGTCTGTGCTGCCTGAGTGTTTTCCTAGTTTGAGCATCACTTAGCGAATACAAATTGAACTTATATCTTGGCTTCACTTTAGTGGAGCTGGTGTGTCGTCCAATGTTTTTTTTTTTTTGTTTGTTTTTTTTTTTTTTACAGCTTATGGCATAAGTAGTTGAACTAAATGAAAAAAAAACTTGACAAAACATATACTATAAGATATATCTTCCAGTATGCCAACCCTCTCAACCCTAAAAACAAGGGTGTTTTTTTTTTTTTTTTTTTTTTTTTTTTTAAACCTGGTTCATAATTAACCACATTATCATTGCCCTAATAAATTAGCTTATTGTTCTGGTCTGAGATAATTTTTCAGTAAACTACTGTAGCCGCATGTAATTCATATGAGCGTGTTACTTTATGTAACTTATTTTGTAAGACAAAGAAAATCAGAGTTAAATTAGTTCGACAAAGATTTCATCATTTGAATCTGGATTTTGTACATGTTTCTGTGGGATCAGTACCATTCAGTTCATCTGCACATGTAAACATGATGCAGAACTCTTCCCCTGGCAACTGTGGTTCACAGTCGCTTGTTCCAAACCAACACATGAGAAAACAACAGATTTTATATTAGCTGTAACAATGGCTGACAGCAGACCAGCAGGCCCAGTGATACAGGGAACGACTGAACTCTGGTCAAAGCAGACGAACCCAGTGTGAAAACGACCCAAGCTGTTGAATGGCAAGATGAGTGTAGCATCCTACGTTTTGTCAGGCTGTTGTCGAGAGAAGCTCAGCAGGCTGCAGGGGTGTGATAGAGGTCAACTGCATGATTGAATCCACCATAGCAGGGCCTCAGACCTGGACAGCAGGACCTTTCAAAGCTGCCCATGGCTCCAAGCATCTGTTCTTATGGGGAAAATCAATCATCTCATCTCCAAAGTGGAGTGTATTGGACAAATTAGGGAGCTGGCATACCTTCGTGTTACTCTTTCCTGGCTGGCGATTTTTCTCTCAGACACAAAGTTGTTCCTGATGCACTTGACTTTCATACTCAGACAGTTTTGGGAGGCGGCCACCTCATTGTGTAATTGAAAACCCAGCGCCGTGCCACTACACTCGCACAGTTTGGCTACCCGGCGGAGCATCTGCAAGCAGTTCTGGTCCGGCTCTCGACTGTTTGAGGCAGGCGCTGGCTGGGCTGACTGCTCGGAAAGAGAAAACCCCTGGCTAGCTGAGAATAATAAGTACCCATGGGAAGCTGCCAGATGGACATTTACTGTGGAGCCTAGCTGGAGAGGGAGAAATCTGTCAAACATCACACCAGGCATCTGTGGGGGAGCAGTGCAGGTTCACGTCCACCATGTCGGATAAGAGGAGTGCTCTTTGTCGAGACTAAAAGCTGTTAGATTTTTAACACATCATATCTAGTTGATGCATTTACCTTCTTTCAAGGTCAACGACTCACATTACATTAAACCCACCTGTTAGAGCTTTCAATAATGTCTACATAATGGAAGCTTTAAAGACACTTATCATATGTTTGCAGTGGCCAGTACAGACACGCTGAATAGCCTTTCACTTTGACTTAGTTTAATTGCTGTTTCTGGGTGTTCAGCAGCTTATTCATTTAAAAGTTACATATTTTTCCAGATGCTCTGTCGTGCTGAGGCAACAAAGACTACAGACATCTGAGGCCACGTTTACACAAAGACTCCCACAAAGATTCTTCCTTTGTGTTTCCAAAAGCCACCCGCGTTTACATGAGGACAGCAAGAAAACGATCCGCATACGACTCCAAGAGGACAAGTCACAACGATGTAGTGGCCATGCCAGACCAGTAGTTGGCGATGTGGATATATATTTGTATATATGCTATTTGGAAATCGCCATCATTGTTGTGGTTGTTCTTTCTTTTTCTGCCGTTTTATTGTGTGAGACGGTTGGCAATCCAACCTTGAGGCACATTACCGCCACCATCTGGACTGTAATGGCTTAACTGGAAGTTGTGGCTGCGCGCGCAACCTTCACCTGAAACTGCGAGTGCACATGCGGTGACGTCAGCATTTCACCCTGAAACGCTCTGCTCTGTGTTTATACCAGGATGGATGGAGGAGCGTTTTGAAAACTCTCCACTCTGGAGAGCGTTTTCAAAAGTTCCGTTTTCAGACAAAACGCAACGCGGTCTCATCTAAATGCAAGGCCTAAACACAACAAAATGTTATCGGGTTTGACTTTTTTTTGGCGTCGTGTAAACGCGCCATGGGTTTATGTTCAATACTTGTGTCAAATTTGCCAAATAGGCCAAAAAGATAATGCTATCCCCTCCTGGAAATTGGCACAGACTTCTTTAGTCTTTTCTTAGATAGACCTTGAAGCCCCATCTTTTGACTTACAGTAGAAACGTCCAGCATTCCTTTTCTTTTTTCCACACACTCTTCAATACAAAGCTATAGGCGAGGAATTACAATTGGCTCATTATACTCTTGGAAGCTCAAGGGCTCCAGAGACACAAGCAGAGGGAGAACGAGAGAGAAAAGAGCACAAAGAGTTCACCCCGGTACCGTCAGCAGCGAGAGAGGACCTTGGTTCTCTTCGACAAGCTGTGCACCAGTTATTATTGCATTATGTCTGGCAGCACTCCTCTCAGACAGGAACTGAGCCACACTTGATCAGCGATATGACACTGGCAGAGAGGAGAGTGATTGCTGGCTGCTTAGTTAAGCAAATACCATTATGCTGTTGAAGTCTAAAAGTAGATCTGCGCTTGGTGGGAATGATAAAAGACCAGCCCGGACAGTATCCAAAGCACTGGCAGCTTTGTAATCCTCAGGAGTGGATTCTTGTGAAATGGTTTTTTTGGTTTATTCTTCCCTCAGAGAACAAGAACAATGCTATTCATGGATGATACACTGCTTTCAAGTCTCCATCTGGGCTTCTCATGCCCTGGAAAAAGTGATCTTTAACAGGGTTTAGAATATCAAGAATAAATGCCTAATTACGGAGCATTTTCTGATGACTGTGTACATTATGGATGGTGTTCTCTGTGTACACAGCTAAGGTAACAGAATATGTTTTGTAGCAATGATCTGGAGTTCACAGCCCTCATAGGGGTGCTTATATGGAGAACAAGCGAGGAGTCATTACCCCAAGCCGTTAGAGAGCAACCATAGCCTGTTCCTGCAGAGGGTCTTAATATTAGCGCTTTCGTGTCTTTTAGCTGTGCCCTCTGGGTAACGGGCCATTTCGCTAATGGTGAGTTTCTCGAGCATGTGTCAAAAGCCTCCTGGCATATGAAAAGCTCTTGAGGGGGCTTAAAGTGATCGTTTCCTGCTCTTTTTTTAAACACAACTACCGCTGGGTAAATTGTTAACAAGAAATATGACTGATAGCTTGTTAGAGTGACTTCGCATAAGTCCTACTGTAATTAGACAAGAGTGACAGATTCACCGATGTTCACTTTTACAGCCACCCCAGAGAAATCTGCCAACTTTGGATTACATTAGCTGAGCCTGTCAGTCCCCCTCTTTTACTCTCGATAAGCAATTTCTGGTATTTACATAACAGTCACTCATTATAGCAGATGATCTCACATGCTACACACATGCAGACGCTGATACATGATAGTGTGCAACACAATTTGGGAACACACCAAACAGATTCATGCACACTTGGATGCCCCCTTTTTCCTGGGCTGCTGTTTCGAACAGATGGCTTATCTTTAACTTTATCAGTGGCAGAGGTGTCACACGCAAACGCGGGAAGTTTCTCCAGTGCCTGGGGAGAGCGGCATCCGTCAGAAGCTAAAAGCATATGGTGGAGGCACATTAAGGTGTCCTTTCTCTCTTCCCCTGCCTTCCTGTTGGTTGTGCGGTTGCGCAACCAAGCGTCAGATGCTCACTTCACAGGACAAAATATGTACTTGTGTGTGTGTGTGTTTTGGAGTGTGTGGTGGGAAAGTGGGCACTTAATTTAAGATCTTGTGGTTCCTGTTGGATCAGTTTTATGTGTTTTTAAAGCTCTTCAGCTCCTTATTCATCCACCCATCTGCATGTTCTATTTGCATATACTTGTTCTTGTGCTTATAAAGAAATGTTTAACAGTTAAACATTACTTCTACTGGGCATGGTGAAATAATGTTTCTCCATTTTGGAGAGAAATTGCGAAGCAAAATCAGCTGTGTCAAGGAGGTGTTGTTTTCCCTCTCTCTCCCACTAATATCAGCCTCTACTGCCATCCCAACCTAAACGCCCCAGTAAGGCACTCAATTCCAACATTGGAAGGAAAGCGTGTTTACCAGATCCTCCATGTGTTGCATTCCTACATTAAGCTGAGTGTCAATCAAAGCCCTGTTTGGGCTCAGTCTTCCATGCACCAACACGACAGCATGGTGTTGGACACGAATCAGACGCACTCGAGAAATTACATTCTGCTTGTGTGGTTAAGGAAGTGCACAGTAGATGTAGATGTGGAGGTACTGGAAAGCTTGCCTGCTTAGACACAAACTCTGTCTGTGAATATGTTTGTTTCGACAACAGAGGGATGATTAATTAAAACATCGATTCACTTAAGAATCTAATTCCTTATTGGATATATCTTTACATAAAGGTAAATGCCACTTAAATTAATTGGTGAAACATGTATGAAGCAAAATCAATCAATCAAGCAGGCAACCAATTCAAAAATAACAACAAAAAAAAAAGAAAGAAAAAAAAAACTAGAAAACTAATCACCGAAACAGGCAAATCAACTAACTAATTAATTGATAACAAACAGGGGCCGTTTAACAAACCAGACAACCAAACCAACTGATAAATCAACCAAATAACAAGCTACTTAAAGAAATATCCAACAAAAAACCTAAACTAACCATTCAATCGACCTCTATACCAACCAATCCATTAATAAACTAGTAAACTCACCAAATAACCAGCCAATTTGTGGAAAACTAATGATAAAACAGAATAGAATAATACAATAGAATAGAACTTTATATGTCATTGCAACAAAGTATGAAAAAAAATGAAATAATATACAAAAATAAAATTATAATACAAAGAATATATACATTCATATAAAAATTAATTAAATATTATAATTTTATTGATAATTTAATAAAATTGTACAAATGAATATATAGAATTATACAAAATATAAAATAATTAAAATGATAACATAAAATAAAATTAAAAAAAATAGTGAGACAGTCAACCAACCAACCTAGTGGTAAAACAACAAACAGATTTTTTTTTTTTCCTTTTTAAAGAACTAGTCAGTCAAACAACCAAACAGCAAGTTGATGAATTAAACAACAAAACAAAACTAACCCAACTGACTAATCAACCTTCTAGCCAACCACCTAACCAGCCAGGTGATAATTAAAATGGCTAACACAGACAAAGAAGAAGAAGAAGAAGAAGAAGAAGAAGAAAGAAAGAAACAAACAAACAAAAAAAACACCTGCAAAAAAAAAAATCACCCAATTTATCACCCAACCAACCCACCAACCAACCAACCAACTGCTCACCACAGCCATGCATACAAAAAGACAGATCAATCAACTAACCATATAAAATATAGCCTTTAGTTGTTCAACAATGGGGAATTTACAGAATTACAGTTATACAAGACAAAATAAAGTGCAATAAAGACGACAGAGGGTTTCAGCATTAACAGGAGTGAAAATGTCACAGGTACAACTATTACAAGTCCAAAAGTTAACCAACGATCACACCAACCAATCAATAAACAAACCAATCAAATCTTATTTTTTTACGCAAAGTCACAAAAGAAGCACTGAGCAACATAATACCAAATGATAGAAAAAAAATGAAGAACCAATACAAAGAGGAGTACTTGTTAAAAAATGACAGGTAAACCCTGTTTTTAATGGTAAAAAACTGAGCAGACCTGTACTCACTGGTGAGTAGCCGTCTGCAACAACACAAACTGCTTTCCTTTTCTTTCTCGAGCCAATGTTTTATAAACCAAGAAGTTAATACAGTTATAAAATTACTTCCAGCATTTTTCATCTACTGTTTCTTTCTTTTCCTCAGTTTTGACATCTCCTTTGTGCTAGGCTTCAACTCAAGAATGAATTCTCTGATATGTCACAGCATGCATCCCACAAACCCCCTCGAGCTTTTCCTTTTTTTTCCTTTTGTTGTTCCTGTTTTGACGTCTCTCTAATAAGCGCCAGCAATTAGCCTGCTCTTCAAAAATATGATTTTTTATTGTGTATCAGGGTTTGGTCATTAAATGCAACAAAGGCAGTCAAAAAGAGACACAATGGGCTTAGCTGATTAAGGGTGCTGCAGAAATGATGCTTGGTTGAGAAACAATCAAGGAAATTCACTTTATTTTGTATCATCCTGTTAATAATAAGAAAAAGTCCAGCACGTTTTTTAAAGTGCAGTAATGTGTTCTGTTTTGACAGTATTTTTCCATTAAGCATGCAAAAACACACCATTTCTTTCATCTTTATATAAGATCATTTGAATGTGCTGCTGTTTGCATCAAGCCTCAGATTGTTTGTGCTGCTGATAAATCTGACGGGGCCTCAGCTGAAGTCAAGCAGTCTCCCCTGAGACAGCATCTGGCCTAAGTTGACTCAAACCTCCTGCATCCAAACTGGCAGAACATTTTAGAATGATGAAGACCACTGGACAGAATCCATGGCCTTGCTTCTCTAAAGGTTGAATGTCAGAGGTTGCTGGGTGGCCAACCCATCTGCCAGTCTGGCGCCAGCTACATACAGTAGAGGGTGGATGTTAGTAATCGAGTGGCATACTTCGTGGGTGTTTGAGAGGAGACAGGCTGTGTCGTGTTCATCAGAGCATCGCCCTCAGAAAGATTATGTCGTTGTCACCAGCTTGATTAACAATGTTTTGACAGTTGCAAAGTAACCGTGATTAATTTGTTCTTTGTGAGTTGTCAAGGTTTGTTGAGGTATTTAAAGGAAAGACATATGCCTACACGCTTTCAGAAAATACAAGTCAAACCTTGTTCTGTTGAGAAGCAGGATTCCCCTCCTGAAATCACAATGTCCTGAAATCATTTCGAAAGCAAGCAAAGGCTCGTGATCATGGAAGGATTAATCTATTAGTGAGCTGGAGGGAAAAGTTGAATGTTTGGCCCAGTGAACTTCACCACCCTCTTAGAGCCCTAAGTCCATTTTGTATACACTCTGTCAATTCCAAGCTCTTATCAGGTGCAGGCATACAGCAAACAGGACATGGCAGGTGCATTGTATCCCTACACACCTGAAAAGAAGCCAGCTGTGTTACACCAGCCAAAATGTCCTGAGAGAAAGGTGTGTGGCCATTTGATTAAATTAAACCTAATTTTATTTTTCTTTACACAAATTAAACTGAATAGAAGTTGGCTTCTTAGTGAGAACCAAATGTGACAGACTTTGAACTTAAATGAACCATTTTTTCAATAACCTGGGGACAGTGTTGTAATGTAACAAAGTACAAATACTTTGTTACTGTACTAAAGTAACATTTTTTACACATCTGTACTTAACTTTGCATTGGCGTTTTCTCCCGGAGGCCAAGGGAAGCCATGCTTCCTCTCTTTTTTCTGACTGTAGCTGTGAATTAATGAAAATACTCCTTTTTAACAGTTTTGATAATTCTGTGTTTCGTCACTGTCATCTCTTCCTTAATTCTTTCCTCTACTTATTGAGCATTTTACGATGTGTAAAAAAGCGCCCACATAAATGTTCTGTTGTGAATGAGTGGTGAAAATACGATATTGCACATTTTTGCCTGCAAGGAGGCCAAGCCGAGTTGGCGTCTCTTGGTGAAAAAAAACAAGAATGATTAACCAATCAGATGAGGCTGCAGTCATGACACTGCTCACCTGTGATTGGCCAAGACTGTGTCAAGGGAAGCGACCCCGTCTTTGGCCTCAAACCAATCAAATCACTGTATCGTCGTCATCAAACCACTGAATGAAATCAGGGAGATTAGCACATTAGCAGAGTGCATGAAGTGGCCGGTCGTGCATTTGAGTGGGCGGTTGAGTAAATTAATACAATGTTAAAGCTAAGTCAAGAGGCCAATGTATGTGTGTGAATGAGTGACTGAGGGTGGGAGAGTGTAAGGCCGTGTATTGATGTATAAGTAAGTAAAATGAGCGCTCTCTGGGCACTCTAACAGGTCATTCCATTACATGAAATAGCGATATACAAACTGCAACATAGTCTTTTATGTACCCCACTTCCTAAAATTAGAAGAAATTTGAGATAGTGACGTAATGCCTTTTGGTCAACCCAACTGCCAAGTGGGAAGAAGAAATTCAGCTTGTCTGGGCATGTCACATTATCGATGCCATCATGGAAGCACCTGCGGCAAGCACTGATGCTAACGATTCTTTGGTAGCATCTGTTGAGAATGTCGACCACAGCGGCAAACTCTGTGAACTCTGTGGTGCTGCTGCAGAAAGCATTGCACAACCGTGGCTGTGTTTGCATGAAATGGTCTCTTACGTTGGAGTGAAAGATTCTTCCTACCAGATGAAATGCCAAGAGTGACTGAAACAGCAGGGTGCAAGTTTTCGTTGAAGAAGTTAAAGCCTCTTTCTCCTGTGCCTGGATATTGTCTTTTCACTGTAAGAAAGCCACAATAAATTTCAAAATCAAAATTCTAACTGATTACTTTTCAAAAGATACTTTTAATACTTAAGAAGATTTTATATCATGAAAGTACTTTTGATTCTTAAGTATAAAAATCAGGTACTTCAAGACTTTTGCTCAAGTAATATTCTAAAAAGTGACTTTAACTTTTACCTAAGAAGTTGTATGGTAACACACTTGTATTTCTCCTCAAGTACTGCTTTTAAGTAAGACTGCCTGGGGAATAACTAAATGTCTCAAAGTGCTTTATGACTGTTTAATCAGCTCATATTGAATCAGACATGGTGTTTTATTCCAAGCACAAGCTTGATTATATTCTCTAACAGCTTTATTTTCCTGTTTCTTATTTCTTATCACAAGAGCAAATGATGATGAATGTAGCGCGTTAGCCACAATTTAGCCCGAGCGTTGGTCAGTATCTTGAAAAAATATCTCTAAGCATGCTTTTGTTTTGCTTATTATTTGCATTTTGGAAGCAGAGTTCAATGCATACTTGCTGTAGTGAAAGACTTTGTGTTTAAGATGTAAGGGAATAGATTTGAAGCTAAGAACAGCACTCACATACAGCACTATTTGTGCACTAACTGTGGATTACATTAGAGAATAATGTTGTACAAATGCAATTTACATGTCTGTCTGTTCAGGAAGGGTTAAAAGAAGGAACCTTCAATTGCTCTTTGAATGCATTAGCTCTTTGAAGGAGGCAGTTGATGACATTTGATTTAAAAAAAAGAGAGAAGAAATGAACTGTAATGATTCATAGTGATGTACAGCCCCAGTGTTAGTCACATACTGCCGCGTGTCCTCACTGTTACCCAGAATAAGATATTCATCACAGTATTAAGTGATTAGTATGCACAATAGTGCCCTTTTGTTTCTTCTTAATTACTTTTAACTGTGCAGCAAGCATCACTGCACCATGCTTAAGGGCTGCAGAATATTTACCCTGCAGAGCTTTATGTACACACAAAGCCGCTCCCCCATGTCCCCGTGCATTTCTACTTTCGCTTTCTTGACCAATCCCAAAATAGAAACCTGTGTTAATTAGTCCTCTGTGGCCTGCCATACAGAGAATCCAGGTTTGTAAATACAAGAGAGGATGTGTCCTCAATTGTCCCTTGTTACAGATTAAGGCCTGAGGCCAGATGGGAAACTTGAGCCAAGCTGGGGTTTTTTTTCGTTGTTTTTTTTCTCCGGCTCTGTCATTCCTGCAGGTCACAGAGGAAAGGTTTTTGTGTTTGCCAACAGCCTTAAGTGACCACAGGCCTTGATAAAGGGTTACCTTGCAGATTCAAGCCTGTGACACATGGATAGATTGGTGAATTGGTGTGCAGAAATTAGGGCTGTGATCGACAAAGCCAAGTTACAAATTGCAGAGAAACATCTGAATATGCTCAGCACTGCATTTGTCTCAAATGTGCAAATGTGTTTATAGCTGTGCTGAGGTAAGATTTCTTATAATGTCAAGGACACAAGTTGTTATGTAATGAAACGCCTGCCTTCCTCTGCATATGGGCTAATATAAATCTTTGTGATATGAGGAGTTTTGGTTGCAATGGAAAATGAGCAGTATGTAAATCTGACTCTCTTGCCATAACTACAATTTGTCCTTTTCCTAGATGCTGAACAGTAAGTTATAAGAGAAGTCAAGAAAAGGCATTTGGATTTAAAGATCCCATATTGTGCAAAAATCACTTTATTAAGTCTTTTAGTGAAATTTGTGGGTCTTTGGCTTTCCTCCCAGCCCACAAGGTGTGATATTTAATGACAAAACCTGTACTTAGTAGTGCTTGTGAATGTAAAATCCTGACCGTAAACAAGCTGTTGGGATTTTGGGGATTTGCCGATGTCAGCGATTCCCTTTTTTGATCAATCAGGAACAAGTCTGACCTGATTGGTCCACCGGAGCAGATACCCCAAACCCCCTTCCCGCCCACTCCCCTCTCCGCTGCTGGAAGGAAATCTGTCCAGCAGCGGGGAGAAGAATACCAAAGTTGAAGAGCCATCACTGCGGCATAGTTCCATGCACAAGCTTCCCATCCCGGAAGACGACAAGTCTAAGTGGCTAGAGTTCATTTATCAAGGAAATGTGCCAGCTACACTCAGTAAAACTGTGCATGTGTGTGCTAGTCACTTCATGGCCAACTGCTTTTCCAACTTTGGACAGTACAACAGAGGGTTAGCGAAATGACTGGTCCTGAATCCAGGCGCATTAGCAACCATCCACCAACAAACAAACCTGGGACCCTGGAAATGTGAGTATTTTAAATGCTGTGTGCTGTGGAGCAGATGTAAGAGCTTTTCCTCAGTGTCCCCCCTGTCTCTGTGTTAGCTTCAGGATGCTAACTTTAGCTGCGGTTAGCCTGTTGGTTTAGCCTGTAATGTTACGGTAAACGAGCTTCGCTGTTTTCTAAACATTGTGCTCTCAGAGCTCATGGTGCCGCTCTCAGTGATGCTGAAGAGTGGGGCGGTATCAGCGGTGGCTCATTTACATATAAAGGCCACGCCCACTAAATCAGAGCGTTCTGAACAGAGGGGCTATGAGAGCCTGGAAACAATGCTGCTGTGCTTGATTTATTGCCTTTTTGGACCAAAACATGTCACTACCATTTCATGAAGACATCAATGATCCATATTAAACTGCAGAAGAGGAGCAGAATAAGGGACCTTAAAGAAGAGGGGGGAAAGGTCTCTGAATACGATGTTGATAATCACTTCATAACGTTGGTGCATCCCCTTAACTGCATCATCAAATGTATTACATCTCCTGTCACCCAACAAAACAACCCCCTTGATTACACTGGGCTTAAATCTCTTTCAGTAAAATAAACAAGCCTCATGTTCTGGATCAATATCAACTACATTATCAAAGGCAGTGAATACAAAAGCATGTTAAACTACATCAAGCTGTTTCCCAAAGAAAGTTGGCCCCATTGAGGAACAACAAACCACACTGAAAAAAAAAAAAAAAAAAAAAATATGTCTGTACACAATTGTGTAAATCCTGATTTATAAAAAAACAAACACAGCAATTATCAAAATGATTGTTTCAGTCACATTATTCAATGAAAGCATGATAATATCTAATTCTACATTGATTGAATTTAAGTGATGCATTCATTTGGCAAAAAGTGCATCTTAATTTCATGTTAAAATCACATCCATACACAGATATCTACCTATGCATTTACACTCATGTTTCTGCATGAGGCCGTGTATCAATGCAAATCACTTTATCTTTCTACAACTCTGCATTTTCAAGCAGAGAAGGAGCCAATTTTCAAGCCATGTCTCAAAATGACCACCTGTCTTCAACACTTAAAACTAAAGACTCTGTTGTGTTCTTCTGTAACTTTTACAAAGGAAATAACCTCATGTTAGCTCTTGATTCCGGTGCTGCTGATGTCTCTCATCTCTCTGGGGCTAATTAAAAAGATTGTGTCGGTGCATTGTAAGTGGAATTACGTGACTGCCAGGCTACCACACTCGTTCCTCGCCTCCCCACATTGTATTTACTTGGTGTTTCTTCAGAAGTGAAGAGGCTGTTACATGTGTCACAGCGACATCACGCCCCATCATTAATTTTCCATCTTGTTACCGTACATCCACCTCTTACTTCTTTTATTCCCTTGCTCTCAAACTTTCCCTCTTTGCCTCAGCATGATAATCACCTGACTTGAAAGATGGCAAGCAAAGAAAAGGAATCAGGATACTGTATGCAAGAATAACAAGCTGACACTGCACACTCAACGGCAGTGAATAATCTTTCCCACATTTTTATTCCTCCCCCTAGCTTTGCACTGTAAACATTGCCCGTTATCTATTTTTATCCTGCTGCTTTCTTCTGTTCCTGGCAGTAAGATTTTGTTTACCCTTCAGTTTTCTGTTGTTTCAGATTTTAGTGGATTGGAACACAGTGAAGTGATGGTAGGACACCTTTGTTAGTGGCAAATGACCTTTGATACAAAGAGCTTGTGCTTACATCAAAGTAGTTTGCTTTTGACACGCAGAAATATTAAAATATAATCAACTTAACTAAAATTACTTAAGTCTTCTCAGAACATTAGCGTCTTTTTTAAAATCATGTCATCACTCTTTGAACCGTGTTAATCGATGAGTTAGAGCAGGTAATTTACAAGGCACACTTCCGGAGAGGCTGTGTTAAAACCGGTGCATTATGATTTATATTAACATAATCCAGTCTTGCTAAATTGGATCAGCCATATTATTAAAGCTTTCACTCAGTGTGGTTAATTCATCTCATGCTTAACTCCTAATGAGAAATAAGGAAGCAGTTACAAGGCAGGGTACAGACTGAAACGCAGGTAGAGATTATCAGCCTGCCTCGCATGGTCTCATTCTCACTCCCAGCGTGTCTGTGTCATGTCTACAGGGATAGAAACAACGAAAAACCACTCAAGTGTACACTCTTCATCTTGTGGTATCAGTTTGGGTGCCTATGTCTCAGACTTTGTTCTAAACCAAGGAGGATTTTTCATTAAAGGCTCTTTGGAAACTGTGCTCAACAAAGACCTGCTGATACTCGTGAGTTGGAAATAAATGAGGGCTTTAAGTTGAATAATATAAATGTGGAATGCAGGGTTTAAAGCTGGGTACACACTTTAGGATATAGTCAAAATTTGGAGTCAAGCACTTTCCTCTAACAAAAGCCAGCAAAGGCACAAGTTATTATGGTTTTTAAGGTTAGCATACCAGATTTTACTGTGGTGTAAATATGTAAAGACTGATTGACTTCCTCCTATCTGCTTGGAAGATTACCTTGTCTGTTATGTGTGCAAACAAAAACAGGTGGACAACAAAACAAAGTAAAAATCAAAACAAAACAAGAAACAATATTAAAACAACCAATCAGGGACGAGTTAACCGAAGAAGGAAGCACAACTAACACAGTCAGGGCTACAACAGTTAACACAGTAAAAGTTTTTTTGGAGGTCCAAACTAAGGACCAGCTTCCTGCTCTGTGGCAAAGACACAGGTTTTTATTCTTCTCCTGAAAAAGCAACCCTGTCTGACTGTCATGGACGGATGTAAACTGTGGATGTACTTGGTCGTAGGGGTTGCACAATTTCTCATTTTTAACCAAAAAAAAAAAAAGTAGATGGTTTTTTTCTTCAAGAGCTGCAGCGACACAACGATTAGTAGCATGACATCCCAGGTAAATAGAATAGAATAGAAAAGAATAGAAAATACTTTATTTATCCCTGGGGTAAATTCAGGAGGAGTCACGGTAGCAATCAAGAAAACAAAAGTAAGAAAGTGTATGGAAAGTGCAAAAACGTCTACTCCACCCTCTGGTAATCCCTCTGTTGCTGGGTTGGCACAGCTAGCTTGTCCATCTTATTGGAGATAGATCTTACGTTCCCAATAACAATGAATGGAAGAACAGGTCCATGTCCTCACTTCTTAGCTCACACCTGAGAACCAGCACGTCGTCCTCACCTCCTTCTTCTCATCTTGTGGGGAAACATCAGGCCTTGCACCAGTTAGCATTAACATGCTACAGGCTGCTAACAGCTGATATTACATATAAACAATGCAGCCATGGTTAGGATCTCCAGACAAACACAGGAGAAAAAGTAGTAAAAATATCACTGAAGACAAAACCAGTTTGGTGTCCATGACCAACAAATGAGCCATACAAAGTGATGATCCACTCCAAATACAAAGATGACAAAAAAGAGACAAAAAATAAAATAAGATGAAGAGATGAGAAACAGCCTTAGGGCGTTCTCCTTAAATTACAGTTTTAGGAGCTTTTATCAGCTATTATTTGGCATAATTTGCTAACATCTATAGTGGGATTTGAATAAAAAGGTTCCTCTAAATTAGGTTCCAGGAACTAAAATAGTTTATAGCTCCTGCAGTGCAGAGGGTTCCTTCATGTAGTGTGAAATTGCCTGTGCATGTTGGGAACACATTGACTGCTGGCATTTTGCTAACTCCTGACTACCATCACACTGTTGTTTGTCTGAAACCAGTGTTGGTACTGGAGGGTCTGTTCCTAAAATGTGTACACTGCATTATTCAGACAACAATGAAAAATCAAAGGTTTGGAGTCAACAGCACACTCAGATCAAGTGCACATTAATAAATATTAACAATTCTCTGCAGTTTCTTTGTTTTGTCTGCTCTGTCCTCATGCTAATATGTTGTCACAACACATACAATTTGCACTGATTCACAGCAATTATTGTCCCTGCCTGTCGAAAGAGACCTTTAGCAGTTCTGGCGTGTATGAATAAGCTAACATTCTAAATCCCAAACAACACTCCAAGGGGAACCATTCACCGTCTTATCATGCTATCTGTCAACACACGATGCTAATTCAGGTGTGAACGGTAAACTCATTTCCATTTTGTAATCTGGCCATGCTTTCAGAAATATTGGTAGTCTGCCCACCTCGCTGCTTCCCATTGGACACACAAACAAAAACCTGATATCCAGAAAAAATGAGAATGAAATGAGTTAAAAAGAATTAATCAGGATGCTCATGCATAATATGACAGTCAATACCCTATCGATCACTGTAAGATTTTAATTTACCCATAATGACAGAACATTAAGTGAACCTGATTGATAGTTTTTACACATGGGAGGACACAATTATCCTCTGCACAAGCTACACACACACATTCCCTCGCACACAATGCCGACACAAATCCACACACACTCCCCTTCCATAATGTTATTATCTCATTCTCCATGGTCTCATTTTTCACAAAGCCCCGGGGTGTGTGAGGGACAGTCAGGGTTGAGCTCACACAAGCCCCGGCTGCACACCCGACTGCCAGCGAAGGTCTGTGTTAGTACCAAGTGCAGCGCTGCCAGAAGAAACAGGAACAGGGAAATGGAAGGAACCCAGACGATCCTGCAACACAGTTTTCATACTACCAGTGGCAGCAGCTGCTTGACTTTATTGGACAAAACTGATCATTTGGAGGTTTAAATTTGAGGCTTATCAAAAGGGCATTCTTAAAAAGAGAAATGGGTGCACTAAGGTCTGTGCAGCCGCATAAAAAAGAATAACTGCAACATCATAGCAGATGATTGATTCTTACACAGGTCAAATGTTTTCTTTACAGCTCAGTTTTGAGCCTGTGTTCTATTAGAAAGGAAGAAATGTCCAACTTATTTGACTCTTAAGACATCATTTTCAACTTTATCTTTCAGGTCAATTCCTGCATTTTATTAAATAATAAATAATCAATTCATAAGCAAAAAGGCACTGAATGATGCTCGGAAAACTGTTGTTCATCCTCACTGAAATACAACCTATATTTTTCTGTCTGGCACAGAGGGAGGCGAGTTTCTGTCACGACAGGGTTAGTTATCAAACTCTGAAGTGTCGAATCAATACAAGTCTTTGTGCACATCTTCTTTTCAAGTTGCTATGAAGAGAGCATTTTTATTCACACCAACAGTGCTTCCTTGATGTTTAAATAAACTGTGGGATTGATTTTGCATTCAAAACAAACAACTGTCCACTTTCCCATCTGTAAGAACTGAGCCTGGACTGCTCGGACATGACGTCATCATCCAGTGAATCCTTAGCAAAACTGTTTCTTCTTATCTGTGCAGCTGTAGTGAGTAGCTGACTCCAACTTTTACAAGCTGCAATAGATATCCTGCCTCAATCCTTCAGTTTTGTTATTCACACACTGCTTTCTCCTTCTTTTTCCCCTCTACTTTACACCAAAAAGCAAAAGTATTATAAAGTTTTCAAGAGCTCGAGTTGAGTAAATGTCTGCTGTTAGGATTTCGAAGTGGTCAGAGGTTATATAATGCTTATTTTATTACGTCTGTCAACAGAGTTATATTTAGAGTACAGGCTGTCTGCCTGTCTGCTGATGTTTTTGTTGGTTTGTAGCAGGAAATCAACTTAGGAGATTTAATTAAATTTGTTGGAAAAGAGAGGCCAAGGGCCAAGAGAGCATCTGATTAGTTTCCAGCTATGTGGTGATTTATCAAGCATGTTTGTTTTTCTGTTTTTTTTTTTTCACCAAGCTGTTACTCCTGGACTTTGAGCTCGAGAACGGGAAAGCAAATTTTGCCAGCTGAGAGTTCAATTTATTCAACTTTTATCAATTTTTGGCCCATTAAAAAATAGTTGGCAATAAATATCAGCCTGATGTTGGATTGCGTTTCGTGCTAACAACCAAATATTAGCATACTAATATGCCAAAGCTGATCAAACCCTTGGCCTACATCTGCTAAATTTAAGTGCATAAACAATTATATTGTAGGCTATTAAGCAAGCTCACATGAACTCAGAATTCTGACGAGCCCTTAAATGGTGTTAGCATTACAGTTAAGTTAGTTACATTGTTTTTTAATTAGCTACCATAGAAGAATTCCTCTAAGTCTTTGACTTACGCTGAATAGAAGGTTTTCTTTCCACTTGACGTGTCTTTAATTAAATTTACAGATCTCTGTTAAGTCCAGACTTTTCTAAATGTAGCCAGAAATGTGCCCATTTTGCTCTTGATATCCTAGCTTCCCTTACCAAAAGCAGTCATGTTTTTTGGTTAATTTGAGGAGGCATTCAAACAAAGCTGCCACCGTGAAGCTAAGCTATTAACCTTGTTTTCTTTCAAGAGCTTGCTCACTAGAAAATACTGTTAATATAACATAAAGTTAATATTTTAGTGCTATAAACTACCCAAAAACAGACACTTCTGGTAAAAATCTAAACATATAATAATGCAAATTTGGACACAGTACATGATTCATATTTGCCTTTGTTTGTGTAAAGTATAGCAGTGTATGTTAGCATGCTAACCGATGGGAGCAAAGATGATTAAACAAACAATAATCCACTACACTGGAAGCATGATGACAATGGCTTTCCAGGCTTGTAGATGCAGCTCAAAGCACTGTTTGTATGGCCTCACCTAGCTACTAGCATGAGTGTAAAGTTAGCATGATTCTCTTTCAAGTGCTGGCTAGCTCAGTAGGCTTCTGACCAATATTTCTGCTTAATGTCAAGAGTGTGCATTGTCATCATAGGCTTTAAAGCATAGGTTGAAAATACAGCTTAAAGCACAGCTTCGCTAAAATACTGCCTTAAGCTGCTAGTATGAGGGCACACTGATAAGTCTGTGTTATGCTTTCCGCACAAGCTACACGCGGAAATGACAGAAATGCACAAGATCCATACGAGAGAACACGTGAGGCTTGAATGCTTTTTCACACCCCATGTGGCGTCCGTTGGTGTCCATTCTCAAACTGCAGGGGGCGGTGTATCACAAACGTACATCTACTAGAGTACTAAATGAGCTTTGAAAAAGTTTGACTTTGTTTACAACACATTTACATATCTGTCACAGAATTTTTTTCAGATGCTTTTAACTGATTTGTCTTCGCTGCCAGGAATGGCCACAATTTCATGTCGTGAATTGTTTACCACTCGGTTTTTCACCCTTGTTTTTAACCTCTTATAACTAATGAAAACAAAACTCTTCAGAAAAAAGAGGACCTGAATACAAGGCAGCCAAATTATATCTTCAAATCGCCACAATAATCGGACGTTAGAACATTTCTACGAGGTGTATCGATTTCTTTAAGTTTGACCACAGCTCATCTGTAATGGCTGGAGAGCCAGTTTTTGTTGTTTTTGTGGCGATCTCACTTTGAGCTGAGCAAGATGGTGTCCATTTTTTTTTTTTACAGTCTATGGTGAAGAGTCATACAGATGCCTGTATTTCTGCACTTTTATCACTTCTGCCATCTTGTCCCCGCTTCTACGTCCAGCAGGTTAGAAATTTTTCAAGTGTGCACGGCATGAAAATTTCCCAAGTGAAAATGACTGTAGGGGGGGGTGTAGGTGCAAATAAGATGCATCAAGCATAAATCAGCCTCTAGCCTTTGCTGCTTTCAAGTGCTGCATTGTGGCACGGTTTTGGAATTTCAGTGCAAAAGCACATTTAATATTGTTTGGATGAAGGTTTGCATTGTTGTGTAACTGTGAAGACCCCACACTTTAGCTGTGGAACAATCAGTGGACACAGAAGAGACATGTTCCTAGAGTCTGCAAGGTCTGATGAGTGGGCCTCCAGCAGATAGCCACACATATGATCAGTGTCACATCAGCAGCATCACTGAATGTGACACCTCAGACAGGGGCTAGCTGTTACTGTGAGGAGCCAACTCTCCACCACAACTTATTGGTTCAGGGCCAGATTTTTTTATTCATAAGCACATGCTGAAGACAGAAAACCAAATGTCCACAGGTCCCATCCACATTGGCGGACAACTGGAGTCACAGAAATATTGATTCACAAAGCCACAAGTCAGACCAGAAACTCTCAAAACTGCATCTAACATTTGTCAGGGAGGTGCTGTAACATATTCTCCACTTCTCACTTTCCTCATTTACATCTGGAAAGAGGTGACAGGAGTCATGTGGTGTTGGTATCTTGCTGGAAGGTTTGTGCTCCTTACGTACTTCAACAATTATTTGAAACAATGTGATGTATACAAATGTAACAGCAAGCAAGAGTGGGAAGAAATCAAAAGTAACAGCTGTCAACAAAAAATAAAACATGAGGTGTAAAGTTTGCCGTGGGGAAAACACAGACTGATGGTGACAGTGATTTACTGAATAATGCATTACACTTGGGAGACGAGAACATATAGAAACGACATATCGAAGGAACTTTTCTGCTCCCACTTTTGTTGTATGAAAAATACTTTTCTAACACATCTACAAGAATAGCGGTGGCAACATCCTTAAATTTAGAAAGATGAATAACGCCCCCTGAACGTGTGATGAACACTAATTAACAAGTTTCAGCTTGAGAAAACGCTCGTCTCCTGCCTCTTTGCACATTGCGTCCCCTTGTTGCTGCAGCAGTGGCAGGTTGGGTGGATCCCTGAAAAAGAAACCGATTTCACTGCCTCCTGTAAGATGCTGATTTCTGCACTGCTTTTGAAAGAGTCAACTCTCTTTTTACAGCTCCTGGCATTTCCAGAACATCCATATGCTTAACTCTTCAGCGGTGGTTTTTCTTTTTCTCTCACTTTCCTCACCCTGCGTGTCTTCAGGTTTGCCGCGCACACGTTTACAAGAGTGTGAGCAGATGTGCTGTTTATACTGTGAGGTGTTTCGGTAATTGGGACAAATGGTTAATTTGATTTAACACTAATTCCAATCTGTTCTCATCCCTTTTGAAACAAATGGAAGCAACCTTTGATTTTTGGTATTGACACTGTGCTCAGTAAATGGCTGACCATATCACAGTGTGTACCAGCTATAGGTCTCCAGAGAAGCAAATGAACGCTTCCCTCTCAGAGTGCTGGGCGTCATGCCCAGACCTGCCTGATCTGTGTAATAGATCCGCCCCGGCCAGCTAAAGCAAGGCCTTGATCTCAGTCAATACTATTTCCTGTTGTATTTCACACCATGCTGCTGTGGCTAGTCTTGCAGATTAACTGTCACAGGGACATGTTAGGACAGGAGGAGTGCTTAGGCCTGACAGGTATCCCATGACAATCTAATGATTGTATCGTCTTTGGATAAACCTGATCCTCAAAGGTCCAACTCATTCACTCTTGACCACCTTTGAAGCCTCAAAAGTACAATTAAATTCTGTTTACTAGGGCTGGAACAGTATGCTATACTCAGAATTTGATTCTTTTTCGATTTTTGGGATGTGATTTGATTTAAATTTTGTTGGTTGTTTGTTTTTTGACACCAGACCATGTGAAAAAGCTGATGATGAAAATGTCTACAGACTATAACAGGAGCCATATTTCCCCCATAAAATGCACACCTTGTGAGTCAGAGAGAAACATTTCACCCTCTGCTGGAGAAAAGTGGTAACTTTTTTTCCAGTCCAGCTTATAAACAAAGACTGAATTGAAGAATTTGAATTTGAAAAAAAATAATAATGATAATTTTTGACAAAGAATCACAATTTTAATATTGTCAGAAAAAAAATCCAGATACATAAGTGAATCAATTTTTTCCCACCCCTACAATTTAGACATAGCTTAGTTTAAACTTAGCAAAAAGAACGGATACATTTTTGTGGTACTACCACACATGCCCTATCCTTGGTCCAGACACGATCTGGTGTTCAGTTTATGGGGCCACCAGATGATCAAAACAAGAGTCAATAGCAACAGCAGAATTAGCTGTTTGGAATTGGCAGAGAAGATTTGACAGATTTTTCATGGTTGCCGCCCACATACCCCACTTTACTGCTTATACAACTAATTCATGTTCTTTATCAATAGGGATGGGTACCTTTTACATCTGAATCAAAAGGGTACCGATGCCCGGTGCCTGCCAGTTTGTCACCAGTACTCAACAGTGTGGCAACAAATATCAATTTGTTTAATAATCAAATGTATTTCGTTTTTTTTCTAATTTATTATATTTATTCTTTAATATATAACCTTGTAATGCTGTGTTCATTGCCAGCATGGAAAATAACCAACTCTCCCACTCCTTCACAGTCACAAGGTTGCATTTAGATACCTAAACATGGTACCTTTTGATTTCACATGCATCGGTACCTAGTACTTTTGACAGAATTGGGTTGGTAACTATAAGAGTACTTGATTCTGTACCCATCCCTACTTACAAATGTATTGCCAAGAAGCATTTTAATGATAAAGAAATAATCTACCAAACATCAATCTCCTTGCTCTTTTTGCTAAATTTACATTTACGAGATCTATCAAAATATAGGGCAGCTACAGCAAGTTTCTTTCATCCTTTTATTAATAAGCTTTGTTCATTTTGATTTAAGCAGACATTAATAAGTTAAAAAAAAAATCATTATAACTATTTTAAGTCTTCATCTGAATGCTGATGATTGCAGTCATCAGTCGAGACCCCATAATTTTTTCTTTTTAGCTATTGAGGGATAGAGAAGTCACAGATTTGCAGGCTGTTCAAATTTACAAATGAGTGCCCAAAGGCACAAAATCAACAGAAGGCTGCACAAATTTGGCCTGTGGGCTGATCCAACACTAAACTCATGGTGATGTCATTGAAGTCGACTAGATCCCTTGGACCGGACACGGGTAACACCCTCTCAAATGCTGTCCAACATGACTGACTCTGCAGCTGGCAGCAGTACTTGCAATCTAGTAGATCAGCAGTCATCACTAGTTTGATGTGAGTCACTATGCTGATACTGCTTTTAACACAAATACTTCGAGAGCAGCTAACTCCACTAAACAGAGGCTTTTGCAATGCTGAAAACCAACGCTTAATGTGACCATGACTTTAACATTCAGTACCATGAAACATGGCAGGGTAAGTAAGGTATGTCAGCAGGATACCAGTCCATGGTATCTCTGCTCCAATGATGGCTGTCAGTAAAGTCTGCTACACCAATTTTGAAAGAGACAGTGGTAATTATGTGTTATGTTACAACCTGCTCTGCTGCCACCCATTGTGATTGACTCTTCAGCTGACAGCTCTGTCTGCAGCCCAGCAGGACAAACCCTCTGTGGTGTACAGTTTTTATTTTTTCCATAACTTTAAGCAGCAGGTGCACTTTTACTTTCCCTTACTGTGAAAACCTGACATTTTCTCATGACAAACAACAGAGATAGGTTATAAAGTGTGTGTTCTGCTGGTAAAATCGGACTCATGCAGGCTGTAAAAATGGAGGGAAAAACTCTCAACCTGACAAGTCATGTTGTTCAGTTTGAAAGTAAAGAATGTAGAATTTGTTTGACTGAATGGCAGATTGACTAAAGCAACTTCTCTAATAATAATCACAGTGATCTAAATAAACATCTGAATACAGTCAGGACTATACAAAACAATTTCTACATTTTAAACAAAACTAAGCAAATATATAAAACTCTGCTTTGGTTCTCTGATTTCTTTGTCGCCACATGACTGTTACAGTCTGAACATGAAGATTACTTCAACTATTTTCCCAGTTTGGCTGTCGTGATTTATTTATTTATTCATCGGTTTATTTATTTATTTTCCCATGTTGTTCAAATGTCAATTTTTGCTCAACAGCGGCTTTAAACTTAAGTTCATAACAAAGTTTAAGACCATCACCCAGTGTCAGGTGTTTGTCACCACTGCCCTAAAATAACAGTATCCAGTTGAGTTTCGAAACACTTTTTTTGTTTTTGTTTGTTGGTTAATTCACAGGAGTGTTCAAGATCTTAGAATTTAATGCTAAAATACAGTTATTGTTGCCATTCACACATTCTCTAATATACTTTTTGAAAACAAAGGGAGAAAAGAGTAAAGATTATTATTTTTAATTCACAAATCACTGTTATTTACTTGTGTTCCTAAACAGAAAAATAAGTTTCAGTGGTTCTGACTTCTCAGACAATTCCAGTTTTCTGGCTCAAATTAGGAAATAAAATCATAAAATCACTTGAAAACTCCTCACTCCTGTTAATTATGGTGACATAACGGACAATTCTCCAAAGAAAAGAGTCAGAATTAAAGCACTTAATTTGTTAAGCACAATATGTTGAACCACCTGAAGGAACAGTGGATTGGGGTTGTACGTCCCGAGCGTAATTATTTATGGGGTGGTGGGGCAAAACTTTTGAGAACCCCAACATTCAATTACAAGGACTATTACTACTATTAATTACCCCAACATTTAACTACAAGGACAAACCGGTTCAGAGTCAGTTTCTACTAGTGCTGCACGATTTGGGGAAAAGGTGCGATTTGCGATTATGTGGACAATATTGCGATTGCAATTGTGCTTGAGATTTAATAAAAAAAGTTGTGTCATGATGAGTCTACAGACTTGCTTGGTTATCATGGAGAAAAATCTGAATTGCATGTGCTGACATTGCAATTGCGATTGCGATAATCGTGCAGCCCTAGTTTCTACCCAACAGCAGTAAGGGTCCTGAACAAAGGCTGAAATCAGTACCTCATTTGTCATCATGTAATTACCATATCTCCATTACCTCATGTCAATAATGCACCTGAACATGGCAGCTATTTTGCACTTTAAACTGTTTTGTACTGACTGAAGGGCTTTTGCAATTTTGTTGCACTTGTTGCAATGACAAATAAAGTTCTATTCTATTCTATTCTATTCTATTCTATTCTATTTAACTAAATTCTGAAACTAAAATAACCTTTTTGAATTTGTTCTGTTTCATCTGCTTTAGACTGTGACAAAATAATGAACTGTCCATGGTCCTGAAACCATAGACTTGACTTTAAACTGGGCAAAGTAAGTGCATACTGTGAGGTCTAAAGGTGTATAGCTACCTGAACTGAATGGCTGTGTTATAGGTCATAAAACAGGCGTCAAAGTACACATCACATTAACTTTTCTCAAACATGGCCACTGTCATTAAAGTTACCTCTTATCGTGCTGTTTATATTCAAGCTCTGATTCTTTGGTAAGGTTAAGTTTTAGTAAATTTTCTAAGAATGACCGGTCAATGCCCCACCTAAGGGATATCCAGTATTTTATCCTGATGTTGTTACCTTGCAGCTGGGGAAGCAGAAAGGCTTAAAGTAGGTGCCTAATGAAGCTGTCTGTTGGCAGAATGTTTGCCATTCAATGCAGAATCAATAGCTGAAATTAGATACTTTTGGTTATCCTTTGACTTTTCTTCTTGCAAGAACACAAGGTGGAAATGTATACTCCCAACAAAACTAAAAATTCCATTCCATTAAAGTGTGTAGTTATACATTTACCAGCACTGACCAATACTCCTGGTAGAAAGTGTTTCTGCTGTGTACTGGTTGTGAAAATGACTCGTCAATTATTAAAGTTTTTCTGTATTTAATTGTAGCAACCAGAATATTATTGTTGGTGATTTGTTTCCAGTTAACAATCTCTGCAAACTGCTCATTAGTCTTTCTAACGTTGCCTTGTTTGACCGTCAAAATGATCAGCCTCTTTTCAAACAAGCTAAAAATCCTATATTATTCTTGACATCATGAAGGCATCTTTAACTGGAAAGCTCTTTTCATCTCCAAATGTAATACGCTTTAAAAGCAACAGTGAATGTTAACAGAGTTGTAGTTTTATTTAAATACAGCCCTTTATCCCCTTATTAACTGTGCTAACATAAAGGGATAAAACAACGAGTAGACTCTCAAGCATTAATATTGCGCTTTTGCTTAACCACTGCTGGGCGTTGGGTCCCTGCACTGTATTTCTGAGGCTTGTGAAGATGTAACTGGAGAGTCTCTGAGGTGTATTATACACAGAGAAATGGGGCTCACAACCACAGCCTTCATCCAGCAATCACTTTAAAAGGTGTGCAGTTCCCCCCTGGCATCTCACACACACTCTTTTCTTTTATCCATTACGTTCGGTGCCTCACTGTGCTGTTTATCTCAAACACTGCTTTCCTATATTAAAATGCCAGCCAATCAAACCATCATTAATTCCTGATTACATTCATGTAACTCAAGTCACTCAAGCTCTATTAATAAGATTGAGTATCCATGTTTAACACAATCTAATGGATGTATGAAATAAGCCTCAGCTATTAATGCTTAATGTATAATTGAATGTTCTACATGGCCAAACTTGTTTACTGGGATAATTAATGTTTCAGATTTCCCATTTGCCTGAAGAGACAGTAAGAGGGAAGAACACAGACAATGAAAAGAGAAAACTCCTCAGCCAGGCCCTGAAGGTGCCAAGCTCGAGCAACAGAGGTTAAAAGAAATGACACCTGATACAGGGATCATTTTTGAGCACTGAAAAGCTTAACACAACAAAAATATTTAAACCCCAAATTTCTGAGCAAGTGTGTACTATAACCTATAAACTCCTTCACCAACAAATAAAGCTAAATAAATAAACTTCTCCTGGTTTGCTTCCTACAAGGCCTCTGTGCTGGCTCCAAACCAAAGCCTGAGAGCTGCTTGGTTTGTATTTTTGTTTGTTGGATGGTGTGTGCACTTTCTCATTTCTCCTGTTGTGCAGGGTTTGTGTGTTTACCTGAGAAGAACAGCAGGGTGTGACTGAGGTAGGGTGTGAAGTCTCATGGTCCAGTGCACATTAGAAACAGCAGTGTCTCTAGGGTGATTCTTCATGCTTTAAATTTCTCTGTCTTTTTGTCCTTTTTGTGCTCCTCAAAGGGCTGAATGATTTGATTTGGACTAAAATGATTGTTTTCTCACCATCTGTTTTTTTTCTATTAACTAAACATTTTAAACATCAAAAGCTACTCGCTAATTGTTTGTGTTAAAAACGACAAGCAAGCTTCTTGTATCAGATAAAAGAAAACAGCTTCTATAGCACTATAGCAGCTTAAGCTAAGTTGTAAATTCATCTTCACAGACTGGCTGTGAGATTTCTAGGTCTGGATACAAACTCAACTCACTTATTTTCAGTCACATGATGTTCTTCCGTTAATAGCCAACTTTTGACCTTGAATACTTGAGTTTGACTGGTCAAATCCCAATACATTACGCTTTATTTCTGCATGACTGACACTGGTGCCAATTGGTCACAAGCACCGTAGTATAAAATACTACCAAAATTAGTTTCAGTTCATTACTCCAATCCCTTAAACACTGAGGCACTGTGTAGAAAAAATGATGGGAAAAAAAATGTATGATTTTTGTTTGCCAAAAAGTTAAGCCTTATAATTAGTTTAAAACTGTACAATTGAAAAACATTAAACGTTGAACAAATTATTATTATTATTATTATTATTATTATTATTATTATTATTATTATTATTATCATTATCATTATTATTATTATTATTATTATTATTATTATTATTATTATTATTATTATTATTATTATTATTATTATTATCATCATTATCATTATTATTATTTAATTGTTTTTGTAAATTAAACAAATAATTTATTATTATAGTTATCGATAATAATAATAATAATAATAATAATAATAATAATAATAATAATAATAATAATAATAATAATAATAATAATAATTATTATAATAATATACTGTATTTGATGCCAGCAACATTTCTTTAAGATCAGAGGTAAAGGGACAATAAAACAGAACATGTTGGGTAATGCTAACAATGGTGAACATTTTCAAATTCTTGATATTTTTTTAAGAGGTAACTTAAAAAGGAAAGACAGGGGGAGCGTGAGTATTCTAACAGAGATTAATGTAACTCTGTTGACAAAAACGCTGTCAATAAACATGCAACATGGCATCCACAAATGCAAATTAGAACCGTATCTTGAAACTGTACATTCTTTTTGGAAACCAAGGATACAGTGCCCACCGCTCCAAAGAAGAAAAGAGATCCAAAATATCTAGCTGTTTATCACCACAAGGGTCAAAAGCCAGATTTAAAATGATTTTGGACTATTTATTTTATTCCTATATTAACCACATATCCTAAACACTTTAAATAACTGCTGTCGATCTTTTTAATCAATGTAATAGGCTATTTAGGACACAGGCAATGGCTTTTGGAGGTTAGCCTTAAAGAGGATAACTTGGTTGTGCTATACACAAGACCAGAGTGCTTCAAATGCATCTTTTTTTTCAAATCTTTTTTCTACTGCATGCAAACAGCTGTTGCTAATTTAAGTTTGTATGTAGTACTAGTGGTAGATATAACTGTAAGAATACATCAGTTAAGGTTTCTCTGGTTGGACTCACTCTCATTGAAACTTAAGGGCGATTTAGAAAATATATAAAAAAAATAGAAAGTATATATAAAAACAGCAAAACTTTGTGTCATTATATAAAAGTAACATATTTTAAATATAAAAATATGTTGTTTTTTTTATTTCTTGTTTAGCTTTTGACCTAACTACCTGAACTCTTTCAAGTTTCAATTCCCAGAACTTTTTCATGTTTTATCTCCTCTCAACCTCTTCTCACTCTCTGCGAAACTCCTGCCCACATTTCTCTAGGCAATCAATAATCAATGTGCATAGCCTGCCAAAGACAACTCACCTGTTACACTGTTTACTGTGGCTGGACAATGGCCAAGCTTTGATCAACACACACAGGCGCTCACAGATGCACCCTCTCGCCTGCTGGTTTTGTGAGGCTTCACACTCAGGGGACACTTTCCACTCTCCTGCTGGTCCTCTCCGCTACATTTCACACTCCCTCCACACGGGTTGCTTAACCGTGCTGCCTTTGAGTCATTTAGATTTCTCCCAGGTGGTTGAAATTTAGTTTGAACTACAGCCGGGTTTAAGCTGATGAATAGCTTTTATTGAACATGAATAAATTTAAGGATTGAGATTAGTCAGCTCCTTCTCTCTGATGATCTCTGTCCGCCAGAGGATGTGCTCGGCATTTAAAAACTGCATCGAAGGAAACAAAATGCGCGTGGATTGTATTGAAGTCAGAGCTGAGGAGGTGTGTTCTGTGTGGTGTTAAAGATGAGAATCATATACACCCGTTAATGAAAACATCACTTCATGGACATCCGGTAAAATGACTCAGGGAGGCTTATGTCGACTCTTCCGCCTCTAAATCTCCTCTGCTTGCACCCTCTTATCGCTGATGTCGATCCATCCCCCCCTTGTCCATAAACTATCCCCATTATTTAGCCTCTTCAAAATTAAAGCCCGTGACACCAGATCTTGCCCCGATGTGAGAAATATCACAGCCATTGACCTTCCCATCCCTCAAGCAGGCACCGGCCTGCACGCTGATCGATCCTGCTGATGGCCTTGTTGCTAATCTTTCCAGAGGACCGACAGGAGGTGACGGTATTTCACTGTTCAATCTGATCCAATTATCTTCAAAATAAACACATTTTGGAAAGCGGCTGACCTTTCACTGGAAGAGGGCAGGTGGTCGAGATGATTGTGAGCTTGTAGATGACTGTGTGACAGTTGTTTTTAACAACCAAACACCATCATAAAATAAACACTGAAGAACACTCTTTAAACTGTCACACCAGGAGCTGACAGAGACACAGTCAGGCTATCAGGCTTACAGAAGACGAGTGTTAAGAAGTTATTGAAACCAAGTGGTTCACAGCTCTGTGTAACACTTTCATAGACAGTGATGAAATAAAATCCCAGTACCCCATAGTTCCTGGACTTCTGGAAGGTACTACCTCACAAGCGGGACCATTTAAAACAGAACTTTTTCCCTTCAGGGCCAAACAACTTTCCCTTCTCAAAGTGTGTGTAAAAAAATTGTGATGATCGCAGAGGTGTCCAAATGTAAATACTTATTGTTTCCCAGAAAGCCACACATATTAATATATGTTAACAAATATTAATAACCCTTTGATCTTTACAGGAAAAAAAAATCAAAAAATAAATAATAACACTATTAATGAAATATATAACACTATTTATGAAATAAATAATAACCAAATAACCCTTTTTAGGTTTTTCACAGAAAAAAAGACCATGAAATATTAACTTTCTTGTAGACACCACTGTTTGCAGCTCTCTCTCATGAACTTCATTGTGAAAACCAGAAAGCTAGCAGGCTAAGAAACCAAACTATGTGATACAGCACCCACCAGCACAATACATTTAACTAGCAGTATAACAGGATATTTTTTTAAGGGTGGGTTTCGGATAGGGCACAAACTGCAGAAGGGTGGAATAAAAGTTATGTTCTATGCATGTGTAAGTCTCGATCATGTGGTCAGACTGAAAAAAAAAATCACAATGCACCTCTGGTATTGTTCAGGCGGCCGGGCAAAATGTGGAGGCAGGCCATATCTGGCCCCCGGGCCATAGTTTGGGGACCACTGATTTAAAATGTATTTCTGAAGTCAAATAGCAGATAGTTCCTCGAAAAGTCCTGAGTTCCTGTGTCAAATTCCTGCAGTTGAAAAAAGACTTTAAATGGGCTCAGGTCTAAGGAAGGCACTGTTGTCGTGGCACATTTTCTTCTTCTGTTACAGATTGAACTGGCATTTGTGAATGTCATGAGATGCTGTGGATCGACAATGGCTTTCAAAGAGACTTTAAGACAATGCAGTGAATTCCACTACAGAGTCATGCCAGGTTTCTCTACTGGGCTGCTTAAAGGCCCATCCAAGCCATCTGGTACTTTCCCTGTGTTCCCAAAATCTTTCAGCAATATAACATACAGTTGATACTGTAATGCCAAACTTGACACTTAGGGAATTCAATCTTGTTGAGCTTCTTGCTCACGCAGTCACTCACACAGTGTTCAACCTTTTCTCATCTGCACTTTTTAGGGACTCAAACCTGTAGAAAATACCTAATTAATTTACTTCATCAGTGTTTTTTTTTGTCACTCTTACATCATTTTAAATTTGTTGTTGGAATAAGTTTTCAAATGAACCTTTTTTTTTTTTTTCATAAAAGAACAAAAATGTGCTTTTCAACATTTGATGTGTTACTTCAGAGTTCAAACGGTTTTCACAATCCAAATCTGTTTCAATCAACATTTTACATCATGGGTGATCTGTTTCGAAAATAGGGGCTGTAGATGATGAAACTAAATCCCCTTTGGGTTGATTACTACATTGCTTAAATTAAAAGGAATCTGATTAGAGCGCATGTGCTGGATTGAGTATTAATAATCTGTTATATGCCTGAATCTTAGCATTTAATGAGACCAGACATGATCCTTTTGCTTCCTGTGAACTATTACACAAGCACAGTTCGACCTAGGTCATGTCTTTGCCACTGGGGCCAAAGAAGACTAGCCTGTGAATTCTCAGTCTTTGAAGACAGAATCAATCAAGCTCGGCCAGACACGAGCCCTGCTTCCCTTTTAAGAATTCTGCAACAGGCTTCTTACAAAGACATCCCTCTGAGCTACTTTCTCATACACATCCCTAAAAACAACAACAAAACATCAGTGAGCAAAATCAATAAGTGTGATGAGCAGAAATGCATTTTAAGAGTGCAATCAGAAGTTCTGCTAAGCCAAAAAGTAAAGCAAGTCTTTATTTGAGACGACTTGTCAGTTTGTATTCAAGTCGTGTCAATACAAAGACATCCCTGATCAATGCTTATGTTTAAAAGATTAAAGTGGTAGTCTAACTGTATATGCAGCTTGATAAAGGCGATGGCCACTCTGAATAAAAGGAAAGATTACAAAGTAGAAAAGTAGAAGCAGGTATTTAAGTGTTGGATACTAAATCTTCTGAACATTGGAGGCTCACTGAACGACCCCACAAAACACTTTTATCATGGACTTTCTGTTTGTTAAGAAAGTAAAACCTCAAGCAGAGGCAAGGATGAAAACAACTACAAACTTTAAAAAAATGTTTGGTAAGCTAAATAAATGCAGCCAAAGTGAGTGAAGAATGAGTTGTTTGTTTCTTTAATGAGAGTAAAAAACGTTGTACTATATCAACACTAATGTCTGCTTGTTATTCACTTTTCGCTGGGGTGACTAAACTGGGGAATGAGCAGTATTTATTGACACTTTAAATCCACACTAATCAAATTAACTTTTGCTTTAATTCAAGTATTTTAAGATGTTATGTTCTCTGTTTAGTTTAATGTTTTCATCTTCAAAATAATATCAAAAAGCAAAATTTACGTCTTCTTAAAATCTGTAAAAACTCAACAATCTGAGAAGAATTTTGATCACAGCCAATCACGGGTCCAGATTTGGGGTGGCTTTTGGGGTGAATTTCTGGGGTGGGCTATGGCCACCCCTAACTTCTCCGAAGGATCCGCCCCTGCTTAGTGGTGAGAAAGCCTGACTTAGGTCAACCCATTAAGGCAGGGGTGGCCAACCTGTGGTTCGTGAGCCGCATGTGGCTCTTTGGTGTGCGGTTCTTCGATCCATTTTTAAAAAAAAATTTTAAAGCTATAGGTAGCGGTGTGCCAATCAAACTAAAATATTGATATACAGATGCCAACATGGGGATC
Organism: Halichoeres trimaculatus; assembly: GCF_033239565.1. Classification (NCBI taxonomy): domain Eukaryota; kingdom Metazoa; phylum Chordata; class Actinopteri; order Labriformes; family Labridae; genus Halichoeres; species Halichoeres trimaculatus. The sequence goes on along the minus strand of NW_027437200.1, from coordinate 14,298,634 downwards.
AGTGTTGATCAATATTTGGGTGTACACATTGATAATTAAGTTTCAGTTTCTCTTCTCTAGTACAAATTTAAACACACTAACAAACACAATAAACCTCGCTTTGAAAATTGTAAATGTATTGATTTTCATTTTATGTCATTTTGTTTATGTGTGAGAGGAAGTGTGTTTATAAAGACCACGTGCGTGATGTGGCTCTCTGTAGTACCATGGTCATTTTTGTGGCTCTTGGTCTCTGACAGGTTGGCCACCCCTGCATTGAGGTAATGAATTAGGGTAACATTTATGTGTAATTCTAAAGTGAGTAAAATGATAATTTCTATTTTTTTGATACTGATTTTTGATTGGCTGACAGGTAATAAATTTGTTTCAGTGGCCTTTTATTGACTGAAACCAGACTCTTATGTTGTAAGTGAATTTGGCATAAACAATAAAAGCCAAACATGACAGAAATGTGGTCTAAACAAATAATCATTCATCATATTTGATCCAAAGACAAAGATTACATTTGGAATAGCTAAAAACTGAGACTAGGTGTTTTACAAATCAAACCGATTGCTTGATTTTTCAGTGATAAGAGGATTCACTTTTTGAACACTGTGACAGAATATCATTCCTGGAGTTTCAAGTTCTGGGTACACTGCCCATTGAAACTTCAGCAGGGACATATGGGTTCAAATCTGGCAATCTCAGTTGATGGACAGTCCCTCTAACCACTATTCCCCCTGCCACTTCCATGAGATACTTTTTCAAAAGCCTGACAGCTGAAGTTCAATTCAGCCACAAACTTTAGACCACTCTCATCAACCTTGGTCTCTGACTACACATTTGGGAATGAACCTCATACACAGCTGATTGTGGCGAGATGGGCATCTGCCTGTCCAGAAGCACTAAAGCAGGGCCTGTTGTTCGAAAACCAAAGGGACAGCGACAAGCACTTAGCCGGTCCCTCAGCAGCCAGTCCCATTTCCTCCCTCTTATCTAAAGTGACAAGAGGAGTTTCTAGCCCTCCTTTGCCTGAGGCTCATCCTGCATTATCTCCCAGTGTACCAGCACCACAAGCTATCTTGTGTCCCTGATTCCCTCCGTCTAAAAATATGCTAAGAAGGATGCTAAATGCAGGAGTGTGAACCTTGTTGTGCTGCTTGAATGTTTTTCAAACGGCTTTTTTTTTTTTTTTTTTTAGAAGTCGTGCCATGTACTGCATTGCCCTTCCCACCAAACGCCTGTAGTTACCGATCCGATAAAGTGTGTGCAGCAGTGAATGCAAAGCGACAAAACATGAACTAAAACGGACACCCTAATGAGATATTGATTGCCCGCACTGATGTTTACACTTTTGCCCGTCTAATACTCTCCAAGTCCACCATAAACAATCAACCATCTGTTCAAGTGCATTCACAGCCCTGCTGTGCGGTTTGGACACATCTGATGTTTGGATGATTTAACTTTAAGTTCCACGTAATTCGTACATTTTCACATACTTTTCATACTTTCATATACTCCCACTGCACAAAGTGGACCAAAACAACCCAAAATAACTAAATGAATATGCATCAGTTTGAAGCAGTTTCACACTGACTCCACCAAAGCATTCCCACACAATTGAGTTTGACACTCCTCGTACACAGCACAAACTGCACCCAAACAAAGCGCATAAAAATGCATGATTTTCAGCTGTTGTGACAATTTTGAAGACTCAAAGGCTACAAGCAAAAAAAAAACACTTTCTCCTTGAGACACAAGGCTGCGAAAACCTCTGCAATTATATCTTTTCTGCCACTCTCGTCTTGCTGCTGAGCACCAAATGGTCCCGTTTTTCCTCAGCTCAATTACAATGTGTATTAATTGTGGAAAAAGTGCCAGGGGACTCAAGTCATTCGCATTGTATTCATTAGTTTATTCTTAATAGCCGGCGAATGCAAAACAGCAAATGATTGAAACAATTTTTTGATTTGCCTCAAGAAAAGATAGCTCACCCCGAGCTCCTTTTTGTTTGTGCAATGGCCTAAAGAAAAGACTGAGAGCTCCTCTGTAATGAACCCGGGAAGCCACTCTTTGCGCAAAATCAATAGTGACGAGCTCCCAACTTTGAGCCTTTGATGCCTGAGAATACATTACGGCCATTAACTAGGGCTCACGTCCGGGCGATAAGCATGCAGCTCACTCCTGCAGGCTCCATTTGCACCCCCCATCCACACACTGAGCTGCACCATTGCTGTCGCAATTACAGTGAACGCCTGGGCTGTAGAGTACTAGCAGCTTTATTTATCACCCTGATGATTTCCCCTCAGCAAATCAAATGCTACAGTTTTATTAAGGCTCATTGATAAACCTGTGGAGCATGGGCATGACTGTAGCTATGGAGTAAGAAGCTACAGGAGAAGTTTTGATGTGTGTGTGTGTGTGTTACGCTCTTTGCATCCTGAGAGCTTCTACCTCTTCACACCCCCCTATACAGAGCCTCCTATTTACATTTAGACCAGCTTTTTCACATATTTCTTACAGTAATTCCAGTGGTAATGCAGATTTTGACGGCTGTTTGCCTGTATCCGTGAACAGATAGAGTACACCTGTGTAGGAGAGTGTGTTTACAAAAATGGAAGGAAGAAGAAATGTTTTGCCTGAATGGTTTCGGCCCTGTGAACCCCACAAAAGCATCAAAGCAGCCATGAATTAAAAAAAATATCCCACCACAGGCCGCCTCTTGCTGCTGTACTCATATTCTCAGTCTAACTTTGTTGCCTTGGCTGTCAAGGTGAGGTGAATTCAATACTCGCAGGCATTTGTTTGTGTTTGTATTAAAGGAAAAAAAGGCTCTCTGCTATGTTATGGCCACATGCTGGGCTGTAATCATGTGTGCCCGGCTTGTTAGCATTTTTTTATTGCCTTGAATTGCAAATGCAAGGAATTAAGTCAAAAGCAAATAGGCTGGATTCTCACCTCGCTGTCCACCATTAACTAATTGGCAGCATTGTGTGCACAGCGAGAACCGGAAAAGAAAAGGAAAAGAAAAAAAAAAAAAACAGTCATCTTCAGAACAAACTGTGAGTAAGACAAGCAGACAGTGAAGAGAGACAAATCCCATGCGCCTCGTCTCACATTTCCACATTAATTTAGAGATGTGAAGCTTTAAATGTTGAACTGAATCACTTTTCCAGAACAAAAGCGTGGTAAATTTAGCAACACGGTGACGCAGACATCTAAAATTGGCATGTGAATATTTGAAATAGCCCCTCTGAATAACCGTTTAACAGCAACACTTGCAGTGTGTGATGCAATGCAGATGAGGCATTTTGGAGTGTGCACTTGTGCATGAAGCTTGCATACATCACTACAGGGTGGCATCATTTATACATCGGAATAAACACATGCAGCTCACGGACTGTTGATTCACAAAGAGACGCTCATACCCGGCAGTGATATGTGTGAGATTACGTCTGTGCTGCAGGGCTTTTAAGTGTGTAAGAGCATTATGCATGTACGATCCCATGTGGGAGGAAAGCTATTTACAGGATATGACCACGGATAGAGTGAAGAGAGAGATCATGGCACAGCGATGTTACACCATGAGGAGAAAAAAAGGTTATTATGATGCCAGTGCTAAACTTTTAACCTCACCTAATAAATATTAATTGTATTATTTGTCTTAATTATAGAATTGAAATGTGAGAGAAGGGCCTTTTAGAGGCCATATCACCATTCTGTTGTCATCTGTTGACTGGAGCAAAATCCCTTTAATGGTCATAAGTCTTGTTGAGATTCTCCAAAAAGCTACTTGTGTGTCTTGGACAGAATTATAAACCCTGTACTGGCTTTGGCAGCAGTTTCTTATTCAGTGGCGCTTGATCTGTGAGCACCTTTGCAGAGAATCTTAAATTGTACATACTTGACATTTGCTAGGCACCGCCCTGTTGGCTATGGCTGCCTTTTGCAGCAGCTCTCTCTTCTTTGTCCATTTCTTGTAATTTTTTTCACCTCTTTTTTTTGTAATCTTTGTATTTGGAGTGGATCATTACTTTGTGTGGCTCATTTGTTGGTCATGGACACCAAACTTTTTGTGGCTTCAGTGATATTTTTACTACTTTTTCTCCTGTGTTTGTCTGGAGATCCTACATGTAACCATGACTGCATTGTTCACATGTGAACTCAGCGGTTAGCAACCTGTAGCATGTCAATGCTAACTGGTGCAAGGCCGGATGTTTCCCCAAAAGGGGGGGAGAAGGAGGTGAGGATGAAGTGCTGGTTCTCAGGTTTGAGCTATAGAAGTGACAACATTGACCTGTTCTTCCATCCATCGTTATTGGAAACGTAAGATCTATCTCCAATAAGATGGACGAGCTAACTGTGCTAACCCAGCAACAGAGGAATACCAGAGGGCAGAGTAGCATCATGCTATTCACAGACATGGCTAACGGAGCTAACATCAGACACCAACTTCTAGGAACTTCACCTGCTGTGAGCAGACAGGATCCAGGAGACAGAGATGGAGCATGACTGAAGAAGCTCAGTCCTGGACCCTGTGGAGGTGGAGGCTGGCTGAACTGGAGAATGATGGACAAGCTGTCAGCATCTATTTTCTTAAGGACCTTTTTGCACTTTCTATACACTTTCTTACTTTTGTTTTCTTGATTGCTGCTATGACTTCAATTTCGTTGTACTAGTTACAATGACAATAAAGTTCTATTCTATTCTATATTGGCCAATACGGATATGTTCAAAAAATGACCAACATCAGCAAATACCAATTTTTTAAAACTACAAGGAGCCACTGCAAAGGAGTCAAAGAGCTACATAAGGCTCCAGAGCCACAGGTTGCAGACCCTTGGTCCATATGTATAAGCTTCATGAAAACATGCAGAAATACAGACAAAATGAACACAGAGCACGGACAGAAGGCTCCAAACGTTGAGCATAAATGGGCCTTTATGTTCCCTTATATCTACGCACTTACAACATCACGGTTGTGGTATTTCCTGACAACAAAAGCATAAACTTATTAGCGATTCTACCGATGAACAACAGAGTAATTCAACTTTGATGGAAAGAATTAGACCCATCCTTTCCACATTTTCACAAAAGCGGTCACTCTGCCAGTGTTGGTTACAGCCATACCTGTCAGTGAGCTCATAGACAGTGACAACACAAATTGGCAATTACAAAATGTCAGCAATCGGAGCAAAAAAGTGTCACAGGCTCGCATAATACAGATGGCTTTGGAGTAACACAGGACATTGAGTTCAGGTGCAAGGTTTAGGTTGTACATTATTAGACCTTCTATCCAAACAGTGACTGATAAAGTTGGACTTAACACCAAACTATGTAGAAATGGAACAACACATTCATGTGTTTCTATCCTGTCTCACATGACGTCAAGTTCTCTTTCACCTTTCAATAATACTTTAACTTCAAGGTGATGTCTACTGGAAATTATTTAAACTGCAAATATTCAGTTTGTTGCTGCTTCTCTGCAGTTTTTCTGTCTAGCCTATGGAAGCCCTACATGGCCAAAATACTCATGTGAAAACTGAACAGAAAAAAATTGCATATGTATTACATGCCTATCAAAGGTAGCAAAAACTTAATTTACTCCACTTTTGTTGCAGTCACACTGAAATTTTGGAAAAACTTTATTTACTGTAGAAAACTTAAGGGAGCCATTTATTTGTTCAGGCTTTCGTTTACTTTATAACAGTTTAATTATAAAAAAATAAATAAATAAATTAAAAACGACTGTAATAGTCTGCTATAACACTGAAAATGCATATCAACAAACTGGGGTTTCTTAGTCAATAAAATCAGCTATTTTTTTAACAATAGGAAAAAAAAAAAAAAACCCGAAAACAAAAAAACACCTTTGTGCCGTGGCGTGCAGACTTTATAAAGGGTAGGGGCAAAAAGAAGGAAAAAAAGCCACATATAGCTTATTTTTACCACTCAAGAAGGCAGTTAAGTGCGTTTTGCCAGCCAGGAGGGCACTTTTTCTTTTCTTTTTTTTTTTTTTGGACCACAAGGGGGGGTGATCGCCCCCCGTGCCCCCTCTGTGCACACCACTGTCTCAGAGATATAACTCCCTCAAAGTTTACCAAATTAATAACTTGGAAAGTATAAATAAAGCTTAACTCTATTGAAGCAAAATACAAAAAAAGTAAATTATTACATAATATTAATATTAAGCGAATCATTTTTACGATAATGAAGGGGTCCTAGGAAAAATGTCTAACCTGAAAGGGGTCCATGGTCTAAAAACGTGTGAGACATGCTGCTGACTAGAAGCTGATTAATAAGTATATGCTTAAATGCATTTGAATGAAGTTAAGTGTTGGGGTTTGTATTATTCAAAATTTTGATCCCAATATTTGTACTTTTATTGCAAATAAAAATCAGTTATCTGCCTCCTTCACTTCCAATAATCAATATCTGTATTGACCCTTACAAAACCGTACTTAGCTTAGCTAATATCCTGGCTTCATATGTGATGCACAGTCATAAGAGTGAGACAGATCTCTCCACTTAACTCTCGGCAAGAGGCTAAATGTGTGTGTTTTCCAATATGGATCAATTTCTTTGACATTTGCACATATTTTCAGCTTTGATTTATGGTCTCTGATGACACTTGCGAAACATCTTTCCCATCCAAGGACACATTGCTCTTTAGACACCTTTCCAGCCAAAAATCCTCCATCATAAAATGGGAATGTAATCATGCAAATTGAAAAATATATCCTCACCCAGCTCAAGACTTTTACCCTTACCATTGCCAATATAGATGTTCTATTTCTTTGCAACATCCCAGTTTTCTCAGGCACACTTCCCTTTTCTACTGGAAGATTTATATGATGGCAGTGTTCTGGTGCACACATTGCAGTAAAATGTTCTAGAAAACTATTCCCACTTGCACCACATGCTGAATCATTTCCAAACAGCACCTGGAAAAAAAAAATCTTGACCAGACAAAACACACACACACATGCACACAAAAAAACACACGCACACACACTTGACTAGAAAAAATCAGGAGCAGCACAATCAGCAAAGCCATTTTTAATGAGCCTCTTTCCCTCTCCATCAATCAGAGTGGAATTAGGACAGCACTCTGCAGCTGAGGGGAGTGAGGCTGGGAGAACGGGGGCAGAAGGAGAAAAGTCTTCATTAAGGACAGAGAAAGTGGAGGTAAGGAGGGAAAAGAAAGAAAGACTTAAGTGATCCAAAAATCTCTCCTCCCTTCTCTATCTCCCGCCTAATCAGGGAGACAAAGTTATGCCGGTCAGACGGTTTATTATTCCAGCTAATCCCTCATCACGGTATTTCATCAGGTTTGGCATTTGGCTATCTGCATTAATTAGATGTTAGAATGGACACGGCGTTAATAACTGACACACGGCTGATAATGAGAAACGGTCTGCAGCACCGTATCCTCTCGGCATCGCCCTCCCTTTGTCAGTGCTGATACCTCTGAGCTTGAAACAATGTGTCGTGTTTACCTGTGCCGGATTTCATTTATTGATGATTCAGCCTGTTTTTAGCACCACTGGCGATAATGTACTGTCTGCACTCTGGGAGATAAGCGCCGCAGTTTGGGCTTGTTCGGATTGTCTCTCCTTCTGTCTCCTTCTTCTATTTTTATCTCCGTTCTCCTACCAAAATTTTTCTTCTGCTTTCTCTTTTTATTTTATCCCACAAGCACCCTCGCCATTCTCACACATTCACTCTTTCTCTATCTCACCTGTCTTTGTTTTTTTTTTCCAAAGCCTCCCAGTGGAGAGTCAGAGCTCCTATCGCTCCTTTGCACACTTGCCTCACTTTTAGACGCTCTCTTTCTCTTCCTCCCATCTTTGCACCACCATGTGAATATCCCACTCTCTAATATTCACTTTCACTATTTTCTTTATTCCTCTCCTCTTTCTCTGCTTGTTTTTTCTCTGTGGTTTTCAGCTAACACTCGAACCTTTAATATTCTGTCATCCTTCCTGTTAATGGTGGTGGCAGTAGTGAATTGTGATGGTTATGGGAGTGGGATGGAGGAGGCATTGCTTGCAGCCTGTCCTTAAGATTCTTTGACAACAACCGACAACCAGTAATTTAACATGAAATAAACCAACATTCAGTTAGCCTTGGCTAATTAAAAGAAATGGGCATTTACAAATGCAGCATTTAGAGGGTTAACTATTAATCGATAAGGTTTTATTTTGGGGACAAAAACTGAGAGGACAAACACTCTGTTTCTGCCTTACAGGTGCCAGACTGCAACTCAGGAAAGAACAATGTCTTTGCATTTATTTGCATTTGCATTTGCAATGAAAACATATACAAGTAAAGAAAAATACAAGTATAATTTTATTTTGAAAGTCACCGGTTGTGTTTGGGTAGTTTTTGGTCACGACTTCCTGCTCAATCTTCCCTACGCTGTATGCATGCGTCACAGCTCCATGTCCATCAAAAATAGGATGGAAACCTTTCTGATCCGTTGCTGAGATGAAACGGAGATGGACTGCAAAGGCATCCGGTGTATTTCAGCTGTTAAAGTTAAATTTTTACCATCAATTATATTTTCTTCTGTACTATCATCAAAACTTACATTGACAGGACTTAGACTCTAAATCCAGAATTATGTTTACAATTAAAATAATGTAGGCTTTCAACTGTTACGGTCCCCAGAACGGCTCGCATTAAGGAGACACAAACATAATTAAAAACAGTCAAGAATTACCATATTGAGGTTTTATTGGCAGGAAAAAAAAAACAGGTTTGGTGACCAAATCAGATAAAAATAAACACCATAACTAGTTCCCAACCAAATACCCCAGAAAAGAAACTAACAAAATGCTGGTGGGCCAGCTAAAAGGAACAAAAGAAAGGGAGCCATCGCTGTCCAGCCCATGTGAGGGCCGCCGGAACAGGATTCTCCCTTCTACCTAAAAGAAAACCCCTAAATATTTAACCAATAAAAATAAAACCGAAAACTGGACCACTGGACCCACCAGAAATTAAAATGAAAAGAAATCTACTTAAGGTCACACAGTAACGGCCCTCTGCTTTCTTAGCCGCTCCTGCAGCTGCTGCTGTGTTGGTTGCCTGTGATCATCTGCAAGCTGCAGTCTTCCCTCTCTTCACAGCTCCCCAATCACTGCTCAGCCACACCTGTGTAAAGAGCAGAGTCAGTGAGGCTGATCAGCCAGAGAGCAGAGAGAGAGAGAGCATGTAACATCCCCACCCTAAGTTACTGAACAATGTATAATAAGGAAAATATAAGAGAAAAAATAAACTTACAGTCTTTACAGGATACATTGTTCAGGAACATCAACTTACGAGCGTGACAATGCGTCAGCCAGAACATTATCCCTGCCACGGATATGTCTGATTTCCACATTGAAGGCCTGCAACCGCAAACTCCAATTCATCAAACGTCTGTTCTTGTTTCGCATCCTATGTAGAAACACAAGTGGATTGTGATCTGTATAGACGACTACAGGAGCGATAGCATGACCGACATAAACCTCAAAATGTTCCAGAGCCATAATAAGTGCCAGCGCTTCCTTTTCAATAGTAGAATACCACTTCTGATGAACATTGAGTTTCTTAGAAAAATAAGAAACTGGATGCTCCACGCCATCTGAACCTTCTTGAAGAAGAACAGCACCGACACCAGTATCGCTGGCGTCCACAGCCAGCTTGAAGGGTTGGTCAAACCGAGGGGCAACAAGAACAGGTGCATGCTCTAAGAGACTTTTTGTCTGCTCAAATGCCAACTGACAGGCTTTAGACCATTTAAAGCTTACCTTAGGGCTTAACAAATCAGTTAAGGGTGAGGCCACAGCAGAAAAATTTTTACAGAAGCCCCTATAATACCCAACCATTGCGAGGTAACGGCGAAGCTCTGTTCGATTAGTTGGAACAGGAAAGGCCTCAATGCACTCCACCTTTGCTCGCACAGGACGGACTTGACCTCCCCCCACTACTTTCCCAAGGTAAGTCACTGTAGCCTGCCCAAACTCACACTTGGAAAGGTTCACGGTCAAACCTGCCTCCTCCAAGCGACAAAACACTGCACGCAAATGCTCCAAATGCTCAGACCATGACTCAGAGCAGACAACTAGATCATCCAGATATGCTTCACAAAATGACAGACCAGACAGAACCACATTCATCAAACGCTGAAAGGTGGCCGGCGCATTACGCATCCCAAAGGCCATGACTGTATATTGCAGGAAGTCATCAGGTGTTACAAATGCAGAGATCTCCTTTGCCCTCTCAGTCAAAGGGACCTGCCAATAGCCCTTCAGCAAGTCCAACTTTGTTACAAACCTGGCACCTCCAACACGATCCACACAATCCTCCATTCTGGGAAGAGGGTAACAGTCAGGCTTTGTCACACCATTTACCTTGCGAAAGTCTGTACAAAAACGATCTTCACCGTTAGCTTTGTCTGCAAGCAAGCATGGGGAGCTCCAAGCACTATTACTGGGCTCAGCAATATTATGCTGTACCATATACTCCACCTGCCGCTTAAGTCGACGCCGCTTGTCTGGATTCACTCGATATGGATGTTGTTTAATCGGCAGTGAATCCCCGACATCAATGTCATGCTCTAATAAATGCGTCTGAGAAGGAACATCAGAAAACAGTGATTTTTTTGATTCAATCAATTCAATCAGATCTGAGCACTGCGGCTCAGAGAGATGAGACAAATGAGCAGGAAGATCTTTCAAGATCTCAGAGTTTGATAACTTACCCCTGGTCAAGGCCTCAGATAAACCCCTGTCCTCAGTTCAGCACTGGACAGCGCCGAAACCTTCCCTGTCATCAGAGTAACACATGGTGCAACAGGTTCAGCACCGGACAGCACCACAGGGGGCACCTCACCTGCCTCAGAACTAGATTTTACCTGCACCTCTGCCCTATCACAGTAGGATTTTAACATATTAATGTGACAAAGACGATTTCTGCGACGGCGATCTGGAGTGGCTACCAGATAATCTCTATCACCCACCTTTTCTTGAATCAGGTAAGGACCACAGTAGCCTGCAGGCTAGACCCAGGGATTGGCAGCAACACTAAAACCTTGTCACCAGGCTGAAATTCTCTGCTTTTAGCATATTTATCAAACCATCCCTTCATTCTCGCCTGTGCTATCTCAAGATTAGCTCTGGCTATCTCACATGCACGGCGCAGCTTGAATCTGAAATCACTCACATAATCCAACAAGTTTTGTTCTGTCCCTTCACACAACCACTTCTCACCCAAAAGCTTCAAAGGACCACGTACAGAATGGGCAAATACCAGCTCAGATGGACTAAACCCCAGAGATTCCTGGACCACCTCCCTTATTGCAAACATCTGCATGTGAACCCCATCATCCCAGTCTTTTTCAAACTCCAGACAATATGTACGCAACATGGTCTTCAATGTCTGGTGAAAACGCTCAAGAGCGCCCTGGCTTTCAGGATGGTAAGCACTGGAATGACAGTGTTTAATTTTTAGCTGCTTTAACACCTGTGCAAACACACGTGACATGAAGTTTGAACCCTGGTCCGTCTGTACAACTTTTGGCAAGCCAAACAATGAAAAAAACTTTGTCAGAGCCTTTACAACAACAGGAGTTGTGATCTTACGGACAGGAAACACTTCTGGAAATCGTGTTGATGCACACATCACTGTCACCAAAAACTTGTTACCAGCCTTTGTGCGAGGAAGTGGACCCACACAGTCCACCAAAACACGCTCAAAAGGCTCACACACCACAGGAATTGGATACAAAGGAGCAGGAGGAATGGTTTGGTTTGGCTTCCCAGCCACCTGACACACATGACAAGACTTACAGTAACTTGCCACATCCTTTTTCAGTCCTGGCCAAAAGAAATGTCGCAAAATGCGGTCATATGTTTTTGTAACACCTAAATGACCAGCAAGAGGGTTATCATGAGCCAGATTCAAAATTGTCATGCGGTATGGAACAGGAACTACAATCTGAGTAACCACACTCCAATCATCTCCAACTGAGGTAGTCAATGGTGTCCATTTTCGCATTAGCAACCCATCCCTGATAAAGTAACCACTTGACATCGAATCCACTTTATCCCCAGCTACCACAGCTTCGAACAAGGGAGACAAAGTAGAATCATTCTTCTGCTCAGCAATCAACTGGTCACGAGTCAAGGACAAATGCTCAACCTCAGAGAAAGGCCCTACATCCATACCCTTACTCTCAACAGTAACCTGAGGAATCTGCGAACTAACACCGGGATTGCAAATAAAGCTGTCACTCAAATCAACTTCAGCTTCATCCTTTTTAGAACGAGACCGAGTAACAGCACAAGCTGCAAAAACCTTGGGAAACTTCACAGCGAGCTCATCAGGAGACTGCCTGACAGGAACTGGCGTCACTTCAGGAGTAACCAGCACCTTTCCTGCAGCCAAATCATTGCCCATCAAGAAAGAAACCCCCTGAATTGGGAAACAAGGACGCACGCCGACATTCACTTCACCTGAAACAAGGTCAGACTGCACACAGACCCTGTGCAAAGGGACGCCTATGTCCTTCATGCCAAAACCCAACACAGGAACATCAGAACCAACTGCAGACTTATCACTGAATGGTAAGACTCCTTCCAAAATAAAAGACTGGGAAGCAGCAGTATCCCTCAGCATTTTCACTGGAACTTTGTGACTGCACCCAGGTAAGGAGACAAAACCATCCATAACAAATGGAGCAAAATCTGCCAAGTCACTGGTTACCGCCGGAAACTCATCTAAAGTTGCATTACATCTGTTGACCAAAGCAACTGGTTTAGAATTCCGCTTTTTCAACACAGGACAAGTTGCTACTATATGCCCCTTTTTCTTACAATAGAAGCACATCACATTATCTTTTTCCCTTAGTTCATCCCTCTCAAGCTTAACCTCAGGTTCTAAGGGACCAGAACATCTGACCAGCTCAGACCCCACAGCTGTACTTTTAGTGCTATCCTTCACAGCACTATTCACGCTTTCAAGAGGCTTACCACTATAGGGACGGTCCACAAAAACTGACTTATGAGTCAGAACATACTCATCCACTAAGACAGCTGCTTTAAACACATCTGAAACCTTCTGCTCATTCAAATATGTTTGCACTCTTTCAGGGAGACAATTCTTAAAGTCCTCCATCAACAGCAACTGTCGAAGCTGCTCAAAATTTTCAGCCTTGCTGGATGTACACCAACGATCAAAAAGAGACTCCTTCTCTCGAGCAAACTCAAGGAGTCTGATACCCTGGCTTCTTCAACCTGCGAAACTTCTGACGATAAGCCTCAGGTACTAGCTCATATGCCCCAAGCACAGCAGCTTTTACTTTATCAAAGTCAAGGCTATCTTCTGCTGGAAGAGATGAGTAAACCCTCTGTGCTTTACCACTCAAAACGCACTGTAACAACAATGTCCACACATTTTTCGGCCACTTCAATGTTGTTGCCACCCGCTCAAACAAGATAAAATATTTATCAACATCCTTCTCATTAAAAGGTGGAACTAAGCGGATGTTTTTACTCACGTCAAATTCAGTAGATCTACCAGTAACTGAAGAAGTGGCACCAAGCTCTAATTCAAGTATGCGGAGCCTAGTTTGTTGTTCAAGCTTTTTAGTTTCAAGATCATTGATATAGTGCAACTCTTTTTCTCTTAAAGCCAGACGCTGCAACTCGACCTCTAATTCTTTCAACCTGACTGTTTCATCCACAGACCGACTCGACTGCTCTTGAGTACTCTGTATCTGGGGCAAAATACCTTTACTCACTAAGGCAGCATACAAGTCAGTTTTAATAGTTTGTTTTTTAGCCTGCTTTAAAACAGATATCTCATAATGATCAGCCAATGCCACTAGATCAGCCTTAGTACCCCGATCAAAAACCTCAAGAGATGGAGAATCGATAAACTCAGTCAACTTAAATTCCATGTTTTAACAACTCAACTTTCAGCAGAAAACAGTCACACTAGAAGGCCTCCATACAAATGTAACTCTTGACCATCAAATTACTGCACACACAGTACAGCTACAAACACTGTTAATTGTAAGCCAACAAAACTGTGTTCACAAAGTTACCAAATACACAAAAGGCAACACACAGTACAAAAGGCTACAACCACAAATTACAAAAACATTAACATTTACCTGGCCCTACCTCAACTAAGCCACCAAAGCTAGATGTTACAAAACCACACTGAAAAACAGAAGTTAGTTAGGACGAGCCCCCAAAATTATGTTACGGTCCCCAGAACGGCTCGCATTAAGGAGACACAAACATAATTAAAAACAGTCAAGAATTACCATATTGAGGTTTTATTGGCAGGAAAAAAAAACAGGTTTGGTGACCAAATCAGATAAAAATAAACACCATAACTAGTTCCCAACCAAATACCCCAGAAAAGAAACTAACAAAATGCTGGTGGGCCAGCTAAAAGGAACAAAAGAAAGGGAGCCATCGCTGTCCAGCCCATGTGAGGGCCGCCGGAACAGGATTCTCCCTTCTACCTAAAAGAAAACCCCTAAATATTTAACCAATAAAAATAAAACCGAAAACTGGACCACTGGACCCACCAGAAATTAAAATGAAAAGAAATCTACTTAAGGTCACACAGTAACGGCCCTCTGCTTTCTTAGCCGCTCCTGCAGCTGCTGCTGTGTTGGTTGCCTGTGATCATCTGCAAGCTGCAGTCTTCCCTCTCTTCACAGCTCCCCAATCACTGCTCAGCCACACCTGTGTAAAGAGCAGAGTCAGTGAGGCTGATCAGCCAGAGAGCAGAGAGAGAGAGAGCATGTAACATCAACCAAGATCATTTTTTAAAACCTTATTAAAGTTGATAAGAAAAACATAAACTTGAAAATTTCTTTTCTTCCTTCCAAACACAAATTTTCTAAAAAAAAAAAAAAGTTTAAAAAAAATCCTTAAAAAAAGCAAAAAAAAAAACAAAACTGAAAATTTTCAATAAAAGTTACCACTGAAATTTTCCACCCCTTTGCAGCCATTGGCTGTATGTAGAGTGGACAGCATGGCTCTTTACCATTGTATGGTTTTGAAGCCGAAATCCCCTGGGCAGTAGAGACTGTGAGGGATTCTGGGAGATCTTAGGAGAATCTTAGGGGAGCCAGGTGACAAAAAAAATATTTTTTTTAGTTTTTCTTTCAAGAGTCGAATCTCTCCTTGACTCTACCTCCTGACATATTTTACAATCCCTGAAAAAATACACAAAAACAGCTGCTGTCATTCATTGTTAAACGTGACGTAAATCTTGTTTTTAACCTCTTACAACTACTGAAAATGATACTTTACAGAAAAAAAGAGGACTTGAATACAAGGCAGCCAAATGATATCTTCAAATCACCACAACAATCAGACGTGTGAAACATTTCTATGAGGTGTATTAATTTTTTAAGGTTTGACCACAGCCCATCTGGAATGACTGGGGAGCCAGATTTTTTTTTTTTACCTATACTGCAGCCAGCCACCAGGGGGAGCAGTTTTTGTGGAAACCTCACTTTGAGCCGAGCAAGATTACGTCCATTATTTTCCCAGTCTACATTTGCAACCCAATACAGAACTGACAAAGGAAGCAGCTCTGATAGGTTGAATACTCAAATAAGTTCAGCAAAATGTACAACAGATACATTATCATGGCTGGCTGCCTGCATCTATAATGGAGATAAACAGATTTGGGGGAGGCTTCAGAAAAGAAATGTATCATTCTAAAAGCAGACTTAGAGCTAGCTAGCTAGCTGGTGACTATAGCTGCCTTTGATCCAAATCACACAACACATTAAAAGTTTCTTTCATTTCGTGAGCATTTTTCCCTAGGCTCCAGTTCAAGTACTTCTTAAAACTTATTTATTTAAAATTATTTACTGTAGATTGGCAGCGCCTAGATCAGGCTAGCTGGCAGTGCCTTCGTGTTGCATTGGTTGCTAGAAAAGTCCCACCAACTGTTGCAAACATTACTTAAAACCACACAACACATGACAAGTGTCTTAAGATCAGTCCATGACTTATTGTGCAATTTAATGTAGCTTGTTCAGATGGTCCATTTTTGTCTGCCAAAGAGCATCCTCTTTGTTCAGATTAGTTTAAACTTTTTCCATCAAAATTGTCTCCATTCCAAACTCTTCAGTTCACAATCAGCTGACGCACATGAGTGTAATGTGTGTTAATGCTTTCCAAGATAACAACCTTGAGCATGGGGAATGGGGGTGGGGTCCTCCTAACTGTCTTTCTCCGTTTTCTCACTCTCCTTTCCCTTCCTCCTTCCTGTGACATGACTCTCTCTTTAGTATTCTGGAAGTCATGGCCAGGTGTATAGCAATGCACCTCACTCTGTCACAGCTCTCGCTTCAGCAGCAATCATGGAGAAACAGTGTCTTTGACCTTACCCTCTTCTTGACTGTATCTTAAACTAAAAAGAGTCTCTTGTTATTCGTTGCTTTCTACACCCGCGTCCTTTCTGGAGTCTGTCCTGGTGTTATTCTTTCACTCTTTTTCACTCCATGCTGCTCCTTCTTTACAGCCAAACACTTTATCAGACCGGGCATGTTGACTAGGAACACATTCTTATTTACAGAAAGAGCCTCAGGGAGTAGGCGCAGAGGCAGAGGGTCATACTTATTTACACCTTCACTCCTGGGAGCTGCCCAGCAGCTTGTGCATTTGGAGTGCCTTGCTAAGGGGCACTTGAGAAAACCTGAAAGACTTCTCGGGTCATCTGGAAATTCTGTCCATTTCTCCGCTCTTCGTTCTACTTAAAGCTTTCACCTTTTTTCTTCAAACCGTCCCTCAGCTGCTTCTTTTCCTCCATCCTTCCACATTTACTTCTCCCTCTGCGTTTCCCATCTGTCCCTTGCTGTCACACATCAGGAGTGTGTCAGCGAGGATTCGGAATATGTCAGAGTACCGTCTGGTCACTCACTTTTTTTTTTTCTTCCCCTCTCCTTCATCCGTCTCCTTCCTCCTCTTCCATCTTCCCCTGCCATTGTAAACAACCGATTATGCCTTTGAGGTATTCTATCAGGGTGTTTTTTTTTCCCCAGCTCTAATGATTCTTGTCATGGTGCAGCGACGAAAATTGAAGCACTCACAGATCCCCAAGTGTAACCAAGCCTTTATCTTTCAACTTTCAAATCCCAGACGCTCCTTAAGTCCTCTCTTTGGAGAGCCGGCACCAAAAGCCAAATCTCTCAGTCAATTTACCAGGCGGCTGTTATTATTTTGTGCATACCGCCATGATCTTACCATCATTAAAATTCGTCCCTTACGTAACCATCAAGGACGAAGAAGCCTCTTGCTGAGAAAAAGGACAGAGTAGAAGATGCTTCTCAGCTTGTTATTTTTATGTTTTCACATACTTATTTACTTCCTGCTCTCAGTTTTTGGAAGATCCAAAAGGAGTGAATACTAAATAAACACAGGCTCAGAGTAAAATATTCAAGAGGTGCCCTATTTACAAAGGCTGGAGAGTTTCTCTCCCACTGCCGTCACATGTTTGTTATGTGATATAAAAAGAGAAGCATCGGCAACTCCTGAGACCTCATCCACAGATTTAATGCGCCAAGAGGAATCTGTTTATAGCAAGTGTAAACACATTTGCTCAGTGCATTAAAATCTACTTGAAATGTAGGCAAAGTTGGACTAAGGGATGAGCGGTGTCTCTGTGTACGAAAGGTTTAGGACGCCTCAGT
Source organism: Halichoeres trimaculatus (assembly GCF_033239565.1). Classification (NCBI taxonomy): domain Eukaryota; kingdom Metazoa; phylum Chordata; class Actinopteri; order Labriformes; family Labridae; genus Halichoeres; species Halichoeres trimaculatus. The sequence continues at coordinate 14,280,939 of NW_027437200.1, read as the reverse complement.
GTGTGAGTTTTTCTGGGGAAGACGGAAGAAGAGGTTTCATCTGTATTTATGCAAAGATCCAGGGTGCTCCGACTCCTGCGTGTGAAGAAATGCATCTGTGTGTGAGTTTGTGTGTTTTTTGCGGACCAGCTGCCAGACTGCCAGGCTGCTATCTTGGTGAGTCAGACAGGCAAGGGGAGCTGGCGAGGCACGCCGATCGCTTGAAGTGCTACACTCCCCCCCTGAAAAAGTTCGATCCGCCCTGCGGAGAATTTGTCATGTTGTTCCACCTTTCTGATTCCCGTATGGTGGGTGTAGAGCCAAGGGTATTTGTTCCTATTTGCTGTGGACACACTACGTAAGTGTAACAGACCGGTAAAGGTAACACAGAAATTTGTTTGGCCTTGCTGTGAAACCCTCTCTGTCCTTTTCTCCCCTGGTTTCAGAAAGATGTGCACTAGAAAAAAACTGAAATCTTATCAAGTGGTTTTGTCTTATTTTCAGTGGAGAATGTCTTTTTAGACTTGATTTGAGCCACATTCTCCTGACCAGTCCTGAAAATGTCTTGTTTCAAGTTATGTAATGACAAAAATGAGGTCTAAATTGCTTGTTACAAGTAAAAAAAAAAACTGCCAATGGAACAAGAGAAAAATTACCTCTGTTGAGACTTTTATTCTAGTTTTTAGCAAACTTTTCTTGTTCCACTTGAAGTTTTTTTTCTAGTTACAAGCAATTCAGACCTCATTTTTGTATTTACATAACTTGTTAGATGAATGTGGCTCAAATCAAGTATAACAAGACACTTTTTAATTAAAATAAGACAAAAACACTTGAAATGTCTCAGAGAAAGAGGGGAATACATTTATCTTTTCTGGCACTGTAAATTCACATCACAGCTCTGGTCCTGAGCAGCAGAAGAGCTTAGTGGCATTCTTGAAACTAAAGTAACCAAGGATCCTGACCTTTTTTTTACATGGCCCACCATCTACGTCAGTGGCACTCCCTTCTCTTAAATTCAAATGTTTTGATAAATTCTAACTTTTGGAAAGGAAAAGTATACTGTTGAGTTGGATCAAGGACAAACCTCCAACTGTTACTATGTGATACAAAGAGATTTTTTCTGAACTTTCACATGAGAGGATTAGCTTAGTGCTAAAAGGCAATGAACAGTTATTCTTGATCACTTGGAAACCACTCATGGACTATTTCCCCACAGAGAGTCTTGACTTATTGTCCAATTGTTCTCTTACCCAAATTGAAAGCCCTCTGGATTAAATACCGGAACTGGACATTCCCATCCAGGCTAAGGCTGGATTTCAATGTAACGGACTATGGCATTATTATTATTTTTATTTTTTTTTTTGGTAATGGTTGATTTTAGTCCTGTTAGTTATGTCTACATGTCTTTTAACTGTTATATTTTTTGAAGATTTCAAATAAAATTCATTCATTTTCTGAACCGCTTATCCTGTTCAGTGTCATGGGTGTCTGGAGCCTATCCCAGCTGTCATTGGGTGAGAGGTGGGGTACACCCTGGACTAGTCGCCAGTCAATCACAGGGCTGACACATATTTGGCCCTTTTCTACTAGCACGCCTTGGCCCTATTCTACTCGGCTCTACTCGATTTACAGCATGCTTTCACTAGCCTGGTATCTCCAAAAAACAAGCCAATTTTAGTACCTACCATGCTCTGGTTCTAAGCAAGCTGAGTCGATACTAAAAAAGATGACGTCGCCGATTGCCAGCTACTGATTGGTCAGACAATGTTGTCATTGATGAGTCATGAGCGCGACACCCAAAACAAGATGGGACATAAGAGGACGAGAGCCACCCGGCATTTTTAGATAACAACTTCAAGAATGATGTCCCGACAAGTTACCAACAACGAGGTCCAGACTTTTTTGGGTTTGGTGGCCGAGGACAGGAGCTGGACGGAGCCACAAGAAATGAAAAAGTCTACCAGGAAGTCTCAAGGCTGATGGATGAGCATGGCTACCACCGCACTTCCCAACAGTGCTGGGAGAAATTGAAAAAACTTAAGAGTGATTATAGGGCCCGCACACACTCACACCTATGGACAATTTAAAGTGTTCAATTAACCTGATGAGCATGTTTTTGGACTGTGAGAGGAAGCTGGAGAACCTGCACAGGGAGAACATGCAAACTCCACACACAGAAAGGCCCACTGGCCAAGCTGGGGATCAAACTGGTGACCCTCTAGCTGTGAGGCTGCTGCACTAACCGTTAATAAATAAAATTGTTATTGGAAAAAAAAAAGGCGAAAACACTTGACAAGATTTCAGTTTTTAGCAGTGTGGGCTAAAGTACATTTCATCCAGTTTTTCACACAAAACTTCATCATTTATCCATCTTTACTTAAACAACTTGCTCAATTCTCTTTCCTTTTCTTCAACCTTCCCCTTTCCCATAAGACTTTACATCTCTTTGCACTTTTTGATCGTGAACATCCTATTTCTCAGCTCTGTCCACCTCCTCCCTCCTTTATCTAACACCATCTCCCCAACTCGGTCTTGTCATTCTGTCTGGATTGAACACCTTTTCAAGCATTGGTTAATTAAAGCACTCCTCTCACTCTCACATTATTAACACAACTCCTCTGAGATCCATCAGATCCCCGGGCCTGTAAGTAAAAACGAAGCTGAAAGAGGGTTATGTGGAAGGCGAGTGATAGAAAGACATAGGTGGGAACTGGAGGGGAGGGAGAGAGCATATTGTGTAGAGAGCCTCAAGAGTGATTCAGCCATTGTTACTCATCCCCTCCTTTTTGCAAGAGGGCTCATGTCATGAGTATTTTAAGTGCTCTCCATTCCGTTGTTCTCCTTTAATCCTGTTAGATAACTCCCTTCCTCCCTCCTCCTTCTGCGCCTTTTTCTTTCTATTTCTCTCCTTTTCCTCCTCCGCTCCCCGCTGCCCACTCAGCAAACGGCGAGTCTTGTGCTCTCTGCCACGGAAAAAAATAAAAGGCTGGAGTGTGCCTAAACAAGCTGGGAAAAGGAGGGAGAGGGAGCAGGGTGGGGTAGGGAGGAAGTGAGAGGGAAGATGACAAAGATGTGGCGGTGCTCGGTAGGTGCTGGAGAAATCTGCTGGCCGGTGCGGGCTCATTTGTTATGAGGAGGAATGAGTGTGGACCAGAGCCAGGACGGTGGCGAGTGAGTTGTGAGGCGGAGCTTGCACACAGCTTGTGGTTAAGACGCACAGGGGGACAAAAATGAAACAGGATGGAGTTTGAGTGAAATGGTTAAATTCGAACATCAATATTCCAAAAAAGTAAACAGAGCAGCATTTAGTCACTTCTCTATCAGCTGTCCAAACACAGACTCACGTCACAGAAAGTGGGGTTGGTAACCACAAAAAGAGCCTTTTTCTCCCCATTCCCCTGCATTTCAAAATGTTTGATGATAAGCGGTTGAATCACACTGGATTTACACCAAATAACACGTGATGCAATGTCTCAAACCTGCCTTGTAACCGCAACACAAAACCAGCAACACTCCATCAACCTCGACTCCACAAGAAATACGCTTCCCACAAGCCTCCCCTCTTCCCTTACCCACCCCATCCCACATCCCTGGCCCCATCATTTACATGAGGACAATTACAAATGAGCACAATGTAGAGAGCAGGGGCTTGGCAGTGTAGTTCATTTGCCAAGATGGGGGCAGCCACTTAGCACAGGTGAGGTGGGGCTACATTCGGCTACATTCCTGCAGCTTCCTTGTAAGTGGGGGAAAAAAATAGGTCAAAAGAAAAGATGGAGAAATTGCAAGAGCAATAGCACAGACTAGTGGCAAAGGTGAAAAACTGCTGGTGTCAAATCTAACATCAGTTGATTTCAGGAATACACAGAGGATTTCAACAGCAGTGATTTCAGGGATCTCTGGGAGGAGATATTCGCCTTTGATACATCAAAGGGCACCATCACCACCACTCGCTTTAACAAGAACAATCTCTTCATTTACACAGTAAGCGCTGACAAGGAGATTAATCCAAAAACAACAGGAGGAAGGTGGAGCTCTCGCTGAGAAAAATTTGCATGACCCAAAAATGCCCCGTCTGTGCCCTGACTCCATAAATCAAAGCGAGGAACAGAATCCCCCTGACGCTTTCATTCTTTGTCCTCAAAGGTGATAAATTGATCCTGTGTTGGCTAATAAGCAGAGGCACAGGGGCGGCCACAACTTCCCTAAGATTTATTCTGCGACAAGTGGATTTATAGAGGAGCTATGTGGAGAACAAAATCTATTTACTTCATTCGTTCGCATGGTACTCATGAGATTTGAGATTTGAGGAAGTCCTCAGGGAAACCCGGCGAAGAAGTATCAGGACGATAGAAATAGAGTATCCGTCATGGAGGCAATGAATGTGATGGAATTACCTTCTCTTGATTGATGTACATGTGCTTCCGATTAGGAAAAGTCTCAATCCATGAGCCCACCGCCTTTAGCTGGGTCACAATTCAATACAACTCCGGAGTAGATTTCCTTCCCCTTCTCCGACTTTGCCCCCCTTTCATTAAATCTGATCTAATAACAGAGCTGGTTGCGAGAATCGATATGACGGACACTTTCTGAGGTATGTCAGCAGTCTCACTGAAGAATGTGGAAAATAATCTCTGTCAGGCATATGAAAAACCTTTTAAAGCAACTCAAGCAGTCATCCTAATAACACAAGGTGATACTGTGACAGGAAAAGCGGTCTTTTAAGAACATGATCAATGCTATCATTTTCTCCACAGCTGACTGGAAAGAGGCACAACATACAGAAGCGTAGAGTTTCCGAACAGAGCGGCTGTGCTCCTTGCCTCTTATCTTCGCTTTGAGTTCTGCGACTTTATTCCCCTAATGTGTTTTCCGTCTTCCTGATTCATACTGGGTTTCATCACCCCCACCTCAACCCTCACCTCTTTCCCCTCTTTGTCTCTCACACAACACTTTCCTTTCTCATACCTCCTCTTGCTTTCACACCCTGACAGCACGCTTATCCTGTTGTGTTGATGAGATATTTGAGTGATTAACATCAGGCATGCTGAGCAGATTATGATAGCCTTTGGGGAGCAGCAGTTTGGGCATGATGGAAAGTTTCCAGCATGATAGAAAACTCAGCTGAAAAGACAGATTTGATTGCTGACAAGGGAAAGGTAGCGTATTAAAGTCTGTACTCACCGATTCGTCAACGACTCCACAGAGGCCCTCCACTTTTTATCATTCTAAGAGAAAAATGGACAGAAAAAAATGAGTTTACTTCAGATTTGTTTTTAACTAATGAGTCCAAAGGACAAAACTTGACTAAGAATAAAAAATTAGGCTTTTAATGAAAGCCATTCAATTAGCAGTGCCAGTTTTATTAATAGAGCTCTAACACATTTCCATTTTTCATGCCAGCTCTGTGCATAACTCAGAAGTTAAAGTTGCTGCTTCATAAATAGATGTTAAAGACTTTTATCTTTGAGGTTAGATGAGAACATCTCACTGAGACAGCTCACATGGTGGATTTGATGTCCCGTCAACATCATTCTGACTTTCGCAAACGTATGCAAATGTGTCTAAAATATCAGACCGACTCCCACCCGGAGCGCTTCTTTTTTGGGTCACATGACGTCAACTATGAATAAAAAAACATGATGTACCGTATAACTAATTCTATCTACGTCTGGCAATGACGCTATCCTGTGCCACTGAGGCAGCTGTTGGTGCGGGAAGAGAGAGGGGAAAGCGAATGGCAGATCACTTCCCAAATGCTCATTTTTAGCTGGCTTGTTTGGGCACAGCGCACCAGAGCTGACGAGCTGAGCACAGAGTTTTTGACACAATGGTGTCAAACTGGAGACTGTGATGTTCGGCTCACACAAGTGAAAAGCATCGCACCTGCTGGCAACATGCAGACCGAGACACAAACAGACTGTTGTCAAATCTGTGTCGCAATTAGTGTGTTTGGAGGGGATGCTGCGGATGCTGATGACACACTTGCCTTACAATGTTTCATTAAAGAGGCTGCCAGGGGAGACGGCATATGGAATTTATTGGACAGGGTGATCAATGAGAAAATGTCAGTCGTAATCATGTTGGGAATCATACAGCACTGTGGTTTAACGCTAACAGACTAGAGCTAGAGCTTCTGGGAAACAGGAAGGAAGGTGAGGCCAGTGCCGCATCAGATCTAAACTTAGCTACTGCGTAATGTCAGAGTGGTTGTCTTAAGGGTTTTATTTCTCCTCTCTCCTGTTCTTTGAAATTATTTAACAGATGGGAGCATCACTGTATCCAGTGCCAAGCTGTGTTAGCGTTAAGATGAAGTCTACTTTTTAATGTTTAACCCTTTTACTGAAATGCTCACAGAGGCTAGCAAAGATGCATACTTTGATTAAGCATCCCAGTCTGATACAATGTGACCAGCAAAACGTTTTGTTAGCCCACATTTCCCATGATGCTTTGGCATTTTGGTGCTACAAATCATAAACTTGATGGTTTTGTGTTATTTAATCACAGCTTTACTTACTTTACTTCCAACATTGATGGTCTTAGCACAGCTTCTATGCTAGCTTTAAACACAAAACTGTGGTATTAAAGCAGCTGCTATTGGATGGCCAGAAAACTGTAGCATCACAAACAGTTGTTGAAAAACAGAATAATTTAGCAACTAGTGCTGTTTCAGTAGCTTTTAGCATTTTTTAGCTCATTATTTTGGTTTTAATCTGGAACTTTCTGAACTGTAGAGAAAATTAGCAACCACATCCTGAACTTAGCATGTGTGCTAAGTGTTAAATATAAATCTGGGAAAAATAACTCACAATAAACAACTTTTGAGAGTCTACAACACGTCATGTAAAAAATTTAACTTGTGTTGATGAATCCAAAACAAATTAGCTATGTGGCTAAGTTCAATTATTATCTGGGGTTTCAGTATTTTTAAGCTCATTGTTCTGCTTCAGCTGCCCACAATTATCCATATTTTGGTCAAGATCTTATCAACCTTGAAATGTCAGGGGCCAAATATCACTGTATGCTAGCTGTCAACACTAAATACAACAACACTAATAAATTAGCAACTAGCTCTATTTAAGCAACTTTTAGCATTTTTCAGCTCATTTGTTTGGTTTTAATCAGGAACCTTCTGAACTGTATCTAAGCTTTAAGCTAGCTGTAAAAAAAAGAAAATTAGCAACCACATCCTGAACTTAGCATATGTGCTAAGTGTAACAAATCAACCTGTTCTCCTTCTCATTGGGGAAAAATAACTCACAATGGACAAGTTTTGAGAGTCTACAACACATCCTGTAGAAGATTTGACTTGCGTTGATGAAGCCAAAACAAATTAGCTATTAGCTTTGTGGCTAAGCTCAATTATTCTATGGGGTTTCAGTATCTTTAAGCTCATTGTTCTGCTTCAGCTGCCCACAATTATCCATATTTTGGTCAAGATCTTATCAACCTTGAAATGTCAGGGGCCAAATCCCACTGTATGCTAGCTGTCAACACTAAACGGTACAGAGAAAGCAAGCTAGCAACTAACTGCTTACTACTACATGGACCAGAATTGAGAAATTGTATACTTGTATTAATTGGATGAAAGGAGAAGTAAAATAAAAAAAATTGGGCACAGTTCCTCCCTGACTGTGTGTGAAAGAAGCCTCGTTTGATTGATAACTAGCTTAGCCTTTTTGCTACTTATCAGTCTGCTCCCTTGTAATTGTAACATGGCTGATCTTTATGGTGTGTTTAAATGACTTTAAAGAGTTGGCTGTTACCAAAAAATTAGGCTCAGTATTATGTGTGAAAAGAGGTAGAGTATGTGTCTGACATGTTACTTTGTGTTTCAGAAGTCCATTAAAATTGTTTGTGAAGTCCTGTAAATGTAATACTCAAACCACTACTTTCTGCACAGAATGGTGTGAGCAGTTAGTAAAAAAAACAATATTTTTTTCGACAGTTCTGGACTGTTAAACTAGCGTTGTTTGTCACATATTGAAATGACCTACAATTATCATATTACACACAATGGTGAAACCCCTGCGCTGTTAATACAAGCGCATGGCAACATACTCCCTGGTCTCCCCTGTGCTGTAAATTAACAGTTATATACGACTGTCAGTGATGTTCCCTGGGTTCAATTGTAGCGCTAAAAGAAGTAAACAAATACAGATTGGATTTTTTTTTTTAACTGCTCCCACTTGACTGGCATTTTAGAAGTTGTGTATGGATAAGTAATATCTCCACCTCCACCTCAACATTCTGGAGGTTTTATGAGTTGAAGCCTGCGTCTCTGTTGGTTACTGTTCAGGGGAAGGTCATAAACGGGCGATTTATGTGCCAAGTGCAGCCAGGAATGCTGATGCTACTGTCAGGGAGCAGAGCTACTGTCTGCTTTGACTCCACATTTAATGGAAACTGTAAAGTTCACAACTGCATGTCCTCACTCATGCTCTTTACAGTATGTGCTCAGGGAGAGAAGAAGTTAAAATAACTGGCAGACAGGAGATATAGAGGGTTGCATAATAGGACAGATGGGAGATAAATTAGGTCCTTGTGACACTAAAAGCAGGTTTTACACTTTCAGCATATTACATCACATTTCAAGTCTAATTTGGGGTCTAAGTGCACCAAATGTGCTGCCAGCGTTGAAGTTAATGGCCATAGTGAAAAATAAAAACACTTCATTAGCTCTCAGTCTCCAAGTGGGGTCTACACTCGTTAAAATATTATTCAATCCAAACACATAGCTTGCACCACATTCTCATAAAACCGCACAACACTAGGGAGATGTTGCTCTATAGATTACTGTGCCACCTACTTCCCTTCTCAGCTCTTATCTGGACTTGAAGGCCACCATTGTTAAGCTATGGGCATTTTAATTGCAATGGACAGAGGTCCATTAGCATAGCTTCTTGGGTGGCCATGGCCATGTTTCTCTGAATCATTAAGCTAATTATACAAGCTAATTAATCAGTATGCTAGGAATGGGGCTGTGTGAGCAGACACTGCTCTTTGTTGGCTTGCATAATGCAAGGAGTCCATTTTTAGATGTGGAAGTGAAGGAGGAGGAGGGAAGGAGTGGAAACTTTGATCTGGAAAGTAAACATGATTTTTGCATATCATAGCAAACCAGAAAAAAAAGAGCCATTATGGATGCAAAAAGTCAAGCTAGATTCACATTTGTGGTGCTTTGAAGATGCAGGGTATCGTGTGTGGATGGTAGATAAAACAAGTAGGGCTGTGTACGGTGACCAACATCCAATTATCAGTGTCATTGAAGACAAAAAGACAGAGATCTGTCGCTTAATGGCACCTCTTTGACGTCTGAAGTTCTGGAATAATAAATAAAAACCATATTTCACTGAAATTAGCCTGGTCTTTCAAATTTAAAAGGAAAGAACATAAGACCTGTCTGCACATTTCTATGAATGAGAAGGAAGTCCTGGGTGTAATTTCAGGTCCCTTGCTACCCTATTATTTTCCAATCATCACTCTGATCCCAGCTCTTGACAAAATCAATTAACGTCCAATATATGTGCACCGCTCACCTCTTACTTGGCATGTACGTGGCATTTGCTTGTGTGTGTGTCTGGTACTAATATGCAACTTTGCCACACGCATATTCATGCTTTCTTGAACATAGTTAAGGGTGTGTGAGAGTGACTCGCTGTCAGAAATTATTACTTACAAGCAGACACAACCAAACATCCAGCTCTCCTGTCTTCAGTGTGGAGGAGACGCTGTCAGCTTTCAAGCAGGAGTCTATTTTTAGCCTCTCTCATTATGCACAACTGAAAATCACCTCCTCAAAGTACATGAAGCATGTTTACCAAACCTAATGGGACTATGCTGATAACACAGCAACGGATAGTGGCTACTGTGTACGTTGTTTTACACCCATCTTCATAATACTCAATGTGCAATTATGTACACAAACAGAGCATTTATCCATGGTACTGTGAACCAAGTGTGAAATTGTGAATGGTACAACACATCGTGACACTGTCTCTCTTTTTGTCTCTTCAGGGAGATTCTGAGGAGTTCTCTTCTTTCATCACTCTGGTCCGAGGCAGCAATCGCAATCAATTATTCCAAACAGGTGAGACCCATATCTTATTATTCTGGGTAAAAGGCTTCCTTGAAATTGTATTGTTGGATAAAACACTCCATCTTTGACAATAACCTATGACTTAAAATGTCAATTCAAATGCCAGTGCAGCCGCAGAAATCCACAATTTAATAACGTCAATCCATGGAAATCAAATCAAGGGTCAAACAACTAAACGCTGTTAGTATGGATGAAAAGATGGGAAATTCATGTCTGAACATGATCTATTGTTCAGCCTCAGAGAGTCGATGTCCTCCCTGCTCGACTCTGGTGCATTATTTTTGACAAATTCTGAATTATCTTTTGAAAAAGACTTCAGGTGTTAAAACAAAGGTGCTCTGAAGGGTGACCAGAGGTGGTATGCTTCATTTATTTGTTTATTGATTGAAGTGATTGTGGTTGGAGATTCAGAATTATTCTTTGCTTATCACTTGATATTTTCGTATCCCTTTTGGAACACTAAGGTGAAGTAGCCATATGGAGGGCTTTCGCATGGCACAGTCTGGTTCTGGCTCTGGAACTGGTTCCACTCTGGATTCTTAAGCCGTGTTTCCACCAAGCAGGCCGGTTCGATTAGTCTGTACGGCCATGCATTTTGTGGCGTTTCCACTGACTTATTCTGGGACAGATCCCCAAATAACCGAGACGAGCTGTCCCCCTTTTTGACACCCTTGCGTATGGGTGCCAGACTGAACCGATCCGCTCTCAGAAGGTGGAGCAACACACTGCAGACCCCTGATTGGTTAAAAGAATCGTCACTTACCCCGACAGCGGCTGTATTTCTCCTGGTGGCACACAGACTTCTCTAAAACAAAGCTTGATTGCACTTTGTAACAAAGAGCTACATGCCAATCATAGAGAGGACGGAATGCTGCTTGTCTTCCATCTATGCTCTTTGTTTACTTTGTCGCGTTTTTCTTCTTCGTTGGATTTATTAGGGGGTAAACTGTGTCACACTGCTACGGCGTCATGCTATTATTTAACAGCTGCGGCTTTCGGCATCTGGCTTACATGCCGCCTACCACAAGAGTGCACAGTTTTACTGTGGAAACGCAAACGGGATCCGGCTTAACTGTATCAAACCGTGCCAAACTGTACTGTACTGAACCGAACTGGACTGCTTGGTGGAAATGCAGCTTTAGGTACTTGGTGCTTTCGAACAAACCAGCCCACGTTCGTGCTGGTTTGACCAAAGCTAAAGCAGGAGGGTGTAATCTTAACTTTCTGCTTGTTTAATCAACACAGAATATAACACAACCACCAATAATGTCATGGTTCGCTAATTGGAAGCAACTTTTTTTGGTTCCAGCATTGAACCAACTGTTAAGTTTCTGGAAAAAAATACAAGTTAAAGTTAAAGTCCAACTGAATTGAAACACCAAAGAAAAATTTAAAAAAAGCTGCACCTGCACGCTTAAACCAAGCATGCAGGTGCAGCTAGTAAAAATGATGTCAGGAGGCTACCACATGACAAAGGCTAGCAGAGCTCTGTATATAAGAGAGTGTAAATCACTAGTCCTGTGGTTGACACTAACATAGAGGTTGGTTACAGCTCTTGCTCAATGGATGGTAATCAACAGCAGGCAATGTAACAAGAGTTTCATGCATACAAAACATATCAGAGAGAGAAAGCAAACTTAAACTGCTGGAAAGTTTGTTCATGTGATTACAAGATTGAGACATCAACTTTGGACAAACATATTTTTGAGTCCATGAAGAATCAAGAAAAAAAAAAGAGAAAGATTGAGTAATATAATTAATCTGCCTGAGTTTAACATCTATGTGATACTTTTATGCTAGTTAAGTTGATATGGTTAGTAGGGACAGTGGAGGTGAATAAGCTATATTTATTCCTGTGCGTGTGTGCTCATGCACTTCATTCCAGCCCTGCATGACTCACTGACCCCAGCCAAAAAAAGGTCTGGATGTGCTCCTGGTTGTAGCAAAGTCAGTGCCTTAAAAAAGAAAGAAATCTGTGTTCAAGTTTAAACCTTTTTCTTTTTTTACTCATATCAAAGAGTTGACTAGCTGACCACTGCTATTAAACCTGTCAAATTGCTGCTTTCCTGAATTGTGGCTCATTTTTTGAATTTGCATCTGGTGTTGCTCTGTAAAACCTGATGTCACACAAAAAGCATGCTAATGGTGCCCTCTGGAGTACAAAATTCTCCACTGCTGCTGCTTCTGCTCATCTGCTGTTTGTAGCAGAGGTCTGTTCTCACATTAAGACCGCAAAGCTGCTGCTTCTTTTCACACTTCTTATGGCAGTTGGATGGATGGATGGATGGATGGGGGACTGACAGGTGCATTTAGCACATTTCACATTTACACAGAGGCTGACACGCAGAGGCTTCCTGAGAAAACAAAAACAAGCCAGTGGCAGGAGATGACCCAGTTGAAAACACATTGAATCTCTGGAATCATCTGTCAAAATAACGCAGTCACGGAAATATATCAACACCAAGCGGCCTCCTTCTTGTTTCATACACACATAAAAAAATATCCTGCTTCTACTCCAGCATGTCTCCGGTTAGTTACATTACTAATAGCAATAACTAATAATTAAAAGTTAAACTTTAATGGTTGGAAAAACATCTTCAGAAATAGGAAGCTACCCCCTTTTGTCACAGTGCTGGTTTATAGATCAATGAGCAGTTCAGTGGTTCTCCCCAAAGGACCAGCGGGTGCAACCATAATTGGAGCATTTGTGCTGCTGCGAGTTCCTGCTCCCCAGGCAGAATCCAGCATGCACCAGAACATTTCTATACAGGTCCATAAGGTTTTCAATGAACTTATCAAACAGCTGCAAGGAAAGTTTAGCAGTGTGCTATTTTTGAAATCAACTCATGGTAGTCCCATTTAAAACCCAGTGTCTCATAAATGGGACACAGCCCCCACGTGCTTTTACTTCTCTTCCTCACCTCCTGGTCCCAATTCATTCCCAAGTGTATGTAATAGGTGACTGAAAGCACAACAAGGAGATGAGTTTGATTTTTTTTTTACTCTGAGCATTTCACACATATGATGTCCTCTGTCCCTCGTGGCAATTACTGGGACAAACTGTGAAATTTTGTTCCAGGCTCAGGTAGCAAAGTGATTCAAATTAAGGATGACAGTGACAAATACAGCTTCAAAGGAAAGGCCAGACCAAAACAGTTAAGCGCAGACAAGTGGGTTGGACTAAGTTTGTTCTTGAGGTATCGTAAACGACAGATGCAAAATTGTCACCACGGAATAGCCTGTTGGAGTCCATTTGGATGTCCTGTTCAGAAGCCATTAAGGCATTAAAATTGAATCGAAACTTCTGTTCTCTCTCAGAGAAAGTCTCTAAAACCCTTGTTAACTGACGTTGTAGTGCATTTAACTGATGACAGTTGGTACGTAGGAGCCGGCACGCCTGTCAGATGGAGTTGTGTTACATAAAGATGAATTTTGCAGCAGTAGTAAGTGACCTGAATTAGAGTAGTGATGAGTCCAGCAGTTTAAAAGAAAAAAAAAAGAAATCTGAAAGGCTGCCTTTTAAAACTGCTTACAAGATGCAAAGTAACCTGTTAACTGTTAAAAAAAATACTGTCTCAGACAGCAGAGTCTATTTCTAACAGTACTACAAACAAAAGCACATGCAGCCTACTTCCTTGAGGAAAGCACTTCCTCTGACTCAGCTTTGTTCACACAGTGGCAATTTTCACCAAATTCCACACTCAGAGTGGGACACTAAAGGTAATGATAATTCAACCAGTCAGAGACCAAGAGCCACAAAAATTACCGTGGTACTACAAAGAGCCACATCAAAAATGCACTTCCTCTCACACATAAACAAAAGGACATAAGATGAAAATCAATACACTTCCAAATTTTGAAGTGACATTTATTGCGTTTCCAAGTGTGTTTGAATCTGTACCTGGAGCCGTGTCTAAGACAAATTTCTATTTTTAGAGCAGAAAAGACAAATTTCCATCCATCTATTTATCTAGATTGCTATGAGCACATGTGCAATGTAGACAAAAGAAACTGAAACTTAAGTATCAATCTCATCACCCAAGTATTGATCAATACTGATCACAATGTTGGTATCAGTATACTAATATTTTAGATTGATTGGCACACTACTACTCATAACAAAACATATAACTTTTTTTTTTATGAATCAATCAAACACACGGAAAGGCAAAGAGCAGCATGTGGCTCGCAAGCCGCAGGTTGGCCACCCCTAATTCAAATGTTTGATATTTCAAAAACAAAATATTTTAAAATCTTCTAAATATTAGACACCACAATGTTGTGAAGTGTGAAAATCTGAAAAGAGACTGAGCAAGATAATGAGCTAAGAAAAAAAAAATGTTTTCCATCAATTTTTGTGTCAGCACAGGACTTAAGCTAACAAAATTGCACAGTCACTCCTTAGCTAATGTTACACAATCTGGAAATTTGATTCCTGTGTAGCTTGCTAACATTTGCTGGTATGTTACACATTCCTTCTTGCAACATGTTACATTACATACACTCAAAAATCGTTCATGCTAACTTTAATATTAGCCTGTGAATAGCTGTAAGCTAACATTCGCTATTAGCCTTTGGGTAAAGAACACAAGCCAAAAACTCAAATTACATGTTGAGGACAATGTATTGTTAGCTGGTAGTTATCATTACACCAACAAGATTTAGCTTGTATTGTCTGTTTGAACTCAAAATCTTTAGAAATTGAAAATAAAGGAATCTTAAATAATGGAATTGCAACTGTGGTTAAACACAGTAAGTTTTTGAAATTCTGTGATGACTCAAAGTGAAAATCTTTATACTTTGACAGCCCTGATGTTTACTAGACGGGAAATACTTAGTTAGCACAATGTTATCTCGTAATTCACTAACATCTTATTTTGTTCTTTAACAGCACAAAATGAAAAAATAATAATTGATTAATAAACAAAAATAAGAAAGCTCTCTGCCATTCCCTCGCTAAATGTTTAGCTTGCTTGATAAAGCTGTGAAGCATCGCAAACTATCATCAGGTTTTAGAGTTTTTTAGTGTTTGCTTTAAGACCATGTTTACAGACGCCAAACGGGCGAATCCGATAACATTTCTTGCGTTCTGGCCTTGCGTTTAGATGAGACTGCGTTTTGTCCAAAAAACTGAAATTTTTGAAAACGCTCCCCAGAGTGGAGAGTTTTTTTTTACCTGGAACACAGCAGCTAAACATTAAAGTAGCACCTGTGCTTCCCACTTCCTGTGTTCTGTCAATAGGAAATACCTGCCTGCTAAAATAGCCTTGTTACACATGGTTCACATATCACTGTTTTCTTTTTCCTGCCCCTGGCTAATTTACATGTGTTATTAGGTAAGAGAATTTTAGAAGTAGGTTAGGAGTTAAATATTATAGGCATTCTTTAGGCTGAGAATAGGCCTTCTACTGGGATGTATAACTGATGGCCCATCCTGCTACCTCCAAGGGTCAGGCTGCCTCATATGATTGTGTTTTCAAGCTTCTTAAATTAACTACACTGTGTTATGACCAGCATTGAGTGCTTGTGTGTGCATCTAAGCATGTGTCGCGGTCCAACCCCAGCTGCGATGATTTATTATCCTGCTTGAAGGGACTTGTACTTTCATGAGGTCACATGAGTAACATGGCAGCCAGGCATAGCACACTGTTCTCTTTTGGCCCTGCCGGGGACAGGGAGGCATGCCAACGCAGCTCAAACAATTCCAGTTTGCTCATATGCAGGTACACAGCTAAGCATATATGCATTGTACACACGATCCAGACAGACACACACACAAGCACACGAGCAAAATCAAATACTGTAATCCAGGATTAATACTGCTTTATCACCTGCACAGGAGGCAAACGTTATGCAAATTCACATTTCAGCTATTCCAAAGGCACGTCACATTTGGGCTCATCTTTAATGTGTCTTTAGAGAGGTTAAGTCTATGCAAATGAAGCCTCATAAGTTTAAAAACACTGGGGATATTTTTGTTCTAAGGGCTTTAGAGAGAGGCCAACGGGACGTAAATTAGAGACTTTTAGATTTATCTTGGTGGTTAGTTCTGGCTAGATTTTCACCTCAGGGTACCCAGAAATTTGTTTTTTATTTTATTTTACTTTATTTTAATTGAATATTAGAAGCTGTCATTTTGCCCTGCTGAACTTAGTTTTTGTAAAGCTGAATAATGTTTTGACAACTCACTCAGTTAATGACACTGAAATTGACGAACAAACAGCTTTAAGCCTGATTAATGTATTTTGTAATTCATTTACATTTTTATTTATATATAAAACCTCAATGATTCTTTCTCTCTCCTTACAGGTGGGGGCAAAGGGGGCAATTTGTTTCAGTGGTGTGTCGGCGGGGTAATCCAAACAGCACTGGGCAGCATGTTGGCACCTGCATGAACCCAGCAGTGAAGCCTCATTTCTTGGTGAGTCGGAAAAAGGATTTTTTTTGCTTGAACAAAAACGCACACAGAGCAGCTATTACCCTCAGAAAAGGTTTGCCATATGACACTCCACAATTTGAAGGAGCTATTAATTATGACTCATCTTATTCAAGGATTTTTTTTTCTAAAGCTCAATTGCAAAACGAGCTTGAGCATATTTGTCTTCAATTTCAGCCTTAATGAGAGAAAAGGAGCTCTAAGAATGAAATGAAACAGAATTGTTTAATTAAAAACACAGCGCCCTTTTCAATTCAACCCCAAACTAAAAGATTGAGTAAATATTTCATTACCTGTTTCTTTTACTTCATTTCTTTAAGAGTACCAGTCTTTGAATAACAGGGATTTAGAGAACTGGCCTATCATGGGGCTAACATGAAAAAACAACCCTTTCACTTACACATACACCTACTAGCAGTCTAGCTTGATCAATCTACTAGAAGAATATATTTATATGGACTGCTGGAAGGGGAAAATTGAAGTGACTGGAGAAAAACCACAAATGCACAAGGAGTCCATGCAAACTCCACACAGAAAAGCCCCTCATCAGTATCAAGTAATACCAAATTGTAGCATTCGAAATTGAGTGACTAAGAGGATGTTGAGATTATGATGCCAGACCAAAAATCAGCAAGAGTTGTTAGGGTAAACAGCTTTTTAGTATTCTGCTAAACGAAAAAAAAAGTTTACTTTGTCAGAACCAGTTTTTGAGAAACAAACAAAAAAAAAATCCATTGTATTAGAGCCACAACAGAACTGAAAAGTTAGGTCAATTGGAAAGACTCAATAAAAAAATACAGCCATTTGAGTGTCCACTTAAGGTTAGCTACCAAAAGACAAGGAAATACCATTAGAAGTAAATTTAAAATAAACGTTTTTACAGCAAAGTTTTGGTCTGAATAGCTCTTTTCTATCTCTCTACACTGTTTGGGGGAAGAAATTTTTTTATAACAAGCCCTCTTTAAGATCCTAAGGTGATACATTTTGCATAATTAGACAGAAATTGAGGCATAGCTAATTAAACTGAAAAGCAAACATGCTGTAGCTGTACGCCACAAAGCTAAACTCTGCCTTGGTGTTTCTTTTCACCTTACGCTAGGTTGACTGAAAGTGAGGTTGAGTCATCACTTTAGTTATGATAGCCAACATCTTTAGGCTTCAAAATCAAGGAAACCAGTGGGTGACATCTCCAATACAACATTTAGGTTTCACACATTAAAGGGTTTGACATGAAGACACCTGGTGCTCCCAGCCCAGCGTGGCTCTAAATCTGTAGCCAGACTCTTCTCCTTTGTTGTGCCCAAATGGTGGAATAAATTTCTTAACTCTTTACGATCGTTAGAGTCCCTTTCTACTTTAAGAGATGTCTGAAAACTCATCTGTTCAGGGAATACTTAAGCACTTAATCTGACCCTTCTCCTCTTTGTCCTCAGGGGTAGAATGAGTCAGTAGGTCTAAGACTCAGCTCTTGACGAATTTTCAGCACTAATTACTGAATGTTGTTAAATGTTTAAGTATATTATTGCAGCAATTGATTGTGGTTAGATATCTTTTTTAAAAAAGTTGCACTTAATGGCAGCACCTTAGGCCAAATAATTTTTGGCACTTTGTCGCACTGACTAGTTTTTTCCTTCTGCCTAAGTTCTTGCTTGTGTTGTACGTCGCTTTAGACGAAAGCATCTGCTAAATAAAACTATAGAGCTGTAGATGAAGACCTTTCAGAGAAAAAAATGGAGGCTGAGAACACAAAAGAGGAAAGTTGTTTATCATCTGCATAGACTGTTAACTCAGTGTTGTCTGTCAGTTTGCTGCAGTCTCACACCTGATTTCTAGTCTTGAGTGTAACTATAAGGGTGGACAGAGGGAGGATTGTTTTCGTGCAGTTTAAACCAGAGTCAAATTCCTTGTATTCTTGAAAATACTTGGAGAATAAAGGTGATTCTGATTCTGAAATAACTGATGAATCTTTCTGCATTTCATCGCCAACTGACAAGCAACTATAATTTGTTATTCACAAACAGCCTCTGTAATGGCTTCAACACTTCTCCTTTGAGAGTGAATACACACAAAATACCCTTACACACTCTCTCAAACACACTTCCTCCTTATGGTGTAATGGGCAATGACCTGAATGGCACAGGACATGGCATTTCTTACCAGGTCTGCAGAGACTTTTGACTACTTCCCACTCAAGTCACATCACCCTCAGGCTCAACTGTAGAAATATGATTCTAACCCCCCCAAAAAAACATGAACCAAACAAATATTCATGGAAGCTCCACTGTTTTTCTGCAGCTGTATACTCTTGCTTGAATAAATTTAGCTGAATAACTGAGTCAGCCAGATGTTGGTGCGCCATAATATCCTTGGCACTCACATTTGAGGTTGCCTTTTTCTGAAAAATATGGAGGTTACGAATCCATGTTGAATTAGTTTGCAAATTTTGTGGGATGTAGACTTTGTCAAGCGAAGTAATGCTGGAAGGAAAACACAAAATTTACGGAGCTGCCTGACAAACACAGAAATCACCGTTGAAGAAAATATTCAACATTCTGCCACCAGAAACTCCACAAATGACACACAGAGAGTGAACTGAGCTTTCTGTTGTTAAAAAATGACCATGTAGTCATAACCAGCTGGTATCCACAAATGTATGAAGCACTGGTGAAAAACAACAATATCAAGTTTAAAAGCTAATTAAAGTTATATGAATCAGTGGTTTAGTGCTTAATGATTACTTTACATAATCAGCTCATTTCATTGTAACATTTCACAATGGCTCTTCATCTAATTGCTTGAATCTTCAAAAGAGCACCATCATTAAGGCAAGAGTACTCCAAATCCAAAAAGATTTTCTCCCTTTCTTGTTTCCATTAACACCTCTCGGCTTTGGAGACAATTCTCTGACCGCGTTTTCAGTCATTTAAAATTCATGCGGAGGTTTTTGGAGGGAGAGGGAAATAAATTTGGAATGAAGTAACACAAACAAAGAAGAGAGACGAAGGAATGAAGACTGGCCAAAACAAGATAGACTCTAATGAGAATTCAATCTTGGTCGAAATAAAGAGAATATTTTAAAGCAGGACTTTAATTACTGTTGCCAGATTTTGAAAATCATGTAGTTACCTCCTGAATAATTCAGTTTATTGCTATATAACTGTTGAAAATGAGGCCATGGGCTTTATATTGTTCTAAATTCTGAAAACAGTTTTAACAGACATCGTTTTGAGCATGCAAAATGTGATCATGGGACAACTTTTAAGAACTGTTTCCAAGATTTCACTCACGATACAAATACTAAAAAAAACTGTCCCAAGAGAAGAAAACCCCTGCCCAGGCCCTGAGTGATGATGTAGCCGAGAAAATACATTCAGCAGGATATAAATATTGCACAGCCAGTACATGGAGAGCATTTTGGCCAATGAATTATTGCAAAGTCCGGTGGCTTTATGCCAGACTCGGAGTATATCTCGCTCAGCTTCACCCTGCCATAAGCTGCGGCTGGGGAATAGCAGTTATGGGCACTCCACAAATAACTACCAGCGATACCAGAGATCCATCACACTCATCCCACATGTTGTGTGCTTACACTTGAGTGCACTCGACAACAGACGGATAGCAAAAAGAACACTGTATGGGTGTCAGCGTTACCTGGGAGGCATGAGTCAGGGCATAAAAGCCCACATACTGCAGTCCAGAAAGCACATACAGTGCAGTAAAAGTGATATTTGTCACATGAATGAATGCAGAAAAGCCTTAGTCTTCTCCATGAACATGAATATTTTCTGTTTTTGTAAAATGGTTCGTCCCCAAAAGCAGTAAACTGAGTCAACTTTTCGTGCAGTGGTGCAGTCTGATCGAATAATAATGAGTCCATATGCCTTACATTAGTCAAACAAGATTGTGAAACTAATCCAACTTTTTTCCGCCCCCTGCTAAATCACTTTTCATTTGCACAAGATAATAATGTAACTCAGTGGAGCATGAAGTTAATGGTTAATACATCTGATAGAAGCAGCACAATGAGAAGAAAAGACGATCAAAATAAGCATCTAAATGGGAAAAGGACTTTTGCTCAGCACAGTGTATTGTGGAAGCAAAGAAATGTCGGGCAGGTTGTGTCTTTTGGTGATTAGTAAGAGAAAAAAAAGAAAAACATAATCCCCAGACTGCTGACATATTTCTTTTGAAAAGCTCACCCTGTCTGAAAAAGACAGATACGCGCTGGAAAATGGATCAAATCTGTTTCATGTCAGATAGCAAGCAAGGGTTTCCCAGGGTGAATATCTACAAAACCACAAACAGACAGGATTAGAGATTGAAGTTCTGGACAAAGTAGATCAGGAAAACACAGAGAAGATGGTTTTATTATGCTTCAACCCGTGATAACCTACTAATTACTTCCTTAAATATTGAACTTACTCGTGCACTGTGCGCAGGAAGAATCTGCAGGTTTATTCAGAGGATGTGTTCTAAGAGTATGAATTTAAAACCATAATTTGTCTTAATATAAGTGCTAATTTTCTCACACTGCATTCCTGTTGTGATTATAAGAAAACAAGCATTGCAAATTAATTCTATTCCTCTTAGAAGGAGGAGTGACTCTGCAGCAGAGCGGCTGAGACTGTGTGTGTTTAATGAAATGCACCGATTTATCTCAAGGCACTACGGAGGATGAGGTGTTTAACTCTGGTGCATATTTCATGACTGTTAAATGAACGCCGGCTGCTCGTTAGTCATGTGACAGGTAAGGGCGCCTTTTAAGGAGGTATTAGAAGATCTCAGTCTTGGGCACACAAATGAGAACACATGTGGACACAGGCTTTACGGGAAAGGAAGCACTAATGGAGCAAAATGAGAATTCGTTATTACTCATAGGTTTGATTAATTGCACAGCTTGTCGTTTGATATTATAGTGCAATACCACTGATTGCAAATGTTCTCACAGTGAAACAGTATTTATGGTCAATTCAATTAGAAAGTCTGCATACTTAACCTGAGCATCCAACTTTTACCAATCACATCAGAAAGAATGCTGGACTCTTTCACAGCACTGTTAGGATAAAGCTCCTCCAGAAGGATACAGCCACAAGATGGTGCTGTGCATCACAATTTGGCTACAGAGGCTTCATCTGAGGCTGTGACATCAACCTTGTTTCAATGCAGTGGGTGGCTTTCGATAGTTTTGGTGTCCTTGATTTTCAAGCAAAAGTTTAACACATGAAGATAGATTGCATTTATGTATCCTTATTATATAATTAAGCATAATCATCCTCTTTTTGTCATGTAAAATACATGATAGACAAAAAAAATCACACTTCTAAAAGAGTATGACTCACGTAATCACTATACATTAGCTTAATCACAGACACTGTGCAATAATTGTATGGCAGAAACAGAAGAAAGTGTGGCTTGATAGCGAAGCAGAGTAAATCATAAAATGATACTGGGTCATAAACTACAGTAGGGAAGAGGATAAGGGCCACTGAAAAATAATCCTAATTTTATTGATACTACTATTTTTTCCTGAGGAAAAAAAGTCAGAACTCAGAGATTCTATTTTTTATTTTATTTTATTTATTTATTTATTTATTTATTTATTTATTTACTTTTTAAATTCTAAGAAAAAATAGTCATAAAAAGGTGATTTTTTAATTATTATTATTATTATTATTATTTTTTTTGTATTTTTTCTTGTGGCCCTAATCATCTTCCGTACTTCAGTGATCATGGTATTCTATTTATTATTTCAACTTACATGAACTTTAGCAACCCTGGAAATAATTATGAAACTTCAGATAAACACAAATGTTCACACGCAATTTTTTAAAATTATTATAACTGCATTTTTTGCATATATGAATGCTTGTATTTCAAGTATACTTTCTTTAAATTAAGTTTCACTTTAAATTAAATTTATCATGTATAAATGCAAATGACAAATGACTGCAATGTATGCAGTCGAGTTCATAATGGAAAAAAGAGATTATATTGAAATTATAGTAAAATCCAGTAGATGGCAGTCTGTCAATACAGAATCCTTCCACCCACAGCCTCCTCACACACACTCTCCCTCTAGTAGGTGTGACTCTCGTCATCAGGAGAGGTCTCTCACTTGTAATGTCGACCCTGCACACTGTGACGGGTGAGAGGAAAAAGTGATGCTGAAAATCTAACTTCTATCACAGCAGTAACGAAGCAGACCAGATATTTCACAGTGGAAGATGAAACAAAAGCATGTAGATTAATGTCTTCATGATAGAGTCGCTGCTCTCACACACCTCTGCAGTGTTTTCCCTCCATCGTTTTCTCCCCTTCCATCCCTCACACTTGTACAAAGCCGAATGGCGTCACCACCCACCACACACACTCCCTGCATTACACACACACATACACACACACCTCCTCGCCATCTGTCTGTGCAGCGGCCCGTGTCTCTGGCACTGGGAGCAGTTGGGAGCAAAGAGAGTGAAAGAGAAAGTGTCTCCTGGCTCTGTGGTCCTGAATCCCACTTCCTGTCTTTTTGCCCCTGCTGCGTTGTTGTCTATCAAGCGCTCTCACGACATCACGCCGCCTGCCGTCGGGCCCTCCCCGCTATCGTAACACCTATCCTTGGTGCCATTTGGAGACAAATCAAATTCTCTCTGAAGCGATGGAGGTTGCGCGCTCTGTGATTTCTGTGAGCTCATTTCAGCTTAGTTCATTAACTCCAGGGTGCACATTTCCTCTTTAATGCTAAAGCCTGCAACTCACCACCAGGACAAATAAACATGCTTGATTAGCTTATGTATTAGCCGTTTCTTATGGTTGCTGCAGATGGTGGAACTGTGCTCACTTTTTTTATTTCTGAGGGGCAGAAATATAAAGCAAAGAATCAGAGAAGGACAAACTGTTTATGTTTCCTGAGAAAGATGTTGCTTTACTTAGTGAAATCATCACACGTGAATTTCGTTGCTCTTTTTCAGCTTGACTTTTTGTACATACAAATAAAAACAAAAACATGAAACTCTTGGTTCTGAAAACCAGGAAACAACAAAATGAGAAAGAAATCCACAGTAATATCAGGCTCAATCTCTGTCATCAAGTCTGTTTTCTGTACAAGCCTCCCTTCTCTTTCAGTGAACGCTCATAACCATGCGGCTTTACGGGCAGCTTTGTAGGCAGCTTAAGTAATTTGAACAAAAATGCATTCCTTCTCTCTCTCAGTCTCTGTCATTTCGACTGCAAGCAAAAGTGCCTCCATACCGGCGCTATATTCAACCCCAGTGATAAGAAATGGCAGCTATCAGCAGGCAGTTTGGAAGCGGCATATAACTGTTATTGTGTGTGTGTATGTATAAAAATTGATTTATGTGCCCCATCACTTAGCAGGCGCAATATGTGGATGAATACAGGCTAATATAATATTATAGAGGGTATGGAAAGGGCCAGGTGCTGCCTGAAGGTGGAAAAACTGTGATCAAAGTCCAGAGACACTGAATAAGACGTATCATTAGTCGATGAAAGAGGCTGCATTTCAATATCTAAAGCTTCTTTACAGTGTGCAGGGTAATGCAGGGGTACATTGTAGTCTCATTTGAGCTTTGATTGGCACAGCTGCTGCAATTTAAATTTCATTTATTAACAAATCAAAGGAAAATTACATGTGAAATAAATTATAAAATGATTCCTTAAATTTAAATCTTGCTGTAAAAAATGAGGGGTTTGGGGAGAAACAGGCAATTTCAACAGAAGGGTTCACATTGAGCCATCTACCTGTTGGAGATGGATTAGCATGTAGTACAACAGCTTACCAAAGGAAAGTCTCAATATGCAATGAAAATTTGAACAATATAGTGACACTTTAAGTAATATATATTTTTCCCTACAAAAAACAAAGGGGTTTTACGTTGACGGGTTAAATGGAACAATGTAGCTAAGTTAAACCAAACTGATGCATTGTTTTCCTGAATTAAAGACTGGCTGGGGAAGTACATGTTTAAGGAAAAGTGGTGCACTTCTATTCTAATTGACATTCCCCATTGTGCATGGAAAATAAGATATTTTAAACAGTTGTACCATTTTTTTTTTTTTAAATTTTACATTTTAAATCTAACTGCCATTCAAAGAAAACATGAACAAGTGTCTTATTGTTCAGTTATTCCAGATTATAGGCCTTAGTGAATTAATGAATTCAACCAAAGAGAAAGAAAGAAAGAAAGAAAGAAAGAAAGAAAGAAAGAAAGAAAGAAAGAAAGAAAGAAAGAAAGAAAAAAAGTCTAGGTTGGCTTTTAGATATTAGCAAGAAAGAAAGAAAGAAAGCCCAGGTTATCTTTTAGGTATCAGGAACAGTGGTGAATGTCAATGGACCATAGTTTTCCCCATTCTAAATTCAAAACTGAATTTTTGGCAGACACTATAATCAATCTTAAAGTATATAAAATAAAAGAGTTTTAATAAATCAAATTGAAAAAAAAAAGTCAGGTTTTATAATACATTAACTCATTTTAGGAATAGTCTATAGTAGCATCATTCCCATAACTGCAGCACAAAAAAACACTCTTTTTTGAAAAATAAAAAAAAAAGTATTTCCAGTTTTCAAAAAATACATGGAAGTCAATAAAATCTATCGGTGAACATTTTTTAACTTCTTATCATACATGCAAACTGATTGTCAAGGGAGATTAAATAATTGATGATTTGGCCTCTTTGTGGTCAGAGTTGATTATGAAAGGTCAACAGGTCATTTATGTTTGGTTTATGATTAGTTTTGCCTGAAAAGTTAAAGTACAATATTTTTCAGAAATAAACTATTCTAATGATGTTAGAACCTAATAAATAATTGTATCTATGCTCCACAGTGCAACCTTAATGACATGGTGTCTTTGCAAATCAAGCTTGTATTGAGACTTCCAAGATCTTTTCAAAGGGGTTTACTGCAGTCATGTAAACAAATCACAAATCTGAACAGCTCCTTTTTCTGCCATGAATATCAGTCTCTACTCCTATTAGATGCAGTTGAGAGAAATAGGCCTGGCGGTAGCAAACAGCTCCATGTTTACCCGCAGAGCTGCTGCCATGTCCAGACTTGTAAATCAGGCCCATTGAGGTAGCATAATGCTGATGATTATGACAGCCAGTCGCATGGGAGTGATAGAGGGAGCACTGAGTTATGAGCTCGGGGGAAGGATGCCCAGAACTGAAGAGTCTCACAAATGGAGGAGCACTTTCACAGAAACACAAGTCCCCAGATGGGGACTAATGCTGCAGTTGGCGGCTGTGCCGCCCAAATGAGCGCACATTAGCCGCTCTGAACACACAGGATAGTGAAGTATGTTTGTTTTTTTTCTTTTTATGTTACTGCTCTTTTGCTTTGCTCTATTACTGCCACATTAGCCTCGAAAGACTGAATAAAAGAGAAAGACAGTTGAAGCTTTTAGAAAGTGTTTTGTACTGCAGCTGACACGCAATGCATCACTTAACTAGATGACTTCAGGATTCCATTGCCTCTATTACTAAATAATGTACTGTTTGCATTCTGCTGTATTCAGTCTACTCCCCTGTGCCGTCCAACGATCATTCATCGACATTGATCGTCAGCCATGATAATATAATCAGGCGTAAAGCCCGACAAGGCTGGCCGCTCCGATAGATCAGAGCTGCTGACAGCAGAGCTATGCACAGGTCATAAACCCTCACCTTCCCTGTTTGACCCCCCATCAATTTGGCTCTTTCCAATATGAATGCAAATAACAATGCATTTTTGGTGACATGTTTATGGTTATCTCTGTATCTGTGCACGCTCCGCCTGCTGCCCCTAAATGTGCTGATGTTACCCTGCTAATAGGATTGAAAGAGGTAACCTATTGCTCACTAGTGGTCAGCTCGCCCACTCGACTCCCCCTCCCCTCCCAAAAAAACATAAACACAAGCGCATGCCCTTCGTCTCACACACACACACACACACACCTACATGTCCTCCACCCCAGTCACTTGTGTATGCATTGAGCTGATAAGTACTGCGGTTCATTTTCCCCATGGCAAAGCACAGTAAAAAACTGGGGAGTAATAATTGCTTTGGGGGATGGGGGGGAGAGGGGGGGGTGAGGATGGCTAAATATGCTTGATTGCCTCCTAAGCTTCGGTGCTGTGTAATGAAATATGGCTGCTGCAGACAGGGGCTTGGGCGCGATAGCTTTCTTGTCACTTTCTCACTTTTTTTTTCTTTCTTTTTTTTTCTTTTTTTTTTTTATTCAACCCTTTGCTCTTCTGTTCTGGCATTTTCTGTCTTCCCTCACCCGTCGGAGTCCATCAAAGCGTTTGTTGCCATTGAACACTTATCTGAGCTATAATGTAATAATTACGGGGGCCAAATCCGGCCTAATTGAGTATTCCTCGCCACATCAAAACGGCAGGCGCCCTAATATTCCTCTGTTCTACAATTTAATTTGTGGATTCATTAGCATGAACAGGGTGTACAGGGGAGAAGCCAGATAACTGGTGACTGACTTAGCAAAGCACACATTTGATGAAGTCAAACCTGGCTAATTTTGTTAGCACATGCTAGTGCCCTAAAACTCCAAATTTTACCCCCACTAATGTCTGTGACGACTTTTAATACTAAGAATGAAGTCGGCTTGTTTCTGCTTTTGCACAGAAACCAGCGACTTCATTCACACAGAAAATTGCCCCCACAAATGAGAAGTATTGGGCCGAAAGTCTACTGTAATCACGGCATTCATAATCATCACTGCTAATCATCTCATTGGGCTGCCATAAAGCCCTACATTAACGTTTTTGAAAAGATAATGAGTCAAATTAAAGCTCAGCCAGTGTAGCAAAGGAAAGAAATGTTTATCCCCAACTCATTTTTGTTGTACCCACCCAAAGCACATTCCTCCCTGTTGGTTAAATAAGCAGCTAATCATTTACAAGAATACGAGTCCACAGGCTTGTATGGGCGCAGCAGCATCTGCGAAAAGCATTTAGCAAGAAAACAGCCTGAGAAAATCTTCCCAGCACATTAAATGCTGGAGTCTACACTCTTTCTCTCCTTCTTTTGCTTCCAGAATAACTCACCAGCCTAATTTGTTGTGCTACTTAAAGGAAAATGTAATTACACTTGTTTTCATTATGATTCACAAAGCCAATCGATAACTGTGGTGAAGTCATTCTCCACTGCACTTGCAATTTGCTGCTCCTTTGGCTGAAATTTGGTTACAAAACAAGTATTCTGTGTGTTTACATGAGGATAAATATTTTCTTTATAATGGCAGCGAGTCAATCGACCAATGAGATGAAAAGCAGAAGAGCTTTAACTGCAAATCCTCAGTGGTTAAGTTCATTTGTACATAATTCCTTGGTTGGTGCTCCTTGTTTTTGTTATTAACGAACTGAAATGCATGTTTTTTTTCTAGTCAACTGACAAAAACATTTGCAAATATGCCAATCAGTTGCACACTGCAAATGTTCTGGCTATTCCTTTGTTAGTTTTAATACTACTGAAGTGCCTATTCTGATTTTTTGCAGACAGTTCGTTTTAAATTCTGAGAATAAACAAATTTGCTTTCAAACGAGCTGTCTGATAATTAAATCGGTATTTATAGGGTAACCTTGTTTGCTGGTTTTTACTTGATGGAACTTTGGTGGTAAACAACTATCACTCCAATATGCTAGTAGCATTAGGAATAAAAGTTAGTAAGTTAACCTCTTAAGACCTGAGCTTTTGTCTGGCGTGCATTTTTTTAGTCTCCTTGCTATTTAGAATAAGTAAGACTGAATAAGTGTAATAACTAATCCTAGTCTTTGCGCTGGGAGTTTGATTATTTGTGTTATGAGTTCTCTGTTAGTGTTATTGTACTTGAATACATTGGGGTTTTTTTTTTCCCTAAAACGGGTGTAATGTTGTGATTTCACCCAAAGATGATGTGGGCAGTGTCTCTAAATGTGGCTAACAGGTCAAAGTTTTAAAACAAGAAGTATCATGGGTCTGAGAGGCAGAAATGTCATGTCCACGTATGTGGACTCCAGGTCTTAAGAAGTTAAATCAAGCACAAGTGGAGTTTTCTTTTAATGCAAAATGCTCGGAATAAACTGCTTAAACCCAGAGCACCAATATTGTTTGCTTTTCACCCATGTGATTGTGGTCATGTGATTTTTATTGTGCTGCTGCTGTCTGAGTTGCAAGGGTTCCCTGATGACTTCAGACTGGTCACTGATGCTATCAAAGGGAGGCGCGTTTCCAGGCTCCCATCTCTGCTCTCCCTGTTTTTTTTCACCCAAAGTTAAAGGGTGAAACATTTTATCATTATTTATTATTGATTAAAATAAAGTTATTGTTACAGACTTCACTCGACAAGGCTCACATGTCCAAAGAATGGGGGGTTGGGGCAAAGAAAGAGTTCCCAGCTCAAGATGTATATGCAAGCAAATTACAGAACTGTACTTTGCCATATATTGTTGTACTTAAATTCATTGTGATGAGAAATATTTTTATTGGGTGTTTTATACCAAGCAGAATATACCTGAAATTAGTGATGGTGTTACTGTTTGTTACATTAATGTTCTGGGTTCTATGTCACTCAAGAGCAGCTGATTATGAGACACATTTTGTTAAACAATGGCAGTGAGGAAACTGACTAATTTAATGAAAGACAAGGGCTGTTTTCCTAACCGTCAACTACATACTACGTGTGGATGTAGTGTGTGGTAGGCACTGCATACTGCCTACTGCTTTCCCATAGCATGTAGTATGACGGTTCTATTGGGTCTGTTTTGTAGTGTACTACTCTGGTTTTCAGTTTTGGAAGGCAGAGCTCCAGCTGATGACTTTGTTAATCATACCACAGCAAATAAATCATATTTTATTTCTTAATCTAAAACAACAGTTATATTGATTATTTTAATAAATCTGGAAGGGATTGAGTTATTATTTTTATAGTTTATGGAAAAAACCACGTCAATGTAATCCTTGTATGGTTAAAAAAAAAGGTACTTATTAGTTTATATGGGCTTTAGTGAATTTGTAGAAGTAAACACCTCTTTTACAACTAGAAGTGACAAGATTTATTGGTGTTTCTGTCACATCACTTCACTTGTATTTCACAGATTGTCTAACATTAATGTTGTGTTGTAGTTGTAGCACTGACTCATTACAGTAGATGGCGGTAATTCACCTAAACCTGCCACCCATATTGAAAAATAGTGTTAGTGCCATGCGTAATGGGAAACAATATGCCAAGTAGACTGGTACGTTGCATACTGAGAAATTTTCCTGAATCAGTAGGACATCAGGAGATTGTTGGCAGACTGCAGATTTTGCAAGTTTTTGCATGCTGTCTACTAGATACTGAATTTTGGCCAAAATAGTAGGCACTGCTAGTGTAGTAGGTGGTTTGGAAGACAGCCAATGTGTATTTTACAAAACATTTTTGATTATATTTTTTATTTTTTAGCAGAATAGTATTTTTTCTCCCTTCTCTTGTCTGAAATATCTTGTTTGCTCTTAATAATGAAAGAAATGTTAACTTCCTGAGAAGTCCATCTATCCAGATTGTGATGCACATGCTTATCACTGGGCTGCATGGGTTGCTAACAGGAGCACCTTCGAGAGCTCTGGTTCTTTCTATCCATTTTTTTTCAAAGTCTTACAACATCTGTGGTGTGGTAGGTTAATTCTAATTGGAAAAATGCAAAGTAAGATTAAAATAGGATTAAAAAATGTGACTGTGACTTTATGAAACAAGATCGGCTGAGACAGTTTTACCTACGGGGAGCCCAAGATGAAATGAAGGAAAGCAACACACAGGAGCTTCAAATATACAGAAAATAAACAAATTACAATCAAAATAAGATTCTTTTTTGTATTTAACTTTCAAATATTGTCTTTTTTTGTTTCTTTGATTGAAATTGAGTTGCCCAGAAATATTCCAGAAGCTTTAATACTACACCCATAATTTCCACTCTGTATATGGCAGGATTCCTCACTTTCCTGTCCCTCTCTGTGTTTCTCATCTTGCAGTTCTCTTTCCTGAGACTTCAACCACAGGATGAGGCCTGCGGCAGGTAAGAGAGCAGAGGGAAGGAAAATTCTGACCTCTGTTTGGCATCATTTTACATTTCCTTGAACTCAATGTGGCACGGCAGGGGGAGGACTTCAAATCCTGTGTTTTGTTCAATTTTCAAACTTACCAAGCAAATTTGAACTAGTAATACATCCATCCATCCATCTTTGTTTGAGAGGAAGTCTGCTAATTTTGAGTGAAGAGAAAGGCCAGAGAATATGTCAAGTGCTGTTGAATCAAGAGCTAAGCTACTTCAATCCCTCGATCTCCTGACCTATAGCAGGGCAGGAGGGGGAAACAGACTATATCTGGCAACCTAAACCTTTTTAAAGTGACTGAGGGAGTGGAGGAGACTGACTGGCACTGATGGGACCAGACTAGCAGTGTGCGATGCTGTGCTATAGTGCGCCGGGGCCCCACAAGCCTGATTGATAGAGTGTGATGAGACTGTCACTGAGCAAGGAGAGCGGCGCAGAGATAGCAGAGATGGAGGGAGGGGAAGTGGGCTGACCAGTGGAGAGAGAGGAGATGGAGAGAGAAATAAATTTGAGAACATGTGAAGGATGAAGTGGGGGAATGGAGTGGCTGGATGGAATGTGTTTCGGACATATGAAGGATGGAGAGGTGAGGGGGTGATACTGGAGAGGTGAAGCAGATACAGGAGGCATGGAGACTTTGATTATATGCAAGTCAGGGCTGGCTGTGGTAGGTTTAGATATAGATATACGGATCAAACTACAGAAGCCTCAGGTGGCCATAAATCCACACATTTAATCTTCATGATACTTTTCCTTATTTTAAACATGGATATAATATTACAAAAGTGAAAATCTCCAAACCAAACAAATATTCAAACCCACATATTTAAACATTGTAGAAACTCCTGAATCAATCCTTAAACTTCCTGAAATGGTTAGTTTTAAAAAAGTAAATTAATTAAAAAAAAAAAAAAAGCACAATCACTTCGTGACAGGTTTTAAGGGGCGGGCCTCAAACACCAAAGTCTGCCCATATTTCACTCACCAACAGGCCTCCAGGGGGCTGACCAATCAGAGGGAAGGTGGTTTGTGGAGCGGGAAGCCTTAAAGAGACAGCTGTTAAATTAAAGCTTTTGAAAGAGGCTGAAATGAAGGATTTTTAAAAGTTTCAGAAAATAGTTTTTATATATCATTAAAGCTACAGGGGCACTAAAAGGACAGAATATAGCAGGGGTAGGCAACCTAGGGCACGGGTGCCATAGCTGGCACCTGAGGCTATTTATGTTGGCATGCAGACAATGAGGCAGAGGACAAAAAATGAATAAATAAATAAATAAATAAAGTACTCATAAAATTATTGTTTTGTATTCTATTTAACACTTGACAAGAAACTGAGCACACTATAAATGTTCTAACAAAAAAAATAACTAATAACATCAAAAAGTAAATTTAGATCATGACCTTACCAGTGCGAAAATATCGCTAGCAAGTGCGTCAACACATATCTCCTGGGAGTTCAGTCTGCTAGCTTGCAATTTTCATCCATTTAGCGGTGTATTCATGGCAAAGAGACCAAGTTCAAGTCATTCTTCCCAACATAGTTGGACAAAGGAGAATGTATTTATTGCCAGAGGAGACCAGGTAAGATGCACCCTTTGCTGTGAAAGTGTGGTATTTAGGACATCAGTTGTGCAGCATCTTTTTGAGAATAAACACAGTGTTAGTAAAGTATGCTAAACAGAGCAGTACATTCAAAATATTCTGTACTGAAGGAAGTTATAACATTTCTTGCTGTGTGAAGCATGGAAAAGCATTCGCTGATGGGGAATACATAAAAGAGTCTTCCTTATTGACTGCTGACGTTTTATTCGACGAGGGTTACCATGTCCACAATCAAAGAGATGCCCCTTTTTGGCAAGAGCTGTGGAAAGGTGTGTTAGTGAAATGCCAGAAAATGTGTTACAGCAGCAAAATTCTGCTCTCAAAGATGCTCCTGTATTTAGCGTGGCTGTGGATGACAACGTCATCAATGTCCTACACTTGGCCATTGTGGCGAGATACAGTGATAGAAGACAGATAAGTCTGCTGTGAGAATGTTTAAATACAGCAAAAATACTATGAAAACAGCTCATTTACCAACAGCTTTATAAAAGAAGTAAGTATTGGCACTTGAGGCACAAGTGTATTTTGAAGTGGCACAAGTCATGGAAAAGGTTGCCTACTCCTGGTATAAAGCCTTGAAAAAACTTGTTCACTCTTCTAAAAAGATATCTGTAAAAAGCAGAGTAAGTTGGTTAATTGACTGAAGTATTATTAATAAAATTAGATTTTTTTTTCAAAAAAAGAAGAAAATGTTTGTTCTGGACATAAGAAAGTATTTCATAATGAACACTTTATTTGCTTTTCAGACAATGCCTGTCTTTGAAACACAACATCTGCTGTCTTAGTTTAATGCAGAGGTGGAGTTGATGCAGATGCAACAACTAGCTTACAGTGTGCTCACCATTTTGTTATCATAAAATAAATAAGGTAATTTAGGTCTAAACTAGTTAAAAGGGGACCAGAGAGGCATCACCAATAGTTTTAGGTTGTTTACGTGTTTCTCGAAAGCTTGAACATGAACTGGATGGTCAAAAACTTTAAAGTTGTTTTATCTCTCCTGGTGAGTATAGTGTCACATTGTTAGTAGTTTCTTTAATTGAAGTTGAAAGGTTGATTTTAAATACAGAAAAATATTTAATAAGAAAATATTAAATTTGTCTGTTCTTGTAGTATGGTCCAGCAGTAACGTTTGCAGAATTAACACTGTCATGTTCGGTCATTAAAGTAAAACACACTGAGATTAGGAATGACTTAGTTAAATAATAATGACATAAGCACTGAATCAAAAATTGTCTTTTGTTTTGTTGTTTTGCACCTTGTACAATCCCCTATTCACACATCTCTATGTCTTGTACAGTCTCTAAAAAGCAGCCCTTGCGTAATTGAAAAATCAAGCGTCGAGCATAAACCAGGCAGTTATTGAGTTTCCTTCATAATAAATTTGGCCAAACAAGCAGGGTAGAGACTCAAATTAAAAAAGACATGTCGGCTTTATAAAACATTAACAGTTGGAAATACTGCCAAAACCTGGAGATTTTAATTTTAGTAATAAGTTCCTCAGGAAATCGGTTACCTGTTATTCAGCAACAACGCTCATACAAAGCTACATACTTCCTGTACAGTATGTCCCCCTTGTGAATCTCATAAATATTTTACAGGCTTGTTTATCAGACTATCAGACCCGGCTTAGGACACAATATTAGATCTTGTGGACACATGGTAGCCTGGCAGTGAATGGGATACAGGCTGAACTAAAGCCCTGTTCTGGGAATTCCACAGTTAGTGATTTCAGACTCAATAAAGGCACCATGTTTTACTTTTATCCTTGCCTGAGGAAAGAAGGCTGACTCACCAGAACGCTAAAGTTATTATTAGCGGCTCACATGTGTGGAGAAAAGCTGTGTGTATGTGCGTCTGAGTGTGTGAAAGACACTGAGAGAAAGAGGGAGAGGGAGGGGAGTGGGAAGTGCGTGCAGGAGCAGCATGAGGAGCTCTTATCTGCCGCCTGCCAAGCCCTGACCAGGGCCCTGACTCCTCCAGCTCCCCCCCAAAACACCCTCTCCTCCATCTCTAGCGGGGGCTTCCCACTAGTCTGCTTTAGGCTAGGCGGCCAGGTGAAATGAGCAATTCCCATTCAGGGACAGCAGCGGCGCGCAGACTGGCCCTGTGAAATGGCTGCTCACTTTGGCAGATCAATGCACTCTCTTTTCCTCGTGCACTGCCACTGAGCGATAGCCAGGAAGAAAAAGAAGGGGGAAAAATGAGTATGGCCAGAGAGAAGGATGAGGTTGTTTGGTATGTGTGTTTGTTTGTGTATATGTGTGAGTAGAGTGTGTGTAGAGTGTTAGCAGGGGCATTTAATGATATTTGCCATGGCTGCTCTGAGTGAGTGCTGTCGGAGGAAAATGGGAAACGCTTTGCATAAACTCAAAAGACATGCAATATTGCGGCTGCCTGTAAAGGGAAGTAAAAGTGACGTTCCAAACCCTGCCGGATATGAGAAAATCAACCACTGAACTGGAATATTTTCCAATATAAATGATATTAGTGACGTACTGAAATGTAGCAACATGAATTTACTCTCAACAAGCTCACATTTGTTAGCATAAAGACAGGTTAAACATCATGCTGCTCCAAGGAAAGTTCTGTGGAACAAAATGTGTATTATCAAAGCTAATTATCCATCAGTTAGTTGTGACTGACTTTGACATTGATGATCCATTTGCATTGGCCTGTGACTCCCTGGATCTGTTCAGGACCTGGTTTTAGGGTAATTATCTAGTTAGCTGAGGGTTTGTTGTGTGTTTCCACAGCCTGTGGTCTGTGTCTTCAACTTTCCAAGACTCAAACACCGACCTTTTACCTTTCACAAGAGTATCATTAGCTTAGTTGGTTATCCAGGGACGAAACATCACTGCACTGGACCGGTGAAGCAATTTGCCACCTTGACCTCAGTGGTGAAGTCATGTGGACTTAATATGGAGGAAAGAAACTTTCCAGAAGACTGCCCATCTGTAAGCTTTATAGAAAAGTGGTTACATACTTTAGCTACAAGACTTATTTCACCTGAACTTTTGCTATACTGCTAGCATTAGCAAGCTGCAGCACCAGCAGAACTGAATGAGCTATGGGGACTGATAGCACCAAGAAGTGCAAATCATTTGCTCCCACTTTTCACTTTGTCTCTATGGAAACATTCAGGACAAAATTCAAATGAAAATGCAAACATGAAAATGAAAATGCACAAAAGTAAATGCATTTTCATTTCAAGAATATAGGCAAAAAGTTGAGTCAAATACTCAAATACTCAAATACTGTAAATTGAATCATGTAGAGGCTTTTGTAGCTTTCAGGCTTTACATCGTGTGTTTTCCTGGTGCTGAAATCAGGTACAAATAAATGTCAGGATATGATTTCTGTCCACATGTCAAATCAATGTCGAGTCCAACTCTCCATAATTTTACGTCATATGCCACATTTTAACCCGTCTTGTTGTGTTTACTGCTGCACTCCACGATGCTAAATTTCTTGATAAAAAAAATAAACACAAAGACATGCTGTTTGCGAAATGACACATCTTAAATTTGTTCTTGCTCATTCTAAGTAAACACTTAATCATTTATTAATAAATACTGAATCCTGTTCATTTGTTGTTCTGTATACCATCAGATTTAATTATTCATCTATTTATCAGATAACAGCTATCATGGTCTTAAAATAATTGGGTAGTTTAGACAGAGAAACGCACCCTCCTAATAAAACTCCTTCCTTCATTGTGTTTGTTCTTTTGCAGTCTCTGTTTGTAGCAAATGAATGCTAAATAACACCAGCAATAAAAATTCAGAGTTATGAGAAGGCAAGGCCACACAAAGTGAAATCATTTTGTTTACCCAGTTTCATTACTGCAAGTTTGTATCATATTCCATAATGCAGGAGACCCATAATTATGCTCTTCACCTCGGTTTAAACATAGAGTTTAAAAATTTTACAGTGGTGCAAACTCTTCCCTCACATTTAAAACATTAAAACCTCCATCATAGAAAATATGAAATGGCTGACCCGAGAACACTCCCCACCCTTTCTTACCACATCCTGCACTGGCAGAGACCTTGTTCCCAGTTTGGTCAGAGATGACTTTAACAAAGCACTCCCTTGATTGGTTATTGGTTACATCATTCGTCCAAGCTAGTATGAGTCCAAAGTGATTCATGGGGAAATCTATAATTTAAACGTCAAAACTGAGCCATAAAGCTGTCATTTGTATGACTAACACACATATTTTGGTCATGTGATCAGAGACAACAGAACCGTAGACGCAACAGTTTTCAACTATTTTGATCTGCAGACATTTTTCAATCCTTCTTGGTAATAATGAAAGTATTACATGTTTTTTTTTTTTTAGGTTAAGGAAAGTGTAAATATTGTTCAGGCCTTTTTAGCATGGTAGCTCCAGTTACAAAACATGCCTGTTGGGGTGGTACACAGGTCTCACAAATATGGATGAACATGTGTGACAATCAGAATTTAATGTTTTGTCCGATCTTCAAGGGGAAAGAAAAAGCTACTTAATGATTCAGAATTCTTAGGTAAAACACTGATTAGAAAACATAGTCACCACAGTCTTTTTTGTCCACTCTACCAAAACATTGCTGTATTTTGGAGCAAGACTGCAGAATATTTTTTTGGAGTTGGTAAAGATCTCCACAAGTTACTACTTCTCATTCCTAAGAATAACACCAAGATTTGAAATTCAAAGACATTTCTTTACCTTTTTGTAGAGCTGGCTGAAAATGAAGTGAACATGTAAAAAATAGAAAAGAAAAGAAAAGTGTGCACTTGATGCTGGCTCCAAAAGCCAAGTTGTACTCTTGTCAGGCCTTGGCTAAAATGTTAATTTTTAAACAGGATTTTACATGTTTACAGCCTGGATCAAGAGCAGGTTCTGGATGTTGAACTAAATTTATTTATTAGCACACATTGCATTGAGGTTGATTTTAACATGCATGTGAGGTGATATGAGGGCTTGGAAGACAAACATTAACACCAGTCTAGTTGAGGTTGCTGTTGCTAGGTTGACCAAAGTAATGTCTAGGTAGCTTTTCCAATATGGTGACCACCATCAAAAACATCTCACTAGAAGCCAATGGGTGGAGTCGCAGTTACTGCACCCATTGTTTTAGGAATGCACGATATGTCAGTATCAATAGCAGTAGGGATGGGTACCTTGGTATCGGTACTCAAGAGTACCAATTTTTGGCACTTTTTGTGTCAATGTGGCAAAAAATGTCAATTTGTTTTAATAATAAAATGTTATTTCTTTTTTCAATTTCATATATTTATTGTTCAGTCTTTATCCGTGTAATGCTGTGTTCATGTCCAGCATGGAAAATCATCTACTCTTCCACTCCCTCACAGTCTCAAGGACGCATTTAGGTACCTAAACATGGTACCTTTTAATTTTAAGTGAATCGATACCAGGTACTTTTGACAGAAATCGGTAAGTACCTATAAAAGTACCTAATTTGGTACCCATCCCTAAGTACACTGTAAAAAGTAAACTGAAAACAGTTTTGTGAAAGTAAAGAAAACATTGACGCTTATGACATCAAAACCCACATCTAAGTTAAGGACTAAAACAATTGGAATATACTTATAAATTCCAGTTATTATACAGTTTATGTAAATGTAGTAAATGTACCTAATTCGGTACCCATCCCTGAATATCATATCATTTTTTCTAACATATTGGCATTGGCATTTACTCATTAGCTGCCAGCCATTTTCAGAGTATCTTGAATGATCTTTCAAGACCCAAATAATATTGTTTTCAATGACCATGTAAACACCAAAGCTACCTAAAAGAGGGATATATTGAAAAATTTTGTTTGCATGCTTTTCAGTATGTTCACAATTTGATTATCTCAGATTGTTTTTGTTTTTTTTCATCAATATTGATATCGGTAAATTTCGACTATCGGCCATAACAGCAATATTAATATGGGATATCAGTGTTGGCCAAAATTTTCATATCGGTGCATCCCTACATTGTTTTATGAAGCCTATGCTCTGTCTCGCCAAAGAGAAACCACAGAATGGTTTATCGGGTCCCCCACTTTTTCTTTTCATCATTTCTTTTCCACCATAACCTCACAGTGATGACAACACTTTCTCCAAGATGAAACTATGACATTCGCTTGGGCATCAGTTGGTGGTGTTTTGAGATCTGAGGCACTCCCATGAGGTGCTCCCCTCCCTCAGTGAAGGGGCAGTATAATTGTGTGAAATCTCTTACCCCACTCTTGTAAATCACAAAGAAGTGATTGTCTCAATGCAATCCAGACCACTTCAGATTCATTAAAGTGTGCTTGCCAATTCTGTGCAGACTTATAATAGCACACTGAACAAACTGAAAAACTCAAGCCTTGATGAACGAGGGATGAATTAGGGATTCGCCGTGAACAAGAAAGTGGAGGAGAACTTGACCTGAAGCTCAGTTTTATTCTGTGTATAATAAAAGAAAGAGCCTTTTACGGCTTCTTCGTAATTGCTGCTAGAGTCTTAATCATTTGGGAGTGCATGTACTCCAATGTGGTTAGATGAAATTAATTTTTACAGTCTTTCTACTCAATTTTACAAGCTCATGAGACATTTCCCAGTGAATCCAAATGGAAAGCTAACTGAATCATAGATGGAGCCAAAAAAAAAAGGATGAGTCATACTAAAACCTCCATAGATTTTGACAAGGAATTGAGACTTTATGTGTAACTCACATTGAGGGATGTATATTTCAGTAGCACTCAAATTGATTTAATTTCCTATATTATAAAAACGATGGCTGCAAGTCAAATTCATATCAAGTATTCATTGAGTTGTTCTTTTTTCCTTAATCTTCAGAACCCCTGTCAAGTCTCTGAGCATCACTGAGGGCCAAGTTATAAATAAAGCCAGACCTATGCAGACATGGCAGAAACAAAGTGCACATGATTACATGGTTGAAAGCAAGGACAAGAAGACAGAAAAGCACAGGATAAGAAAATAGAAAAGAGTGCAGCCTCACAGCTTTGATCGCGTCTCCAAGTTAGAAAGTCTGGTTTGTGTGCAGTCTTGGCAGAGGCAGGTGCAGGGAGGTTGAATATTGGTCATCAGCTGTCAAGGCGGTAATGAACAGTGTTTACAAGTAATACCACGCGCTGCCACATTTTTAGGGTGTGAAATGTCAAAGTGTCCATTTTCCCCCCCATGCTAGTCAGAAGCAACACTGTCAAGGCTTGGGCTGTAAACAATGGGAAAAGCGAGGCGAGACAGCAGCGGGGCGCTTTCTCTGTTACACCCATTACAGTCAGCGAGAGGTGGGGGGAGGGTAGCAGGGGGATGTCAAAGCCTGGAAAAATAGAGATGCTCGCAAAGTGTAGAAAAAGTGGAATCCAAGTGGATTCCATTTGGCAGAGCAGTAATGATAGCTGTTAAACCAAACTGGGGGAAAGGAAAGCAGAGGAGGCTGAGAGACAGGGAGGAAGACAGGCAGAGAGACACCTGCTGTTGCATCACCGGCTGTAATAATAGTGTTGACATTCAAATAGAGAGCTCTGACAATAGGAGCAGGCTGAGGCAGCACCCAGTATGCAAATAAAAAGAACACATCAGGAAATATTAGCTAGCGTCAGGACTTTTCGTAGCACACATTGAAAACCACTTGACCCCTTTGGCTTCCCACAAGTGCTTATGTATTATATGCATGTGTGCGCAAGCGAGCACGGTTGACACATTAAATGAGCTGATTTACCACTTGAGTCTATTCATTTCATACTAACTGCACATCCAAGGCAAGAATAGAAGTGGGCTTGCATTGTTTGTTCAACTCAAAGCCTGTTGGAGTTAATTATTTCTCTGCTTTCCGATGCAATTAGTTAAACCTGCGCCAGAGTGTGTGTGTGCACAGAGTTTGTTTATCTTGATTGGCATTCCAATTCCACTCACACCTCCACTCCTACATTCTCCCTGTCACGCTATCTCAAATGCCCAGGTTAAACATAATTCAAAAACGGAAAGGATCATTAGTCGGCAAATTCATTCTCGACTCTCTCTTTCATGCGCCCCACATGGCCCCAAAGGGCCTATCAATCAAAACCCGATTCAGCTGATATCACATTCACCATTGCACATATTTTATTCCCTTTTAAGTGCTCAGCAGTCTTTTGTATCAATGAGAACCTGTGGTGATAGGAGTAGAAACTTTCCATGTTTGAACTCAGTGGGGTTTGAAGGACTGCAGACCTCAGCAGAACCTCGCTGATGCACAGGTCAATACCTATTATAGTAAAAGTAGTAGTCAATGTGGTGCTCACACATTACCAGCTTCAGATGGTGTTGCTTTCAAAAAGCTTTGACCCTTTTTTCAGCCCTTTGATGACATATCTGATGGTTTAACCGCACTGTGATTGTTTGTCTTGTCAGATTTTGTTTCTGTGCCGTGGGAGGAAAGAATCAAAAAGATGGGGCATGGAGAGGAGAGCTTTTTTATCTTTACAACACATCGAATAAACTATATATTGGCAGAGACTTGACTGATAGGGACTTTGCTGTAAATTCCCTCGGTATAGCAGCAGCCAAGCTTGGACTAAGGTTTTAAAATATTAACTGTATCATTTTCCAAGTATTTCAGCATCACAGGTTAGCTTTCTGTGGCTCACTCCTTGACACAATTCTCTAAATCCATGAGTACAGTCATAAACAACAAATTCAGAACAGTCCAAACACAGCTCTCTAACACTTTAAACCTGCATATTGAGGTTGCCCCATCAATTTTCAATTCAGTAACCACTTCAATTTATTTTTTTCAGTTTGATAGCTACATTAAAGACTGTTTAAATTTTCCCCTGAATAGCCTTTTTGACTGTTTTAAACCTTACATACTGTTTCTGGTCAAACTTTACCCAGTATTCAAAGATGGATTATCAAGGATAATGGTTTTATTAAGGTTTTTTGAAACTGCACAGGCCATGTTTCTTAAGTTTGTTGCCCACTGTCACAGGAAATCATGATATGAAGGTAACAGTTTTTAACAGATAAGTGGAAGTCAAAAACTTCTCATATGGAGACAACTTCTAATTTAATTTTCTGCACATCTTGAGGTATTCTGCTTCATTAAGTTTTTTGATTTTTGTTGAACTTAATGGCAAAATGTCAAACAAAGATAAAGAATTGCTATTTCATTTCTTTAACAATCTTAACTTGGTTATATCATCCATAGTTTCTTAGAAAAATAATGATAGGCTGAAAATGAGACTGTGATTTTTTTTTTCTTTCTCTGCCTTGGTATTATTAGATTATCAAAAAGGACCCAATATTGAGCCCTGTGGTACTCCATGATTAAAATGAAAAATTGTTCTCTACTATAATATTAGCACTATATTTACTCAAATGTGGTCCTCTAAAAACAGTTAGGCTTGGATCTACTTTTGTAAGATTCTGTGGTAAACTTTTGGTTTTAGCTGATTATGGTGCCCCTTGTGGACAAACTGGTGCTGCCCATCACTTACATGAGTTGTGTCTTCAAAAAGTTAAAGGTACATCTCATTTTTGTTTTTAAACATGTAAACAAAGACAGCTTGATTAAAAAAAAAGAAATAGGACAGAAAGAAAAAATAATCTAGGTAATGAGAGGCTTTGTAATTAATTAATTGCAATTAATCACATTTAAATGCTAACAGTATTTGACACAGAAGGCTGCATTTGTCATTTCAAATGGATGATTGAATCAATTAATAGACATATGCAAAAGTACTAATTAAAAACAAAGGTTCATTTTAAATTAAATAATTTTTTAAAATGTCAAATGCAGTTTAAGGAACATTGCTGCATTTTTAGCAGGCAATGTTTGCAAGGCTTAACTACTAAATTCAATGTCTTGAGGAATTTTTGTAAACTCATAATAATTAATCTGTTAAAATCACAACTTTGATTTCAAATTTAACATTAAATAATGCTGGAGATGACCAGACCCTACCTCCACTTCTATCAGTGTATAACAGTATCCACTTTATGGATACTGTTGGCCATGCTATAAGGACTCTACCAGCAGTGTTGCTGTAGTTTGGAGATTCTCCAGTTTACTTTGCAGGTTGGAGTTCTCTTTGTAGGTTTGTTTTTAAGATGTTTGTATAAATTTGTGGTGTTGCCACCGCATTTTATTTATTTCTGCAAAAACTGAAGCTCACAGTCTTTTGGTCAGCTGCTGTAGAATAACAGCAAAGTGTGCTCATCTAAGCCATCCTCACAGCAACACTCACAGCAAAGCAGGAAAGGGGGCAGAGTGTGCATGAGCAGAGTGAGTAAGAGAAGCACGCAGAGAGAAAAGAAACTGAAACTTCACTATCAATCTTATGATCAATACTGATACTAACAATGCTTTTAAACACACTTCCATTCCATATTTTAATTAATTGATTAATTGTAAGTAATGTTTTTTAGTCCCAGCCCTAATAAATGATAATAATAGATGACACCTGTATTAGAGCTTGCCCATTCCTTGTCCTCGCAGGTTTTTTGCACCTCATCCTACTGTGTTGTCACTGAAAGTCGCTATTTCCTCCAAAACACAAAACACTGATTT
This sequence comes from Halichoeres trimaculatus, assembly GCF_033239565.1. Lineage (NCBI taxonomy): Eukaryota > Metazoa > Chordata > Actinopteri > Labriformes > Labridae > Halichoeres > Halichoeres trimaculatus. Next base: position 14,238,191 of record NW_027437200.1, on the reverse strand, counting down.
CCATTTTTCAGATTTAAAGGAGGAAGTACTTTGATGTGTATGTGCAGCAGGAAGAGGCATGGTTTCATTTATTCTGTATCCCCTTTATTCTCTACACTGTCAACCTGCCTGTGACCACACTTGTCAAGAGAATAATTACCGATAAAAAAAATGCAGAGAAGCAAAAAGAAATTAAAAAAAAGAAAGAAAGAAAAATAGTCAGAATAGCTCAACACCAGAGGTCTGTCTGGCGATATGGTTAGTACATTAATTTTGTCATAACAAAGGAGTTGCAATTATAGCCATTGTGCTTGTCACTTGCTATATCTTAGTCACACATGGAGGGAAATTATTAAAAAGAACAAGAGTGAAGAATTTGAATATCTGAATGTATTCAAAAATGAGAAAAAAAAGAAAGAGAAGACATGCTCTGATTTATACAAGGGAGCAGGGGAGTGCAGACAAGCTTGAGCGACTTTAAAGTTTTCTATGGGAAATGAGATTTGGAATATGACAGAGCTTCTAATATCCTCGCGCACAGCTTCCCAGCATGTATGCTAATGCCCCTGTCCTGACTGCTAATACACAACGGGGAAAGTGGGCTAAGTAAAATGAAGGAGGGAGCTGTGAAATATAATTCTGAATGGCTATAACGACTACAGTGTTGGGCGTCTTGGATCTGTACTTCTTCATTCGGATGTTCTCATTTGTATCCACACCTGTGTCATTCACAGCCTTACGTCTTAACCTAATTTCATGGTCTGCGGGTTTGGATGGATGGCTCTGCTGCAACTTGTACACTGAGGGGAGGAGAGAAAGTGCCGTGGCTGTGCGAGTGTGTGCTCACACAATAACACAATTGTGGCTGAGGGAATGAAGGAGAGAGAAAGAGGAAGAGGGGGGAAGGATGCGCTGTACAATAGCGTAGAGAATTGTGCTCACTGCCAGATATTAACCTTTTAACCTTGTACTTTTCTGTTAGAAAAACTACATTAAGCCCCTCTGGATAGCTGACAGAGAATCATGGTTTTACAGACTTTCACTGAGCCTGACTGCGTGATCAGAGGTGAATCCATTTTGTGGTAATGTGCTTCAATTACAGCACAAGTCTGCTAAAACACACAAGTTGAAGCAGGATGTCGTACTGCAGGATTAGGTGAAAGCAAATGTTTTTGACATTTATGATCCAAATTTTCCACGACCCATGCTTGAATGGAAATAAAAAAAAGAAGAGCAAAGGAAACAATGTAATACACAGAAAACTGTTGATTAAATAAGTGACATTTGGAGGATAAATTCCTATTAATTCCACTACGAATCGTCCTAAAAGCTTTGTACAGCAAAGTGCCTTTAAACCGTTTTTGTCAATGCAATTTCTCAGTGTTGTCTAAAGCAAAGTGTCAGCAGTGCCCTTTTAGTTTGCCAGAGTATCTTCTGGTGCAACGGCTTATTTAGCCAAACCAGGCATGACACCAATTATACTGGAGGGAAATCGATTCCAACAGAGCACTCTGCTGGGACCAACAATAAAATGATCAAAGTGACTGGATGTTTTGTTTGCGACGGGCAGCGAAATTAGTTTATACTTTAAACTTAGTTTTTAACCCAGTCAAAATCGGCAATTTTTGAGGCTTTAAACCGTATTCTCTGGAGTGACATTATTGCACGGAAACAAAGTGACAGAAAAATAAGCGAGAAAGCAGAGACAAAGAGGGAAGAGATGAAAGCATATCGGCTTCTTTTTGTTGCAGCAAAACAAGAACGATTCTACCATCATTTGTTTTTTTTCCACTGAAGTTTCGAGCTTGCTATGAAAGAGAAGATAATTGCTTTGCCACACATTAATTGATAAAGTTGGTGACATTTTAGTTGAAGAAGCTGTGGTGCCAAATGCCAATTTGTGTCCAGTTTGTAAGCTGCTGTTTTCAAAAGCTTTGTTGTAATACGTCAGTCAAAAACAGTAAGAGAAATGTCAGAAGACGGAATCTGTTCTTGATTTATAGCCTCGCATGACAAATCCCTGTAATCTCCCGTGTTTACTTAAAGCTCCTGTGAGGGTTTTTCAGCTGGTAGGAAAACATACTGCAATTTATACTGATACCTCAATGTGACCTGCAAAAGCAAACAATACCATAAACAGCAAGATTCATGATTACTGAACAGGAATTTTAAACATGTGCAGCTACTAGAATGCTAATAACAGAACAACACCTACAGAGCCTGTGTTTGCATTTTCAGTAGCAAGGGCTAATCATGGGGTAAATCTAACTGTTAAAAGACAGCAGGGTGAGGTTTTTCATCTGGGAACACTACTTCAGCTTGTAGAGAGTGCAGGAGATAAAGGTCACTGCTTTTTCCACAAGGGAGTAAAAACAAAGTGCTCTTAAAGTTCCTCGCAGGAGCTTCAGTGTATATGTTAAATTGATTCTGGTGACCCTGAGGGTGACAAAGTCAGTCTGTGATAAAAACTGCATTTCCCATCACTTACTATCATAAAGCTGTGATTTTCCACTATGCATATGTTATAAAGCAATCAATGGGATATAAATATTTTTAGATACTTTTCTTTATTCAAGACGTCTTTTGCAGAGTGAGTGATTAATTTATTTCGAGCTACATAAAATGAAGAGATGTAACTTAATAACAGAGCTTTCTCAACTCTAAAGTCTGGTTTATACTTCTATGTCAACCCTTCGCCTTAGTGGCTGACACAGTCGTGAGCACTACTTAGTTACACGCTGATGTGTCTACACTGCTCTGCAATACTCCTCCAAAACACATGAGGGCAGTGTGGTTTCTGTGATTGCCTGATTTCTGTTCTACATTTTTACATACCCTAAGGAGGTTATGTTTTTGGGAGAGTTTTTCTGTCTGTGAACAACATAACTCAAAAAGTAACAAACAGATCTTAAAGAATTTTTCTGAAAATGTTTACAATGGGATAAGGAAGAAGTGCTTACATTTTGGTGGTGATCCAGATCACCATCTGGATCTAGGATTCTTTTAAAGGAGCCTTTATCATTGTGCAATAGGGATGGGAATTGATAAAATTTTATTGTTTCAGATGCCTTCATGGATTCTCTTATCAATTCCTCATTCCTGTGTCAACAAAATTTTATTGAGTTTATAAGTAAATAAATATGAACTTGGTTACTGGATCTGGATTTCTCTGCACGTAAATAAGCAACAATAAGTAAAAGCTGCATGTCAAGAGACGAGGTACTGTTTTGTAAAAGGTCATCTAGTGTCTCAAAATGGTTATAGCTAAGCCACAAGTTGTTTCGAACCTTGCTTTAGTTATAAAGTCAGCCATGAGCCTGGACGTAACTTTCCTTTCATTCCCCTGTTAGTATTTTTGAATTGTTTAGCACAGTTGACAAAGAGTAACTGTGGTATGTGTTTGTGATGAAAGTTGAAATTCTGGTGTAAAAACAAAGTTAAAATGAAGTATGCTAACCACTAGCATATCAAGCAACTTCCCATTAGCATCAAGCTAGCACTATTTTGTTCATATTGTTTTTGGGAAATAAGGAAATTGAAGATGTTGAATAGGAAGTTGTGTGAGAGACTAATATACATTACTTTGTGTGTTCAGTCTTAAGTACAACTTGAAGCTGAAATCCTGAAATCAGCATTTTCTTGGAAATCTTTTAACTGACTGCTAAGCTAAGATAGCGGCTGCAGACTAGTCATAATGTTAAGAATTGATAAAGGCATCGTTGAGCATTAAGGCTAATGATATTGATAGATTGAAAAATTTCTTATTAATTCTTAACAGGAACCGGTTTTCGATTCCCTACCTTAATAGGGCCGTTTTCACCATATGTGTATATAACTCCATGATAAATGGGCGTATTGCTTTGCAAAATGATGCAAGACAAGGTCACCATAATTTCTGTCAGATGTAAAAGTACGATCCAGATCCTGGCAACATTCTGGATACTAAGATCTGGAATATGAAATATGTACTGGGTCATCATAATTTTCAACACTGTCAGGTAACAAATTATAGTACAAATCTGCAACTAACACCAAATTGTAGCAGACAGTCTGCTGAAAGGGAGTATAACATTAAAGTAAGACTGAAGTGTTGGAGACAATCACAATATGCTAGGCAGAGGTCTGTGCTCTCTGAGTGCTTTTCTAGCTTTCTTATGTTTCACAGCGATTTAGATTGTATGTTATATCATAGCTAATACATGACACCACTTATCATATTGCAGTTACTTTAAGGAAAGATAGAGAGAATAGAAGGTTATGAAATGTGATTCTGATGAACCAATGACGATGAGTCTCTGTCCTTTGTTTGTAAAAAATGTACCAGCTGAGTTCTTAACATAGACACTTCAAGGTGAGTGTTTGGCTCTACCTCAGTGCTAACATTCACTTTAACAATGAACCAATCAAACCAATTGATCAAAAATAGACATGTTCAATATCAATTAAAAATTCCCTTAAGGGACTCCTGTTTACCAAGTAACCTTTGTCTGGCACCATGTGGTTAAAAACTACAATGGCTGTATTTTGCTACATATCGGCTTTTCTCTGGAGCATCACATTTTCCATTACCAACCTAAATGCTGAAGTCCAGAAGGGAATACAGTTGCAAAAAGCCTATCACTGAGATTACTTAATTAACTCACTCGTGCTCTGATGGTGCAGTCATTGTAGACATGTGGAATGTTGAGAATAATATTAAAATCATCATGAATATGCTAATCATCACACTGCATATTCATAACCATTTAATGGTTCTTGATTCTTATGAGACAGCACCACATTATGTAAGCTATGACGAGAGCATGTGATCATTGGTGTTATAATACAGTCAGCTCAAACCATCACTTTACACTCAGGAAAGACAACACATAAAGAGCTAGAGTTCAGTTTGTTTTTTTAGCTCCCTGCAACAAAGTGCCACTCCATGTCAATCTTCATCCCTGTTTCCAGACACTGGCCTGTTTAAAAGAGATCGCTCATATGTCAGAACCACATCTACGATTTCCTGGAGTCTGTGCTGTGACTGTCAGGCTCTGCAGACCATGAAACCAGTTTATTTGATGCCTAAAATTACCTCATGGCAGCATGCCTTGGACTGCCACTTATGCGTGGTCACAGAAATCCCCGCGAGAGACACCGAGGGAACTTGATGACACTTTTGAGGCAGGTAACAAATGAAATGGAAGCTGTCTCACATCCAAAGGCAGAAACACAGAATGTCTATTTTACAGTATGTGGCAAAGAAATCAGTTTGAGTGTATGTTATTTAGTTAATAGTGTCCAGAACTTTCAGCAGGTTGAACGAATACAGAATGATGTGTTGCTGGGTTTTTTTTTTTCAGAATGTGTCTGACTTTTCAGGATTAGCTTTTCAATGTCAGCACTTGGCCTTGCTTTTTTAACAAGAGGTACCTGAGGTGAAAGAGAGAGGAAGAAGAAGAAACCCAACTCTCTCCGGTACAATTACACAAGTGCACTGCAGTCACTTAGCCCGCTAATACACGGTGTGATATTAATTACTGTTTGTAAACAATGCACTTTGCAGAGATTATTGCATGCACTCGGCGTCCTCCATTTGTGTTCGGTAATTCTCACAAGTGATTAAGTGGTGAAGCTAGGACAGCTGTTCAAGATGAGTTCATTGGCATGTTTAATTAATTGCACTTGAGATAATTATTCAATCATTACTTTGATTAATTTTCAGCGTCCCAGATAATGCATCAAACGTCTGCTTGATGTCAATAGTTTGGAGAGTGTATGTAGAGCGAGGCTTAACATTTTGGGGGGCTTGATTTAGGACATAATTCTGCTTTGTGGTGAAAATAATGCTAATTACAGCCAGCCGTGATAGGGATTCATTATTATTGCTGCATGCAAAATCTAAACAAAGCTACTATATCTGTCCTTACACCCACACCTGGAAGAATTGCAGTTTTTCAGTGCATCTCTGTACAACACCCTGATGCTGCTCACTTTAATGTTTTGAGTGGATCCAGTGTTTGAAACATGCTTATTCCTCACCCCCTCAGATATGCAGGGCAGTGGCAACATCCGACTGAAGGAAAGCCAGGCAAATCGTTTGTGAGAGATCTTGTCAAACAGATTAATTCCCACCCTGGGCCTCAGGGTTCTGGACCGTTTTTCTGTCATGCTGCTTTGCCAGGCTCCCTCTTGATAATACCCCAAAGATAAAATTAATTGTGCAGGGAGATGTGGGATGGGGAGTATCTAAAAAGACCTTGAGCAACACATGAAGCTCTCTTTCTCTCCCTCTTTCTATCTCTCCTCGCTCCTCTTCATGTGAAAACAGAAACAATCAAACCGTCAGGAGCATGGCACATTGCACGGACGATCGCTAACTCTGTTAGGAAGTTGCTGGAAGTGAGGAGTTCTGAGAGAGATGTGAAGAGACAGAATCAGCCCCTATGAAACAACCTCGTCTGAGGATGTCTGGAGTCAAATTACCATCAAAGGAGAATCCTTTATTTCATCAGCAGTTTATGAAAGTGGATTGGCACACCAATGTTTGTCTTGATTGGGATCATGTTGCCTTCTTTGAGTCTTAGAGTGAATTCAAAGGTATGACAGGCAAGAGTCTTCAGGCATTGTTCAAGCTTTGTGGGACTGTATTACTGTATTACGGCACTCTGTGTAAAGGTGTTAATTGCTAGCATAGCCCTTTTGACCTTTCATATTCACTATTATGATTGAAGGTCATCCTTTTTTACTGAAAATTTTTCATAAATTGAGATTTGGCTACAGCCACTGTTTATTTAAGTTATCAACTTTCCAACTAGTCAATCAAACAAATAAAAAAAAGTAGCACATCAACAACAAAGAGAAACTTTGTTTACTGAAAGACCACTAATGTATGCCATCTGATACTTCCTTAGGAGCTTTAAGGCATTTCTCCATTAATGCCATTTTTTGAGCTGACAGTCCCTATTTGCTACTCGAGCTAGCATCAGGCATCCAAAGTGCCCCCAGAACACTGCTATACTCTTTTTGATCTTTTGAAAAATAATTGATGTTCTTACGGAGAAGAAACTAAAGAAATGTGTTTTTTCAGGAGATGGTTTAGAGAAATGAAGCCTACACGGAAGTGCTAAAAGTTGCTGTTCACTGGGAATTAGCTTGAGGCTGGCTGCAGAAAGACCAAAAGTCACGTACACACCCAGCCAAATAAAAAAAAAAAAATCATACTTTTACTGCATTAAAAAGCACATTTACAGCCTGGTTCAAAAACAGCTTGGGTCTGAAAATGAGATTTCGATATCTGCATACACTGTGATTTTTTTCTAACTCAGCTCTTGTGACTGACAGGTGCACTGTAGCTGTTGGAAAGGAAGCTCAAAGCCAGCGTCATATTAAATGTGGCGGCGTCCATGGATTAGCTTCATTTCATAGTATCAGGAACAGACGGATGGTGTCGCGGAGACTACGTCCATGTTTCATGCAGTCTATGGTCTAGAGTTGCTGCTAATGCTACAACATGATATATATTAACTTCTCGGACAATGCTTTGACAGGAATTATGAAGCATCCAAAAAAAACCTACAAAACCGATTTATTGGTCACTATGAAGTTGCTAGGCGCTGCCCGGTTGGCTATGGCTGCCTTTTGCAGCAGCTCTCTCTTTTTTGTCTGTTTCTTGAAATTTTTTAAGTCTCGTTTTCGTAATCTTTTTTTTGGAGTGGATCATTACTTTGTATGGCTCATTTGTTGGTCATGGACACCCAACTTTTTGTGGCTTCAGTGATTTTTCTTACTAATTTTGCTCCTGTGTTTGTCTGAAGATCCTACATGTAACCATGGCCACATTGTTTACATGTGAACTCAGCTGATAGCAGTCTGTAGCATGTCAATGCTAACTGGTGTAAGGCCAGATGTCTTCCCACAAGGTGAGCAGGAGGTGAGGACGACGTGCTGGTTCTCAGGTGTGAGCTAAGAAGTGACAACATCAACCTGTTCTTCCATCCATCGTTATTGGGAACGTAAGATCTATCTCCAATAAGATGGACGAGCTAGCTGTGCTAACCCAGCAACAGAGGGTATACCATTGGGCAGAGTAGCATCATGTTATTAACAGACATGGCTAATGGAGCTAACACTGGACACCAACGCACTGCACTTTGTATACACTTTCTTACTTTTGTTTTCTTGATTGCTGCTGTGACTTCAATTCCGTTGTACTTGTTACAATGACAATGAAGTTCTATTCTATTCAATTCTATGAAGGAAAGTAAAAACACTAAAGGACAACTGTAGTAAAGTGAATTCTATGTATATTGAATTTTATTCTCTTCAACTTATTATTTTGTTTGCCATTATACTGAGAGATATTAAAGCTAGCCTGAGCGTTAACTTAGCTTTTAAGGCTAATGTCCCAGACTGCTTTGCTTTGAAAACAAAAATGTATGAGCTTGTGGGGATATGAGGTTAGAAAACAAGGATAAGTGTAGCGAAGGGTTTAGATGCCAAATCCAGCCATAGTCAAAGTGTTTATCAGTCTTTTCTCCAAGTATTGATATGGATTCACCCTTCATGCTAACAGCGCTAACTCATACACAGTTGCTAAACAGTAATTCAGTTCAACAAAAGGCTCTAAGTGATTAAGTACCAAAGGAAAAGCCAGCACATTGTACATATGTCAGTGTGTGATTTCACGGCACTCCATCCTAAAAGACATGTTCCATCCTCTAAATTAGCATTGTGAAAAGCTAAGCTATCCAAAAAAGTCGTCCCACTGCAGCATCATCACACTGTATAGCAGTCAAATGCAGTCACAGTCTAAGTGAAGCAGACCTTTCCCACAACCTCCTGCCACCACAAACAGCTCAGAACATTTGCTTACCCTGCTGTGACAGTGTGCTAGCACACAATGTCTCAGGCTTTCATCACCTCTGGTCTTCAAATGCCAGTGAAAGACCAATTTAACCAAGAAATATTTCCATGGAAAGCTAAGCAGAAGAGCAGGTAGATGGTGGCAGCTGGATTTCTTTTTTCAATAGCCCTTTGGCACCCAGGCTGCCCCTGTCGCCTCCACGAACAGATGGTGCAAATGAGCCTTTATATGCTGCTGCTAGACGCTGTGACACTGAAACAAAAGTGTTGCTCTCAGGACTGTCATAGTCAAAACACATCAGCGACTGCTTCAGAGGTGGTTTGTACAACTACTAGAGCTTAAATCATGGATTTGTCGTCTACTGTCTTCCTCTGCTGTGACAAATACAGACGAGAGCGACTTGGCTGTTGTCGTTATTTTTACATTCTTTTTGTAGCACACACTGAGACGCCAGTGCTGTCAACATTCATAGTGCTGTATGAATAAGAGATGAGATCATTGGGATTGTTTGTCGGAGCAGAATGCACATTCAGTTCTTTGTGCGCTGATTCTCAATGTAGTCCAAGAACGCGTCTGTGATTACAGTGAAAGAGGAAATGACTGTTTGGCAGTTTCCCTGGTAGAAGTATTTAGGTCTCTTTTTAGTGAGTGTATCCCACACATGCACAACAGCACACACAGAACGACTCAGAGTCCCAGCAGTTCGCATCCAACAGCTTTGAGCTCAAGTAGTCACTGCTGTCACAGTGTGACATCATCAACGGGGCTGGCAGTGTCCCAGTGGTGTCCTCCTTTGGAGCCAGAGATATCCTTCAACAGAGCTCATCCTGTGACGCTGCCGTGTCACTCAGGGGCCCAGACAGTGGATGACAGCCTTGGAATGAGAGCTCAAGAGCAGGTAAAAACTATTGACTGGACCCCAGGGAGCAATTATGAGCAAAGCCCAAGGGCTTGCTCAAAAGAAACCTACGGCTTGTTTAAGTCTATCAAAAACACAGCTAGGGATAACGCTTCTTCCTTGTTAGTCACAAACGTATGTTTGAAGCTCAACTGGTGACAGATTAATCACATAAACACCACAGGGGCTGTCAAACTTAAGAGTTAAGCTTGGAAGTAAATTAAAGTATTTGGCTTTTGCGTCAGTAAAACCTTGTCAGTCCTCATCTGTGAATCTGTGATACAGCAAACGTGGTGATGTGATTAACAAGCTGACCTTTTTCCCAGCTTTCTCCTTCCTCAGCATTTGTATTCCAAAGCTTGTAAAAATCCAACAGGAATAAATTCAATAGCTTGACACTCAGGACATCACTCTCCATGAAATACCTGCAAATGATCAAGGCAGACCGATAATGGCTATGGAGAGGACTCGGCTTGCTGCCCTGTGACAGACATTTCCAATTAAAAAGGGTAAATAACTTGAGAATCATCTATTTCGTCCTGTCCCGACATTTATCAGTGCATCAGGCTTTAAATCTGCTCACCCCTGAAATGGTAATATCACAGATTTGGATTTCCTAGGCAAAGAAAAATGTCATATAGTTCCAAAAATCCTCACACTCCTATTAAAATCTCCCTGCCCTGTCTGTATTAGAGCTTTCATGTAGCAACCCGAGCGTGGGAGGAAGTTAGTGATATCAGTACACCAACAAGATACAAACCCAAGCTGAGGCTGAGTTTGTTGGACTGTTTGGATCCCATTGTGTACTTTCAGGGACAGTTTGGATTTTTCAGAGTATGTCGAAAGTCCGAATATTGTCTTCTGTAGATGTCAGGCAGTTTGGTACAAGTTTGGAGAAGTCAGCCAGAATATTGATGTGGGAGCCAAACCAAGGACTATTTAAGAGAGGGGTTAAAGGGAATAGAAATGACAAGAATAGAATAGAAAAGTAAATACTTCATTTTAACCCCAAGGGGAAATTCAGGAGGAGTCACAGCAGCAATCAAGAAAACAAAAGTAACAAAGTGTATAGAAAGTGCAAAAAGGTCCATAAGAAAATAGATGATGACAGCTTGTCCATCATTCTCCAGTTCAGCCAGCCTCCACCTCCACAGGGTCCAGGACTGAGCTTCTCCAGCAGTCCGTTCAGTCTCTGTCTCCTGTATCCTGTCTGCTCAGGACAGGTGAAGCTCTTCCAATGTGGCAATCATGTCCAGTGTTAGCTCCATTAGCCATGTCTGTAAATAACTACTCTGCCTTCTGGTATTCCCTCTGTTGCTGGGTTAGCACGGCTAGCTTGTCTATCTTATTGAAGATAGATCTTACGTTCCCAATAACGATGGATGGAAGAACAGGTTGATGTTGTCACTTCTTAGCTCACACCTGAAAACCAGCACGTCATCCTCACCTCCTCCTCACTTTGTGGGGAACATCAGGCCTTGCACCAGTTAGCATTGACATGCTATAGCTGATTTCACATGTAAACAATGTGGCCATGATTATATGCAGGATCTCCAGTATAAATATCACTGAAGACAAAACCAGTTTGGTGTCCACAACCATCAAATGAGCCACACAAAGTAATGATCCACTCCAAATACAAAGATGATGAAAAAGAGGTGAAAAATTTACAAGAAACAGACAAGGCAGCCATAACAGGGTGGCACCTAGCAACAATGATACAATAATTAAATGAACAGTAAATTGCATCAAAAAATCAGGAAAATTAAACTTACTGCAATGTGAATGAGTGATTTCTTTCTCAAGGCCTGCTGTGAATTAATATCTTATTGATTTGAGGGGGAAATGATACCTTCTTTTGCTTGCATTACCTGCTTCAATAATATTAACCACTGCTCATTCACAGCTAGAGAACATTCTGCTGACATGCACTGTCCAATCATGAAAGTGTACTTAAGTGTGTCCATTATAATCAAAGGCTGTAATCATGTTCAAAATCCTTTAACCACCCGCTACTTACGACTCACTGTCAAGGCAGTTCAGGGGTCATTATTCTCAAATGTTAGGTCGACACAACAGATGATTAGCGCCACATGAAGGAAGAATAAAACCGAGATTCTCCGAATAAAGTCATGAGTTTACAAAAGTGACGTATAATTATAAACAAGCTGTAGATTTTCAGAAGAGCTACAAATATACAAGAATAAACTACACTGCCTGGCCCAGAAAAAAATTGTTGCCACCAAAAAAAAGGTCACACACTGTAATATTTCATTGAACCACCTTTAGCTTACTGCACACATGCACTGTGGCAATGTCACCAGATTTATTTCCATCCAGTATTGCATTAATTTTTCACCAAGATCTTGCATTAATGCTGGTAGAGTCTGACCACTGTGCAAAGTCTTCTCCAGCACATCCCAGAGATTGTCAATGGGGTTAAGGTCTGGACTCTGTGGTGGCCAATCCATGACTGAAAATGATGTCACATGCTCCCTGAACCACTCTTTCACAATCTGAGCCCAATGATTCCTGGCATTGTCATCTCTGAATATGGCCGTGCCATCAGGGAAGAAAAACCCCATTGATGGAATAACTTGTTCATTCAGTATATTCAGGTAGTCAGCTGACCTCATTCTTTAAGCACAGACTGTTGCTGAACCTAGACCCGACCAACTGCAGCAACCCCAGATCATAGCACTGCCCCCACAGGCTTGGACAGTAGGCACTAGGCATGATGGGTGATCACTTCATCTGCCTCTCTTCTTACCCTGATGGCCCATCACTCTAGAACAGGTTCAATCTGGACTCATTAGACCCTAAAGAGTCCACCTTCATGCTCCCTAGCAAATTGAAGCATTTTTCTTAAGGCTACACAGCTGCTGAGTCCCATTTTCTTGAGTTGCCTTCCCATGTCTTCCTGGAAGACGATGGGTCCCCACTATCCTTCCAGTTTTTAGTAATGCATTGGACAGTTCTTAACCCAATTTTAGTAGTTTCTGCAATCTTCTTAGATGTTATCTCGGCTTGATGCATGCTAATGATTTGACCCTTCTCAAACAGACTTACATCTTGTCCACCACTAGAGGATGTGTCTTTCCACATGGTTTGTTTCAGAAATGAGAAGCAATTGCTTGTTCCAGTTGGGGTTAAATAACTTGTTGCAAGCTGAAAGATAATCGCCCATGCAGTAATTATCTAATAGGAGTCTTGTACCTTTTTGCTTAGTTGAATCCAGGTGGTGACTTTTTTTTGGCCGGGCAGTGTAATATTAGAACTTAGTATATAAGAAGTACTTAATCAGGTCGCCACATCACAAATCAATGAACTCTGTCCATAGCGGGCTTTATTGAGAGTATTGCGTGGTATTAAACAGTGTACTCAGAGGATTTAAATCTAAGTTGTTTGTACAGTAGTCAAAGGTTTTACTTCACATTCTAGATCCCTTATTGATTGTCTATATCAAACTGTAAAAAATGGCTGTAACCGCTATAAGAACTGATATAGTAGATGTTTCAAAAGCAACCTCAACCCGAAAGAGACTTCTAACTTCAAACTGGCTGGCTGAAATATGACCCAAATTTGGCACAGCTGGTGGCTCAAACTTATGCCATAGGTGTGATTAATGAGTCGCCTTTGGCCCAAAGTGCTAATAACTTGAGCTGATCCCGAGCCAAAATAGCTTCATGTCTGTACCACCCGAAATCCAGCCAAACATGCTCCTCTGGTTTAAGGATATAACCAAACTGTGTTCAGCCAACTTGGCTGGCTATGGATCCATTCTCTCTTTTTTGATTAACTTCAGTCAACATGAACAGAATGCCGCATCAGGATAGTGGAATCCATCCATTTGGAAAAAGAAAAGTCTCCTTTTTTTGTAAATAAAGTGACATGACTCATTAATGTGATGAATGACCATGCAATTCCCTGGGATCTCAGCATCAAGCACCCACCCTTCCTCCAAACCCCTTCAGGCCTCTTGTGGGCCATTCTGGGTGAAAGCCGAACATTTAAAACGTGTGCCTGGAAGTGCTGAGGCAAGCAAGTCCGGCGGCCAAATGGTCGCTCTATTCAGCTGTTGGAGCACCCAAGGACCCATCACACTGTTAACATCAAATCATTAAATTCACCCCTTACTCAGTCAAGTCGGAGTGACAGAGAGAAAGATAAAAAGACAAAGAGGAAGGGTAAAAAAAAAAGCAGCCATGTTGAGCTGCGAAGCTTTAAATAAGGGTTGAAAACATTGAATAAAAACTGACATTTCTGTCTGGTTTGGCTCCTTCCTGTGAAGCAGAAATGCTAATCTCTTAGTGCAATTTTACTTCCTAAGAGAAGAGAAGAGATCAATAAAATATGATTTGGCTAATGTGTCACTGTCAAAGCGCAGGGCTTGAGATTATTCTGCTGTATTAAAAATTTAATTGCATCTCCAGTGGTGTCTAAAAAATCTCTGATAGCATCGTACCTTTAACTTGTGTGAATACACACTCCAAAGTAAGCTGAAAATTAAATCTTTCTGGCAGATTTCTGAATACTTCTTACTGGGTTGCTTATTTCATACAACACTGCTGGTTGTTTTCTTCTTTGAGGTGTTGGGTTTGACTAAAGGTAACCTTGATGTACACAGTTGTTTTCAGAGTTCATCTATTGTTTTATTCCATGCCATCACAGTATCAAGTTTTAACTATGCATTTGCTGCTTGCGGATCATTCTTGCATCTGATTCATTTCAGGAATGTTATTGAAACTATGATAACATAAATGTGCAGCCGTTCTCTAAACCATTTGATACATTGTCACATAATGGAAACGCGTGCCTAGCACACATTATCAGACAGCCTTTGACGTCCATTCTCCTGGTACTGAATGTACCCAGATCCACAACAACCCCTCAATTATAATATTTAACTATGGCAGCGCCTCAGAATGACTGGATTTTTTTCTTTGTAACACATTCTCAAGTTCATATGCAATCACTCACTTCAATTTAATCTGTTGCGTCTATCTGAATATAACCACTGAAAAGGCACTCAGACAGTTGTTCTCTTATTGTAATCGGTCAGCCGGACTTTGTTTCTATGGGAACCTTTGTGAAACACATTTAGTTAAATAAGGACACAGCCCTGGTGGTCATGGCATAAGCAGTAAGAAAGAGAAGGAACAGAATGTAGAGTGATAAAGAAAAAAGCAGAGTTAAATATGAGCTCATTTTAAACTTGATACCAGCAGAATGTCAAAAAGGTGAAGCAAAGGCTTTTTAACTATTGTGTTGTTACAACATAGGTGTGAAGTCTGGACTTTAGGCAGCCACGCTGTTGCAATACATGCAGAAAGTGGTTTGGTTGGTTGTTTATTTATTTGTTTATTCATTTATTGATTGATTACTGCTGACACATGATGGTTCTTCAGTTAATTAAAAAATAAATAAATAAATAAAACATATTGTTGCTCCAAGGCCTGTGTCTGCTATTTAGCATCAATAGCACATTTCAAGATGTGTGAGATGTATTGTTGAGGATGCAGTAATTAACAATCCTCACCTTGAGTGTTTTTATTTTTTCTTTCTTTTTTTGTAGTTGTTGTTTGTTTTTTTGTTTTTTAAATTTTTGGAAGTGGTACTGATATATGCAATGATTCCCACTACAGAGTCAGGTCTGTTTTTTATACAGTGCTAAAAATCACTTCCATTCAGTTTTGTTTTTCAGTCTCTTATGAGATTCTGCTTAATCTTCTTAAGTCTTAAGGTCATCTACACACTAGAGATGTTCAGTAATTTTGCAATCTAACTCAAAGTCATTTTTCTTAAATGTCGAATAATTAGCTTGTAGGGTCTACAGCAGGGGTGGCCAATGAGTCAGGGACCAAGAGCCACAAAAAGTACCGTGATACTAAGAAGAGCCACAAAGACGTGGTCTTGCAAATGCACTATCAATCTATCTTTCTATCTATCTACCAATGTATGTATGTATGTATGTATGTATGCATGTATGTATGTATCTATCTATCTATCTATCTATCTATCTATCTATCTATCTATCTATCTATCTATCTATCTATCTATCTATCTATCAGTAGAGTATTAAAGTAGTAGAGTGTAAAAGAAAAAAAAACTATGATTACACAAACGATTGAGAGGAGCAAATATAGAGAAAAGAAACTGAAACTTAAGTATCAATCTCATCACCCAAGTATTGATCGATATTGGTGCAAACTTTTGATACAATACATCAGTTTTATGAGTGGATCGAAGAGCCGCACACCGAAAGTCAAAGAGCCACATGCAGGGCGCGAGCCACAGGTTAGCCACCTCTAGTCAACAGTCTCTCAGAGTGGTGAACCTCATTACGGGAGTTTTTCAGTGTTCTGTTGTATCTTTTTAAACTTGTTACTGGCGTCAATCTTAAGTGGGCATATGTGTATTTCACCAAACAAATCTCATGTCTTTGTTTAAGAATATGATATTTAACTTAGTTTGTTTTCACTTAAACATGGGATTAAATGACATGCCAACCATTAAAATCTTATCCTAGTAACAATTCACAGAGCGTCCCAGTATTTTGAAATTTAGTTTTTAATAACAATCAAATACTTAGAGCCAGACACTGAAAATGGATAAAACATCCAAACAGAAAAAAAAACTGGACACCTCTGGAAAACTCTTGGGGTGGCTTTGTAGACCAAGTCATCATGTTTGATCAAGTTTTATTTGAGGTTTCAAACATAAAGCCTCCGTCAAATAGAAAATGAAAGAAATGGCTCCATATCAGTTTGCTTCCTCTGCATTCAGACTGTGCATCAACCAGCAATTGATTGCTAAATCAATCCTGAAACAGAATGAGCAATTTATTCCATCCAATGATTTTTGCAGCATCTGTATTAATGTGTGTGTCTTTTTTGGTGAGTTCTTGAATTATATATCTTAATGACTCTGATTGACAAAGAAATTATGTGAAATACACCTTCACTTTGCAAGCAGTGTGTGATGCCTATTAATTAGCTACTCCAGTGAATCATGGAGGCAAATTTCAAGTCAAGATCACATCAGTTTCCACTGGCTATGAGTCATGCATTCAACTTTGTGTAAAGCATCTACTGTTATTTCATCAAAGATAAAGGTGATTGTTTTTGCATGGAGTTTTTATGTCTTTGTTATTTCATTTGTGAGTGCACAAATATCAAGTACAGGCAAGTTTGTGAACAACCCTAAAAAAAGTTGAACACCCCTCAGATGCTTCCCTCCAAGGGCTGGCTGTTTTTGGCAAGCATCCCTCTGACCTGCGTACATGGCATGAATAGAGCAGGAAGCAAATGTGTCCCTCCTTATGGTGGGTCAGACTACAAGGCAGCCCAGATTTTTCAGGGACTTTATTAAAGGGCGGAATCAAAAACTGAATTTCAACACAGTGGCATCTGAAGCTTTTGCCTCAAGGGCCTGATTTCCTGGTTCTCTGGTGTTTTAACAATGAGGCTGCACTTGACAGTCGGATCTGAGGCCGGCGTGTTTGAGTGGCCCTGGATTTCAGCTTGTGTTTTTCTTTTTTTTGCACAACAGCGTTAAAAGCCCCACAGAGGAATGGGGTTGGAAACTCATTGGATTTGAGGCTAATGAAATCCTAAAAGACCAATCCTATCAGAAACATCAAAAATCAACCAAACTCATAACTAGATAGAACGCACATTAAAGTGATGTCAAACTTTTCTCGTTGAGTTGTGAAGCTTCTACAAGTACAAACAGGAGCCAGGGATTTGTCTCCAAGTTTCAAGATATTTGCTGCTTATCTTAATCCACAGAGGCTTTTCTGTGGTGGTTCTTAAAATCATCAGGTCATAAAAAACACTCAGTTAAACTTGAATTAGGGAGTGCTGTTTATCTCAAGAGCACCCTGAGAACACATTAAAGGTTAACATTTTCATTTTAGCCTTAAAAACGAGAGTTTTACAATAAAACCATCCTCAAGATGGCACCTCCTGAGACACTTTTCTTTAAAAGACTTATGAAATCCCCTCATTTAAGAAATTTCTTAATTTGTTTTACACAACAATAAATATAATCATTTAGCCTTATTGGGGAATCTGCCAGTGAGGTCATATCATGAGTTCTATGTTACAAAGCTACAAAGCTAAGTTTCATTATCATAATTCAAGTCAAAATCCTCTGCAAACTTTCAGTTGTCTTTCTAAAGTAGACTTCTTACAGAGTCCGTCCATCTGGCACCTCTTACCTCAAAACAAACCGGCACAGAGTATGAAACAAGGGCGGACTGGCGTATGGGGATACGGGGGATTTCCCTGATGGGCCGATGGGCCAGTGGGCCGGTGGGCCGTGGCTGCAACACGAGAGAGAGGGGGCGGGGCGGATGAGGCTGTGGCAGAGTCGCCTGTCAATCACACTGCTCGAACGGGGACAGTGCCAGACAGCTTTGTTGGAGGATTTGAAGATTGCGTAATCTTCTAGGAAATTTGGGACTTTTCCCGAACAGCCGGTCTTTTCCAGACCCTAACCGGCTGGTGGTTGGAGCAGTTTTTTTTTTTTCAATTAATGATGTCAGGGGCGGACTGGTCATCTTAACGCTCTGGAAAATACCAGAACGGCCGGTGCTGCCAGTCGGCCGACGACCAGTACTGCCGCAGGGGGGTTGCTGCCGGTCTACCGATGTGTCCCATTGTTGTGGGCTGGGCTGAGTCAAAGTCCCAGGCTGTTTTTCAGTCCCAGTCCGCCACTGGTATGAACCCACTCTTCAAGAATGAGTGTTCCTTAGCACTCCTAGTGTTCAAACTCAATGAGACACCTTCAACTTTCAGATATTGTAATCACCATACAACCCCTTCTTTTAGATTTGATGGACTTACTTCTCCATCATCAGTTCTGTTTTAGCTGAAGCTGTATGAAATTTCCCGTGCACCTGTTTTTGAGCTAGCACCACACTGCCACCACAGACGAGCTGATCCTCTAATTCTCTCAGCAGTCTGGGACACTATTCCCTCTACTTACTTTTGCCAATTTGCTCCTGGGAGCCCCTGAGCCCTTGTCTTCATTAAGGGAGTTCCTCATTGATCAATCACTGTCAGAGGAGCTCCTCTGTAATTGCAATGTGGCCTAATCATGACTGACGTCTCACACCCCTCCTCCCCCCACCCCTTTCTGCTTTGTCACAGGTCTCAGGAGAGAGGATGTTCCATGACTTTCACACCTTCGACCTCAAGGTAGGCCTCTCTAAAGATCCTACTCTTCCCTAAGTGGTCTATCTTAAGCACTGTGTGGTGTTTAATAGAAGTGGTAAATCAAATGTGAATAATGTCAGGGTTCTGGACAGGTGGGTAAGGATAGGGTTATGTGTGGAGGATATTTCCACATTTGGCCAACACAAAAGGGTTCACAAATCATTCAAAGTACAATGTAATATGGTTCCAGCTGCAGCTCCTGCCGTGAGCTCTTAATATTCATCAATCATGTCGCATTTTCATGGTGCACTGATTGATGTTTGCTGTAGGACTTGCACTCTGTTTGTCACATTCAGTGAATAGACCTCTACATTAGTCAACTGTACAGCAGTGAATGTTAGACCAAACACAAATCATAACTGCGACAAATTAACAGGCTTTGACATCAAACAAGGCACGCACAGTATTCCACCTAACTATTCCAGAACAGGAGAGTCGCCTCCGTAGTACGCTTCATATTCTATATCACTGAAACCACTGTCTGACTTTCGGCTTTAGTTTAAATTTAATGTGCCTCAAGTATATTCGACAGCACCCCAGATCCATGCATTACGAGCCATTAGTTCATGCTCAAATGCTCATGCACCCCTCTGGTGCCCAAAGAAAAGCAAACACACCCAGTGTACACAAAATCAAAATGCACAGTCCAAACAAATGTTTTCTCTCTTGACGCATTATCGTGTTTGATGCTCTCACCTTGAAAGGTCATGTTCAGAAACACATCACATGCTAAAGGTTGGAATGGTGGAAAAAATGCCTCAATGACAAAAGAGACAAATTTAAGACATGAAGAACACAGCATTTTAAAAAGTTCAAGCGTACAAGTGTTTTATCGTTAAGTTCATAAAATACCGCCTATAGGACACTATGCACTGTATAATGAAGTTTGATGGAGTTCAGGGCCCTTGTTTAATTTTTTTCTACCAATTTATATGTGACCTTGGACTTGTGAACCACCTCCAGCCTGGTTGTTGTATGCTGAAATTCCTCACCTGGTTCACACTGAGAGCAAAAAACACTTTCATTTCTGTCTCACCTCGAGTGGTGAGCAGACAAGGCTGCAGAACAGCATGCAACAAGCAGCAGAAGTCAGAAAGAGTGAAAATCATCATCAATAAGATTCATATAATAAGAGTTGCAAAATTATAGGGATTTTCAAATTAAGAAGCCTACCATGGGAATTTTTGGAAATTAAAGGGAGATTGCCTGATTTTGGGGGAATTTATATAAAATGCATTTATTTGGTTATGTTCATGTATAAATATTAAAGGTTTTGCTTTTTATAAGCAGACATGCATGCAAACATGTCTAATACAATATTTCAAAAATAAGTTGATGACAAAAAGTAAAGCTCTGAAAACTTCCAAAATTTCCAGAGAATTGAAAAAAGAAAAATTCAGTCGACGGCAACAAAACCCTTAAAATTTCTAATATTCCTCAGCTTAAACTTTCAATTTTGCACACCTTTGCAAGTCTAGTTGTCAAGCTTAGGTGAAAGAATAACACCCTGTTATTTTATTTTATTTTATTTTTTTATTCTATGCTTCTGTGAATTTCGTCCCCACTGTTGCACTATAGTTAAAGCTTCTTTTGCTTCTTCAAGCTCTATTACCATGATGGAAGATTTTCCTACAAAACCCAGATAGCTCAGCTGACAACTCCACAGTAGCACTTGGTGATGAATGGAATAAAACCATCACCAAGGCACTCTGATTTTGAGCTTCTATCGATGAGCTAAGCATACAGGTGCGGCTCATCAGCATGCAACTGCATCACAAAAACCAGTAGGGCTTTAGATCAGGGTGTGGGAATCACCCCTAAACCACCCATAAAGAGCTTACACTTAGTTCATTCATTTGGTTCATAAATAATGATCCTTGATACGTTCATCATGTGATTAACTATTTGATCATGAACTATTGGGATTAACTATTAGAATGCAACTAATTGGGATTTAGAAACTGTTTGACAGCCCTGAAGAGGTCACTTTGAACAAGTCTGTTCATCTTTTCTTACAATAATGCAGCAGCTGGTGTTGGGACATTAAAAAAAAACATGTCAGGTAGTGATACTTCTTCTCATGATCCTAAAGCCACAGTTTGAAGAGAGCAGTATATCAGTAAACTCCTGCTGTTAACTTTTTACTCCTGCGGAACACAGTCAGAATGATGACAACCGAGTTTGCCATCAGCTCCATAATCTGCGCCGTCACACTGACACACAGATTTCTGAAGAACAAATTGGAAAAGATGCAAAGTGATGTAAAAAGAAGATGGTAGTGATTTTACGGCCTGAAATTGATATCTGTGCCATGATATTAGACCCACTGGGATGCAAAAGTTTGGAAAACTTGATGTGATTTTGTGAAATGATTTGTGCGTCTCTTATTTTTGCAGCTGAAAGAGGTTTAACATGGGTGTGATGGCAGAGATTAGTCTCAGTCCTCTTCTGATCTTACATTAGCACAAGGTTATTCAAGCTTACACGCAATGACTGGGCTGAACGCCTGCTTCCCCTCTGTAAACATGCTAAAACTCTGCTCTAAACACATCAATATCCTTATTTTTAAATCGTTTTGTTGTAGAACCGTAGTCAGTATAACTCATGTAGGATTTCACGCTTGTACGTACATGACATGATCTGTCATCTCCAAGAGAGGGCATGGACACAATTGCAAATCCCCCCTTCTCTCCCCTCCTCCTCCTCCTCCTGATATGCTAATGCTTCATCCCGTGCCGTATTTCATGCAAATGCCTTTCATCGCATATTTTCAAATGTCATTTAGAAGACAGCTGTAGCACAAGCATCCATAATGTTTTGACTAGGGGGGGAATTGCAACATGGATCTCAGTCATTGTGAATTCTGCCCACAAAGACAGGAAGTCAGGAATGCTGAACTGTGTCTCTGACAAAAACATGAGTGTTTTATAAACGTTAGAAAATATGTTTATGATTAATGCTGTAGAGCAAGGGTCTGCAACCTGCAGCTCTGGAGCCTCATGCGGCTCCTTGACTCTTTTGCAGTGGCTCCTTGTAGCTTTAAAAAAATATGATTACAATAAAGAATTTTGTTTTTGTTACAGAGGTTATTTATGATAAAAAAACCCTGAAATAAAATCATGGATTAACATTTCATTGAACTAAAAACGCATCAAATCTTGCAATAAAACTTTCATTTTTTTTATTTTTTTTTTTTTAGATTTTTGCAATTTTTTTATTTATTTTTTTTTTTACATTTTTTCAAGTAAGAAAAAAAACATGTTTTTTTGAACATGTCAGATTCTTTATATATTTCATTATATTTGAACTTAATTTTTCAAAAATATTTAGACAATTTTTGAAACTACACATTTTTTAATGTTTTGCAAATAAACACAATTTTAGCAATTTGGGGGAATTTTCGCACATTTTTCAAAAATTTCAAATTCTTCAGTTTTTTTTTTTATTTTAAAATTTTTGAAAAATTTTGCAAATCTTTAAGTTTCATAAAATTTGAAAATTCATGTAATTCATGACATTGCAATTTTTTCCAAATTTAAAAAGTATTTTTAAATTTATCAAAAATAAAAAAAATAAGACATTACATGTACAAGTTTATTAACACAAAAAAAATAGTGTTCAGATAATTTTTCGCTAGATTTTTACTTTGTATAGGGTTTTATTACCCTTTTGTCTTCATTGTGAATTTCAAAGTACATTGTGTGGCGCCTGAATGGCAAAATGGCTCTTATTAAAACAAAGGTTGCAGACCCCTGCTGTAGAGGAAATGCCTAAAAAGGGGTTATCCCAAAATTTTATTTGAAATTTTGGAGAATAAACCTATTTTTTTTTCCTTTTTTTAAAGCAGAAATTATCATCTGAGGTACATTTTCTGAATTGTATGTTCTTAAACCCTCCAAAGCAGCTATTCAGGACATTTAATGCAGCAATATAAAGTTAAAAGTGTACAACTACTGTCTGTAAAACTGCAGCCACCTTGGCATTTGCTATTCCTGCGATGTCATTGTCTATAATACTGTTCCCGACGATGAACTAGGAGGAAAGTTTTAAATTTAAAATGTAATCAGCACAATCACCACAAGCAATCAGTTCCTCTTCATTCCACCTGATCGAGCCCCCCGCTAAAAAATCCAGCCTGTTAAATAGAGCATCTTATCAGGCCTGGATTAAGTTTGACTTTGATTAACATCTGTCGTCGCAGTTTAGAATGTCAAAGTTCAAGTTTGGGGAAAATTTAGTTTCTGACAATACAAGAGCACAAGATGTCAGGGAAGACTTCAGGGTATGATGAATGAAGAGGATGAAGAGGAGAGCAGAGCTTTTTAGTTTTTTTCTGCACACTTCTTTGAAGCCAATATTCAAACCATACAGTAAAAACTTAAATCTTGATTTGTCAGTTGATTGTCAAATTAAAAGGCAGCGTGACGTTTCTTTTAGCTCAGTCAGAGTTGGGGGAGGAGATTGATCCTTCTCTTTTATCGTGAAGGTGGTTGTCATCTGTTGGCTTTGGCTTCCCTCCACAGAAAAAGAGTGATGACTGGCTGTCTGCTTCAGTCTCACTGTTAAAGTGACAAAGTGATGACACATATGGAAGTTAATGCAGTAAAAAATCAAAACTGATGCACTCTTAGTGTCTCCTGTTACCCTCAGATGTAACACCTTTCACCACATGAAAAATACTCCATCTCTGTTATTCACTGGAAATTATTTGTGATAAAGAAGAGATATTTACTAATTGGCAGTTTAGTGGGCTGATGGGGCATATTGATTTGTGCGATATGACCTGCTGTTTTGTGTGGATACTTTGCTTGATGACTGATGAACACATGAAGTTCAAAGAAGCTGTGAGCGTTACAACTCAATCAGCTCATAGAGCTTGTGTTGTCTATTTTTAAAAAGTCAAAAATTGTGGTAACTTGGTTATTAAAACTTACAAACAGCATTAAAATGAACATGTCTGATGTTGCTTCTGGTGTCCCGGGGCTCCTGGCACACTAAAGTTGTAATTTCGAGCAGGCTTCTAATATTTAAAGAAAAAAGTTCAGCTAATTTTTTTTTGAAACAAACTAAAAACTTCATGTTTTCAATGAACAGAGATATCTTTGTATTCAGTAATGTCCATAAATATTACCATACCTTGATTTCTTCTCTTATTGTCACAAATAGCTTGGGTTGTGTTTTAGAAGGGGCTCTTATTGTATAGTGATTCTATCCAGAAAGTTGAGGAAAAAATGCAGAGTATAGAGTGAGCTGTAAATGGAACAGCAACTTTGAAATGAATCTTATGAACTACTAGTGTCTGTTGTCTTTTGAACCCCTGTGTAGGACACAAAAATCATCAATCATATAGAAAAGAAATATCGATAGAAAAGGCATATTTTTAACTGACTGAATCCCAACAGAACTAGTTCCCAGCCAAAAAATCTGAAGTACAAGTTGCACTGGTATTTTAAAAAATGGTTCTTTTTAACTAGCTATTTATAAATCCTCACAATGAGAAGTGGTTTCTTTGTAGTTCTTTCTTGGACCACCTTTTTCTGCATGTGGAGTTTGCAATCCAGTAATCCAGTAAGTGACTGGTAAGACAGCCACATATCAAATCCTTAGCTTTAAATCTTGTAATATAACCAGACATCATAAAAAAAAGGAAAGGAAAGGATCGGAAGAAGAAAGTATTAAAAGGTATAATTTGCACCAGGGACTGTTTCACGATTTCAGTTTTGGGTGGGCCAAACCAATTTAGGGTGGGCCTTGAATTACAAAAGTAAGTAGTAAGTAGTTAGTATGTTTTCTGTTTTAAAGCAGACTTGGTTGCTTTTTGACCCTTTAATATTTTATGAAATTTTAGTGCATCAAACAGCAATGGCTCTCAGTGGTATTGGCCAAAGAGTAGTGCTTTAATGCAACAGTGGGCTGCGCTGCCCAAACTTTCCATGTATACTAGGCTGTAAGAGGAGCAGCATAAACCATAGTTAAATAAAAGAAAAAAATCTACAGTCTTTCCCAAAATCATTCTCTGTTCCGACTGGTGTAATATGAGACTGAATGAGTCTTAACTTTTACCAACAGGCTAAAGATTGCCAAACTTAGCTCATTTTATGGACTTGGAATCTTACAATAACAAACCAAGCATAAAATGACAACATTTTTATAATATTCCTCTTAAAAAAAAAAAAAAAATTAAAAAAGAAAGAAAAATAATTTCAAAGGAAGTTCTCAAAACCTCCTCATACTTTATTAAAGGGAGTCTGGCAGTCCCCAATGTTAAAAACCCTGGCACTGCACTAGGTTTTAGTTCATCTGTGGCTTTAAACACAAGACGCAAACTTGCCATGAAATTATTCTCCCATTGCACTTTGCAACATGAGATTATCAACTTAGACCCATTGTTCGTCCAGACTGACATGTATTTAAATGTCTATTCTGTATCTGCTGCAGGAGTCCTGCCACTTCTTGATAGCATTGTTTAATAAAAGAATAGCAAAGTGCTAAATATTGTTTTCCTATTTTCTGGGTAATTGTTTTTAGATAAAAACTGCTGATACAGCTTTGCAAGGCAATCAGCTTTAAGAAAAGGCCTGATGATTGGAATGATTTGGAGAAATTAAAACACACCAAAGAGCTGTATTTGCTGTTATCCAGAGTTCGTTATAAAATGCTCAACAAGCAGCGCTGACAGACCAACTCCAAACTCTTTATGAATTTCAATGTCACTACAGCTGGGTTCATTTGGGGGAAAAGGCAAAGCAAGCACACTGAGGCCACATCCAGACATAATAAAGCGTTGCTGTGTTCACAGAGGCGTGGAGAGGTGAGAACACCTCCCCAGCACATCCTCAGACACATCTGTGCCCATGCACCTCAAATGATGTTCCTTTTTCAGAGGAAACAGGTCAGCCGTGAATACCTGGCTCTTTCCATTTCAGGAAATCTTTAAACACACTTAATTAAGAGTGTAAATATGTGGGTTTATTGGCTGTGAATCCAAAAATGTTGACTTCTTATGACTTTTTAAGTATCCTCACAAAGATCTGCTTTCAAAAGCGGATTCATTAGGATGTGTTAAGGCACAAAAATGCCAACTTGGCCCTCATTTAGACACCAAATCAATCAGATTGCACTGCTGTGATTGCTTAATTAAATGCTCGACTGTGTAATGACTTTACTTGAAAGGGGAATTAAACGTCTAAACGCTGCAGAATCTGCGTTGAGGCTGAGCAGAAATCAATGGGACATAGTGCTGGAACCCAAGGTGTTTTCCGACTTGTTTAGGGCAAGAGTTTTGTATTGATGCCATCCTTCAGTCAGTGAGTCAAAAGCTCATTCCTCTCGGTCCAAAGCATTGATTGGAGGCATACAAACTGTCTGCTTACTTTGTGCTTTCAGTGAAGGTCCAGGAGGCGAGTTTTCAATGCTTTACAATCGAGAAGTGAATGTAAAGCTCCATTTTAAAAGGATCAAAAAAGAATTTAAAAATGGATAAAGGATTTAAAAAAAACTTTGACCCACAGACAGCGAAAAGTATACATACAAACTCAAAAGAATGTTCATATAAAAACATATTTACATAAACTTTAGTCTGTTCAATGGATGGACTGTGAGTGATTTCTCAGGATGCCAAAGCAAATATCAATTCTGATTATTGCTGGTTCACTATGTATAAATGATCATTGGAAAACATTTTTATTAACCATAAAAATAAAATCATATGACCCAACAATCAGTTGACCACTAGCTTAGACTGTCATACGTAAACAATGAGCTTAATGGATTAGCAAAAAATAGTTTTTAGAGATTTATATTTACAGATGAATGAATTATTATTATTATTTTGGCTATTTGGCCCTCTTTTGTAGATTTTACTTTTTTTTCTCAACAAATGTAGGAAAAATCATCATGAAAACCAACATTATTTTCAAGCTTCCTTAAGATTGTTCCAGAACAGCCTGGTAATCAGAGTATTTGCAAGAAATAGCCCAACACATGCACAAATCAGTCCACAAATGCTCCTGTTTGCAATATTATTAATTATTTTACTAATTTCACAAGTTGGTAGAATATTTGGTATTTAACTGGATTGAAGAAAGTTATAAAGCTATTTTTAAAAATCTACAACATAACTCAACACGCCCTTTAGTTCTAGGAAATTGTATGTTGTTTTTGGGGGCCTAGCATAGGGCAAAACAATAGTAGATGCCAAGACGCCAAGACCTCAACCAACTAGCAAAGCTAGTTATTTTGGGCTTGGTTCTGACATTGGTAAATGATACCACAGGTTATTACCATCCAGGACTGAGAGTTACTGGAAAAGTCAGCACTGATGAACAGGAGCAGGCTGGCTGAACCAATGAGCTCAATGAATTGATGATCAGACTGCCAAAGTTAGATTTGCTGGAACTAAAGTAAAAAAAAATAAATAAAACAATGTCTGTGTTGCATGGATGAATAAAGGAAAGTTCACAGTTGGCTCTGCTAACAAAGCTGTCATTCATCTGTGAGCTAAGAGTTAGGGTTTGAAGAAAGGAAGGTGTCTTTTATGGCGTGAGTGTGAAATATACTTTATTAGCATTAGCTTTAACCCTCCTATTGCACAAGTGTAGCATCACAGAGCTCTTAGAATGACTGTCAACTATCATCTATTCCTCACACAGTCCAAGTTCAGAAAGATCCAGACTCAGTGATTCATATTATCTATTCTCCATTATGTCTGATAAGTGGTTTGAGTTTATAGACCGTCTGCATTTTTCCATCTTGATCCTTAAATGGCAGCAAAGCATGGTACCATTTTTTACTCAAAACAACTTCCAGTGTCCGCAACCATCAGTCTTTAAGTATTTTTTGAGTGTTTTGACAATGAAAGCCCAAAGGAAAACATTAAAAATCCAATGCACATAGAAATAGTTCTTGAAAGGAGTGCAACCCACTAATCTCACAAACATTTGATTGAACCAAAGGACCTTTAGAAAACAGCCAAAGCTGGGAAGGGCATACAACTCTGAAAATGACAACCGATTATCAAACTGCCTCTGGCTCGAGACACTGTAATCCCCCAGATGTTTGCAGACTATGAAATATGAGAGTCTGAATTAGATCTCTCAAACAATGTCGGCTTGTCTGCATCCCGTAAACCCTCGGCATTTAAGTCACAAAATTAAGTTGACCCCGTCGGAAAGCTTAAGGACATGTAACAAAGCCCCCGGCCGTCTTATTACTTCATCTGCTTTCGTCTCATCTCC
The DNA here is from genome assembly GCF_033239565.1 of Halichoeres trimaculatus. NCBI lineage: Eukaryota > Metazoa > Chordata > Actinopteri > Labriformes > Labridae > Halichoeres > Halichoeres trimaculatus. The sequence goes on along the minus strand of NW_027437200.1, from coordinate 14,210,012 downwards.
TCTGTGTAATAAGTTCCCACTCCAGCAAGACCACTGGGGCTAATAAGGGTTTTATCTGCTTTTGATATTAGATATTAGCACCTCATCAAAGTTAAGCCAGCGGTGGGCTCTCGTCCTCCCTCCGAATTTACATTAGCCTAACAATGTCTCCAAAAGAAATCTTATCAAATTCAAATTAAGGGCGAGTTGAATAGCCAGAAGGACACTGCTACCCATCACTCAAGGAACTTGTAATTTGGTTCTGCAGCAAATAATACAAGCCTGCTTTGTAAATCACTGAGATCACAGTTTTGGTGCAGTAATTCTTTGAATACCTCATAATTTGTAGCATGTAAATAATGAATGTTTGGCTGCTGGGTATGAGAAGTTTCAGCAACACATTCAGGATTTGCTGTTTGGAAAGTCTATAAATAGCAACGACTCCAGTCTGCCAGTCTGTGTGTTTTTTTTTTACCTGAGGGAAAGCACTTTTGTAAAACATGTTGTTTTGTTTTCATCAGATGCTAAATGCAGCATGTAACCTCACCGTTAGATGTAGGAGTCTATGATCTCATAAAAGCACTCCAGAAATCAAATTAAACAATAATGTTTCAGAGTTAATCACGAGGAGAAGACAATATATAGCTTGTTCGTCTCAAAGGAGAGCACAAGGATGTTGTTTTAAGTGTCTCGATTATTTCAGAAGTCTTGTTTCTCTGAGACAAATCTCTAGGTAAATCCTGTATCTGCAGAAAGAGTGCAAAGGTTTCAGACTTCTTATCATCCCTCGTGGCATCCTTTGTCAGGTTGTGTGGCGGGGAAAAAAATGAAATATTAACTGGAAAATATAGCTCGGAGAGATAGAAAATAAATTACTTCAGTGTGGCAGGGAAAAGAAGATTGTGAGATTTATCAAGTCAAGATGGAAATGCCTGCTACGTCTGTGCCCCTACCTTGAAAAATTAAAGAGAAATCAAACGCCTCAGAGTACACAGCGATTGTGATATAAAGGTGTGTGTGTGTTTATGCGTGTGTGTGTGCTTGCATACTTGTTCCCTCAGTTATTTATTGTTGAAATGCACTTTCTTAATGCCAGCTATTTCATCTCTGGTGACATGCGATAAAAAATAGAAGGCGCTTCTCTGACACAGCCATGCTTTTTACAGTAAGGCTCTTGTTGTATGTGTTTGGTTGATCCTGCAGAGCTTATAAACACAGGCTGCAATTAGCCAGAGCTCTACGGTCCAGTCTTTGAGCACTCAACAGATTTTCTGTGAAACAGCTTGACTGGCAAAATCTATAATTGTACAGATAAGTGAACATGTTAGCTAGATAAAGGTTAAACTATCAGGGATATGTTCTCCATCCATCTAAAGCCAATTTTACACATTCAGCTCAAGCCGTTGTGGGTGGGGAAGTGAGAGGAGGAAAAAAAATACTGGCAAGTCAATATTGATTGATCTGGAGCCTTAGCAATTACCTCCATGTGCAGAAGACCATGTTAAGGTCAGTATTATCTTAGCTCATTTTATGGGTCAGCGCTCTGGCTTTAGCAGAAATAAATTAATGGGGTAAACACTTTAAGCTCACCTTGATGAAATTTACAGCAAGTGTTGAAGCTTTGCATAGGTGGAAGGTGCTGAGCAGGAGAGTGACCCTTGATATTTTGCTGAACCTTCATCAGCATAGGTGGTAAAAAATGCAGTCCATAAATCACGCTGATTCCCCTGCAATAAAACAAGAGCAACATTATACACTTTAACTGCAGCAGCCTGTTAAATTAACGACGTTTTTGTCTGCTATTTTAACTTCAGAGCAATGACTGGTTTAAAAAATTGTGTCATGAGTGAAAAATAGCTACATTTACAAAGATGAATAGACCTTTCTCTGCCTCAAACACATGCCATACACACAAATACTTACAACAAAGCCTACTGGGTGTTTCAACAACACTTAATAGATCTGTAAGTAACTGCGTGCTTGTTTGCAGCACTGTGCCCAAGGCTGCAGTCATCACTGAAAGTAGGCTAACAGCATTTCAGCCACAGGAAACCCAAATGCACAACAGCCTTCTTGCAATTTGGGTCACAGAGGTCAGCATCTAAAGATTATTAAAAACTACAAAACAGTGGTTATAGGTAAATTGGTGTTTGGATTTTTGAATTGCTTTCGGTACTTTATTTGTCTACAGTTCTACAGTTTTATTTAGCAGACACTTTTGTCCAAAGCGACGTACAACACAAGCAAGTTATTCCGCCACAGGTGCTGCCATTAAGTGCAAGTTTTTTGTTGTTGTTGTTGTTTTTTTTTTTGTTTTTTTTTTGGGGGGGGGGGGGGCTTACAGTAATCAACAAGCCAACAAACCACAATTAATTGCTGCAACAGTATACCTCAAACTTCAACAACATTCAGTAGTAGTGCTTAGAAATCAAAAGAGCTGAGTCTTAGACCTACCGACCCATTCTACCCCTGAGGGCAAAGAGGAGAACGGTCAGCTTAAGTGCTTAAGTATTCCCTGAACAGATGAGTTTTAAGACATCTCTTAAAAGTAGAAAGGGACTTTGTGAATCATATGGAGTTAGGTAATTCATTCCACCATTTGGGCACAACAGTGGAGAAGAGTCTGGCTAGTGATTTGGAGCCACGCTGGGCTGGGAGCACCAGGCATCTTTCACAAGCAGAGCATAGTGGGTGAAAAGGAGTGTAGACCTGGATAGGGACCCCAGGTAGGCAGGAGATGTTCTTGTCAATGTTTTGTCAATTTATTTTTGAACCAGGCTGCTACCAAAAAAAAAAAATCCTGTGGACATGGACTGTCATTTGCAGTTCTGTGCCAGTTATAATTTCTAGTGCCCTGATTGGGTTAATGGTAATGAAAATGGGACAGTAGTTATATAGAGTTTTTCCAGTCTCTCTGACCACTCAAAGAGTTCTACACTGCTAGTCTCATTCACCCATCCACACCACATTCACACACTAATGGTGAAGGGAGTCCTAGGGAACCATCAGTTTTTACCTAACCATTCATACCATTTCACTGAGCAACAGCAAGAGCAATTTGGGGTTCAGTGTCCTGCTCAAGGGCACTTTGGCATGTGACTGCAGGAACTGGAAATGGAACCCCCAACCTTCCTGTTGAGAGGTGACTACTCTACCACTGAACCACAGCTGTTCCGGTTGCCTGTTGGTTTTTCTTAGTTTTTTTCTGTCCAAGTTTAAGCTAGCAATGTTTGAAATATATCATTCTAACATATCAACTAAAAGTGTTAATTCAGAGCACTGGGAGAGTAACCTTAGCTCATTGAGAATGAAGCTACACTGCAAAAAATTAAACAATAAAAAAATAACATCTTTTCAAGTGTTTTTGTCTAATATTAGTAAAAAAATAAAAATCCTGTAGCACTCAATATGAGCCACATTCACCCAACTAGTACAGAAAAACGTCTGTAAAGACAAAATTAAAGACAAAATTGAGGTCTGAATTTCTTGTAACAAGTAAAAATAAAACTGCCAATGAGAGAAAATACAAGTAACATTTCTCTTTTTCTCTTCGTTTTTTGAGATTTCAGATTTTTGCAGTGTAACACCACTGTGGTTTCATTAATGGCACTAACCGGGCATGTTATGTTGAGTGGCTTTTTTATGTGCCATTTTCTGCTTTGATTTCCACCAAGGCAACTCAAAAATACTTTTCCATCTGTACCAGGCAAAAATGTGCAAAATATGTGTGCACATTAAGGGAAATGGGGACAAAATTTGCCTCGATAAAAGAAAAGGCAGAACAGTAAAACCAAGCATTTTTTTTTAAAAGGCTCTTTGGAACTTTTAAAGGGGTTGTATTGACCCAGGCGGTCATGAATGTTTAACATGACTCACTTCTGATTTTCCACAGTGGAAGCATCCTAACTGATTCATGCAAAACCTCCTGGTTGTAAGGAAGGGCCACGACACACAGCCTAACATTAACAGCACAGTCCCTGACTGTGACACCTGTTTTTTTTCCACTCCAAGGAGCAGACGAGTGCCATTAGTCAACCAAACATTCCATCAGATTTCACCATGTTGGCATTCTTCTGTGGCCTTCAGGGCTGACTCAGAAACAGCTCTGTTATGCTCTTAAGTCCAAAATAAATTCAATTTCCAATGCAGTGATCTCCTTAATGAAAAGTCAATGTCCCTTACTCATTGGCAAGCTCCCACGGGGACAGTCTGGAAGATGAATTTATCAACGGGCCGGACACTGCGCCCTGGGGGACACCACCCCTTATGATCAAACAGAATGCTACAGAGTGTGTTCAACCAGTCCTCCATTATTACCCAGCTTGTGCTCTTAATGTGAGCCGACAGAGGAGGGATGACAGTATTGATCGTATGAAAGTGCTATTTATATTCTCACAGATCCTTTCACCAGTGATTACAAAAGCACTTCACCACTGTGGCTACTCTGTTCCCCATTTGTTAAGTGCAGAGAGGGAGAGTTTCTTTGACTTAGATGTAGTGTTATCTTGGTTATTTCTGCATCAGACTGTGTGCCAAACAAAAACAGGCCTTCACTGAATCTTAGTATCAGATCGACATCTTTCTTGAGCTGCTATCTAAAAATAAAACACAGCTTTAATCAATATTAAAACAATTTTGCATTATAAATGTTGTTCAGTTTTCTTTTTTTTAATTGTGTAATTGCAGTTGTTAGTTCTGCTTTGTTGGGCTTGAACATTTCAGAGGTTTTTGATTATTAATAACATCATGTCTTGTCAGCAGCTAACCCTGTGATAAGGAGGACATGAGGTTGATGTCACGGCACATGGGTAACTGTAGTGAAGATAAGCCGTAATCCCCAGTTGCTTCAATGTAATGCACAGAAAAAAAGAAAAAGCGAAGGGAGCACTGAGCACACATTGACAGCATGATGAAATAGCTCTGTGTCAAAATTACCCACCACAGAGACAAGAACATGCAAAAGGTTGCTTATAATGCACGTGTAATTCATGCACATTGCATTCATTATTCCATAAGTGCAGCCCCTGTGTGGTTTTTTCTCACATGACCCACAATAGGAAATCATGTCTGATTTAACATGCATGAACATTCAATCTACCTCTGGCAATGCACTCATGAATAAAACACTGAAATATAGATAATTAGTGACCTCATATGATTAACCGTGCACTTCCACCTTGCAGAAAATCTGTGCACGTGAGCACCACCTACAACCCACTGCTGCACAATGAGACTTTGAGGGTGGGTGAGGTTTGAATGTAATGTCAGAGAAGTGATCACAATATCTGCACAAATTATTGTCAACGTCCTCTAATTGTGTATTCAGAGCACATCAGTTTACAGTCACCTCTGAAGTATAATATTGGCAGGTAATTGGTGTGCACTGATATCATGTACAAAAAAAATCAATATCCCACGCTTTGCTTGGGGATGAAATAAAAAAAAAAAAAAAAAGGTGGTTGCAGAAAAAGAAGTATGCTCAAACATATAGCTCAGTTATTGGATGGAAATTGTCTTTACGTTTCTGTTTGATCTTTGGGGATTGTTTTGAACACAGGGCAGGGTTTCCTCCAGGGGTTTTTGAAACTGTGGGGGAGCCCCTCAGTTTTAGCCTTATCTAATGACAAAGTTTGCAGCCTTGCTGAGATCTATCGTCTTTATTAAAAACTACTTTAAATTTATTAGACTGGCTGATGCACATGACATTTTTATACTTATATCCTACACTGGAATACAATAGACATCATAGTTACTCATAGTTGCTAAAGTAAAGGGTGAAATTAAAGGAGATAAACAGTGATAACTTGTATTTATGCACACCCTGGCCACCCCTACTTAACCGTATCCGTGTCACCCCACTCTGAAAGTCTGGACACGCCCCTGCACAGAGACATATAGTAACAGTGGTAACAGTGGTATGAAAGCTAACAGGCTTTCAGGTTTGTTCAACAAAAGCTGGGGTACAGTTCCTCTGTTGATTTTCAAAGAATGAAGGGAAAGATAGACAAACTGCAACTTCTGTCCCACGGGCAGCACAAAGGTGACTTCTGGAGCGCCAGGAGGGTTAACGATCAGCTGGTGCATAACATGCGCCACTGGATTCGCTGCACCTATCATCATGACAGTCTCCACAGTGATCGGGATAAAGTTTAAAGTGAATGTAAACCACACAGAGGGACAGGGGGAACTTCTGCTCGTGCTGACATTATATACGAATATAAACATTGCAATGCAGCTCAGAAAACTAAAGTTAACTTTGCAACTCACAGGATATTTATGATGTGACTTGTGCATCATTATATAATATAAAGCATACAGCTAAATGATAACATCTATCTGTAAACACTGATTCATAATCAAAGTAAGCACATAATTTTTTTTTCCCCCTAACTGTCTGTCCATCTGGGCTGAATTTTGCCATGCGGTATGAAAAAAGCTGAAAATTGTGAATCGCAAAGACCCGACCAAGCTCTGTCTGTTATTGGTTTTTGATCACAATATGATCCTTCCACCAGTGTGAGTTTTAGTCTGGGCAACTTTGGTTGCATGTACAATGTACAAGAGCCATGTACAGTATAATTCACATTTGAAACATATGGGAAAAAAAAAAGATCACAGTTCTGAAGGCAGTGCACCACTGTTATTTACATGTAGTGGAAACCCTGTAGGGGGCGCCAGAATCAACGCAAACAAGGTTCCATGTAGGAGCTTTGACAATAAAGGGGGCAAATTACCTAGCGCTCTAGGTCGTGCTTCATGACGTTCGCCCTTAATCGGGTAGCCCGGGTTTGAGTCCAGCCTGTGGAATTTTTCCCCTATGTTACACCTCACTGTCGCCCCCTTTCCTAAAACATCAGCTGTCCTCTAATATTTTATTAATTGCATTAAAAAACATGCTTTTTTGCTTGACACTATTCAGCAATTAGTACCACCCATATTCATTTTTGATTGTTTCATTACTACAAATATTTGCATCCCATGTTTTAAGAGCCAAATTTGTAGAAAGGGAGATGAATAAATATGATTACTTCACCATAATATTTCTTAGTCGCTCTTGGTAATGTGAAACATTACCAGCAATTTTTGCTGGATTGCAAAACTATCTTGAATCTTATGGGATTGTATTTAGAAATTCTGTATTGTCCGTAAGAGTCGGTAGTTAATCTCAAATAAGAGCGACAGGCAGTGATTGGTTTTATTTTTTAACAAGCTCGATAGGGTACATTTGTTCCATAAAACTTTTACAGCCCCTGCAACCAGAAAAACTCTGCCAACATCTTGAAATCATAAACCACATGCAACTTAGGGTATTTAACTTTTATAATATTATGGGTCAGATTATCTTTACATCCCCCTGAGAAAATCCATACCATCCGCTGAGGAAAGCGTCTAATTTATTGGATCCTTCACAGATAGAGGATCTGTGTGCATCCTAGTCCCCACAGTGTGAGTCTCTCTCTAATGTGGCTGTACTGCCCATAAACAGACAGTGAGTGATTAGCGCTGCTCCGCCATTGACATCATTTGCATTTTAATAGACCATAATTACAACTCGGGGAAAATAAATTGCAGTTTGAAGAATGTTTGAATTACTCCAACTCTCCGGCTCCTCTGCTTGCGAGATAGCAGCGAGCGTATGCAGGAGCTGCCTGGATGGTTAATATCAGGTTTGGAAATGTACAGAGAAGCCAGATTGCAAAAAGGAAGCGGCAGTATAAGACAATGTGGGCTTTTTAAATGCCATTCTGGGGTAATCAAAGTGTTTGAAGTTGCACATTTTCTTTAATTTAACTGAAAAGAAACAAAGATGCATGCTTATTGTCTTTCCTGTGGGTGTTTTACTGTACGAAAAGGCTAATTTCAGAGTCAAATCTTTGACTTTTCAGCCATTGAAAGCCCATGGAATGATTAGGCCGCCGTGCTGCCCTCCTGTATTGTTTGGTTTCTCGTTAATGCTTGTGATAATTACAGTTTGTCCATTTAACACCCCCATGTGAGTCTTATCGTTGCACCTCACCTGCTGAGATGTGACACCTTCCCAGGATTTGCTGAGGGACGTCTAACCCCAGCAGCTAAAGCCCATGTGACCCTATAAGCAAGAGTGACAACACAATAATACTCCCCGCGCCCAATCTTTCATTGGTGGATTATCAGATTAGAGGCTCCAGTTGTTTATGGGCTCAGTGACTATCGAAAAAGTTGATCTGTCAAGTTTATCTTACACTTGTCGTATCAAGGCAGCGTCGGACCATACAGTTGGCTGTGGATAGAAGATAAGGGCCGACACGGCTGAATGAAACCTCCAGAAAATGAGAAACGAGGCTTTTCTTTTTACGTCGACGATACACTTTATCTAGTTTCAGGAATGAGCCCACCAAAAGCACAAGTCTTTTGGATTCACTTGATGTCTTTGACCTCTTTTGGTGTGACCCACCTGCCTTTTTTTTTTTTCATTCCGTAAGGAGATATCAGAAATCATCCACTAGTTTAACACCCAGACTAGTGGTGTGGAATAGCAAGTTTCAAATGGGAAGTAATCCACCCTCTTTCAAGCTGCCCTTTTGTTGTATTGCAAAGACTTAAACTCTGATACAGATTTCCAACCAATCCGTTGTTTTGAAAGATGAACAAGATAGAGGGGGAGCGTGATTGGATCTTTGGAGGTGGTTCATGAATTCCAGCTAAGTGGTTTCTTACCATTACAAAGCAGTGGCTTGAAAAGTCATGACCTCTTCGAACGTGATGGTGCGGAATATTAATTAGAGTCAGTGATAAGATCATGTCTTGACAGATGTGCTCTGGGTTGAAGCAGCTATTTTTGAAATCTCCACTAGTATGATGCTAAGCTGAACTGTAAAGTGCAAGAGACACAGCCTTAATATGAGGAATGAAATAAAGGTAAAAACCTCATTGGGATAAAAAAAATAATAATAATAAAAAAAATCATAGTTATTTACAGAGTGTCCATTTTTAAATGTTTTTTAAAGGTCTCTGTGGGAGCAATCTTAACCTTTCACACTCTTTTTCTATTTTAAAAAAGGCAGGATTTTTTTTTTCCACCATGCAAATGTTAACAGTTCATACCCACAAACTAAGGATTGGCAGCTTAAGTGTATGAATCACATGAATCACTGAATCACATCCTTACTTTGTGGATGGCAATGTCAAACTTGCAGCTCTTTGGTTGGACGCTCCACCATTAGTCTGACATTAGTCACAACATGCTGAATAGAATTCTGTGAAATGTGGTTCAAGCATCCAAGGTTACTGCATGCTTGTACCACATGTTCTATATTAGCCCAATAGAAATCTATTACACTGCAATGTATGAACTTAGTTAATAAAGCAATTTTCAAGTCTTTGGTTTTTTACACTGATGCTCAGAGATGCTTTCATGAGGTTATTTAACTCTACAATGCAAAGCATATAGAATAGAATAGAATAGAATAGAATAGAATAGAATAGAATAGAATAGAATAGAATAGAACTTTATTGTCATTGTAACAAGTACAACGAAATTGAAGTCCCAGCAGCAATCAAGAAAACAAAAGTAAGAAAGTGTATAGAAAGTGCAAAAAGGTCCATAAGAAAATAGATGATAACAGCTTGTCCATCATTGTCCAGTTCAGCCAGCCTCCACCTCCACAGGGTCCAGGACTGAGCTTCTTCAGCAGTCTGTTCAGTCTCTGTCTCCTGGATCCTGTCTGCTCACAGCAGGTGGAGCTCTTCCAATGTGGCATTGGTGTCTGATGTTGGCTCCATTAGCCATGTCTGTTAATAGCATGATGCTACTCTGCCTCTGGTATTCCCTCTGTTGCTGGGTTAGCACAGCTAGCTTATCCATCTTATTGGAGATAGATCTCACGTTCCCAATAACGATGGATGGAAGAACAGGACCATGTCGTCACTTCTTAGCTCACACCTGAGAACCAGCACGCCGTCCTCACCTCCTTCTCCTCACCTTGGGAAGACATCAGGCCTTACACCAGTTAGCATTGACATGCTACAGGCTGCTAACGGCTGAGTTCACATGTAAGCAATGCAGCCATGGTTACATGTGGGATCTCCAGACAAACACATGAGAAAAGTAGTAAAAATATCACTGAAGCCACAAAAAGTTTGGTGTCCATGACCAACAAATGAGCCATACAAAGTAATGATCCACTCCAAATACAAAGATTACAAAAAAGAGACAAAAAAACACAAGAAACAGACAAAGGATAGATAGATAGATAGATAGATAGATAGATAGATAGATAGATAGATAGATAGATAGATAGATAGATAGATAGATAGATAGATAGATAGATAGATAGTTTTGAGACAAGTCAGGTTGCCCTTGTGAGAACTTAGTTACCCCATAACTTTTATATTTGGCTATCATCTGTTTTAACAGCAAACGATGACCAGCAACCTTATCCTTAGAGTACACAGCACAGTTAGCATGCTACCACCCTTAATGCTAACGGAGAAAATCTCCCTTTTTATAATGATGTCTCAAAGTTGTCCATAAAAGCATGCTAACATCTTAGCTTACTGACATTAGAATAAATCTCAAAGCCCTGTACTGCCTCTCAGAGCCTCACAGAACCAGTGGCATTGCTGCAGACTCTGAAGTCTCTTTCGTTGCAGGCAGGTCTGGATATACATTAATAACCTCAGCACAAGAAGCAGTGACACATTTTTAGAGAGAAAACAGCTGAATTTACAGAGTGCTTTGAGCCTGACACACTGAATCCTGTCACCAATCCTCTGCCAACTATGTTGCACATTCACTGTATTCATTGGAGCACAGTCATCAAACTGGGCTTAACTGTTTAAGGGTTGCATGTCATCACAGTTGTGATTCATCTGAAGCCCCTTTGAGTGTCGGGGCACTGTGTCGTGCCAAACAACCTTAGTTTGAATGTTTAAGCCCTTGCTTTATATTTTAGAATAGTAACAGCAGAACAGCATCCTAAAAGGATAATCATAATTTTCCCTCTGCCCCATTCCCATCTTATTTATGGCACAGCGCACTGGATTGTCACTCCCAGCCAGTGTGATTATTCACCTGGCGAGCATATTATTCTAGCAAATACCACAGCTATAAAAAATTTTCATATTTCATTCCAGGGGGTTTGATGAGAATGCGCTGAATCCCATTTTCCAAAATATTGGGTATTCTGCACGACAAGAATATGGCTTTCCTGATTACATTATGCCTCTGAGCTGTGTTTAGCCAAACGTGCATGACTTGCAAGTGTAATGTACAATGGGCTGCTGCTGGTGTGTCACATTAAGAGGAAAAAAAGATGGAAAGAAAGGAGTACAGAGAGGTGCCATTTCAGCGTACTATTTACATACAGATGAACTCCTCAGTGTTCAATCTGTCTGTTGGTGGAAATTAAAACCCTGTAAGGTCATATCCCCTTGGTTACAAAATAGAAACTGAGGGGATCTCACAGTTTTTTGATTGAAATAGAAGGATTTCAGGCCTTGATTTTTGAGATTTTAAATTGTATTCTGGAAGCATGAAAAATATTTTTTGTGTCCAGATAAAGATAGATGTGTGAAGCATTGTAATTCAGGGCAATCACTCTGTACCAAGCTTTTTTACTGATCTGTAAGAGGCTTGATTCTGATTGGTCAGAGCCTCTTGACAATCTCTTGACAACAGTTGTACCCCAGGGGCAAAATGATCAAAGGTGAGGAAAAAACATAAACAATAGCTTCTGTTAGCATCATATTGGTAAAAATAAATAAATAAATAAATAAATAAAATCGCTTAAATGTTAGTATTGGTTAGCATGCTAATTCAGCAGGCTAAACAACATGGATGTTTTTGTACTGGATCCCAACCAGCAATCCATATCCATTCGATTAATGGTTGTCGCAAAGAACCATAAGCGGTGGGGCCGGTACGATATGCTTTTCTTGCGGTTCAATTCTACCACCAATTTCAGGGTGCCGATTCAATTTTAATTGTGATTCTTCAATATTTATGATTTTTGCAATTTTTAGTTTGCTTTTTTTTGGCACATGTAGAAAAAGTTAAATGATGATGACAATGTCAAGAGACTGTGTAAGGAGCCATATTTTTTACCCCATAAAATGCACATCATGTGAGTCAGAGGGAAACATTATACCCTCTGCTAGAGAAAAGTGGTAATTTTTTTTCCAATCCAGTTTATAAAAAAGACTCAAATGAAGAATTTGAATTTGGGGGAGAAAAAAAAAAAAATATATATATATATATATATATATATATATATATATATATATATATATATATATATATATATATATATATATATATATATATATATTGAAAAAGAATCCTAAAATTGATATCGTCGAACGGAAAATCCCCAAAAAAGAGATTTACATTAAAAAATTATGGCATTTGCTATGTTTATTTTCATAGGTGCATCAACTGCAGAGCTCAGATAAGAACAAGAGCTGAATGAGGACAGTTCAGTTTAATGTTAGCTTGACCACAACAGGAAAAGAAGAATCCAATATTAACTGCTGTCAAAACACTGGGAAAACTTATAAACAGTTTTAAATAAAAAAAAATGTTACCTTTTAATCAATCTTTTCCACCAACTTTTTTGTATCATTAGTTATTAGCTAGGCAATAAGTACGATAATGTAGTAGGCAGTTGTTGGATTTAGATTCCTTTCATTGCCAACAAGATCCCTCCTCCTGTCACATCCTGTGGAAGGTTTAAATTCTATCACTAACAGTTAACCACACATTATCCCCTGTGTAAAACACCATACTGTATGGTAGTACACAGTGTAGTTTGTTATATTAGGGTAGGTTTGGTACAGTTCTGTATTGTATTGAAAGTATGTCATATGCAATGCTTGAGCATTGTATCACATAACTTTGCGTCATATCAGACCTTACAGTATTGTTTATGGTTGTATCATATCATGTCAAATACAGTTTAATAAAGCAAGAGGACAGCAGACAGCTGCAGCAGTCATGACATCCCTTTCAGTTGAAATTCATATATAGGCCTAAGATCAGACTATTTTGGGCATACATGAGAAACAACAAATAAACATGATGACAGTTGAGCTGGCTTGATTGATTCTCATTTACACAGTTGCATTTGATAGTTGTAGCACTACATTGCACCAGCACAGCGTTCTCCTCTCTGGAAGCAAAGGGTATTCAGCATTTGAGAGCAGAATCATCCCTTGATACAAACACATAGTGACCTGAGCCACAACTCGAAGCAGTCTGGAGCACAGATGTCCACCACATGGACTGGACGCAACTCATTTGTTGCACTTTGCAGTTATTTATTTCTTTCCCAGCTCTGATATAGGGAAACATCTGTCACCTTTGCCTAAGTGGCTGCATGCATGATCCATGGACTATGTTTCAGAATAAAACATCCACATATTGTTTGGCTCTGCAGTCCTGAGCTCAGGTGCAGGATCCTCTTAGGCATTTGGAAAGCTTGCTGCTGCATTAGAGGCAGGCAGTTCCCAAACACCTGGAGACCTCCTGTGTGCCACCAGATTTAGCCATCACTGCCAAGCCATCACATGTCTGGCTTATGTTTCCAGTGTTGAAACCTTCCATTTTTTTTTGAACCATGTATCTTTAATAGCTTTAATAGTAAGCAATAAATATTGAAGCCTTGATTTTCCGTGGTTCAATTTTGGAACAAATAAATCACCTTCAATTCTCATGCTCTGGAATGGACAGTGTCATATACAGGCTCCATTTCTCATATGGCCCTTTCCATAGTCTTTAATCCAAATGGCAGTCTGCCCACCCCCAAAGCAAATTAATTAAATGGGCATCGTGCCACAACTTGTGGAACAAAATCTGAAGCTTGTGTCTGAAGTATTTGAAGTGTCACCCAAGATAAAGGATGTCGGAGGGGTTTTAATTCTCACAGCCCGGCCCCAAATAGCACCAGTAGCCATCTGTATTCTCGTTTCTGCGGCGCTCGCTAAATCAACACACTCGACACAAGCCTGAGGATGCCTCGGCACATTCATGCATGACAACATCAAAGCTTTTCCTTATTGCCTCTCCTCTTCATTTTCTCCCTCCTCAGTCTCTCTTAGCTGCTATCTGAAGCTAAAAGCAGTGGTACCACTGCAAATATTATCTTTGGGGTGGTGCAAGCGCTGAAAATTCGAGCTGTGTCTAGTAAATGGTTTGGCTCAAAGATGATGGCAGCATTGGGGAATGATTTTATCCTTGCATAAGGTGCCAGTATAGTCTGATCTGTGGCCTTCGGAAAGTCTTTCCATTTTAATGTCAAATGTCTTTGTTTGGCATTTTTCATGAGATTTTCTTAATTTCCTGTGTTTGTTCCAACCTCAACATATTGACAACAATAAATCTTTAAAATGTCGTATGAGCCCAAACCCCATATTTCCATGAGCGGAATGTCGCAATGATAAGCTGGATCTGTCATAGGGGAGCCACTCAGCACCCACAAACAGATTGAGCAGGCACCCAAGATGGATCTGTCGACACTTCATTCTGCATATCTCTATTTAATGATATTATATTTCATTTCCCGAGCAAAGAAAACACCATTACCCAAAGCAGCGAGTCGGAACGAGCCATTCTGCGACAGATTCCAGGCCTCCTTGGTGGTACAGTAATTGAATTACAATCGGCATATGACACAAAGTTTGGAAATGAGTGTATTTGTTTCCATTTGTTCCCTCAGTGTTACATGCTAAGCCAAACTTTGCAGACAATGAATCAGCTTATTGCTCTTTTCTTCTTTATATGATCATTATCTACGAGTGTATGATTTTTAAGAAGCTGGGGATGGATAAAAGCACAATACAGATGACAGTCCTTTCTTTTTTTGAACCCATACACAGGCAATCTGTGCAGCTAGCTAGCAAAGAGGTCAAGGGAAATAGTCCTCTGGCAGCCTTTAGTTGGGTGTCTGATGCTTACTTTGCCAGACTCATATCGATAAGTACCCGAAATCCATTTCTCTGGTAACTGTGGTTAAGTGCTTTGAAGCCAATGGGGTTTTCAAAAGTGTGCCTCGTTGTTTTGACCACAGATTGAAAAGCAGTTATCATTTCAATAGGAGTGATCTGCTCATAGGGAAAAGGACAAAGAGGTCAGCAGAAGTGGAGTAAGTGCTCCCTCCGGCACAAACACGCAGCCATTCTAAAGGCCCCACAGAGAGTCCAGGGGAAATTGATTTCAGCTTTATTCCTGGTCAAATGCATGACTGTGCTGGCGGGTGACCTGGTGGTGGACCTGTCCACTCAAATTAGGAAACCATTTGGAAGATATGGCCACATGTGAATGGCCAATCACACTCCATGAATACTGCGCCATAATAACATTATTTCACACATCAAAACATCTAGAGGTCATCTGGTGCTCCTGTTTGGTGAGGGATGATCTTTTTGTTGTGGGGTAGACTCTCTTTTTAGTGGTTCGAAATGAGTGCTCTGTGTGGTCGACTCTGGCAAAACTGAGGAGTACCACTGTAAAATGTTTTTTGGGGCAGTGTCATTGGCACAAATTACATAAAGACATAAAAGCTTTCGCTAGTAGCTGCATGCATTCTGACAAAAGAGGGATTGGCACATACTCTTCGGCATTGATAATGGAACCAGAGTGCTTTCAACTACACTGAAAAACTGAAAAGCACCCCCTGACACTAAGCACACATCATTCATCTGGAGAAGAGTACAGGGATGAAGGTAAGGGGTCAAAGTGTGGAAGGCAAGCTGTCTTAAAGTTTTAATATCAGCTCAGGTGACCTGCCGTGAAAGGATGTCCATCTTTTGGGTCAACTCTTTGGTAATCCGCTGTAAGAGTCCACATCTCATGTGACTTTAGGTGTAAAGGATATAGTGTTAAAAATAATCTAATCTGGCTTTTGATCATTTCTATTGAAAGACTTTTGACCAAATGAGCCGTTCATCAGAATTTATTTCACTGGCAATTCAGCAAATTTGTACAGTTAAGGTCTTTGCACACTGGGTCCGTTTTTTGTGGCCAAAACTTACGCAAGTAAAAAATAAATTCAATCCCATGTTGTGTCAATCATGTTTGCATACTTGCTGTGAAACTTTCGTCCGTCATTATTTTCTTCAGAACAGGTTCGATTTTTTTCGCGTTTTTCGCATCCTCCCAGCTCATTTCCTGGGTATTTTGACTATTCAGAGACACTGTAGGCTACTTAGAACATAACATTCTCACATTTTGACATATTTTCTCTACACATTTTTCTCAATGGTGAAGAGGGCTGCACGGTGTCACGATGGGTAGCGCTGCAGCCTAACAGCAAAGACGTCACCGGTTCGATTCCCAGCTTTGCTGGTGGGCCTTTCTGTGCGGTTTCTCTAGCTACTCCGGCTTCCTCCCACAGTCCAGAAACATGCTCATCCGGTTAATTGATCACTCTAAATTGTCCGTAGGTGTGAGTGTGTGTGTGAATGGTTGTTTGTCTCTATGTGTCAGCCCTGCGATTGGCTGGCGACCAGTCCAGGGTGTACCCCGCCTCTTGCCCAATGACAGCTAAGCGGCTAAGAAAATGGATGGATGGATGGATGGATAGATGAGGAAGACTTGTGTACATGTGAGTGTGATGGTGTCTGTGTGCCTGTGCAGTGCTACCAACTTGGCGACTTTGTTGCTATTTTTAGCGACTTTCTGGAACCTACAGCGAGAAAATGAGAGAAAAGCAAATCTAGCGACTTTTTTGGTGGTTGGAGGCTCCAAGATCTCGGGAGAAAAGTTTTTAAAAAAGCACTGTTTCCCTCTTTCCTGGTTCATGCATGGCCAGCTGTACACTACGGGCACTAAGACAGCTCAGTTGACAGGTAGAAAAAAAACCAGACTCAGTGTGCAAAGACCTTAAGTCTGTATTTCAATCCAATCTTGTGTCTGCGCACCAAGAGAAGCTGTAATTTCAGTTATTTAAAAGCCATTTGTTAAACATTCATGCACCATGGGAACTCTCCTCTCACAGCCCTGTTCTGTGTACATACAAGATTTATGTATGGTTTGTTTGCTTTGCCGCCTGACGCAAATCTGTTCCAGTTAGAAGCTCATTTCAGCCAAAACAGGGAAGAAAAACTGCCCATGTCTTTTTTCACCCACAACCACCATGTTTATTCACATCACTACAGTATATGAAGCAAGACAGGAGGCACTGGTACGGAAAAGAGGGCTGTACCAACCATGGCCATGTTGCTTCAACTCCACGGACCTCTGGGCTTCTCTCGCTGCCAAGCTGCAGTCACCCATGGAGCCGTGTGCTTATTTTCTCTGCCCTCTTCTTGACCATATGGAGCAGAAGGGTCATAGGGACACGGTGTATCACAGATTTGTCTGTGTGTGTGAGAGAGCGTGCGTTCATGTGTGTGTGCGTGTGTATGTATTGCCTGTTTGCGAAATGAGCCAAATCTGCTCGCTAGTGACTGTGGATTTGGCAGCAGGGTGCATTGATTTTGTCAGCATTTGCATTTTCCTGCCAGCCAAGAGTACTTTTATTAGCTCTACCAATATAGATGCAGAACACATCATAGTCCTTTCACATTCGGCTGGGCTGGTCCTAACACAATGGCTGCGTTGTTTTCTCCGTTTATTTAGGGATTCCTTTTTAGGCATGAAATTCAAAAGCATAAACCGCTGAGCTGTTTCTAGTCATGTAAACGATGAGCTTTTCCGTTCCACAGGTACAAGGAAAACCTGTGGTGATGAATGTTAATGCCAAAGGTCAAAGACTCTTTATAGGTGTGAGATGATGAAGTGTCTTTACTCCACTGCCAGCTGATCCAGGGTCAGCTTGTCAGAGCTGACACGCTGACATAGTAGCAACCTCTCATTTAATCACCATATTAATTCAGCCATCACAAAGCCCTAATGACACAGCCGCTGGCCGATTAATCTCCGAATTTGATTTAGCGAGTGTCCATTCATCATAACTGACTGTTTCCGTATGCAATCAATATGGCCCCTTTTAGCACCTCGGACACCTAGACCTCAAGAGGTACACAGTCGTGGTGTGAAGAGCGTTGTGATAAAGTAAACGCTCGCCCAGGCCAAAGGGGAGAGGCATCAATCATGTAGTAGTGTACATCAGCTGCACCTTTTACCTCAGGTTCTCTTGAGGTGCGTCTGACAAGAAGCAGCGATGGAGTAGTTATGGACTGCAGTGATCACATCTGTTACACAAGAGAGTCTCATCACGAGTATCGTAAATGTAGCTAATGCCAAACAAGTCTGGAAAAGGGTTTTGTAATGTGTGCTCCACCATGCATGAAATTAGCTAGATTGACCACAAATCTTTATTTCTTCATCACTGTAGCACAAACAGCCCACTGCACTGAACTGCTACAGCTCATATGATCACATACACTGTTTGATGGAACTTGTTTCAACGTGAACGTATGATGTAAAGGGCTGCCTCAAAATATGTTAGGTCAAAAAATAAATTTTGTTGTTCTAACGCCAACAGAAGTTATATTCATTAAATTATATGCCTTGTGTTAACCTTTGTCTCAGTTTGGTTGATTTAGACTTGTTGGTTAACTCAACTTCTTAATGTCGTTTTTTGACATAATTATTCTATTTCAGCTCAACTAAAGGTTTTAGTTATTGGTAACACTTTACTTTAGCGGTCCACAAATTTCATTGCACTTAGGTAATAATTAGACAAAGTTCTTTCTTATTTCTTTGAAATTAGCCCTGAAATTTCATGAGAATTTGATTTAAAAAAAATAGCACATAACTTCTGGCCAGATTCTGTTTTGCAGTGCGCCTGTACTCACAGTGTCTATCACAATCAGCTAAGACCAATTTACAACCCCACTCTTGGTGAATATCACATCTGAAGCCTTCAGTTGTATCATGTAAAACATTATAGGCCTAATCATGAAGGTATATCATTTTACATGTGATCTCAATTATGCATATCAACAAACTGGGTACTAAAGAACTTGGTTGAATAAATAACAAATCGCTCAGTATCAACTGCTTATTGGAAAATTGAAATATTCACTCAACATTTTAAAGGTAATTATCAGAGGAAACAATGAACCTAACTTCAGTGTTCAAGAACTAAGCCGCTATTTATCACCTGCTTCTCTGGAAATGGATACGTTGGTGGGTTGGGATTTAATTTCTAATAAATTATTTGCTAATAGCCACCTTCTTACCATGCTGAGCTCAACTTAGCTTCATTTGCACAGTGTGTGCCAACAGAGAAATCAGGTACTCACAACAGAGTCATTTCTTGAACCAGGTTGTAAATGTTTTTATTCTTGCTGTAGAAATCAGTTTGGGTTTTGGTTGGGTGTATGTGGTTTCTAGTGTTTCTGGTTCTAGGCAAGGCAGATGTCTGTCTAACATAAGTCTGGTTCTGTCCGAGGTTTCTGCCTGCTGCAAAGTCCTGTACTCATGGTGGGTTAAGATGAGATAAGACTCCTTATCTTGTCTTGACCGGGTCTAGACCTGTAAATGTTTTTGTAAAGTGTCTTGAGATAATATTTGTTATGATTTGGTGCGATACAAATAAAAACTGATTGATTGATTGGTTGCTTGATTGATACTAGATGCTAGCAGAATCTAAAAGTAGTGCAGTTTTTGGATTTTCCCAAAGAGCTTCATATTTTAGACTTTGGTTTTGACCAATAAGAGTTTAGAATCTGACGCAGTTTGGTGATTAATAAGAAAAATGGTTTTGATTACATGCAGTAAGAATCAAGCAATTAAAAAACAAAAATTGCAGTTACGTTAAACATTTTCAACAAGCAGAATCAAGAAGGCTGCGAGCTGAGCTGCTGAATCACTGTGCTGATTTTTACATTGGCACACCCTTATCGATTGGTATTTTTTAGGTTTACATGGAATTAAAGGTGCAGTGGGCAATTAGCCGTTATTTTTTTTTTTTCAGAGTAGACTTGGTTGAAAAGTGTATAATATTTATTGTTAAGTTTTAGTAGCATAAGACGATGGTGGTTGTTGTGTGTAAAATAAACTGTATTAAGAGGTGTGTTTGATGGTGAGAACTTGACAAATGAAAGATCGCACAGCTCCTCAGGGTTAATGTTTACATCCATTTATTTTTCCAGGTCTCACGCTAGTGTCACATTGATTTTACATACTGGCTGGTTTGTGAAGTCATGTTAGTTAAGGAAGAGACAAAGGCCAATCATCCCAGGCAGGTATACCTTCTCATGCCACTTTAATTTACTTGTGAACAAGTGTTAATACTCCTGTATCGTGAAATAAGCTGCGTAGCCAGTGCACCTTGTCACTATCCCTGCATGCTCGCACTTGGACACACTCCCCCCCTTCCCACACACACACACACACACCATCAAGCCGCAGGGTGAAAGCAGCTCTGCTCACTCAAGGGGAAAGTGAACAGCTGTGCCTGTGACAGCTGGAGCAGTCATGACATCCCTTCACCAAATATCAGGGATGGCTTAGGACGCAATGGCGTATCAGCCCGAGAGGGGTCCATTTACAACCTGGACGAGACGCGTGGAGGCTTTAGCCTGCGACTGAGCTCAGTCTTTCCTCCTCGCGTTTGTGGTGATAATGTGAGAAGTAATGAGTTTCTCCTTGGTCCTCAGCCCATATAATGGTCCCCTATTTGCTTCAAAACAAGCCCAATGGAGCAAATTAGAAAATATTGTGCCTATGAAAAATGACCTGAATGCTAATGTTTATGATCCGGTTTCACTGATCAGATTCTCACCACAATCTAGTTTGACTGCTTACATTTCATTACAAATGCAGGGAAAACCTGGTGTAACTCACTCAAGACAAGTAGAAACACACCCGCCAGATGTCACAAATAAAAAAAAAAAAGTTATACATTTAGAATTCAGTCTGTTCAACTAACAGCAGTGGCACGTCAATCATGTCGCCTTACCCTGGAGACACATCAAGAATGCAAGTTTTTATCGCGCGTAAACACTTTTCTAATCATCCTGGAGTTTGGGTTTTTGTTTGAAATATAAAAAAATGACGGATGTCTAAAAATGTGTTAGAAGCAGTTGTAATTGTGAAGGCAGCGTTTAGAAAAAAAGAGAAAGAAATCAGTGTACTATGCAAATGAGCATAATCACCTTCAGCCCCTTTAGCACCAGACCGATTTTAATTACACCTTAATTTCATGTATAAATACCCCCTATTCAGACGGAGTGTGGCAGTAAACCCCTGCAGAAAAGACTGAGTGGGAGGACTGTATAGGTACAGATAATTACAACTCACTGTTATGGACTCCTGATTATATGAGGTGCCGGCCAACATACTGTCTCCAAATATCACTGAATAACCTCCACTGAGGTGATAGATTAAAGTCTGTCAGCACTGTGACAGGGCGGCCTGTAAAAAGGAGCAGCACTTCATACATGGTCAGGACGTTTGCTTTATCTGCGAGGTGCAGCTTGGACGGTCCAGTGTGTGTGATGTTAAAGCAAGATAACTATGACAGTTGGCTTGACATGCTGTAAAACCAATAGTATATGACAGAGGTTTTATAAGGTTAGATTAAAAAAATCTATATATTAATAAAAAACGGAGGAGCAGGATTCCTCACTGTAAGGTGTTTTTAAAATTTTTGTGCAAGCAAAAAATATGTTGGAACTGTTGGATGTTTGTTTCCATCCTGAATGAAGTCATATAAAAATTACAACTTTCATGTCCTGTCCACAGTTCAGCCTGTCTTGCAGTTCCTTGTGGTTCCAACTCAAGCATGCGTTCCAGTATTTGAGATGGTGGACTCTTATGAGGTTATATTTGTGCCACCAGAAACTGAATTCAAATTAAAATTTGGAATTTGTAAAGCATGATGTGTAATGGAATTTAATGTTTTGAAACTGTATTGTTTTTTTTTAAATTGAATTAATCTTTCTTCAACTGAATTTGAAATTGTATTTTTTATTACCTATGAAAATTCAACTCTTTTTGTGCTTTAAAGTCAAAACACAGAATTTGATATAAAGTAAAAAAAGAATCAGATTAAGTTTTACAATTCAATGTCAATTTAGAGTTGTGTTGTGTCTAGCTGTACTCCTCCCCTGAGCGGGATGACCGTCAGTTCAACGATGGCTGAAGACCAGCAGCTGAATAGTCAGGTTTGAAATCACATACACATGGTTGTCTGTCTACTGTGCTACCCTGCAATCGACTGGCGACCAGTACCGCCTCTTGCCCAATGACAGCTGGGATAGGCTCGTGCACCCACCCCGACAACGCAGAAGGGATAGCTAGTAAAGAAACTGATGAAATCACATACACGCCCCTTTCGTCAGAGCAAAACAGCTGGAACACCCCCTGAGGTCAGAGTTGACAATCGAAGATGGCTGCCCCCCTTTCTAAACAGTTATCAAGCTCCTGTAATAATCAGTTCATAAGCACTTCTGACAAATATTTGTAACAGCCGTATACATAGTATTGTTCAACTTATATTTGTAGAAATGCTGCCACAGTGTTATTTATATCCCTTGTGTGGTATAGGAACTAAAACGCAGGGGGTGATAACAACGGCTAACACAACAGGCCTGGTATGTTAGCACTTTTTTTTTTTTTTTTTTCAAAATTAAAGCTGATTCGGAGAAGACGTCACTCTAAGTTCCTCCTTCCGAGTTCCAAAATTGAAATATTAAACTGAATCTGCCTTTTGTGGATTGAAATTGAATTCTATGTCTTTGAATTAAAATATAAAAAGAGTTGAATTTTCAAAGGTAAGATACTATTTCAAATTCAATTAAAAATACATTTTCAAAACATTAAATTACATTAAACATCATGCTTTTCAAATTCAATATTTAAATTCAAATTCAGTTTCTGGTGGCACAAATATAACCTCATACAGTAGTTTATAATCGAGTACTGATGCTGTGCATTATTTTCATGTATATACAGGGTGTGTTTGTTGTTGCCTTTATTCCATCTTCACTGTGTCAGTTAAAGAATAAAGGAGAAAGTCAGAGGCCTGAGTGAAGTTAGTTATACCTGTGCCCACATTAAACAACACAAATAACAACTAATTTTTTGGATACAAATATCACATTCAAACAAACAACTTATTTTCACTGGTAAAATTAATATACTTGATCCCAGGACTTAAACAAACATGAAATGCTTCGTGGAAAATACACCAGATGGAAAAACCACAGAGCTACAGTCCATCTTAAAGAACCGTTAAAGATGAACATCTATAAATAGAGTAAATAGAGCTTTTTTCTTCCTCCTGCGGGAACTTAAGATTGAGCATTGTTGAAAACACCGGAGGAGCATATGCTTAGACACAGCTTGCCGCAGCCTCAGATGTTTCTTAACAGTTGATTTCCTCAAGTTGCATTTTCTTTTTTCCCCCCACTGTGTTATTGTGCTAATTATTTTTCGGCACGTTCCACATGGGTGGGCTCACGGCTTCGGACCGCAAACAGACTCAACCCAGTTTTCTCCTTCTTAGCCCCAGAAGCTACCAACACAGGGAGTGCTGAATGTAAGCCCAGCTGTGTGGCACATCGGATCCACAACACTATTGACTGCTTTGAAATGCTTATGAGAGCTGATGGAGCGTTTTCGTGCTCTCCACGTTTGCAGCTAAATAAGATCTGTGCACGGAGAATTTCCTGCAGAGCTGCTCTTGCAGAGTTGATATTCAGGTAAATTCATATATGAAAGAATCAAATTATTGTTTATAGAGCCTGTTTGGAGTGGTTTGTATTCTACTGTGCATGCACCACCTCCCGCCACGCTGGAAGGCTCTGAAAATATGAACCAAGTACTTTCATTTCTCAAACAGTGCCACCTCTAATCACCGTAGACAACGGCATGTGCTGACATGAAGCAGAACAGCAAAGCAGTTGAAGAGAAGTGTGTTATGGCACTGGTTGTCACACACATTTTCCGGGTATACATTTTTCACATCTCCCACAGACCTCACAAACATGAAGTGGAACCATTTTTGTCTGCCATGATGTGAAATTGGTCTGTAGCTGGTGTGCTTGCCTCGTACCGATGCCACACTTTAAACCAGAACTGTTTCCCCTCCTCTGCGGTTTGACCCGACTGTAAAAACCTCCTGACTTCAGCGTGCCAGATATGATCTGAAATGGCATCAGAGAAAGTCAGACTGAATATGTCACTCGCTGTCATTTTTCTGATCTTTTTCTGTTGCCTCTACGAGCAACATGATAAAAAAAAAATCAAGCCTGTGGGTGTTTTTTTTTTTATCTTGTCGAGAAAAAAATAAATCAGCTAATGCATATTTCACGTTCTTTTAGGGGAAGGGAAAAGTGCTGGCTGTTCTATAATTTCAGACTTGCCGACTGAGGTCAGGGGTTCCATGCTTGAATGCCTGCATTTGCATCTTTGACTCGCTCGGGCCTAGTGAGGAAGAATGAGCTGTTGCATCTCCTGTGATGTGCAAAAAAAGTGAGAATGTACAACAGAATTCAGTGAACTACGTGCGCTTCACTGAACTCAGCATGAAACTATTTCACCACATCAGGGTCTGCATTCTCTCTCAGAAACTGTACAAATGCAAAAAGAGAAAAAAAAGAAAGAAAAGAGAAAAATGCATGAAAGTGGGGCCACACGAATAACTGCACCCAAACACAATAAGGCGACGTAGTCATGCAAATATGTGCTGCTTCATTCTTTTTACATTTATTTTTACTCCCCTGTGCCATAATTCTGTGTTTAATTTTTGTTGTTTATTTCAAAGGTGGCTCTTTGCCTCTTGATGTGTGGCTCTTCAATTCATTCTGTTGGGATTAGTATTGATAAATACTTGGGCCTAGAGACTAGTGCTTAAGTTTCAGTTTCTCTTCAACATGTCTACATCATAGACTGTATATAGAGTGGACAGTGTGGCTCTGCCATTCACCATTGTACGGTTTTGAAGCCAAAATACCCCATCACAGGCGCAGCCATTGGCAGCAATTGCAGCCAGAGTCTGCGCAGTAGAGACTGTGAGGGATTCTGGGAGAATCTGAGTGGAGCTGGGTGACAAAAATAGTAATCATTTTTTTCTTTCGAGAGTCTAATCACTTCTCAACTCTACTTCTAAACATATTTTACAATCCCCGAAAAAAATAAACGGGAACGGCTGATGTTAATCATCAATAAACCTTATGTAAAGCCTTGTTTTTAACCTTGTATAACTAATGAAAACAAACTTTTTCAGAAAAACGAGAACTTGAATACAAGGCAGCCAAATGATATCTTCAAATCACCACAACAATCAGACGTGAGAAACATTTCTATGAGTAGTATTAATTTTATAAAGATTGACCACAGCCCAACTGGAATGGATGGAAAGCCAGATTTTTTAACCTATAAATCTACCAGCCACCAGGGGGAGCAGTTTTTGTGGAGACCTTACTTCGAGCTGAGCAAGATGACTTCCTTTTTTTTAGTCTATGGACTACATGTGCTCCTCTCAGTCACTTAGTTCTCATAGCTATCTATGTATCTAGATAGATAGATAGATAGATAGATAGATAGATAGATAGATAGATAGATAGATAGATAGATAGATAGATAGATAGATAGATAGATAGATAGATAGATAGAACTTTGTCTCTTCTGCAGTAAATACAGAAATGTGTCTTTGACACAGCTCCAAGTACAAATTTAAACACACTTACAAACACAACAAATCTTGCTTTGAAAACTGGAAACATATTAATTTTCTTTTTCGTCATTTCGCTATGTGTGAGATAAAATGTGTTTGTTAAACCTTGTGTGTAAGGTGGCTCTTTGTAGTACCACGGTAATATTTATGGCTCTTGGTCTCTGACTGGTTGGCTACCCCTGGTTTATTTGAATATCTTCACGTGGAAGGTATCTGTTCTTGTCTGCAGTTTTCAAATCCCCAATTGTCACACAGCATCACAACGAGCGTGACCAAAGGCCTCTGCAGTGCCGTGGCCATATGACCCTAGTTTGTCATTCTCTACGCTACAAACCGACAAGGTGAAATCTGCATCCATTCCTCTTTTTATTTACATGTGAACTAATGATTCCCCTGTGGGCTCACTTTGGCCATCCAAATACTCTGCATGGTGCAACCGTGGGTGATGTATGTATGATACTAGTGGGCAAGTGAAGCCGGTGACTAACCCGGTATGAGACATGGTTTCACAGCCTAATTGCAGCTCCCAGCTGAATAGGCCATAAGCCAACAGAGACCTACTGACCTTGGTGGAAGAATGAAAAAAAAGGGCCCCATGCCTCTACATGACCCATTTTGTTGGTGAAAAATCTTTGCTCGACGTTAAACAACTCTGAAAGGCTATTGCGAATTTGCCAAGTTACCACATGAGCGGGGATGTCAGGAAAGCTGCTGGTGTGGTGCAGCGAGAAAGACGTTAACATCTGTCACACACCCTAGGGAGAGCACTGTGAAGTTTTTACAGTAAGCAGTGCTTTACTCGTGTTTGTATTAGACGGTGTTTTAAAAGAAAGGGTAACAGAGCAGCATCAGACAGGCAGTTATTTCTGCACCAACTGTTCACGTCCAGGATAACACCATCAAAACAACTCGTCTGTTTGTATAACTTTACCAAAACTGGTGCATTATGCTTCACTTTATCAGACACACCTGGAGGTAATCTGCTCCAGTGGTGGTATGCCACACAAAGACATGTATGGAAAAAATTAAAATAACACGCCATCTTTCACAGAGGCAGATGCTGCCCTCTTTGTTCCCTATCACCCGTCTTCCTACCCCATCGAAGCCAACAGCTGTTCTTTTGCTGCACGCTCAAACAGCTAAGTAAAAGGCAGGAAACAGATAATTGAAAATGTCGATCTCATTAATTATGGCCCTGGAAGTTGAAGAAGTAGCTTTCATTGGGAAATAAATGACTCATCCCGAAACGTTTCCGACCTGAGGGCTTGTAAAGCGGAATCCTCTTTCATGGTGAAACCATTTTGCTAAATCTTAAAGTGATCTAAGAGCTGCTTTTCATGTTATATTTATTAATAATAGGTTAAATGATTGTCCAATATGGAGTTGGGGGAAGCTGAAAGTGGTGTTTAAATGGAGTATTCTTTTCTCTACAGAGTTCAGCTAATGATTCAGGTTACACAGTCCTAACTTTGGGGCTCTGCTTCATCCTCACTTGTCTCATAACACTTTTTGAAAAAAAACAAAAACAAATATGAAGTGAATTATCCATAAAATGTGTAAAATGTTGCAATAACGGAAATTGAGACCCTTCATTGTTGAATGTTATTTGGACTTTCATTGTACAAGCAGCCTGGGAAGACAATGAGTAAAAGCCAGTGTAGCTTAGCTGTAATTTTTGTGGCATTTGAACCACACTCAAACCTTCAACACTGCTGAAGTCAAAGTTGTTCACCACATACAAGGAAATCCAATGGACAGAGTCCTGCTTTTTAAATCTAAAAGAGACTTTATGAAAAGAAGGATTATACTGACAAACTAATAGTGAGTAACCCTTTAGCTGCATTTCCACCAAGCAGACTGGTTTGGTTCCTCTCGCTGTGGCTTTCGGCATCCAGCTTGCATGCCGCCTGCCCAGAGAGGGCACAGTTTGCTGTGAAAATGCAAACGAGATCAGGCTTAACTGTCCTAAACCGTACTGAACCAAACCGGACTGCTTGGTGGAAACGCGGCTTTTGACTCTATGGCCACCAGCAAGCCTTTAACAGGAGGTGACTGTTGGATCAACACCACTTTAAAACCACGAGACTGCAGGAATATGTCGTATGTTGTAGTAATCAAACATGACTTTGGAAGACAATCAATCATGAAGGATGGTCAGTGTGACACATGAATTATTCTCCATGCTGAGCTTTGTATTTATTTTTATTTTTATATCCCACCTGGCTTGGGGTACAGTTGTGCTTACATTTGCTTCTATCTTCACAAGCTTCAGAAAGAAGATTGTAAGATTTGGTGGAAGGTTCTGCCTTTCACATTGGTTAGTGTGGGTATTGCATTAGAGGCAGTTGGGCCTTGAATCATTACCATCCAACATGATATTATAATATTATTTTGATAAATAATCAGATACGACAAGCCCAGATTCAGATCACTATGAGTACCAAAACTAGCCAAAAGTGGTCTAGTGTGACCAGTTTAAGCATTAAACAGTTCATTGCTGTAGTCAGTTGTTTTGCTTACTTATCTAGACATAGTTCCTCTATCGCACTATTTCATTTATGCACTTTTTGAATGCAGAAAAAGCCTGATTAATCTTATGGATTTTACATGATCAACATGTAATAGCAGAAAGACAGAATCAGCAACTAGCTAGGCTGAACCATATCGGTGACATTGACTTTTAATTGTGGTTAGCTGTGGCATTATTTTACATGGGGAAAAAACAAGCAAAAAAAAAAAAGAAAAGAAAAGCACCCCCAGCCAAATAACTTGAAGTTGTCACGCTAAATAAGGTTTTCACTTTTTCCAAATTTTTGCTTGTGCTGTATGTCACTTTGGACCAAAGTGTCTGGTAAATAAAAAATGTAAAATTGTAGCTAGGAAATATAGTGGAGCATTTCAAATCTTAATAGCTTCTGAAGTTTGTAGGAGCTAGTATTAATGTGTAAACTGAGATGTATATAAGGAAAAAACTCATTAATATTAAATTGTAACTCCAAAGATCAGCTGACAGTCCTGTTGTGGTTGTTATGGTGCATATTGACACCTTTGTGCTTCTAAGTAGCATATAGCCTTACAAGCAGATGTTTTGTTGACAAGTCGAAGAAATGGAATTAAAATATATTGAAGTTCTTCAGAAAGACAGTGCAGCAGCTTACCTGTGTTGTGCCTAAAAGGACAGAATAACACAGGATTAAAGAAAATAAAGCTCTCATTTGGAACTTTGGTCACATTAGGATTAATATGTTAATGTTGACAGCCTTAAGAGAAACATTACTGAATTTGTAACATCCAGGTCATACTACCTGTTTAGATTTGTGGAATGAGCATTAATAAGGTCATGAATGTCTCGCTTAAGCTCCTACAGTTTCTCCTCAGCCAACAAGTCTGGGATAAGTCATGGATCTCTGGTGGGATATATCAGTTAATAGTAGAAGTGTCCTTCTGATGCCCTTCTGTAATAGCCAAGCATCATTAGAGAGAGGGTTAGAGAGGGCCCAGCCATCCATATGTTTCAATAATTACCTTGCACTTCTGTCAAGGCACATACAGAAAGACCGAGCTTACATCAAGGCTCTACGGACAAAATGAATGATGAGAAAAAATGAGTCTAAATTGATCTCTTTCATCATATAGTCTCTTTTTCTTGCTGCGTTTCTTCCAGGACATTAAAAGCAGGTGAAAGGTTGGGCTTTGCAGGGTTTATCACATGAAAGAAGCAGTGCGTCATGCTTAAGTCTTGACTGCCGTGGCAGCAGACTCCTCTGTGAGTGACACATTATTTCTCTGTAACCCCCACCATTCCCATCCTAACTCCCCCAAATCACAGCCCCCCTATCTATTTTCTGCCTGGCTAGCCTTATGAAACTGCATATATTCTGTCAGATTACTCCCACCATATTCCCATACTGTTTGGTTCAGCAGAGTTTGAGGTGCACACTCTGAATTGAAACTGAAACGTTGGGGAAAGTGTGAGCTAGTCATAGACAAGCTGCACCTGGGAGATGTAAAGATAGACTTGCAGTGGGAACCATTCTTTTGTTTTTCAGGCATTTCTATAAGAAATGAACATCCTTGTTTGATGAACTTTTTTATTATTAGAAAAGATACATATGAATTTTTCTTATCCCTCTTTTGTCTCTAAAGAGGTGCTTTATTTTGAAAGGCACATCATTATTCTCAAACAAAAAATAAGATAAGCTAATTGTAATTATTATGATACCGTTAAATGACAGTTTCTACTTCATTTTCTTGGGAGTTAACTTGATATCAGATTGCTTTCTGATCCTTATGTATTGCACAAAATTGGCATTTAAAAAAAATTGTGTAGCAAGTAAAAGGCATGAAAAAAGAAACAAAAAACAGATCAGAACTTACAGTATGGAAGCATTTGACGTGCAGCCTAAAGGACTCTGCATCAGGCCACCACTGTGTCTGACAAGTGACATGAGAGGCAAATTGTCGGTTGTTATCTTTCCTCCCTCTTTTTTTTTTTTTTTTAATCTGCCACTCAAGGACAGCTAAACAATCTGTTACAACACAAGATTACTACCACCTGAATCTGCTGTGTAGAGTGTGACAGCTAGAGGAGAAAATATGGATGTAAACTTTGAAAAGTATGCACTCTTTTCACAGTTAGGTTAGGAAACTGTTCACATGCCATGGTTCTAAAACATTGAGCTGAAAAACATGACCTCATTTACGTTTTAAGCTTGTTTCAATTTCAATCCTTAGATAGGTAAAACATACAGATGTTGAGCATGGAAAGTTTTCTTGTCTCTGTCATATGTCTACAGTTTAAGTAGTATTGACCAATCATGACTAAGTATACTCTGATGAATTAGGGTGTTGTTGTTTTGGTTACTTGATTCACCACAAAAGGGTGCATGGACACTGCTTTTGGAGGGGAAATATATACATTGCAGATTCAAATGCAGCATGAAATCGTTCATACCTATGTTACTATTTTGCAAACGTTATCATCAGTGGTGGCTGCTGGTCAGTCAAGGAGGGGAGGCTCATTTTTTTCCGGCCAACATCATAATTTTTTTTTTTTTTTTTTTAAATTTAAACGTAAATTCTACCCTCCGTGTCAGCTTGCTAGCAGCTGGAGCTGCTACGTGAGACTACGACAGACTGTAAGTGTGAGTGACAGGGGGAGAAGCTCCGCAGCTGTATCTGTAGCTGCTTATTGGTGAAAAGAGAGAGAATGTTTAAACACAACGCTCATTGTTTTTACGAAAAGCTCATTGTTTTTAAGAAAAGTAAACTCACTGGGGATCGATAAAGCCTCCAGATTAGTCCAGAACAACTGAGAAGATGCTCCAGCGGATGGTTATACTTCAAGATCGCTGACTGGCTCATTTCACTGTCAATCAAAAAGGGATTCGGCCTCAGACAGATCATCCAATCATCATGCAGAAGCCCAGCGTCCAGGCCAGCCCACTGTCTCATAGACCCCCAGAGACCCTCAGCATCCGAGGGCGGGACAAAGCCCAGCGTTTATCCAATGACCGTCCAGTTTCCACAGTGGAACAACCCACTCTACGCTTTCCCGCTGAAGTCAGAAGACGCTCAGCGTCCGACTGTGTTAAAGCGCTGAGCCGCTGCGGGAATGAATGAGAAGGAGGTTGAGCCAGTTACCTGTGATAGGTAGCTGATTCTGAACAAAAGATGAAGGAATTCTAACGCATATTTTGTCAATGAAATGTACACACAGCAGTACATATCACCACTTTTTGGGGACATTTTAGGGGAAGCTGAGCTTCCCTTGCAGTCTTAGAGCAATCGCCACTGGTTATCATACACTCTCTTCTTGACATTAAGGTAATCGCTTCAGGTTTTTCAGTTGGCACAGGTATGACGGTAAGCATTGGCTCTCAACTGATGGGTCAAATAGATTTTTCCAGATGAGGCAAAACAACCTCAGTGTGCTTTTGTTTTTTTGTGAGACTCTCTGTGCCTGCAGTAGTCAGATATTTAATTCACACTTCCACACTGTGGGTGGCAGTAACACACCTTAGCACTGGTTGTCATCCACCAGTAAAGGTCTAGTTTTAAATATTTTGGTCATGTGTTGCTCAGTATTTGGTGTTAATTTCTGGAGGCTACTCCTAGACTTGAGGATCAATGACAAAAAATGATATTCCTGTGGCATTTAAGCTTGGTGTTGAAAAGAAAAATCCTGAGTCAAAGTGTAATGTCTGTGTAAAGGCTGCAGCTTTGCTCCAGACTGAACAGGACGTTGACTTTGGTACCGTTATATTTCTCATCTTTGGCTGGAATAAGCTTTACATCCAGTAATGCTGACAGCTCTGGACCTTTATTCAAAGCCCAGCAGAGCATAAAAGGGAAAATGGCAAATGCACCGGTTGACAAAGTCAGGATTGTACTCATTGTCTATGCAGCAGCCACAGTGTGAGCAGCATGAGTTTTATCATCCAATAATGTGAATCCGAAAGACTTCCTGCCACTTTGACCAAAGCTGATTGATTTATTAGCCTTTTTCTGATGAGCATTAGGACAATTCAATTGTTGTTTTTTTCCAAATTCAAATCAGTGGAGAGCAGACTTAGGGACATTAGGGTATTGGTTTAATTGTTTGGCACTGCACGACTTACCAAAGGAGGAAACTAAAATCAATTGCATCAAGATTAAAAGTGCCTTTTTTATCACTACCATCTTTGTGATGGTGTTATCAAATGTTCCACATGCTGAGGCTGTGTACTGATGTCAAACTTGCAAGATTATTGCAGTAAATTGTATCACACATCTATAAAATGTCACCCTTCCAAAGATCTGCCCTGAATTTCATCCTTTAACACTGAAAGCAATTTTGCCTTTATTTACCAAACTGCAATCATGTCTTGCTCCCCTGCTGTTGCAGTCAGATGTAGTGTAATTGGCTATCATCATCATGGTTCTTCAAACATGAACACTTTGTGCAAAAAAAAAAAAGACATATTTCAAACAGGATGTGGAATAATAGCAAGCTCCCTGGCATGTATCTGTTGGCTCATGTCAAAGTGCTCATATCTGGCTGTCCTCTAAATGCAGTACACAACTTGTTTCCTCATGCATTCATTCAATCCCTGTCCTGTCTGCTCTCCCGTGAATGAAAATCTCCTCCAACAGCACACCACAAAAAGAAGTTGCTAAGCCATTGGGATCAAGAATCTCCCCAGGCAAATCAGCAATTAGTGCCTAAGCTGCCTTGTAAAATCAATTAGGAGTTGTAGTATGTGTTACAGGTACAACGCTGGCTGGCACTTCTTGAAATGGACCAGGAGGAGGTTTAAATCTTGCTTTGCAAGACTTTTTTATTTGGAGTGTTCTGGAATAATAACTTTGCAGTATTTTTTTATGCATTCAGGATTGTTTTATTCTGAAGGTTGGAGCCTCTGACAAACTAGTTCACAGATTTGACAGTCAGTGTACACACTACTGTCTGGAACTCAAAATGTTGGAGCTGAAATGTGCATTCTTTAAGGGAAATGTGCTCCGTTTTGGTATAAGAAATGCAGCGCTATTAATGCGATTATATGGTAGTGTGGACACATACACAATAGTATTTTAAAGGGGCTGTGAGGAGTTTGAAAGTGATCTTGAAAAATGCTCCTTTCTAGGTGTATGCCTGATCGTAACCCACTCTTTAAAATGAGATTATCAGCACCAATATTGCTGGTTACATGCTATTTTAATAGCTACCTCTTAGCTTCCACTTTAGGTCGTCCAGGACCAGATTAATGTACGGCATGTCAAGGTCTTTATGACAACGCCACACCAACTGCCAAAGTTTAGTATCAAGATAAGATAATTAAAATATTTTGTAGTGATGGTGGACACAGGGGCCTAACAGTCAGACAGAAAAAGAACAGAAGAGCAGAAGAAAGCTAAACTGATACAGCCCGAGCTAAAAGCCAATTAGCTTTTAGCTCGGGCTGTAGCACTCTGTAATAAAAGGGCTAAACTGTTTGTAATAGCGTCCATTCCTATTCAAACTTGAGAGTCTATCAGTAAAACAAAGAGTGAGGTTATGTTAGCTCTGCTTGGTAGATGACAGGCAGGAGAAAGCTAACCAGGATTTACTGACGTTACACATTACAGAGATGTCTTAGAGCACTGGGCTGCTAACTGTGCTAAATATAGACAGCTACTAAACTACTTACAAACTGACAGTGTTTACTTGTTGTCACGTTAGCCTACAGATAAGTCAAAGCACCAAGCTAGTATATAGCCAGCTGCTACGTTTGCGGGAATAGTAACCTTGTCCATAAGTTTCAGATTCAGAGTTGCCGTGCTACTGATAAATACCTTACATCGGCGCCTTGTATCCAGTAAAAAGTTGTCTTCAACAGAGAAAGTTTGTTTCGATCCAATCTCCATTTAATTCCAAAACAAATACACGCCTCACCAAGAGTAGTTTACAACAGTGGACAGAGACTCCGGGCCAGAAGGTGGCGAGGGAGTGCAATCAAAACAGATCCTCCTCATAGCATTTTTAACGTACAAGATGACACTAAGTATTCATTTAGAAAATTATAAAAACACTGACTTTAGTTTTCTTGTTTTGTGTTTGTCTCTCATCTACAGGCCAAAAGCAAAATTTAGATATTGTCTTCACCTTTCTTGATCATGTGGGATGTTTTCAACCCAAACTAGCACCCTGATGCTGCACTCAATCCGACAGAAAATGACTACACATCTAATTTCCAGAACACTTGACATATTACATGATATGCAGACGACTAACTACTGTATTTCACAGCATGTTGTCACCATCAGGGGTAAAGAAACTCTTGATGGACTTGGAGGTTTCAAAAAAGGCTGCTTTCAGAAGCTGATGGCACTCTGGGCTGCACATAAAATTACAACAATTGCTTAATCTTTGCTACATCAAAGCTTTTCCATTGGCAGCAGATTCAATTTAACTCCAGACGACCCACTTCAACTCCATTAACTTTCTTTGCTGAATGGGATCAGGGAAAGATGCTTCACCATAATGCCAGCTCGCTTTAGGGCAATTTTTCAGCTTGGAAGCTGCAGTCCTCTCTGATGTTAATGGACCCAACAGTTACCCTCCCCGGTCCATGCAAAACATGCGTACATCCCCCAGGTACATCGCAGTGTGACCCAGCCAACTGGAGCTTTTGTTCATGTGGTCCTGTAGCTATGGGCAAAAATTGATGCTGCTACACAATGGACTAAAAGCTTTGGCGGATGGCGAGAGTCCCCAACACAATAGCTGTAGCTGGGCCAGGAGAAGCAGTTGGAAATAGCTTCACTCCCTCAGACATATGCAGCACTTATACAATGTAGCTGAAATGTCCTTCTGCTAAGCAGCATGTGGAAGACTGCTACACATTATTAGAGCATTATTAGGTTGTGAAGTGGACAAGATGCAGTTCAAAAGGCTGAAATACAACTCAAAGTTTACAATTACACAGCATTTTATTATATCAGGTGTCTTTACACAACGTTTCTGCTCACCATGTGGTTGATTTTATCTCCAGGCAGGGTAGGCAGAGTCCAGCAGAAGCCCAGCTGAGTGGTTGATGAAAAACAAGGCCTGGTGAAGCATTTTAGTCCATTTTCACTCAGGGTTCGACTGGAAAAACCATTCTCCCCTCCAAATTAGCCAGCTCTGCTCTTTCTGTCTTGATTTAATTTAAATAATTCCCGCTTGACTTCTCCTAGCTTGACCTTTCCCTCGACATTACATGGATGAATTCATTTAAAAGGGTTGCATTGGTCTCTACCAGCGCTAACTCTGTGGTGACCCTATGACCCCTCAATGAGATGGATGGTGCCAACATCACAAGAATTGTTTTCCCCACAACCTTTCTTCTCATTACTGGTGGTGGTCTTGCAGCTCGCTAGGTGGCTCGGCCCATCTGGCATTCAGCGAAAGTGCCAGATTGCCAGTGCGAGCCGCCTTTGGACCACCTCCACACGTTTTCTGCCTGGCACAAAACAAACACCTCTGCCTGGTCCATAACACCACAGCAGTTCCTACATCCATCTCTCCCAGTTGCTAATTGAGACAGGCGAAAAAGCTTCAGCCGTTCCATTCTTTCCCTAAACGGCTATTGGACGCTGGAGACCAGATGGTCTGTCAGCGGATGTCACTGGTGGCCAGTTGTTACATTTGACAATGTGGGCTGATCTGGCAAGTATCAGTACAATTTTTTTTTCTGCCTTCAAGAAGGAGCAACTGAGAAAACAGCACTTGGATTGATTTCATCCCTCATTCGGCGCACAGCAAATATTTCTGACAAAGACATATGGTGGAGAGAAGTGCACAGCAGCAGGCTGGCCAGCCTCAAGCCTGAGCTGTTTTCACTTGATTGTTTCAGGCAACATGCGCATTTAGACAAGCAATGTATGCAATGTTTGCATGCAGGCAAGCAGAGAGGCATATGCTTCTTGGCTCTGACACAGCCACAGAGGCAAGTCATAAATCTCTGCAGAGCCACAGATATTCATCCTTTACTGTACCTTCCCATAAGCTTTTCCTTTTTTGGCAAAGCTTCATAATGTTTACAATAATAAAACAGCACATTATGACTTATGGGTGTTACTGAATCATGTTCGTCAGCCTATTACAGTGAAACTATGAGAGTCCAATCCCTAGCACTGCATGCCAGATGTTGGCAGTAACATGTCAGGAAGGAAGCAGCTCAGTCACCCCGTCTTCAGCCGAGCCAATCTTTGAGAAATAGAGTCTTTCACCTTCAGTCTATTTGGAATTGGGGGAACCAACCTGACGTTCAAAGTTGCTTGCTGAAGCAGAGTCCCTGTCTGGGCTTTGGCAGCTGGACTGATAGCCAGCCCTGTGGAATGGCAGCTGTTGAAGGGCTTTTTAAATTGCACCCAGGTTGATGGGTGGCTGTCAGGAGGGCAATGGACGAAGGATTTCGAAAGGGGGAGAAAAAATCTTAAGGAACCGAGGGTGGAGGGGATGGGGTTAGTGGAGCAGGGCGGACATTGACCCTGACGCCAAGGTGTGCGGGAGAAGAAATGTCTCTTATCCTAAAATAATTTGAGTACATAAACATGGACAGTGGAGATGGGGGGAAGTTTGGTTTGGGAAGAAATGGAGCAACAAAGCCTGTCAGCACCAGGGTGACTCAGGTAGGCAGCTCATCATCACTGTTCATCAGGTTTGATATTCACAGACTATGTTTACATACAGCAGGATAATATCACTTTCTTTGCCGGCTTGATCGGCTGTCACAGATACAAATGGAAATGTCGACAGTGCTTTCATTTCCCTTTTCTCCTTTGTGCCAGTCCAATCTCACCATTCTATTAATCACAATAGCAGAGGCGTGTTTCTTTTGGCCTCTGAATAAAATTGCTGTGAATGGGAATGCACGATTGTATTTCAAATTAAACAAAATGGAGATACTGCGATTTGCCATTTACAGAGCAGTGAAACACCATGGGTGTCAAATAATGGGACTATTTCAGCCTCGCAGGCTAATCTTGCCTTGCTGAGGTTGTGCTGTGCAACAGATGGTGTTTTAAGAAGGTCATCATGTCTATTCTCTCAGCGCTTACACATTTCACTTTCATTATTTTGGGGATATTTAAAGCGTAATCTCAAACCTGTCGAGGTGTTGTCTGACTGCAGCTGAACGGACACAGTGCTTGTTAAATCTATTAGCCTCTGCGGGGCTCTCTGTGGAGTTTTTAAGATTGAAATGTGGCGGCTGTACACTCAGGAGCCAAATATGTTATTAAACTGTCCAATTAGTGCTGTTAAATGTGTTATTTTACAGTCCAATGACAAGCAGTAACGTCTGCTATCTTAATCTTTCTATACAAAAAAGTGAATACAAGCTTGGGCACATTTAACAGGGCTCTCTGTTTGGAAAGAAGTCATCTTAACGTCTAAAGTTTCTAAGAAACTCTCAAGAATTTGAAGCTGCTCTCTCAGCTGAGACAGTCTCAGTATTTAAAGTGTCTCATAATCTATCAGTCAAATCAGTCGATCATATCACCTCCTTCTGTTTGTTTCTCCAACCAGCTGGTCTGTTGTGGTTCTGCTTGTACAGGAAAGTCTTCACTCATGCTCGATTAGCAGACAGAAATTCATAAGAAGGTGGTAGGACCTCTGACAGGTGGCCTTGGTACTGCCTGCTGTTTGCTGGACACAACCTGTTAATGATTTCCTGTGTCCCCCACTGGTTAGGGAATGTTCGGAATACAACGGATGGATTAGACCTAATGGTGCACCAATTATGTCTAACCTAACCCTGTTCTATACTTCACCGGTTTGTATTTGCAGACATGGTGTGGAGTATTATTTTAAAAAAGGAACTATGGGTAAAAAAAGGGGAAATAGCTTTGAAGGGTTGTAAAATGATGATTATACACCAATCTATTACATAATCAGATAGCTATTAGAAGATTTTAACTTAGCTGAAAAAAATTCAAGCAAGGATCCCAAACTCTAAAGCAAATGGGGATGACAGAGCAAGACTATGCCAGGCCTATAGGTGGTGCTATAACTGTCTTGTCCAGATGCAGCTTTTGGGAGATCCCCACTGAAGTAGAGTTGAGCCGATCATCTGGTGTATTAGTGAATGCTAAGAGCAGAAGTGGAGCAACAGATGCACATTTTGTTGAAAAACAGTCGGCAGATTCAGCAGCACAAGCACAACATGGTAGTCCATGACAAATGTAACAATGGGGCTGTGGATGTGTTGTATACACTTGCGCAAAGCAAGGAGTGACATCAGAGTTCCCACTGAAAAAAAAAAACGGCTTACTGTTTACCATTTTCAAAAAATTGTGTCTTAGGTTGGCTAAAACAAGGAGAAGAAACGCAACAAAACTTTTGCGTTTCACCCTAAAACCCTTGTCGTGTAAAAGACCCGATAAGGGGTTGGCACATTGTTGGGTTTGACCACAGAGTGTAAAAAAAATGAACGTCATCTTGCTCAGCTTCAAGTGAGGTCGTCACGAAAACTGCTCCCCCTGGTGGCTGGCTGCAGTATAAGTCAAAAAATTAGGCTCCCCAGTCATTCTAGATGGGCTGTGGTCAAACTTTAAAAAATGAATACATCTCATAGAAATATTTATCATGTATTTTAAAAAAAAGCAAAAGTTAAAAAATACAGGGATCTTTAAATATTTATTATGATAAAGCCTGTCTTTTTATGAGATCATTTTTATACAGGGTCAGATCACGGCAGAAGTAATTTAAGGGTACCTCCCTTATAGATCAGGTCTCTAACTTGTTCTTTTATTTTTTATATAACAGACTAAATAGTCTCATGTTATATCTCAATTACATGATGGAATCTCGTTCTTTCTCTACATCGTTGCATGTTCTCAAAAGTCCTTCCTCTGTGCCCTGTAGCCCACACGGCGCACAAGTTCAGCTTAGATGCACACAGACACACAAAACACATGCGTGTAAACACACACCGACAGACCAATACACTTCACATAGCGTACACAGAGATGGGAAAAATAAGGTGAAACCGACACAAGAAAACAGAAAAATCTCTGGGTCCCATGGTCACAGAGTTTCAGAGACTGCAGAGGTGTGCTTACTGAATAGTGTAATGTTTTGAAATGTGGACAAATAT
Organism: Halichoeres trimaculatus; assembly: GCF_033239565.1. Lineage (NCBI taxonomy): Eukaryota > Metazoa > Chordata > Actinopteri > Labriformes > Labridae > Halichoeres > Halichoeres trimaculatus. The sequence goes on along the minus strand of NW_027437200.1, from coordinate 14,170,822 downwards.
GTATTTCTTAACATAGACGTTTGTTTACATTGTATATATAATAACAGTTTATTCTATTTAACATGCACGAACACAATTTTGAGAACCTCATAGCTTCAGATCAGTCAAAGTCCTGCGCACCCCCTGAGCTCTCTGGTGCCCCCCTATTGGGGGTGCAGACCCTAGGTTGGGAACCACTGCTCTAAAACATGTTGTCAAATGTAAATGAAAGTGTTACGCCCCAGATTTTATTTGAAAGAATAATGATTGGTCGAGCTTATCTGGTTTCAAATCTATCGCCAATTGAAACTTTATATGCAAATGAGATCTCCAGGGCTCTAAAGGGTTAACTGGTGCAAACTCACGATGTCAGGTCAGTGGAGCAGAGTGCTGCTCCTTTGTAGAAGATCAGAGACAAATTCTTTAACCTCTCTATAAATGCACTGATTACTGAGTGATGTCTCGCATCATGTATTAACCCTTTAAAGCCAGTGTTTTGATCGTTTCATGCAGCTTCTTCCAGTGAAGTTCCACCTGCTGTCTGAATTCAATCTAGAATTAAGCTGCTGCATTTTTCCAGTAACCACATATCTTAATTTTGCAATCACCTCAATTTCTGGCAACGCTGCATTGGTCGTTGCCTTGGCTGGGGGGATATGAGCACATCTCTAATGAGATCTACCACAAACGTGATAACTCCATGATGCAATCTGTAGCGATTAATTACCTCACTTTATTACCCAGCGGTGTTAAACAGTTAATCCTGAGTGGTTGAGCCCCCAGAACAAGTGTAATCAATCCTCAGTTGCAAAAGTGCTGCCAGGGACAACCTGATCACAATCAATCAATGGAAAGGAGTTCTGGCAGGTTTCACCTTTGCCTGTTGACAATGTGGCAAAATATTTAAGCTAATGTCTTGAAAGTGAACGATAGATGTGAGAGTGGCTGAGCCCCAATCACAAATCATTTTTAAAACTTATATTTTGTGATTTCATGGTGGTAGACAGGAAAAACTGGGTGATGTAAAGTGAATGGGTGGTGATGCAAAGTAGAATCCCTTTAGATCCTCATTGTGTAAGAACACTGCTCACCCTGCAGGGTTCTAATTTGCAACCACCTGCTCGCCATGGCGCTGGATTATTTCTAAATGTCTTGAGACTGTCATGTTAAAGCCAATGTGTGCTTTTATTCTGAACAATGAACCAGGCACAGCAAACAGAAGCCTGTCAACAGCTTTTTGACAGCAGCTATTGAAACACATAGCCCTCATACACAGCAGTCATAATACTCAGCCAGAATCAACTGCGGCCAAAGCCAAGCACTGAACCTTTTCCTAGCTGGGGAAAAAGAAGAAAGAAAAAGGAACACAGCATGGAGATGCGCTGTTTATCAGTCACTCCACTAATTCTTCTCCCATCTCTCTTGGCCCTCCCTTTGAAAGTGAACTTGGTATTAATCAACAAGACCTTGAGCGTCTTATGCACACAATCAGCAGTGACGTGGCCCTTTTTTCTCTTTTTTTTCCTGGTCAATCTCTGACCTTTCAAGTGCCGCCCACATTTTAATTAGTACTGCACTAAAAAGCTGCTCAGCCCACCACCCCCACTCTTTTGAGTCACATTTCCCCTTTGTTCTTGCAGCCCCTTTTTTGTGCCCCCATGAAATCCATGGGAGATATACCACATACAAGCAGTGATTGAATATCAGTGGCGGAGAAGCAGTTTATTGTAACGGGTTGGAAAATTACAAGGGCTTAAGTGTCAGACACATATGCCTGCCAAATGTAATCAGTGGGTAATAAATGTTTGCCCTTTACACTGAAAAAAGGAACGGCAGTGCTGAATGTGCGCTCAGTTCACGCCGGCAGATTGCTGTGTGCTTGTAGCTGTAATTATAATAATTCGACAACAAAATTCACAGCTATCTTCACCCATGCCTCTTGAACTCTTCCCCATCACCTTCCTATCATTGCTCTTTTTACAACAGTGTGAGCCATCTCTAATCCAAAGTGTTCTTTTCTTGTTGTCCTGCAGCTCTTGAACTGTTGGGAAGGTTGCTTGAGTGCAGAAAGGTAAGCCTTTGCGATCACATTCTCTACAGAAAAAAATTAAACGGATGGTGAAGACATGTCACTTCATTTTCAGCTGGGTTTTTACTGCGTGTGTTCTCAGTCTGTGGGCTGTGTTAAAGCTAGATGCAGCAGAAACACAGCCTCAGAGGACGGAGAGTGAAGGCCTCTTGCTCTTTTTCTCCCTACTGTTTAATTAGCACGGTCTCAGAGACTGGGGGTGCCGCTTTAGCAATCACGAATCCTGCGCAGCCAATAAGAACTTGTGTTCAAGCGCGGCTGACAGAGATAAATGGCATGCTGCAACATCTCAGCCTCAGTCGTCATCTCTTAGCCATGCAATAGTGCATTGTGGGAAGATTAGAAGGGGTACAAAAATGGGAATGAGGGTCATGTGATGGCAATACAAATCCATGTGGGTGATACTTTAGAGTGTTTGTGTGTGCACATCTTGGTATCAAGGGATTAGTCACACATTTTCCAATGCAAGAGGACTGTGAAGAGAAAGCAAGATGAGATTTCTGTTAAGACTAAAAAAAACAACAATTTTTTAAGGTTTTTGAAAAGATTAGCAGAGTTTTTTTTTCCACAGAGGGCGCAAAATCAACACAAAATAAAAGTTCCTCTCTGGAGTTTTGAAGAGTGGTACATTTGACCTGAAGATTGGATTAAAAAAAAAAAAAACATATTAATGATCTTGGTTTTTCAAAAAGAGAACTGACAAAATTATACACACCACCATCCTATTATCCTGTTTTTCGAGCCAGATGCTAAATTTCTTCCAAGTACATGCTAATGTGTCCAGAACCATCACTTCATGTGGGCACAGAAACAGAAACTCATCCATTTCAGCAGCCTGAATCATGCAGTAAGATTGCAGAACATCGCCCACACTCCAAAAATAAATAATAAAGCCTAATTTTAGATATCCAGCTCTGGTAATAGCCACTGGTGAACTTCCCAGTTCAACAAAATATGACAATGAATCACCCACAGACTCAGTGCTCGGTCCAGAAAAGAGTGAAGTCGCTGAGCTGTACTTGATCAGAGTTTCCAGTCCAAACACTGAATCATGGATTTAATTTGAAGAGAACTTAAGTAACAGTAAATGTTCGCACTGAAACAATCAGCTGTTTGGCACACAGGCTAATCTAAATAAACAGACACTAAGTCTGACCAACCCTTGGAAATGGTTTTTTAGTCATTAAAGCAAAAAGTCTTTGTACAAAATCGTGATTTAAGATTCAAAAGATGAAACTGATTCGGCTGATTTTCAGTACAGGTGCTCACAGAAAAAGCACCGTCATCTTTGTCTCCAGTCTAGACGGTGGGACAACTTAAAGAGCCTTGCCAGATGAGCTAAAGCTCAGAGTGGGCTCGTAAAAAGTTAAAAGGTCAGCAGTAGAGCTTAGGGCCAGACCTTCCTGTGGTTTGAAAGCAAGCTATGAGATGCTAAATCAAGTCTACAAGTCACAGGTACTTGGTGTAGGTGTGCTAAAACATAAGGGGTGTGATCATCACATTTCACGTTAAATTTCTTGCTGTAGCTTTTAGGATGAGCTGGAAGGAGTCAGTGAAATCTGAAACGTTGACTACATGTTGGTGGAGCCATTTCACAAATAATGCAGCTGGAAGGGTTGCCAACTGTCCCATATCGGCCGGGACATCCTGTGTTTTGGGCTAAATTGGTTTGTCACATACGAGACCTCAGTTATCCCATATATTGACATATTAACTCTTGTAAATTCAGCAGACTGCACTCAAAAGATCCCAGATCAGATATAACAGCAGTGGCAGACCACGTAAGACACAGATTTTAATTTAAGAAGTAATGATAAGTTATTTTTTTGTAACTCTGTCCTGATGTTTTTTGTTTCAGCTTACATTTTTAATTCAACATTTAATAAAAAAAAACAAAAAACGCCCCTACTCTCAAAGCACTATCACGGTGGTCGCTTTTTCTATGCTAGCTAACGTAACATTCAACATAAACATTTTAAATCATCTCTTCCCATTAAGCTTTCAATGAGTAAATTAGCTCTAGGTTTTGAATTGACTTATTTGAAATAGATTTGAGACATATAATGTGAAAGTTGTTGTATACAGCAGAAATGTGTCAAGTCAAGTTTTTTATGAACATAAAAAAAAAATGGGGGAAAAAAAGGCAAAACAAAGTTAAGGTACTGTATAGTGTTATTGGGTTGGTTTGGCAAAAGAAATTTGGATAACCTGCAAAAAAGACTGTAAAATAAATGGACGTCATCTTGCTTAGCTCGAAGCGACAGCCCCGGTGTCCGGCTGCAGTGTAGTCAAAAAATCTGGCTCCCCAGTCATTCCAGATGGGGTGTGGTCAAACTTTTGAAAAATAATACACCTCGTAGAAATGTTTCTCACATCTGGTTGTTGTGATGATTTGAGGATAATATTGGACTGTCTTGTGTTCAAGTCCTCTTTTTTCTGAAAAGTTTCACTTTCATTAATTATTCGTGGTTAAAAAAAGAGCTTTTACGTCACGTTTAGCGATGATTGACAGCTGCTGTTCTTGTGTATTTTTTTCGGGGACTGGAAAAAATATGTCAGGATGTAGAGTCAAGAAGAAAAAAAATAATTATAATCTTTGTCACCGGGCTCCACTCAGAATTTTCCCAGAATCCCTCACAGTCTCTACTGCACAGACTCTGGCTGCACAACTGCTGCCAATAGCTGCGCCTGTGACGGGTGTATTTTGGCTTCAAAATCGTACAATGGTAAATGGCGGAGCCATGCTGTCCACTCTATATACAGTCTATCGTCAATCAAAATATGAATTGAACTCACACGTCATGCTCACACCACCATGGCACCGTTCACATGTCGCATATTTAGTATTGAGAAATTTAGCAACCCTAGCAGCTGGTGGTACAAAGTTACTGTTAGTTCTCTGGCCTAAAAAACTGGATCATAGTCCTCGTACCACCCAAACAAAGCCCTAGACTGAGGAACATAGAGCTGACGCATGCACCAAAGAGCAGGAAAGTTCATGAGGAGGTTTTCATCAGCATGAAAAAATTCCTGACACCTTTTTAAGACTAACATGCTCTTCACTTACGGGCTGGTTTCAGCTGTAATTGCTGCGGCCTTTTCCCCTGTCTCCTTTTTCAGTGGATCATAGTGGAGGAGCAGTTTGTAGCGGTGGGGGCATAATTAGTGATAGGCCTTGGACATGTCATACTCTGTTAGTCAGCCTCGCTTTAATTCCTTTGTCTCCCCTCAGCATTTACCCAGGCTGTGTGTGTGCGATTATGTGACTCTTTACTCAGATAATACTGGGTGTGTGTATGTGTGTGTATGTGTGTGTGGGTTTAATACATCCTGTAAATTAAATTTGGCCCCATAAACTGTAGCATTAAGGTTGTGCTGGATGGTATTTGATCAGAATCTGAGTTTGTCTGTACACGGCTTGTGTTTGAATATCTTATATGATGCCTGTGTGAGTCACCTGATGGTTTCAAAAGAAAACAAATCATCAATTTTGTCTCCATCTGAACAAGAAAGGCTTCAATATTCAGCTCGCTCATTTTGGCTACAATTAGAGGAAGCCCTTTCAGGCTTCCTTTCAGCTCGGTGTAGCAACAAAATGCAAGAAAAAAGGGTTTTGTTTGACGCCAAAAAGGTAGACTGCTGATTACTGTCAAAGGATGCTTTTTGGCTTGATGAATGTGTGTCTATGTGTGTGTGTGGAGTCTGCAGAGGGGTTTCTCAACCCAGGATGTTGATGCGAGGGATGAAAGCCACTTTGAGGCTGCAGTACACGGCGAGGAAGGGAAAGCTTCTCCATCCTTTTTCTTTCCTTCAATTTCCCCCCTCTCACTACTTCATCTGGCTCTCTAGTTCTTCTGCTGCTATCTCCTCTTCACCACCTCTCCTCCGCCCTTCTGTTGTTTCCCTATCCAATTTTCCCTATACATCCAGCCCACTCTTCCTCTGGAGCCCTTTTCCCCTGCCGGAGCTGTCTTCATGCCTGCGCTCATCTGTGTCAGCCTCTCTCCGTCCTCCCTGTTTTACTTTTATCCCTTCACTCCTGACCCTGCTCTCTTTTTCCTCCCATGTGAGGCTGGCAGGAGTGAAGGACAAATGCAGCAGCATGATGATTAGACTGAGAAACATTCCCAGAATTTGGGGGATTACAAGCATGAATGTAAAAAGCCTTCGTCCAGCATATCATTCATGTTTCTCTGGGATTTTCCGCCTGAGAATTTCAGTTACACTCAAGTTTATGCAGCGAGTGCGGCTTTAAAAGCACAACACATTTCAGAATGTTGGGCATGGGGTTCAGGTGTGTGCCCAGAGCGATTTTCTGGAATGTTCCTTCAGCCACAGCACATGGCACCTCTGCAGATAGCAAGCCATGTGTGTCTGTTCTTTTGTCACGCTCTTTAAGCTTTGGAAGAAAAGAAAATCTGCGCTGTGTTTGGAAATGAACCTTGGGCTTGAAGTTCCATCAAACAAAAAAATAAATATAAAAATAAAAGGTGAGACTCTACTTGATTGGATAATTCTTTAGATAACCTCCTGACCCCACAGTTGGTGCCGATGCTGTACAACGAGAAGCAGCTAAAAAGAAAGCAAAGTGTGTTTGTATTGATCCTTGTTATTGCGGGGTAGATGGTGTGCAACAGCCCAAATGATCTTAACGAAGAGAATCCTGCTGCCAGTGCTCTTGAGATGAAAACTGAAAAACACATGCATAAGTCCAAAACCACTGCAACTGAGTGAATGTGTTGCAAATTACAACAAGGTGCAGCACCAGGCTGAAACAGCTGCATCAATGGCAAACATGTAACAAATGCACAACCAAGAAAACAGTTTAGGACAGAAAGTTTCGTTGAAGCAAAGAGGCTAAGCCTAGCTCAAGCCAGCTTCAGAGCTCTGATACTTGCGTGTGTTTTCTTCAAGCGATTAAAACTCTTTGTCTCATTATTTTCAAGACAGGACACTAATGAAATGCACTGTAGTTTGCTGAAATATACGAGGTGGGAGAAGAAAGTATTTGTAAATCTTTATTTCTTTTTTATAACTGGCTTTTTGACAGCTAAGATAGACCTCATGTGTAAATGACCACATTTGGTCTTAAAGGTCCCATATTCTGCTCCTTTTCTGAAATTTAATATGGATCATTGATGTCTTCATGAAATGGTAGTAACATGTTTTGGTCCTAAAAGCCAATAAATCAAGCACAGCAGCATTGTTTCCAGGCTCTCATAGCCCCTCTGTTCAGAACGCTCTGATTTAGTGGGCGTGGCCTTCATATGTAAATGAGCCACCACTGATACCGCCCCGCTCATCCGTGTCACTGAGAGCGGCACCACGAGCTCCGAGTGCACAATGTTTAGAAAACAGCGAAGCTAGTTTACCGTAACATTACAGGCTAAAACAACAGGCTAACCGCAGCTCAAGTTAGCATCCTGAAGCTAACACAGAGACAGGGAGGACACTGAGGAAAAGCTCTTACATCTGCTCCGCAGCATACAGCATTTAAAATACTTACATTTCCAGGGTCCGAGGTTTGTTGGCGGGTGGTTGGTAATGCGCCTGGATTCAGGACCAGTCTATAGCCCTCTGTTGTACTGTCCAAAGTTGGAAAAGCAGTCGGCCGTGAAGTGACTAGCACACACATGCACAGTTTTACTGAGTATAGCTGGCACATTTCCTTGATAAATGAACTCTAGCCACTTAGTCTTGTCTTCTTCCGAGATGGGAAGCTTATGCATGGAACTATGTGGCTGTTTACAGCCAAAAACAAAGCAGTGATGGCAGTGATGGCTGCTGGAGCAGCTGCGGGAAAGGGAGTGGGCGGAGAGGGGGTTTGGGGGTATCTGCTCCGGTGGACCAATCAGGTCAGACTTGCTTCTGATTGGTCAAAAAAGGGAATCGCTGACGTCGGCAAATCCCCAAAATCCAAACAGCTCGTTTTAGGTCAGGATTTTACATTCATAAGCACTACTAAGTACAGGTTTTGTCATTAAATATCACACCTTGTGGGCTGGGAGGAAAACCAAAGACCCACAAATTTCAGTAAAAGACTTAATAAAGTGATTTTTGCATAATATGGGACCATGAAAGCGATCAACGCATAAATGTTGCATCAGGTCTAAAGTAAAGGGGTACAGAGAGAGAGAGATTTAAAGTGAGTTCACTCAGGTCCCACAGCTGTAGATTCATCATTACACAGTCATGCCACCCACCTCCACTGGTCTCCTTTTGTCTTAAAGTGAGGAGCAATCTTAGTCAAACTGGCACTGTTTTATGCCACAAATAGTTAACCACAACATAAATGGAGCACAGCCCATGTTCAAAACACAGAAAAAATGGTACTAAAGCACACCGAGCTTCATGGCCAGTATTGTGGGTACATTTTATGCAAGTAAATCAGACTATTCATTGTTGAATGAATCCCAAATAATAAAGATTGCATCAAGGTTGTTTTTCATTACAGTAAACCTTTATTCTTTCCATTACCCCTCATTAACTCACAGACTCTGGCTTTAGCTCATTCATACTCCAGATACACATCAAAGTCCAGCAGCTGCACAAAGCTTTTTCACTCTAAACTATCTTAAGCAGGACTTATTTTCTGTGGATTAAGGGTAATTTAGGACTGTTTCAAACTCATAAATATGGCCAGCTGAGATAAAGGTAGGGCTTTTAAAAACATATTCCTGGAGGAGATTTTAAAAGTTGCAAGGACATTTTAGATTCAATATTCAGAGGAGAAACAGCAACAAAACATGCTTTCCAAAAGGGGTGGGTGTCGTTTTAGGTAGACTCTGTCATGTAGGTCTATACAAGTAAATAAAGTTAAATAAATTGTCATGTAATGATATTGTAGATAAAAGAGAACGTTGTAAATTTCTCTTTATGCAGATGATACCATAAAATATTCCACTGTGTCCTTCCATAGTCAACTACTTCCAAATTACATAGTGAGCATGGTATAGTTTTAACCTGCATTTGTGGATGTGCATTGTCTGTGTGGACACAGAAAATGTTTTAGGAAGTGAATTTGAGACCATGCAGTGATTTACACAACAGATTTATACCTAATTTTGAGTAGTGTTGCCCCAAGGCCCAAAGATCATGGCAATTTATAGTTGGTTTTAGCCTAAGTCCTCTTAAAACAGAGATTTTTGTAGATCCTCTGACATGTAAGTGATAATCATATGCACCCCAAATTTTTAATTGGGTGATGTTCCAGCAATACACAGCTTGTTTTCCCCTGTCCAGACTTTTAGGAACTTACTGCTAGAACCAAATTTTAACATACCCATAATTATATATATATATATATATATATATATATATATATATATATATATATATATATATATATATATATATATATATATATATAATTTCTTTTTTTTCTGAACACAATTTCTTACTGTATTCATTGTTTTTTATTTGTTTTGATTTGCCTTGTATTGCTGTAGTTCATCACAGGTAAACACACCTCAGTCTCAATGGCTGCTTCCAAGATGTGTTTTTAAGTTATTATGAAACAGGCCGAAATTTATGATGATGTCTCTCTATGACCCATAAAATGTAAACAACCATGGTTTCAATATCTGAAACCTCTTGTGACAAGTGACAGTTTTACACAGCTGATACAGTCACTTTCATGTCCCAAGGCAGAGGTTTCCAATCAGTGAATGTGAGAGGAGATCAAGATAAGATGATACACGTGTACAGTCTGCACCTCAGTATGGGGTGCCAAACTCAACTCACACTAAAGGATCCTCACAGACACTTTTCATGAAGGATTAAGATAAAAAAAAAAAAAAAAGTATTCATAAATGCCGCAAAGAAAAACAACTGACAACTCCACCGCTTAAGTAATATGAAATTTTATGGGGTTAATGTTAAAAAAGGGCCCTATAAGGACGACAAGATTACCTGAAAACTCAACATAAGTAGGGTAACAAGGTACGCATTCTTTGTTGACGCAAACAATAGGAAAAACAAGACAAGGCCATGAAAATCAATCAACAGTGATCCAATAATTCTTCAGAGATTTCCCCTTGGACACATCTTAAAGGAGCTGTATCTCATCCTGCATTCAAGCTAAAGCTTGTGTCAATCCCATGTGCTTATACTTGCTCATACCTTGGGCATTATGAGCCTGATTGTAATTCTTCGTCTACTATTTGAAGAGCCCGGCCTGCTTGTTTGCTATCGATTTTATTTACAAGGCTTCTTCTATATTTTACTTGGTGCAAATCAGAGCAATTGTTTCCAAGTGCATGCATGAATCAATGCTTTCCCAGGAGAACTGGGCTGGCGACTGCATGCAGGTCAATACCTCCAATTTATGTTTTAATTACGATGATCTACTAAGTGTTGGGGAGCCCGGCCTTGCTCTCACGACCGGGATCAACGAGCACAACAGCGTGCTTTGTATTGTACATCGAGTTTTACTGTCCACATAGACAGACAGTGGCTTAGATAACATTCTTCACACTGCACTTTGTCTCATTTTTATACTGTATTGAAGGTGTGATGCACAATTTTTTGAGATTTTTTTTTTAATCTAAAAAGGGAGCATTGTAGAAAAAGCTTGAAAGCGCTGCAGTTTTATCCATATATGAGCATTCTGTTGACTTTCAAAAGCCACTAAAATACCAGAGCAGCTCATGATTTGCCATCAATTGTAGCTCAGACAGAGTATAAAAACAACTGCTGCTCTGCTCTGACAGCCTTGTTTGGCAATGTGGCTCCAGACTGGATTTTATACCCCCTTACCCCCTCCATGTTTGTTCTGTGCTGTTTTTTGTTTGGCACAGTCGTATATCATTTGATCGCTTGCCATTAGAGGTGATTGCTTAACTCAGTACGCCATATAAGTGGCTTCTGGCAGGCCTGAAAGCCATAAATTTTATTGACTCCTGTAATTAGGACAGATCAATAAAAGGCAGTTTCTTTCACTGCTTCCAGAGGACTGTAGTGCTTGGTGCACTTTTCTGGGCTTTGCCTCCATTGCTGCCACTCAATACAGTGACGTATAAGAGCTGTGGAAAGCCGGATAGAGCATTTTTATGGTTTATTTTACAAACATACATATAGAACACAACAGCTTTTACTGTATCTATCACACATTGAGAAGAAAACAATGCCATTTCCTCAAAAAAGCAACCACCAGGGTTCCATTCTGCTCTGATATTTCCTTCCATGATGATTTGTTGCTGTTGTTTCGTGTTACGCCATTTGCAGATGCTCCACCAGTAATACCTATTATAATACAGTAGGAAAACGGCCCCATAGTGTGTTGCTGTCAGGCCTCTTAAGTTGATAGCTGTGTCTTTGCACACTGCGGGAAGAATCCCTTTCTGTCAAACAACAGCTGGCGAAGACAAGATGATGCGGAGGGCCACGGACGAGTGAGCCATCAAACCTCCGTCTCTGACAGGAATTTGGCAAGCCGCGTTTCATAAGAGTCTGTCTTACTCTGCCCTGCTTTTATGGTGCATGAATCAATGATAATTGTGTCGTGTTGCAGCCTGAATAGTGGAAGTATCCCCCTGTGCAGCTACAGTCAAAAAAGAGGGGGTGGTGTGGAAGGAGGGAGGGATGGATCAAGGAATACCCAGAAATTAGCATGAATGGAATGAATCACGGTTCCCCTGGGATTATGATTCATTAGCTGGAAAATGTTCAGTGCAGGAGGCATTGGCAGCGCAGAGCCAATACAGCTAATATAAATTATAAGGAGTGATGAAAAGTGAGGTTACCCCGTACGGATGACGCATGCTTTTGTTGACTTGAGTTCAAAGACGAGATGTGAGAAGTAGAGAATCTATAAGCTGCTCTATGATCCAGGCAGGTGTAGAGGGCAAATGAAAAATTCCCTTTGGAGACTTTTTTGTTATTTTCTTTGTATTTTACTTAAGCTGTGTGGAAAATGTTGCAAATGCTGTTAAGATTTGATCAAACATGCTTCTCAAAAGCTTTCAAGCAAACTGTGAGACCAAATCAAAGCCCAACAACCTTATCCTCAGCTCCATCAGGGCCTAATTCCAAACCAAACCAAGCCCCCATTCTCCTTTCCCTTATCCCCTCTGAAAAGCTCAGTGATTAGAAGTAGACTTAAAGTCGACTATAGCACCCCCCTCCCTACCTCACCGAACACCTTCCCAGCCAGGGCCGCCTTGAATCCCCAAAAGCCTCGGCCAGTTTATCTGTGGGATCAGAAAGTCTCCCCGCCTCTCCACGTCAAACAGCGAGCCCAATGTGCTCCGAGGCCTTTCGGTGTAATCTCTGTGGCTGTCGACAGATCTAGCGAGGGGTCAGCTGTGATAACAGGATCACTCAGGTGGAGACAGGGGAAGGGGGGACTGCTAAAGAAAGGGACAGAAGCTAGAAAGAGAGAAATGTGGGAGAGTGCAAGGTGAGTTTGGAGCTGGCAGTTCAGGAGAGGGAGAAGCAGATGCAAAGCCTTGGCATGGAGCTAAGAGTTACATGCCCACACATGAACTCGTCTGCGTGCCAAAGTAAACTACCCCAACTGATTTTTGTAGGCGGTAGCTAAGGCTGGAAAAACATATCCCTCAAAACAATTTTTATCTAATTGTTAGAGTTGGCAGGTTCCACGATTTGAGAATGCAAAAATAATATGGTTTGAGGCCAACCCTTAGAGCACACCATACTGATCAAAATCTGACACACAGAAGCAGAATTTCCTGATGCATCTTTAGCTTTTGAACCAGACAAAAATCTTGATGAGCAATGGCCAGCAGCAGTGTGATAATCCAGTTTGTCATCACATAGGCAACACTTTTAATGTCCACCAGGTGAGATGGTAAGGTCATTCAGGACAATAAGTGTAACTATTAGGAAGTATGCTGAGTGTTTGCTAGTTTTGGTGGTTATAGGGTGCTGGTGTGATTGGGTTTTTATCACTTGAGTCAGAGTAAAGCTATAGTCCTGTGCATCAGGAATAAATGTGCACTGAGACTGTCTAAATGTCTTCATCCCCTCTCCTGGGACTACTCTGAAGGTGTCTTAAGCCCTGTTTCCACCAAGTGGTTCACTTTGATTTGTCTCAACATGGCACGCATTTTAGAGCATTTTCGCTGACTTATCCCAGGACAAACCCCCAAATAACCAAGACGAGCCGTCCCACTTTTTGGGACCGATCTGATCCTGGAGGGTGGAACTACAACACTGCAGACCGCCCACAGCAGCTGTATTTCTCCACGCAGCACACAGTCTTCTCTGAAACAAGGCTTGATTGTTCTTTGTAATTAAGGCCCACATAGAAATCACAAAGAAAACAAATTGCTGGATGTCTCCCATTGCTGCTCTTTGTTTACTGCGTCAAATTTTCCTTCTTCATTGGATTTATTAGCAGAGAACACTGTGTCATGCTGCTATGGTGTCACGCTGTTGTTTAACAGATGCAGCTATCGGCACCTGGCTTACACACCACCCACCACAAGGGGGCACAGCTGGCTGTGGAAATGCAAACAGGACCAGGCTTAACCAAGCCAACCCGTGCCAAACCGCACTGGTCCAAAACAGACTGCTTGGTAGAAACAGGATCCACAGACCCACTACCAACTCTATCAATCAGAATTTCAGCTTGGCTAAAAACTTGGACCCAAGGGTTGATTCATTTTTAGGTTGACAGCTAAAATATGGATGCGTCTGCAGTGCGTCTCCGCTCCATCACGGCAAACAAATCAAATAGGTTTCATTCAAATCAATGAGTCAACTTAAACCAGATCCATTCTGTTGCAGTACATCTGTGAGGCTGGTCCGTCATGTTGCATTGTTATACGCGTGAGGCATAAATTCAGCGTAGGGAAGATCAAGCTGGACGGGAAGTTGTGACTGGAAACTACCTAAAAACATCCAGTGACTTTCAAAATAAAACAAACCGTGTCAAAATCAGTTAGCATTTAGCTTGACTTTGATAACAAACGGACATAATGAGTGGAAACAGACCAGGAGTCAACAGGTTTGAGGTTTTACAGCCCAACATGAATGAAGAGAGACTTATCAATGGAGTGGGAACTCCTCATTCTTTGACTCCAGCTGTCTATCAGTCACGCTGCTTGTTGGACTGAACACACAGCCAGTGTAAGTTGACGAATGCAGTCAAGACTCAGTGCAATGGAGCCACAATGGAGTCGCAATGCAGACATATCTGGTGTATTTCAGGCATGACATTAGTATTAAGTAAAATTTCATATTAAGCCAATCAGAGCCAGAGTTCAGGTAGGTGGGTGTTGTTACAAACCTCAAAGCACCACAAAAAGCCACAAGAGAATCAGACATGCAACAATGGAGAGTCCAGAGTGGTCTGTAAAGCGAGGCAAGAACATATACGTGAAGTGAACTCATACTAGTAGAAGACAGTTTTCGAATAGGGGTCCACGTATGTGACTACTGAGCTCTTAGGAGTGAATACAAAAATAGAACAAGGAACTCTTGTACTGTAAAAAACAGAGAAGTTGAGCAGCACCATTAGCACTGGAATGGACCAAAATAAACTTCTGCTTGGAGAAATATAATTGTGTTCCAACTATTACAGTGGAAATAATGGAAAATTCGATACTGGGTTACAAACGGAGCCCTATTTGGCATGGCTGGATGCCTGACGGAGCAGCGAGGCGCCCTGACAGAGCTACTTTAGCCTGTCTCGCCCGGTCTGCCTCTTGCTGAATCCACTAGTACTCTGACCTGGCATCTTATTAAAACTGCCATCAGCCATAGGGAAGGGGGGAAAAGGAGCAGCAGTGGACATAAATAGTGGAAATAAATGGAGAAAGTGAAAGGTCATAGAAAAGTGACAAGCTACAGTATCAATTTTCCGCTTGGGCATCCATTTGACACACATAAGCCATTACTTACGCCCTTTCAAACATGCTAGAATATAAGTTTTACAAACATATTTTGTATGCAAACAGACACGCCAACATTCATAGACTTTCTCTCTGCCTCTCTCTGACACACACACGCTGAGAGGCAGCATGGTAGGCAGTGACACAAAGCTAATGCCTTGTCACACAGGCTGTCAGCAGATTAGCCAGTGGATTACACCCCAGCCATTAGATGTGCACAGAGCGAAAGGCCACAAACATGGCAGAGAGGGAGAGAGGAAAGGAGGAGAGGAGGGGAGAGAAGAGTGAGGCTGGCAGTGATTGGGCATGTTCTGTATGGGAGAGGTGGAAAAAGTTAAAAGAGATGGAGGGAGGAAAAAAGGACGGCTGGTTAAGTAGTGCATAAGAAGAAGTCAGAGTGACACGAAGGATATGATGAAGAGGAAGATATAAAGATAGGAAAAAAAGAGGGATGGGGTCAGGAAAATTTGAAGCTGGGGCAGAGGTAACAAGATAATCAGATAGGGGAGGAAGGGAACGTAATAACCACAAAAAGGAGTCGGGAGAGAAATCAAGGAAGAGGAGAAAAGATGAGTTTTGCTGTGCTCAAGTGGAAAAAAGGCAAAGCAAATGGATAAGAAGAGTAGAAGGATAGAAGGAAAAAGAGGATGCTTGAAAAACAGAAATAGGAGGAAAAGAGAGGAGACAGGGATGGAAATTTAAAAAAAAAAACAAGTGCAGAGATAAGAAGGAAGAGATGGGATGTGAAGCATCAAGAGAAGAGGATGATGAATACTCTGCAGTGTATTACATACACACAGCGGCATAGACAAAAGAAATAGACAGTTAGGAGTGAAAGATGAAGAGTCTGACAGGGAAAACATAAGGATGGGTTGAGTGAAGGACAATGGGACAAACCAATACCTTCTAACACCCTGCTCTTCAAACAGCTGCAGCTGGTTGCTAACACAAGCTTTAAAACAGTGCCACTCAAGTTAGCAACATGCTACATCCTGTCAGACAGTCAACTAAAGCAGTATATGTATGTGTATGTTAAGAGCTATGACACAGACACCAAACTAAAGCACACCAGTTTTCACTTTTCATGTATGGTCATTTCTGGAGTGGGTATCATTTTGTCCACAGGGGGGCGCAATAATTATCACAACATTTCTCACAGGAGCTTTAACAAAATTGTTTTTGGGTTTGAAAGGTCAGAAACTGAAGCATGTCTAATAACTATTAATCAGTCTTCAAATCATAAGCCTCATAGCACATTTGTCTCAATAAAAGAAATTTGAATAAAATATATTAACAAAAACAACAATAATAAAAATAATTTAATATATATATAAACCTCATAACATTGTGTTAAAAATAGTCAAAAATAAATAAATAAATGAATAAGTAAATATTGCATAAAAATGTGTTTTTCTTCTTGTCTCAAACTTCAAAATATGATTTGGTCAGTAATGCTACGAGGCTAACACATAGCTACATCACCACACAATCTCCATCTGTATCCCCATAATCTGACTAATAATAACAATTTATCAAATTGCATTGCACTCTGTTTAACAAATTGACACTGTTTATTTATTAACGCATATCCACTTTTAAAATCTTGCAAAAATTCAAGATAACTCGGTTATAATTACTGCCAGCACAAACTGCAGTCTCCAGGCCTCATGAGAGACTTTAAAAGACACGCTGTTACTCGTCAAATGTGGACACATTGCTCCCTGCGACGTTACTTACTGCAGATGGCAGCAATGATGACAGCAGTATGAGAAAGTTTTCAAGCACTTATCTGTTCAACTTTTAACACAACACTTTTGTACTACCATCTGCCGAGTAGAAAGAAAGAAAGAAAGAAGGAAAGAAAGAAAGAAAGAAAGAAAGAAAGAAAGAAAGAAAGAAAGAAAGAAAGAAAGAAAGAAAGAAAGAAAGAAAAACAACTACTTCCTGCATACAAGATAATATCAGGCTGAGTGTTTTGTGCTTTTTCAATCAGTCTGGTTTCTCATGGCGAGTGTCAGGCCTTCTCAGTTGGTGTTTCATTTTATGATAATCTCCTCCGATGCCTCTACCTTCACCACCTACAGTCTTCTCCTAACACAAAACCACTTTGTGGATGTAATGACACGTAATTGTCTGCTGAATTTGCCTGTATGGAGCTTCATTCCAGCTGGTGTTTGCGCAAAAATGGAAGGGGGAAGATGTCAAGCTAACAAGGGCTAATGGGAAATTCTGATACCCTTTCAGAGTGGCAATTGTGCCGAGAAATGCCATGAGAAGCATGTCATTCTGTGTTCACACAGAAAGTGTGTGGTTAGTGTGTAAATTGCGTGTTGTATACCTTTGAGAACACAGCGGTATCACCAGTGATTATTCTTGAGGTGAGAAATGCTTTGAATGTGTGGGTATGCATGATCTGTGTTCTGACATTCGTGCGTGCATTATTGTGTTCAAGTATGCATACATGAGAGTATGTGTGTGTGTGTGTGTGTTTGACAGTCAGTCTGATGTCATTCAGGGCGCTTTAGCTGGTTGAGTGATTTGAATGTGTGCTGCAGAATGAGCCGAGTCTCAGAAGTGCCGGAGGGAGATTGAAGGGAGGTTTGGGTAGTGGGGGGCCGACTAAATGTGTGAATCCCCGCGGGAGATTTTAGACTGTTTATTATGATAAGCCTGCGTGCGCACACATCCGCCACAAGTGCACACATAACCTTGTGTGCGCACACATGTAAGGAAGGAAATAAAGACAAACAGAGAAAGAAAGAAAGAGACACGATTCACTTCGCACAGTGATAGGCTCGTAGTTCACAACCCATAAAAGCTAATTCCACACTAGCCTATCCATAGCCATCTCATGTGGGAGCTATTCCACCTTTCAAACCCTCCTCTCACTTAAAGCAGGCCCAGATGTAAGTCAAGGGGCTGCTTTGGATTAGCCAGAGAGGAAAACTCATTTCCTTTGCCTTTTTACGAGCATTTAATTTGAAACAATTAAGATATTACGGTGCCGCGGATTCACTACACAGAGTGACAGCTGGGAGCAATCCCATAAACCCCTGAGCCAGTGAATGAGGCACCTTGCTACTCTTTCTCTCCTCCTCCTCCCCCTTCTCCTCCATCTCCTCTCTCTGTGTTTTCATTCAAGCATTCAGCTTTAGGCTCTGCTGAGGTGAGTGTGCTACCTTAGCCTCAGCTGAGTTCTCACCACGATCGACAATTACTTCAGCAGCTCATAAATGCACCAGTTGGCTGATGATGGAATGGCCTAATTTCCCAAGACTAAGAGGGAGGAAGTGGGCGCAGAGAATGTTTACCTTCTGGATGGCTTTTATTGTGTTACTGGATTTACGGCACAAGTTGTGTGACTCATCTTTAGAGATGCAAACTAGGGGGCAGCAAATGGCAAGCTTGGATTGCGAACGCTGTACTCTGTGCATGTTTTCCGTAGAAACTTCAGGGTGCATCTGAACTGGAGCACCAGTGCGACGTCACGCAGGTGTTTATTTGTGGATCACAATGGCTCACGTGTTGGTGACCTGTCTGTCCTTTACTCAAAAAGCTTCTGAATCCAAGCCCGCTTTGTCAGCACCTAACCATCAATTCACAGCCCTCCTCCTCCTCCTCTTCCTACCTTCCACACTGGCATGGGAGGGCATTGGAGGTGTGAAATTGATGAAGGTGCGCTTGTGAAAATGTCAGCGGGACATCACTGGCCAGAGAAAGAGAAAAATACAGAGAGGGGGAGTAGGGGAGAGAGTATATTTTGGGGCGGAGGGGGTGTCAAACGCTGCTTTTCATGAACACTGAACTGTAAAATGGAGGACCTGGCCAAACAATGGCCGTGATCAATCGGCTATGGTGAGAGGCTTCTCGTAAACGCCCGATGCCAGCCTGAAAGAGAGAAAGGGAAAGAAAGAGACAGTAACAGAGAGACATGGGCAGAGATGAGGTGTGTGTCAGTATCAGTTTGGGGAAGGGAAATCAGGGAGGTAGAGAGCAGAAGGGGTAGATGTAGAGACGGAGTGAGACAATGGACAAATAAGAGCCCAAAGTAGGATAAGATGACGGCAGGAGAAGGTAAAAAGGCTTTTAGAGTGGAGGGGGAGGTTTAAATAAATGAAAGGATGATGACAAGAGTGGAGGAAGATAGGGGAGAGATAAACAGAGAGTAAAAGCAGGAGAGCATGGTTTTTGTCTAGATGCACCTTTTTGAAATCAGGTTCCAGCTTTTACAACAATCGGGACTTTGTTTATTTGAAGTGGGAGTGTGACGTATGACCATAAAGTTGACTCAGACCCATGATCTAACTAGAAACACACTCAGAGATGATGATTGTCACGCAACACTTCAGTCCTACTTTAATGTTATACTCCCTTTCAGCAGACTGTCTGCTACAATTTAGTGTTAGTTGCAGGTTTGTCCGATAATTTGTTACCTGACAGTGTTGAAAATTATGATGACCCAGTTCATATTTCATATTCCAGATCTTAGTATTCAGAATATTGCCAAGATCTGGATCATACTTTTACATCCATCAGAAATTATGCTGAACTTGTCTTGTATCGTATGCAAAGCAATCCGACCATTTATTGTGGAGTTATATACACATATGGTGAAAACAGCCCTATCTCACACTAATAATGAATCCTTTAAAAAAATCCTAGATTCAGATGGTGATCCGGATCACCTCCAAAATGTTATCACTTCTTCCTTATCCCATTCTGCATATTTCCTGAAAATTTCATCAAGATCCGTTTGTTACTTTTTGGGTTATGTTGTTCACAGACAAACTCCCAAAAACATAACCTCCTTGGTGAAACTAAATATGTCTTCATTGATTAAGAGCTTTTATAATGTGTTATTGCCCACGTAATTTCAAATGTACCCTTGGTGCCGCACTGGTATGGCTTAGTTGATTAGCAAAGTGTCAGTACGGATTCTACAGTCCCCTCTATAGGAGAGCAGTTAATCTCAAGTTGTTTCAAATGGTTAATTAGCGTTCACCTAAACATTAGCCCGTACATTTTAATTGGTGTTGATTACTTTAATGATCATGAACTAGTCCAGCTATTGAATCAATACAAAAATACATGTGAGCCCATGGTGCTCACGCGTCACATGCTTTGTCTTCCTGAATGTTTTGCATTAGCATGAAAGCAACCTATATTAGAACTCAAAAAGCAGAACAGCTGATGCATCTATTAGTATCCATGGTGATAGATGCCATTACCGTACAGAGGAGAGTGAAGAAGGAGCCTGACAGTTTCTCTGCTCTTATTTACCCTCCATTTTAAACATGCTAGCCCTCTAAAGCCATAATTTCATGCTGATTGAAAATCAAAGAGGTAGTAGGGCTCGGGCCAGTTTTGGGATGGAGGTATTTAGCTCTTGAACTCACCCCGCCTCCAATCCCAGCTTCATGCATGCTCACAGCCTGATGCCCACTCAATGAGTGCTTCCTACAGCGAGCTCACAGTGCACAACTCACACATCCAGGTGCAAATTCACACAGTTTCACAGGACAGATGTCCAGAGCGAGGTTCCACAGAGGGACCCAGTCAGGCAGGAGTTGACTCAATCTGTCTAAACCTGTTTTCCTCTCCTCTGCCTCTCTCTCTTTGTCTCTGAGCGCAGGCTGCTGCGCACCATGGCTGCTCACACCATCCCAGTTGATCTCTTAATGGACCTAATTGCTTTTCAGCTCATTGCACCCCATGCCAACACTAAGCTAAATCAAACCGAGGTCCCGTCCGCAAGCCTCACCGTGAATCTGAATCGGCTTGACATCATAATAAGGTGATATTGACTACTCATGACTCAGCACTTTCAGAAGAGATGAGCAAGCGCGAGCCTCTCGTCAAAGCTCGCCCCCTGACAGGCCGAGCTGCCTGGGTCATGGATGAGTTCAAGTTGCCCTCCTTAGGAGTGCAGCTCGTTGTGTTCATATTGGCAGCATGCTTGTGATGGTGGCCGTGGCAGAACATATATTATGTAATGTTGCACTCTGAGCCAAAGAGCTAATTTCCAAACTTGATAATGTGGGTTTTTGTTGCACTAACCAAGTCAGTATGCCATAGACATCACTGTTTTCCTTGGTCCTTTTGGTTTAGAGTAATGTTTTGATTTTCATAAACATCATCTCTATTTTTTCTTAGTTAACTGTAGAATATTGCAATATATTACAATACTGTGATATTGTGATACATCGTGATATTATTGTATTGTGACCTAAGTATTGTGATACGTATCATATCGAGAGGTTCTTGCCAATACCCATCCCTACTAAATGCCCAACTTAACTCTGTTTCACTTGCTAGGTTAAGAAAAAGTTAGCCAGAGTCAGCTTTTCTAACCACTATTACATTGCTTCTTGCCTTGGAAACCAATGTACAATATATCGCGCTGAGACTACAACCATGTACATACAGTAAATGTGCATCACAGACAAGTTATCAAGCCATGCCATTAAAATGTACTCTTATGTTAGGATTAACAATAAAACAAGCTAGTTTAAAAAATAAAGTTTCTTTGAAAATGTGACAGGTTACTTTGTTACTTGTGTAAATAAAAAACATGATTTGACACAGAAAATGTTATAAAACTTTAATCTTCTTAGACTGCGGCTTGATGGTGATAAGTGTTTTGATTTCTGAGTAGCAGCAGGATGCTGCAGTAGCAGAAAGTACCTCCATTCATCTGCATCCAACCTAATGACAGCCGTGACACGCAATTAGCTATGTAGATATAGTCTCTCTTCCAGATGATAGTCTGGTTTGTTTTTAGGTTATGTAGAGAAACAAGTGTTTAATTGAAGCTGTTTCATAAGCACTTAAGGTCTCTTCTCAGTATGTTTATGCTAAAAACATTTGAATCAGATGTGATTGAACTTCACAAGCATGCCTCTGATGACGCAGATCAGCATCGTGATGATGCGAGTGTAAAGCTTTGAATAGCTAAAGCTGTTTCCCCTCTTTTTTTTCTGACTTTGACTGCTCATTTGGGCATTAACATTTGATGTTACAGCAAATGCAGCGCCAGAACTCTCAGGGTTCATACCTATTTTCATCTCAGTGTGTGCACTAGTCGTCATTACACAACCACGCTGTGTCCAGGTAACTCTCTATGGGGATCATCTGGAAACACAAATAAGGTTAATTTAATAACTTGGCTTGGGGATGTGCTGAGGAGTGTTCTGCCTTTAGGGGGAACATGTCGTACAGCTGTCATTGTTTCCAACTTATGTAGGTCACTGAGTGAATTATAGATGTTATCACTGATTGTGTAAGGGCTCTGCATACAGCTGCCTGGCATCGGACCAATAATCTGAACCACTTCCAGGCTATCATGTTCATAATTATGACAACCATTGCCGGTCTAAGGCTTACAATAACAAAATAATTTCCTATACATCATAAAATCTTGTGTTTACTCTCTGATGAACTTTGCAACTCTTAAATCCTCGGATTACGACTTTAAGTTAATTGCTCGTGAAAGCGTGACGGTGTGCTCAGCCATCCATCATGTGTGACAGAATCTATGGAGTAGAGGTATTAAATGTCTCAGCCAAGGACTACAGTTTGGTGTTGGTTTACATTTTTCCTGCCTTGGAGTTGTGTGTAATATCACCTTGGCATTTGTCACTCTCACCCCCCGCCCACCACCGTTCCTTCCCTCTCTTGACTGCTTGGGCAGCGGCCATAAACAAGTCAATCTCAACACATTGGATTAGATTTATCCGCTTAAGATAGATTGTCATCCCAAGGAGCGCAGGTCTCGCTTGATGGGGAAATTAATTTTACGATGACTGGTTTACTTGATCAGGGTTGCAGGGGGAAGGTGGGGACTGTAAATGTATCAACTCTGGGGCGCGAGAGCAGGAAAACAACAATCCTTGTTTTCCTGATTCAGATAAGTTGTGCCTCCTCTCCGCTGTATTATACACCGTGTTGTCTTTGGGTCGCAGAATCTGGAGTAACGACTCGACTGACAGTCATTTGTAAAGTGATGGCAGCTTGTCAAGGGTGAAAGGGCCCACAGCTGCTGTGACAGGAAGATTGACAGGGAGAGATATTGTGCTTTCACGTCTGTTTGTCTGGCATGAAAATGAGCAATTGACGGTTTTGTATGCAGAAATATAAATAGTCTCTTTGATAAAAAAGTACAGTGCAACAGATCTGGACTTGAAAAGCTCCAAAAGAAGAATCCTTTAAAAAGTTGTCAGACCTCTCAAAACTGAAGTGTTCAACTCACACATGAGTTATGGGATTGAGTTACAATGGAAACTACCTCGGCCTATTGTGCAACAATCGCCAGTCTGAACCTATTCCTTTAAAAATTCTGACAAGCATCACTTTAATGCCTTTTCAAACATACTAAAGGTTTTTCTTTTGCAATTTAAATTGAAGCTTGATTGATTTTCTATCTGGATGTGAACCAGGTGTTTTAAAGATGAAACAAAATAGAGAAGTGCAACTTCAAGACATCTGAGAACAACATTGCAACATGACAATGAAATCTTCCCAGTTTTTGTGAGTGTTTTTATTTACAAAGTAGCATGAATACTTTACAATCAGGCTGTCAAGAACTCAGCATGTGTCTGAGAGCATTTTACAGGAATGCAGAGCTGTAGCAGCAACAAAAACAAAAGTTAGCTGGCTGTTGAATTACATATCTTACATGGTAATACTCGGATCCTTTGATTTTCAATAAGTTGAGGTTTGAAGCACCGTTACCCCAAATATTTTTAACAGTTGAAGTAAATCAAGTAGGTTATGAGAAAATTGAAGTATTCAATGAAAGTTTGACCAAAGGATAGTACAAACAGTGGCTGCTACTGGTCAGTCAAGGAGGGGAAGCTCATTTTTTACATTGCCTACATCATACATTTGTTTATTTATTTATTTAAACGTAAATTCTACCCTCTGTCCCATTTCAGGAAAATGATCTGTGACCCTGTCGTACCAACCAGGTGTTTTTTCCAGGGATGTTGCCAGCGTTCTCTCAATGGCCAGCAGAGCTAGACTGCTTAAATGGCCTTGGCCCATTGTGTTGCGTGCGTAAGACTTCAGCCGCTTTGAACAGGAGTAGCTCCTCTCTGCAGAAGATGCTCCAATGGAGGGTTATACTTCAAGATCGCTGACTGGCTCATTTCACTGTTGATCAAAAAAGGATTCAGCCTCAGACAGATCATCTAATCATGCAGAAGCCCAGCGTCCAGGCCAGCCCACTGTCTCACAGACCCCCAGAGACGCTGAGCGTCCGATGGGCGGGACAAAGCCCAGCGTTTATCCAATGATCGTCCAGTTTCCACAGTGGAACAACCCACTCTATGCTTCCCCACTGAAGTCAGAAGACGCTCAGCGTCCGACTGTGTTAAAGCGCTGAGACGCTGCGGGGATGAATGAAAAGGAGGTCGATACCAGTTACCTGTGATAGGTAGCTGATTCTGAACAAAGATGAAGGAATTCTAGTGCATATTTTGTCAATGAAATGTGCACACAGCAGTACATATCACCACTTTTTTGGGAACATTTTAGGGGTAGCTGAGCTTCCTTTGCAGTCTTAGAGCAATTGCCACTGAGTACAAAATATAGCTTGCTTGTCATCAAACTTTGTTAAATCTCAGCCAAAGATGCGCATAAAGGTCTGGACCATCACTTTTAATACATTTTATTCCAAAACACAAACTAAAACCTCTTTCATTAGTTTGAAGAGTGCAGGGCATCTTGAAACCAGAGGGCTTTATCCTCGGTTGAACATTTTTTTGTGTGATTTTGAAGCTGGAGCGCTGTCTGTGCTAGAGAAGAGGTTCACATAATATCAACATTTATATCCTCTGGGGATCATAAATGCCTGTTAAGTCTCTGTAGCAGTTCATCTGACAGTTGCCAAGACACTTCAAGTTTTAAGTTTCAAGTTTCATCATTCCTTCTAAAACAGACAAATATTTGGACTAGATTTGGTGGCTATTAATCAAGAAGTGTTAAATGAAAGATCTCCAAACATTTCATTGGGAAGAGCAAAAAAAGTAATAAAAAGCTTCATTTAAAAGTTTGGAATGCCGCAGGGGTCTAATCAGAAAATTTTTCCTCTGAAGACCAGTAATATCTGTTCTATCCAAACATCAGATTTATGCGAAGATATTTCCCAGGATAAGTTAAATTTCCACTAGCTTTTGGCACAAATAGAAATATCAAGCAGTAATAATGTGTATGTGCTCATTCTCCACAAACTTTTATTGCATCCATTCTTCAGGTGCAAAGATTTTGATGCTTAACATGACTTCAAAGAACACAAATGTTCATGGTGTAAGAGAAATGTATCCTCTACCGTCATTACTGACATAAAACTCAGTTTGTTATTATAAGGCAAAAAGGTCACACATTGATAAATAAAACAACTGTAAGTGTATGATGTGAACAAATACATTCAGTCCAAAAATATGTCATTATCCGATGTTAATGTCTTTGTAAAGGAAGAATCAACAGGGGTCCCCACAGATTTACTGTGTAGGTAGGTAAACAGAGAAACACATACATCAAAAGACTTGCCTACATTATTCATCCAAAGCAAACACATATAACCTTTAGCATCCTTAGCTCCATTTGCATCGCATTTACATAGTAAATGTCAATCACTGCTCCACTTTGCATGACCCCGCACACGTATGAATGTAAACATACCTGAGGCAATATATCAACTGTTGGATCACATAATGGTAATGTGTTGTCATTGTCCTACAACAGTGAAAACATTTCCAGAGAGGAATAGCTTTCACACTGTCAGGAATAATGATAGAGAAACTGTCTTAGGCTAGCTTCCAGGTTTTCTCCATCTTGGATCCTTCTTATTGAAGGACAGTTGGTTTATGGACTACGGTGTCCTATAAGGCGACAAAGTTCAGTTATGATAGGCCGGCATGGCAAGCTCTTAATAAATCTTAGCTGTTCCTTCATTTATCAACAAGTGCTGCTGTACAACTACTATAGCTGGTGCCAAGAATTTAAAAGCACAAGGTTAGATGCAGAGCAGAATAATAAATCTAACTACTGCCATTCAGTTATGTCTAAAAATCATAAATACTGGTGAGGGATTTGGAAGATATAAGTAGCTCCCTTCACTCTGATTATGTGCTTTTAAAACAGAGAAATGAGGCTAATCAACCAAAATATTCATAGTTTGGATTTTCTGGGGATGGCGTAACTTTTTTCACAAGCATTCCAACCTTCAGCCCGTACTGGTAAACAATAACATCTTCCAAATAATCAGTAACAGTCAGATAATCAGACATCTGTGATTTTCAGTACATTCTGCCGCTAGACACAACCAGCCATAACTCCCACAATGCTCTCTGTTAGCCAGCAGTCAAGGGCAACAGTTCACATAACAGTAATTTCATCAAGTTTCTCTATTGTTCATTGTCATAGACAGAAAAAAAACACTTTCTTTTTGGTTAATAAATCTACATGTGAAGGCTGGATCAGACTGTGTGTTGAGGAAACGGAGCAGGGTGTAATTTGCAGGTATAAATCAGCATCAGCGTTGCTCAATCAGATACACGACATGTCTGAGAGCAGGTAAGAAAACAGATCTGCTGAGTGCGGTAGTCTGTCTCTCTGTCTTCAGATGCGCTATTGTTGGATGCTAGATGTTTGTGACTGCGGGGCAAGGTTGTTCATCAGAAGGAAGGTTTGGGTTGCTGCCACAAAAGCAACTTTTCTCAAAACACAATTGGTCATAGTCATCTGTCTCCGGGGGCCATAGCTGTTATTTTTCTGTAGCTCTACATCAGAAGGCTGTGCACTTGATGGTGTTATCACAAGCAGTATTATCCCTTTAAGCACTGTTTTGCACCCGTACAGTGTCAGACATGACTGTCCTGGAATGATTACTAGATATGTTTGTTCATTACACAAGGTGAAAGAGGTTATTGCTGGACTTGTTGCTCAAACTGGCTGACCTTGAACATAGCAAAGTAAGTAAATTCAGCTCTTTACATGAAAGAAATGCTTTGTTAAATCATCAACAATACAGAGACAATGTGCCTTCAACAAAAGGAAGCCATGTGCTTACATTTAAGAGTCTGACAAAATCAATACAATATACCTACAGAGGCTTTAAGAGTGTTAAGAGCTGTTCATGGTGAGTTTGCAGGGGCTTTATTGAGCATGATGGCAGTTTTTGAGGAATATGGGCTAACACTCACCTTAACATGCAGTTTTATGAACGTCAGGCGCCAGAATCAGGTAACTTTAAATTAAAATAGTGTTTTGAAATATGGTTCACTCGTAACCAGTAGATCCAAAACAGGGTTGGTTGACGGGGGTGGCAGCTTGAGGCACCACCAGCACAGAAAGTTTGATCAGGACTCGGTAATTCATCTACATTGCAACAGGCTTCCAAAGTTTTTTTTTTAAGACACCTTTTGCACTTACTTAAATTGTTAATGCATTTATTACACAACTATTACAGACATGCAAATATTTCAGACAGACAACACAGAGGGGGCATCAGCCTTTCAGAAACAGTGGAATAAAAAAGTTGCAAATGTCATGTTAGTATTTTTTTTTTTTAAAGGAAAAAAAAAGTAAACTTGGTGGGTTGCAGTTTTGACCCAGGAGCTGAGTTGCATGCTCCCATATGGAGAAGCTGTGGTCCTCCAGCAGGTGGCCTGGGTTGCACTTCAACCTGTCCACCCTTTTCCCACATGTCACTCCCTATTTCTTGCTGCTTTCCTGGTCTGAATAAACGCAAAGTCCAGGAAATCCATCAGTCTCTGAAGATGTCTATTTAGAATTATAACTTTATTCTCTTGTTACTTTCAAATAAAATCAGAATTAACAGAAGTAAAAACATAACTTAATGTTCACAAATTTACTGCTTATTATCATAGGAGGAAAAGAGAGGGTCTGAATTAATTATATTTATTTGTTTGTGCTTAAACCTCTGCATGTCAGCACCTCAGCTGCCAGACAAAGAAAGTTCAGATGCCTATGGCACTGTCAGTGTTTAATCAGTATAATGTAATCATGGGTAATTTTTTCTACAATATAATCATCAACTTCATGATGTGTTCAATGACAATGCTTTTTCACACTTTTTATAATTCAAAATAAAAAGTGTGTTTTTCAAAATAAATTTATGATTGATTTATTAAAAATTGCATTCGGCAACTCACTTAATTCCACATTTTGGTTATTCACTTGGCTATCTGCACATTTGTTACACTCATGACAGGGGAAAAGGATGATGGATAATTTGAGTGAAGTTTTCAGTTTTGTATCGCTCCTTACAGTACAGCCCTCTGAAATACCGAGGGTTTGCTATCCCCTGTCATTATGACAAAACTGCAAACTGTGAAATAACCAACAGCTCGGCAACACACATGCACTCATATTCACAGTGCAACTGAAAATAATTACCGAGTCAGACCCAAACACTCACCCACGCACTCACACACACCCACGCCTCTCTTAAACACAAATGTCTCCCTGAAATAGCCGCGTCCAAGTGTACATTCCTGCAGTGGACTTCGGGGGAAAGTTGATCCAGGAGAGTTGGGAAAGTGGGACCTCGTTGAGTGACGTCACCCCTCCTACACACACCTCTCTCTCTCCCTCTCGCTGCCTCTCTTTCAGTCTCCAGTTTTTCACTGCCTGAGGTTTCAGTCCGTGCGCGGGTCTCGGCAAAGAGAGAAACAGACAGACAGACGGACGGACTGACACAGACAGAGAGAAGGAGAGAGAGAAGGAGAGAAGGAGACAGAGTGAGTGAGCGAGGGAGTGAGAGAAGGAGAGGGGCTGTGTGTCCCAGCCACACCGCACTCTTCAAACACAACCACAGTCTCGCCACGTTCAATCCAATGAAGAGCTAACGAGCACAACACAGACTGCCTAAAACCAGTGAATACATCACACGCGCCGCACGTGCGCGTCCATCGCCCGTTATCGCCCCGAAGAACGAGAATGCGTTTGTGACGGACAACTCGAGGGAAGAAGACGAAGGAAGGGGGGACCAACAGAAGAAGAACAACCTGGATTTCTTTCCTCCACGTTATTTCATTCGGACTTGGCTGTCTAAAGTGGATGTAAAAGAGAAACTCTCCCTGACAGAAATAAAGGAGAGACAGAGTTTCAAACTGGCAGCAAAATGGTGATAAGGTAAGGAGAGTGTTTGACGAGCGCGTGAGTTTGGAGGTTGTGACAGTGGGAAGTGAAGTGGCTGCCGCAGTGATTTCAGGTGTGCGTAGAGCCTTGTGAAGTTGGTTCAAACAAACAAGCTGTGGTCGCATGCATCTATTTGGACAGGGTTAATCCTGCATTCTTTCTGCTAACTTGCTTCTTTGTTGAAATAACCGTTTTATTCACGTGTTATGCGCATAGTTTATTATTATGAGCGCGCGCAGCCGTTGACACGGCGGTAACGCTTTTAGAGTCATATCACCATTGTGCCATTAAAATACCCTCCGACCGGTAAAATGTCTGTTTGAATATGAACCTGCGCACAAACTTCATGCTTGAATGTGCAGGTGGAATAGCGTTGCATTTTACAGCAGCATGTGTTGATGTCGAATGAGAAAATTGGTGTTATTTTTGAGCTCTATAGCCACAAAATCGCATTTAATGCGGCGATATTAGTCATGTTTCGTTTGAGGATGCCTCAAAACCTGATCGTTCAAACGTGTTATTTTCAACTCTTTTTAACTCCAGCACTGTCGTGAATACAGTTCACCTGGTTGCCCCTTTATCAGAAAGAGTTGTGGAAGTCTTTTCCAGCACGCAGATTGTGAATAATTTTTCAAAGTGAATTCCTGCAACTCTCCAGAGATCACAGGTCTCGTCTGTCTTATATTATTTTTAGCACGCGTTTTATTTTGAAAGTGCTTTTTAGGGAACTAACTTTTAAAAAGAGGCAAAAATATCAGCGAGGACAGGCAGAGACAGCCAGTCACGCAAGCAGTCTGTCAATCAGGTGAAAGCGAACCTTTATTTCCAGTAGACACACACACCACCTGTGCTCAGTGTGCCAGTTGGGCCACTAGGGGACTCAATCTCTCCAGTCAGTTAGAAGAATGCAGCAGAGGGGGATACAAGTCATGGAGAAGAGATTCCAGGTGCTCCACCTGAGCTTTTATTGACAAAAAAAAAAAAAAAAAAAAAAAAAACTAACTACATGGGGAGGGAAAAAAAATAATTTTTATTTATTTTTTGTTTAAAAAGTTTAAAAAAATGTGAACACAGTGGTTTTGTATGCAGAAAAAAAATAGAAAAAAAATGATCTGGTAGTCACAGACAGTGTTTTTATTTTTGGATATAAAAACCCATTTCTGGCAGAGTCAAATGAAGACCCCTGTTTGAAACCAAAGCAGGCCAGTCAGGTTTTCCAAAGGCCAATATGTGTGTGTGTGTTCAAGCATGCAAATTGGTGTGCATGTGTGTTTGCTCAAGCAATTCCCAGTTTATTGCCAGTAAGCACTCCAAGGAGAGCACACCCCAGCATCTCCACTGTCTTCCATGTTTTACAGTTCCCGGCTCAAACAATTAGCACTCGCCCAATTTTGACACGGCGCAATTAACGCTGTCACCACACGTTCGATTTCCAATTTTGCTGTTGCGACAGCAGCACTCAAAAAGAGGAGACAAAATGGATATGCACTAAAGGTGGTGCTGGCGTAAAGTGCTGCCATCCAAAGTCGCTGAAGGGAGGAAAGTGTCTCGCTCATGGAAAAGCGGCATTGACGCGGCCATTTTCTTTCAAACCCTCATCCTTTACTCTGTGGCTTTTTTTTTCTTTCTTTTTTCTTTAAAGCCTTCAAAAAGATATAAAGCTTTTCGTGATATATCTTGATATAAATTTGGTAAAGGTATTCAGGATAAAGGAAATGAAAAGAGGAGTGAGTCCAGCTTTCCTGTGTCATTCAGCACCAGTGTGTGTGCGTGTGTGTATGTGTGAAGGATACAAACAGTTCATGGCATGCAAGCCATTAAACTGAAAAATGATATAAGCGGTTGGAAAGTGCCTATGAGGGAGTTGGGCCATTTCTGCGTGCCTGCCGATGTACCTTTTTCTCCAGCTTTTTGTGCCCGGAGCCTATTCTGAAATCACATCCCACATTTCTGACAGTGTCTAGGAGGGACAACAGAGTGTTTTTGAGAGTGAATGTTTGAGGAAAGTCGGCAATGTCTTTCAGATGTCCTTTGTGTTTGTTTTATTTCCCCGGTGTACACTGGGAAAGTGTTATAAGTGCTGTGACATATGGGGGTTAAATGCTAAGCTCATATGTGTAAGCTTATTGGCAGGAGTTTATTTAACGAAGGAGTGCTTTTAACGTTTCCATATCCAAGTCCTTCCTCCAGCGCAAACTCAGGCTTTCCTTACAAACAAGTGTGTCTGCACCTCACATTCATTGTTTTAGCACAGCCAGGCAGCTTTAACTCACCGTTTATTTTCAAGAGCAGGCAAAAAAGAGAGGTAGAGAGAAGTTTGCAGTGTGTCTGTGTGTGTGCCTTTGCTTGTGTGTGAGCTCCACTTCAGGAATTCCAAGGCCAGGGCCCCTATTACAAGTGTGGAATGAGAAATCAACACTTACATTACAAAAATGGATACGTAAACATGGAGGCCACAATTATCAGGCGCCGTCGGGTTGGAACTGGAGGAGATGGAGTGCCAATAGGTCTGTTAGCAATCACCCTCCCCCCTCCCCCTTGCTGCCTGCCCTCTGTAATCCAGTGGGTGTACTCCAGCTTATTTGGTGCCAGGAACGGCCCTTTACAACTACTCACCGACTGGCAGGCAGGCCGACTGGTGATGCCGGCAGGGTGGGTGTTTGGTGGAGGTTTGTGTTCTGGAGGTCAAATTGGAGAGGGGAAAAAAAGGTGGTGTGCTGTGTTTGTGTCGCACGTTGATGTATGTACAGTCATGTGTGTTCCTTGCAGTGGAAGTCCCTCAACCGGAGCGTGCGCTTGTGCATCAGGGGCCTCCAGCCGACTACAAACCCTGCTTCATGCGGGCCCGCCTTGATGCATTGTGACAAATGAGAAAGCAGTTTGATTTCGCACAACACTGAGCTGCACTCCAGCATAATGAAGTGATCATGACTTTACCCTTGGTTCACTTTGGCCCCGGTCCCGCTGTGTTTTCCCCCCTCTATTCAATCGCTTCACTCACTTATTTACTTGGCAAGCATTTCCTGCCGTAACCTCTAGTACTGCATAACTAGCGTCAAGGGTGGGTTGCTTGATAAAAACCACCGCTACGGGGCATTGGTTTTACACATAGGGGAACGCAAGCAGTTTTTATTGATATTCAAGTTGCCACTGGGTTGGAATAATAAGGAGCCTATTTTCACGCCCAGGCAAAATCACCTCTACTGTCCATCACCCTGTCAGGGCAGAAAGCTGAGGCATAAATATTATTTGGCAGTGGAGGGAGCTCGGAGCAGGAGCTAAACTTGTTCTTCCCTCATCGCTGTACTTTTCTACTCTTATACTCTGAATCCTCTCTATCTTTTTGTTCTCTCCTCTCTTAAGCCATAAAATCAAACCTAATTTCTACCAGATCCATTTTAATGCCTCATGAAAAACGTGAGAGTATTCCATAACACCAAAAGCAGCGTGTCACTTTCAACATGTTTCATCTAGGCATAGGGTACGACGTGGAACATTTTGCCCTGAGGCTCTGCCTCCAGGCGGTACACAGGGGGCAGTACCGATGTGTCAGAAACACGAAGGTTTTTTTTTTTTTCAGCCGCAGCTGTCCTTTGCTTGCAGATTAGGTTTCAGGAGATATGATGGATGCCAAACGCCTGTAGCCAGTTGTGAAGACGTAGAGAGAGGAGGGCATGTCGGTATGGATTTGGATCGGGGTCAGTGGCACTGGCAGGGGATTGGAATTTTGCCCTTGACCTCCATTTTGGATCATCCCCCATCAAGTAACTAACAGCCTGTCACTTTGAAAGAGTCTGAATATCTCTGCTCCTGCTTGCTGATATTTTTAAGACTTCAATTTGACTTTGTTGCAACTCAAAACATTATTTCTTTTTATGCCCTTCCTTTTGTCTCATTTTCTCTTATCTTATTTTTTTTCTGAAAGACTGAGAACAGACTCCACCGAGGTTCATTTGAATAACCGTCAGAATGAGGAAATAAAAGCTGGGGGAAGAAACAGAAGTGGCGGCCAGCTTTTTGCATTCATGTCACACAGCTTTATCAAATTATTCCACAATAGCAGCCACACAAGTGATGGAATTTCAATTAAAGTATGACAGTTTTTAGAATTTGTTTCTGCTCTGAGAAGAGATCATGGGGTTGTGTTTCATGGGTTGGGGGCGGCAGAATAAGTATTTTCTAGTCTATATTCTCTTTATACCAAACTCCCTACTTGTTCACCCCCCGTCCTCCCTAAAAAGAATGACTTGACTGAAACCCCTTTTTGTTCAGAGGCACTCTGCGGTTACAGCATGATGTCAGGCACAAAAAAAGGAGGTGTTATGATAAAGGTCTTGGCAAAAGAGAAGTCAAAAACAGGGCCTTTAGTTTGAAAGGCTCTTTCCAAGAACAATTACGCTACCTGCTGTGCCAAATAGAAGGTTAGAAGAGATAAGTGCAAAGGAGGGGTGCTCTGCTCAGACTGGTGGCTAGCTCGTAAACTGGAAAAGAGCAACGTATATATGACCCTCAGGGACTATAAACTGTTTGGGGGCTGAATTTGTAACACACGCAAGCTCGCAAACACTCGGCACATGCCAAAAATAAGCAGGTATGAAAAAACTGTGACAAAAAAAGACAGACATAATCCTCAGAACAGACAAAAATACAGTGTTTATAACTGAAGCAGCTCAGGAAAGATTTATTTGCAACAAGCAAGACCCAGTGTTTATCTTAAATGAAGCTTAAGAACAAAAGTAATCGAGATTTGGGTTATTTTACAGATCTGCTTTTCCCAGACTCCCACAGGAATTGGCAAAGAGCAGAAAATTCCATTACTAAGTGCAGTGACATTGCCACATTGCAATTTCACGAATGAGGAATGCATTTAATAGTGGATGGATTTTTCATAATTTGGAAGTGTTTCCCCAATTTGTGCTGTAATTCTTCAAGTGACACGTGCTATAATGGGATCCAGAGCGTCCACTCAATCTGTGTCTGGAAAGCACACGTCCAAAGGGAGATGTTCCCTATTAAAGCCACAATATCAGGAAAAAAAAACATCAGCTCATTGACTTTATTTTGTAAATATCTGCTCTTTGCAATCTCCTTCTTTCCTCAGAGTCCATATTTGAATTCCTGCATCACTGCAAGGTTAGGAGTCAATGTTTAAATTCTGTGTAACCCCAGCATTCTCCCTCTACTCAATCTGCAATTATAGCTAGCTGCTTTGAAGAAGCCAGGCGGAACTAAAATGACTTTTCATGTCCGGTATAATGACTGCCATTTGGAAGCGGGCATGGAGAGAGCGGGTGAGAGAGTTACAGCAACAGAGGAGAGGGTGAAAAAAGACGGAGGGAGGGGCAGAAAGAGGGGGACAATCAGTGGACGAAAATGGCTTAGGTCACCTCTGCTTGTGACCAGACAGCACAAACCCACTGCCGTCCTCTCGCATGAATCTCCTCCGTTTCCTCCCTCCTGTTGGTGCAGAAACTTCTCTTCTGTTCCCTCTGTCTCCATCTTCCCTTTGCTGTTGCTGTCCATTCATTTACCATCAACGGAAGCTTAGCAGCTTTAAGGCGGATTACAAGATGAATTGCACGGGGCAAGACGCCGTATATTCTCTTTAGGGTGGGCTGCTGCTGCCAAAGGCCAGAGCTGAGTGCCGTCACCTGGGCTAGCAGCTGGCTATCTTTTACACTTCACTCGCTAATGAGGCCAGACAGTTGGGGCTGAAGTTATAGCACAGGCTGGAAGCTGTGTTGGCAATCTATTATTTAGACTCTCGTGGGGAGGCCGGTCTCAAGAATTTCATGCATGCATTTTGCAAAGCAAATGGTAGCCCGGGGGGAATACAGAGCTCTGTGTGGGAAAAAAAATGAGCAAGTATTAGACACTAATGTGAGCTGTGGCTCTCTCTTGTCCTGTCTATATCAAACCTGCCAAGATCATAGAGGAAACTTTTGGTATTTTGTCACTTTTTCATCACACTGGGAAAGAAATCAAAAATCAAATGTGCCTCAGCGACACAAGCGATGCTGACAACTCCATCACATGCATGAGTCCGCTTTGTCTTTTCATTCACTGCTTCTTCTCATCTCCTTTCCTTCTTTTATTTTGTCTCTCATTGTGATATTTTATGGATGCCAGATGAAGGTTGTGCTTGAGTCATCAAACAGTCGACACAGAAGAACGGGTTTATCTTTCCGTTCTCTTTCATGTATATTTAAGGGCCTATTTCAGAGGGGTTTCGAAGAGTTGCATCACTCTGTTATAGATAACGGTGCACAGACAGGACTTGTTTATATTTAGTCAGGCTAGAAAACTATGGCGCGCATGACCCCCACAAGGTATTTATAGAACAATACCAACGTTAAAACTTTCTCTGTCACTAGAGGTTGATGTGGCAGTTATTCAGAACATGAATTTCCCAGCAGTTCTCATCACTAACGCTGGGCAACCAAACATTAGATTCAGCCAAACGTAAAGTCTCAAACTCAGCAAATAAATCCATGAGGCGTCACTTTCCACTAACTTATACAGCCCCATGAACCCTTTTGGCATTTAACTATATTTGGACCTGTGTAAATGCAAATCTACTGGGAAATGAGATGGCAACAGTTAAACATAGAAAGGCAGTTATAGCCAGAGCTGGCGAGCAGACTTGGGTTACTCTTAAATGAAGTTCAGAAAGGCTCAGGATACCACAAATAGCTCGGAGTTCTCCATGTCATAAATAAGCTTCAGATACCAACAGCCATGAAGTCATCGAGTTATTTACCTCACATGTATCCACATCATGTGAGATTGATATTCACCAAATCTGGAATCAAAGGAAGAAGCTCATCACGTCATGAGGGTTGGACGTATTGGTTGTGTAGTGGTGTCACAGTTCAAAGTAGAGCGATATGGGATTTTGGGGGCTGATGTCGATACCGATACTGGGGGCAAAAAGAAGCCGATATCCAATATATCGGCCGATATCCAATATATTGACTGGTATCCAATATATTGACTGATATATGTAATAAATTAATTGATATACACAGGGTAAATACTGTTTATGAACACAAATTATTACTAGCTATTAAAAAGTTCCATCTCCCATTTAATGCATGGGACTGCTTTCAAAACATGCAATAAATACAATTACAACAAAATACATTGAAACATTTTCAAAAATTATTTCAACCAAAACAATAACTGGTGAATTTATAAGCCCAGGTTAATCCTGCATGGCATTATAAAGTGAGACGCTGTGTAGTAGCCTTATATGAATTAACACACAGAAACAGGAGCGACAGAATCTCCGCGGGGCAAAATTTTATATAATCGGCTACATTTTGGCTGATGTTGATTAATCGGTGACAGGCCGATTAATCGGCCCGATTAATCAGGTGGGCCGATTAATCGGTCGGGCTCTAGTTTAAAGCACAGTTAGAAAGAAGTATCCTAAAGTGCATTTCTGAGATCACCTCACAGGTGGTGCAGAGGTTAGAGAAAACCAAAAGGCATCCATGAAATCCCCAAAACCAACAGTGAGAGGAACAGACACCTTTACGACCTCTTAATGCAAAGATTTACAGGAACATTTCTCACATCAGGTGTACGTTGGCGTAAGCTGCCACTCGTAATCCCTCACCTAACCCTACTTTGTCTTTGCATGTGTTCGCCCGTTGATCTACCCTAAAGAAACATTCCAGGAGAGTTTTAGCGTCGCTGTAACTGGACACCTTTAGCCATTCCTGGTGTTGGAGTTTGACAGTGAGAAAGAGAGTTTGAACGTGGGAACTGGAATGCTTGGGCTCAGCCTCCTCTTTTAATGAAACTGGTGAAAGTGAAACACAACAGGCTACTTTGGTTTCATGATGTCAGGCACAGAATCAGCCTAAGAGGAGGTTCTTGTAATGCAAAGTCTTTAAGAGACAAGACTTGGACGGGATGGAAGAGTCTGATATTTGTGACTATGAACATGATAAAGCAAAGAGAAGAATTGCTGATGTGATGAAAGCTATCAAAAAAGAAGATATCACATAATTTTGGCACCCAATCAAATTGTTTTCCAGGCAACTCAAGAAAAACTAAACCTTTCTATTCAGACTGTTGTTGAAAATGAGATTTCGACTCCCAGTGAAATGGCTTCCTTACTTTAATAGTCATTTATATTTGATAGCTTGCCTCAGGTGGAGAGCGGAAAGGTGTCAATTTCAGCAATTAAGAAAGTTAGAAAAAGCTAATATGCATTGAAAAATGGATGTGGATGGACTAAGAATGGGCTGTTGATTCTTACCCCTCAAGCTTTGAATATTGGACATGTTTTTCCTCTCTCAACAGCTGATATTTCGACAGTCTTCATGGTTCCTTGGTAGCCATGAAAACCCATTACAATGCAATCCCTTCCTTCCCCCTCCTTCTGCTCTCGCTCCTGTCTTCCCACCCTCTGCCGTTATTTGGAACCCTTCCCAAACCGTCCATTGTGATAAGCTAAACACAAAGCTGTGAGGAGGACGTCCTGCGCTAGCTGCTAGCCATATTGTTGTCTTGCTTCTCTGCATGGACTGCCAGCCTGCATAACACTGCACCAGGGAATTAACCTCTGCTGCTGTTCCTTTCATATTGAATAAATTTTTGCGACGGCCACTCCAGCAGAGCCGCGGGGGGAAAGTACTGTAGATGTTGCCAAATTACTGACAGCTTCTCTTGAGCCTCCACTGCATAAACACACAGAGGATGTGATAAACAGCTCAGACTCTTTTTGCTTGTTGCTGCTGCTTCTTCTGCAACCTTTACCAAAATAAAAGGGCATGACATTTTTTTTTCATTTTTTTTTAAAAGACAAGTTCGCTGACATGGGAGTGGGACGTTAAACAAAGAAGAGTGAAGTTCACTGGATGGGACATCACTACATTGTCACAGTTTGTGACCTTTCCCATTTGTTCAGACAAGCAAGGGTTGCTCTTTGTCAAGATGGCCCACGCCGTTTGTAAGCGATTCCTCCCTTCCTGTTCCTCTTTTTTTTTCATATCTGCCATCTGTGGTGTCTGCATGACGCCACAGCTTCTGTGTCATCATTGACAACGTTCTCACACACACACAGGGACCAGACAAGAGAGATCGGGAGAGGAAGAAAGAGGGGAGACAGAAGAGACAGTGAGAAAAGAGAGCTTACTTCATCCTTTAATTGTGCCTCTGAATATCCCTGTGGACTTCATTACCCAGGCATCCTAAGAAATCTCACTTGTTTGCTCTTGGAAACATGTAAAAAGCGTTTGTAGTTCTTTTTATGTCTGTACAGCAGAATGAAGAGCTCAGGCAAGGAAAAATTTCTCTATAACACAGATCGAAGTGTAATTCAAACAGCCAGTAAAACCAAGGGTTTCTTTGCAGTAAGAAAAGTTTAGAAGATTATGTGTCGGCCTGATGCATCTAACGGATGCTCTTAGCAGATCCGTCCAGTTCATTTTCTACAGGCAGCAGATTCAAAGGAAGTCCAACCGAAGCTAAAAACACAAATCTACGTCATGGCCTATGGTTTAGAGTAACTCAAAACTAAGTGCAAGAATAAAGTCAGGTGAAAGCACATCAGTGAAATTTTGCCAGCCTTTCATCATTACAGACATGTTCACCTGCATTGCTTTCATTAGGACTGTGGAAATTAGCCAAAATAGAATATAATTTATCAGTTATTTGAAAAAAAAATCCTGTATTTATTTTCCAACACCCCCTTCTGGCAAAAAATAAAATAAAAAAGAGAGAGTATTATTCTAGATTTTCAAATATCCTCATTTCCTGGATAACGCCATTAGTCATTTCATTAACCAGCATGTTTTTGAAAATAACCCCTTTCGAACACAATTTAAAGAAAATTTCAGTGACACATTCAGCTTTTGTAGACCTCACCGACGGATTGGAGGTAATTTTTGACTTCATTAAATCCGAGGCTAAAAATCTACAGCATCTCTGCATAAAAACACAGCAGGCGAGGTGATTATCTTTGGAAATTAGCTCACTCATTTAGAGCTGTGTGGATGCAGATGCCTCCGTTCAATGGAAGCCTATTATTCCAAACGACTCTCATTAAGCTGTAGTGAAATAAGGCAAGCTGTGGAAGCGGTGAAATAAAATCTTTAGACTGGCTGTGCAGAACTCGGCAGCGGTGCGCTACGCTGTCTTCATTAAGAGCTCTGACGTCAGGAGTGAAACGCAGAAAATGACTCGTGTAAAAAGGAAAATTGTATGCAGCTGATTTCTACCTCTTATGCCCTATAGGAGGTTATTTAGTGTTTGTACTCCGAGCGGAGGGAACCGACAATACAGTCTGAGCTTAATGAGTGAGTTTATCTAACTCTGAGGCGCATGAGTCACAGCTGATCTTTAATTTCTTTATTCTGATGAAGACTTGCTGATCAGAAGCGCTTTCTCACAGCATTCATAGCACGCTACTTCCCTGATCAGTCAAGCTGGAAGTGTTCATTTCTATATGACGCCCCTAACAGTGCTTCAAACATTATCCATGGGAAATGAGAATAATTTTCATCCAAGTTTTTTCCACTCTCTGGCTCAGGTGGGTTAAGTCATTGAGGGCAAAGACTCTATCGTGTTCTGGTTAAAGCTCCTGTGAGGAACTTTGTGTTTGTGTTGACTTTGGCACCCCCTGTGGACAACTTCTTGCAGCTTTTCTGATTTTATCCCCTGCATGTGTAAGTTGTGATTTCAATTAAAAAAATCTCATCAGGATATTGGAAAGGCTGTTTTGGCTCTATGAGGTGTCTCAACTTGCCTGACACCTACCCCTCACCAATAGTTTTAGATCATCAAAATAACTATTTTTATTTTACAAGTCCCTGTGCTGATGGTCTTATAGCTTTTGTAGGCCTGTATTTGAGTCTGTTTCGCAAACAGCTAACTAGAGCTGTAACGATTCCTCGAATGATTTGAGGCACTCGATTACAAAAAATACTCGAGTAATTTTCTCTGCCTTGAGGAATCATTTAATTTTAAAAAAGATCAAAGAGTGGTATTTTAAATAGAGCTGAGGCCATATTAAGAGAGTTTTCAGACCCCTCAAGCTACCAAGCTACCAAGCTATCAAGCTAGCGACTGGCAACAAATCTAGCTTCTTTTCTGGAGTTTGGAGACTAATGGGTCATTCTACAAAACGGGTGTCATTTGGGTCCACAACATTTGATGAGATGTACAAGGCACAAAAAATGTGTCAAAGTGTGTTTACAAATTTTGGAGCTACCAAAGCAAGTGCTCTTATTGACATGCTGTATCAGAAAATTCTATTTCTTTAAGAGAAAAAAAATCATTTGAAAAATAACTGCTCTTCAACTAAACAAAAATGTATTTTATCCGATTACTCGATTAATGGATGGGATTTTCAGTAGAATACTCGAATACTAAAATATTCAATAGCTGCAGCCCTACAGCTAACATCCCCTCACATGAGCTTTAAGTGCCTCAACAAGAAGGGTAAACCACCTTTCTTTACAAAATCAGATACAGATTTTTGTTGAGGAACATTCGAGCTGTATTACTTTACAAAGAAGCACTTCGATAAAACAAATAAGTTGTAAGAATTCTGTTTTTCAGAATGTTGCCTGCTTCAGATTGACTGTTGACATCCTGACCCATTTACGTGGAAAAGCCAGTGCAGATTGTGTGTTCATCTGCTGGGAGAATCAGTGACGCTCACTTGCTAGGTCGCAGTTTGGCCAGCTTACTATAATTTGCATAAGCTTTGCAACCGCAGTGCCTCAAATATTTGCATGTGCTAAATCTATAGAAACTGTTGGCAATGCAAACACACCAGCAACTCTCACTCACTCTAAAACTTCAAAAGAAAGCATCGCTGAGGTATGCTTTCTGTTTGATGTGCAATTAGAAGAATTATAGGACGACGTGCCAAAATGACAGTATTAACCAATGCTTCATTACGAAGCACCATGGGGCCATGGAGCATCTGGGCTTTTTTTTCCCCCAGCATCCATTTTGAGTGTTTAACACCAGGGGAGCTCGGTTAGAGGGCCGGGGTAGGAGGGGAGATTAGATGGAATCTTGTCGAACTACTGATGGGTCTCACTGTTCCCCGTGGTGTCAACAACGCAGCGGGTGGCTTTCATTTGCATGTCCCGTGAGCTTACCTCCTCCCTCCCACTCTCCAGTTTATTTATTACAATGGCCGCAGGTGCAAATCAGATGACTGTCAAATCATGCTGATGTCAACCGAGGTTCTACAGCGTGTGTATGCACATGGACGAATGCACCAATGAGCAGACAGTCTGTTTATTCCTGCTCTATGATAACCTCAATCCATAGATTCATGTACCACTTGGTCTTAAACATCAGTGGGCTGTAAGAAGTGATGGAATGTCCACATTAAAATTCCATCTCCTGCATCGGTTCATCCAGTGCTAGTTGGGACAGAAACTATAAATTGCTGGCCATTATTTTCGATTAACCACACTGACACCATGGCCCATGACATTTCTCCCAATTTTTAGCCCCTGTCACAGTGGCTCCATATTTTCCAGTGCTGTTTCATTTAGATTGTCCCAAAGCATGATAACGCAGGAGCTGGGAAACCTCAGGACTCAAGCCACCAGGCGATCTTATTAATGGCTGAGCCGCGATAACACTAGCTGTCCACGTCCTCCGTTGGTATCTTGATCTTCAGGCACATCCTTCCCTGGGCCTGAAGAGCAGAGGCGTCATAGTGGGTGAAAAGGGGCTAAGACTTGACAGTTTATCATTGATATGCTGGGAAAGTTTAATACTCTGCATTCCAAGTACAGCAAGCAGAGACTCCAAAAATAAGGCTTTTTAAACCTCCTTGTAAAAAGAGGTTTACTGTCCATACTTAGAAGTAATTATGGTGAAGGGTTCAGTAATTTCATAATGTCACATGGGGAAAAGTTGGAAAAAAAAAAGGAAAATGGTTATGGCCATTCGCCATCCAGCATCAGGAAAAACAGATGCACAACACAGGAGGAGCAGCACTTTTATCAATAGCCCATTCTTTAAAAGAAAGGCTCGAGTCGAGGGAAACCACTGCCAAAATTCTGTTCCTATCAGTGTCATAATCACATCATCATTCTTATTCCGAAACCACAGCTTTTGTCCTTTTCTCAAAAATGTCCAACTCCTGGTTTTAATACAAAAGAGATAGCTGATATTAAAATTGTACTCAGGGCCAAAGCTCATTTGAAGAACGAGTTCAAAAGGACAAAAGAGTAAACAGAATCAGTGAAAACAATCTGACTGCTCGGCCCACGCTCTGACAGAAACAAATTGTTGTCTGTGCAGGAAAGTACTTCTCTTAGTTCTTAATGAGTTTATTGGCAATCAATACTCCTTTCTCGTTCACTGGCAAGTGACACTGAGGCCATGACCCAGGAGGAACCCTGAGTCGGCAGAGTTGAGTGGGTCAGTGAGGACTGAGGGATGCTTGATCATGCTTAGGCCGACGGGAATGCCACAGATTCCTTTCAGGTGAGGAAATTAAAGAAGCTTAATCTCTGCACTTGAGCAGCGTCTGTGGCTTTAGCCTCGTAGCTGGAATGCCCAATGCGTCTCTCCATGTCAAATGAGGCAACTGACTTCCTAATTCTGTACTCGCTCCCTCTGCTGTGAACGCCAACGGATTTGGCTTGTGACCAATTCTCTTTGAAAGTAGACCCCCTGAAAAGAGCTGGGTTTGCGTCCCTGTCAAATTCTGCACAAAATGCTACTTTGGCTGTCAATCAAAACTTCTAAGTAAGGCCTCTCTTCCAGTGATTCTGTTAGTGTCCTGCTGATTCCAGCATTTTTCCTCTGTGTTTTTTGGGGGGGGAAGATGGGGCCTGGCCTCCCGGTGGGGGTCAGGAAAGTTGACCTTACCCTAGCGGGGCTCTTACTCTGCCTGCAATGATTTTATTCAGACCCACTCAGTAGAACAGCGGGGTGTGACCCGGGTCGATGTGGCACTGCCAAAACTGATTCCATTGAGAAACTCTGGGCTTTTTCAGAGGCTCTGTTCAAGGGTGCCGGATGTTTTGGGTTCACACTGCTGAGCCTCTAGACTGGTGGAGTCAACTCAGTCTGATGAAACTGGGTTTGTTGTCTGCTGGTAGGATGCAACAAAGCTCTACCTTCATACAAATCTCTTTATTTTTGTTGTGAGATATTGCAGAAAGTGTATCATACACATTGTTTGATGTGAGCCTGATACAACCTGATA
This sequence comes from Halichoeres trimaculatus, assembly GCF_033239565.1. Lineage (NCBI taxonomy): Eukaryota > Metazoa > Chordata > Actinopteri > Labriformes > Labridae > Halichoeres > Halichoeres trimaculatus. The sequence goes on along the minus strand of NW_027437200.1, from coordinate 14,127,534 downwards.
CAAAGCAGCAAAAAGAAGAAAGACTCGAGGATATCCAGCAAATGAAAAACAATCTGGCCAGGTGCCAGACTCAAGTGAAGCATGTGAGCTCAATAAAGCACACAGTATCGATTTGCCAGTTATTCATTATTTGTTTTGGATGTTGGAGAAAGTCTTTGGAAAATGATTTTGGTGTGCAGTTCAGGCTGTGAAATAAATGGTTTGACAGATTATCAATGACCACAGAATATGATAGTAAATGGCCTGGTATTGATTTATTTCCCAATGCCCCCCCTCCATCTCCTCTCATGAACTGCTGTCCTTAAAGCAAGACCAAACACTCTCCTGAGTATTGGATTTTTTTCCCACCATGCTTTCAGATGTGAAAATGAGGATTTATTTTGTCCCGCCGCCTGAGTGATGCTTATGGGAGAGCATGGATTGGATGAGATAAATGGAGATGGTGAAAGGATATACATCACGCCGCTCTTAATATGTCCCGTGACAACAAACAGCCTTGCAGGTGGTAATACGCAAGCATCCAGACTCTCAAAATGCAAAAATGGCAGCTTTGTTTACTGCATTCAAAATAAATGGCCGAGGCCCCGCTGTCACTCACAGATGGCACTTCCTTTGAGATGAAGAAAAAAAAAAAAAAAAGCAGAGCCAGTGAATCGTAATAATGCGCTGGCATGGCGGCAGCCATTTTGCACAACCTCCGGAGGCGCTGATCGTCACAGAGAGGCGTTGGCATTGTCTTGGCAGCGGCCCGACCGCAGGCTCGGTGTAGTAACTGATAGCCAAGCTGGAGCTTGTCAGGCCTGACTCTTATCACTTTTGACATCTGTCCACGCCATCTCCCTTCCCTGGTCTGTTAACGGCCCCAGAACACTGACCTTGGGATCTTTCTCGGTGTAGCTCAACGGCCTCAAACCTCCCTCCCCCTCCCCCTATGTCCTCATTTGGCACTGCTTCTCTGTGTGTTGTTTCGAGGCTATCATTTAGCCTTTCAGACCTTGCTTTGTGGTCAGACATGACTTGCAAACCGATGTTTAAGCACTGACAAGCCCCCCGTCTCATTTGGATTCCTGCTGCTGTGCAATAATAAGTAGATGTAGTCCGTGTATTAAGTGTAATCCTATCTTGTCTTGTAAGTCAGGGCACTCCAGAATATTTATGAAGGTTAGATTTTTTGAAGCATACTTCACAAATACATCCTTGAAAGAGATATTTTCAAAGTGTTTGTGGCTCTTACAGATAACCATGTTAACTATGTTTTAACTTGAAGCAGATTTCTGCCTGCAGATGGTAAGATTTGTTCTATATTGCTGGTTTCTGTGTTTGCGCCAACAAGACAAAGTGAATGGGAGAATAAAAAAGACGATCTGCCACCCACAGCCCAGCGTTGACAGGCTGGCAGGAAATGTCTGACACATTGTGTTGTGAGGGAGTTCTCTTTGCTACTGCTGCTGCTGCTGCTGCCAGGGTGCTGTGTGGCGCTTCGACAGCTTCAAGAAAGGGTCAGCGTGGCAAACACATCCAGACACGTACAGTACGTCCATATGGCTGTCTGTTGTGGTTGACGGGAAAAATGTGTTGATTGGTTTTCACGAGTAATCAGGGGCCAAACGCTTGTGAAGCCTGCGAGTTAGGGAGGTCCTGTGATTTCATGTTTTCACAAAGCAGCTGAAATATTAGGAGAGAGTTAACTCCCACACTGCTTGCAATCACAGATCATTTCAGCTGAATATTCTTTGCGACTGAGTCATCATTAATCAAAATTCACAGATCGGTTGTATTAAAAGGGGCACGTTTCATTTCCCGGTGCTGCATTGCACATCTTTTTGCTACTGTGAGTGACTCACCAGCAGCCCTCACCCCTGGCCTCCCTCATGAGGTAATTAAGCCCCTGGTTGTTTGTTTAGCTGTCTGCATGTGTGTCCTGTATAAAACACAGGGGGGCATATGTTCTTCCTACCATAAACCCATTCAAACAGCGGGACGTGAGTGGTGAGGAGGGGTCGACTCAGCCTCAGTGTGTGTGTTCATGTGTGTGTTTGTGCTCTAATTAGGCAGGCAGGAGTGTATTAGCCTCACTGGGCAACAGCCAGCTGGGAGCATCTGGAGTCGTCTTTCATACTCACTAGGGCTGCAGCTATGGAATATTTTAGCATTCGAGTATTCTACTGAAAATCCCATCGAGTAATCAAGTAATCGAGTAATCGGATAAAATACATTGTTGTTTAGTTAAAGCGCAGTTATTTTTCAAATGAAAATTTTTCTCTTTAAGAAATAGAATTTTCTGATACAGCTTGTCAATAAGAGCACTTGCTTTGGTAGCTCCAAAATCTGTAAACACACTGTGACACATTTTTTGTGCCTTGTACATCTCATCAAATGTTGCGGACCCAAATGGCACCCGTTTCGTAGAATGACCCATTAGTCTCCAAACTCCAGAAAAGAAGCTAGATTTGTTGCTAGTTGCTATTTTGTGTAAGAGGTAGCTTGAGGGGTCTGAAAACTCTCTTAATATGGCCTCAGCTCTATTTGAAATGCCACTCTTTGATCTTTTTTGAAATTAAACGATTCCTCGAGGCGGAGAAAATTACTCGAGTATTTTTTGTAATCGAGTACCTCGAATCATTCGAGGAATCGTTTCAGCTCTAATACTCACCAACTTCCCCGCTACACACACACACACACACACACACACACACACACACACACACACACACACACACACACACACACAATTAGAAGAGATATCTATGGAACAGAAGTGTAATAAGAGAGAGCGTGGGTCAGGCATGACGGGTCATATGCACAGCTATTTAGGTCCTCCGCATTTTAAGCCTCCCTCTCATCACAGCCCCCATACCCACATGCCCGCCTGGAGTCCTTGTTTTAGAAGAACGGTGCCTCTCTCACATCTCTCTCGAGGATGGAATACCAACACAAAAAAAAATAGTGAGAGGGGAGGACCCTGGTCATTCCTGAAAGCTTCTGAACTCCAAAAGCTCCCACAGGACCTGAGGAATTTGGTTTCAAAGCAGGGTCAATATCTAAAATAATCCTCTGAGCTGATTGCAATCACTCTGCTCTCTGTTTGTTTTCACAATCCTGGATGAAATAGCTTCTTTGGCTGCCTTTTATTCGGTCAGCATTTCATTATTTCATTCTTTTAAACCACTTCTTAAAACTTGAGTCTAAATAAACAGTGAAGATTTTCTCTTGTTGATCTCAGAGACATACTTCAGCTGCTCCTGTCCGAAACCACACAAGATAGATCACTTCCGGTGGATCAATTTAATACATTAAAAGAAATACTGCTGCTGCGCACTGTAGCGGGGAAAAAACAAACAGGAAAAAAAATACCAAAACGAATGAGTTGGCATCTTCAGTATTTCTCCAGTAGAGAGAGCTCAGTGAGCCAGCTGAAATACTGTTTCTCTGCGCTATCGATTAGCTGGTTAGGCCATGAAAAGCCAGGGACAAGACAGCAACTGAGCTCCCTTCCTTTGGCTTACTGTTGCATGCTAGTAAATCCATTCTCTCACTTTTCTCTCTGTTATGCCCCCCCTTTATGTGCTTTTTTCACTCAATTTACCCAAATCCTCTCCGTGTACTCTATTTGTCGCCCCCTTTCTCGTGCTATTCTCGTGTGTTTTACTATTCCACTCACAGAGAAAGAGCCCCAGCGAGCCGCGTGCAGAGTTAGATCACAGGAACCCAGCTGTTCACAGTCAAGGGCTGCTTCTTTTATTAGCCGTCACTAGGCCGACCTGTAAGAGCAGCGAGAGGAGAGAAAGAGTGGGTGGCAGGAGGAGGGGGAGGAGGAGGGCGAGGGCAGCAGGGGGCACAGATTTCCCAGCTGTTAGTCCACAAGCTCTGCCCCCCCTGTCAGAGATTAGGTAGATCAGCGGGAACGGAGGAACATACACACAGGCGAGAGGAGACAGCTGACAGAAAACGGATTGAGTTGGAAAGAGGATCGTTGTCTCAGACGGGCTAAAAACTCTTAAAGTTTCTGCGGCTGAGGACTGTAAAGTTTTTCACACTGCCCCACAGGAATGTACAGTGGGATAAGGCCGTGCCATGCCTTAATACTCCAACAAATCCCCTTCTCTTGCCTCCCTTTTATTTTCCCCTACCATCTCACAAACCCATGCCGCCTTGCAGTCTGTGGAGGACTGTTTTATTAGTGAGCTCCTTGTCTAGAGGGACACAAAGGACCTGAGTGTAAAATTATATCTGCAGCTATATAACCACCCCTCCATTGTGCCTTTTTTACGATATTATTTTCATCAAGATTGCAGGGATGTGTGTTTTTGTTTGGTCTTTGTTGTGCCTTCCCCTTCGATCTGCCTCCCTTCAAACCTCAGTGGAAACAAACCACTCAAAAGAAGTGGCAGTGATGAGAGAGGCGCACAGTGCTCCCATTTCGCGTGATTAAATTTACTGTGATAAGTAAGCATGCTGTGTTCTGGCAGAACATGTTGCTTTGGGAACCCGGAAACTTCTGGAAAAAAATGTGGCCCACATGAGGTGATCAGAGGGCGTCACTTGAGATTTGAGAAAGGGTCTTTGGGAAGTCCTTTGTGGTCCTGAAGTGCTGGAGATGTCTGTTGTATTTGCATATTTATGAGAAATGAGCGTCACAGTGATTAAGTTAACAGGGAGCCAGTTCTGCAGAGTGTGGATAATGAAATCATATAAAATGTGAAAGTCAAAGGACATTTTCTTTGAAAATATTTCCTCAACTTTTGGCACAGGTTTTTTAGGAATTGGTTGTTTTGAAAACAAAGTATGTGCAACCCCAAATAGAAGAGTTTGTGAATTCTGTGAAATGTTGATAAAAGCAGATTTTGATGGTGTTGATAAGCTAACATTTAAAGATCCTATTAAGTTGAAAATAGTGCAAAGATGTGTCATGAAACACACTTCTTCTGGCACTTTTTATGGCACCTTTGGACACAGAGCTGACAGACTGGTTGAAGTATATTCACATTTTCCACACAAGGTACTTCGAACCTTGCTGTGTATGACTTCATATCTATAGATATCATTTTCATGAGCTGCTTTGTATGTTGCTATCCAACATGTTGCAGAACCTGTGTGCCTTTATATGATCTGTGGTGAGTGACAAATTCATAAAAGATTGATTGTCACTGACAACAATGAGACATTTCACTTCCAAGAAACCGATCTCATTGGTTGAGAGTAGACATCCATCGATCGACCGGTGCTGATTTCCTTAATTTTGGGGGATCAGTGATCAGGGATCAGTGATCCTTACATATGAAACTGATCTTATATACCGTATTTTCCGCACTACAAGGCGCACCTAAAAGCCTTCAGTTTTCTCAAAAGCCGACAGTGCACCTTATAATCCGATGCGCCTTATATATGGATCAATATTGATTAATCATGGCTACCATAGTTAGGGGGCGTCGCCGGAGTAACAGTGGTAAGCAGTAAGAACCTGTAAAGAGGAATTCTGCTAAGTGCTAACATTAGCTCACAGGCTGGCCCGGGCTTCTTCTCTTGTTTATTGTTGGAGCAAAACAGCGCCCCTCAAAGGTCTGGCATTTGAACTGATCTCTGGAAACGGCTTTTGTGGATGGCAGAAACGGCTTCGTCTTTACAGCGCATTTTTTTGGAAAAAGGCACAGAAATAGTTGGATAGAAAAATGTGCGGCTCCGTGTGGATGTAGCCTGAGTTTGACTGACTTACTGACTGTTTTGTTGACATTCCCTTTAGCGCAGTTCTATCTAGTGGATGCATAACGCAACCCCATTCACTACTGTAGCTTCTACTCTATGCACCTTATAATGCGGTGCGTCCTATATATGAAAACAGTTTTCAAATAGGCCAGTCATTGAAGGTGCTCTGAGACCTAAAACTCAGGACACTTTATTGGTTGTTGAAGTTAAAACATAACGTAAGATTTTATTGTTTAACAGGTATTTTTCAATGATTTCCAATAAAATAAGATTGGAACATTAAAGGTATATGCTGTCAGTTATAGAAACAAAAAACAAAAAATCGGTATCGGCCCAAATCGGTATCAGCAGGTCAGGCTTGTTAAAAGATCGTTGATTGGCCAGAAAACTGTGATTGGTGTACCCCTAGTTGAGAGTGTTGGCGCAAGAGGAAGTGATGCAACTTGATCGCAAACATTCCCCTGTTCTAAGTTTTTGGAAGATGCTAAGCTAATATTGATTGAATAACAGCATAACTTTTAATTTTCAACATTTGGTTTGTTGCATTGGCACTGCTGAGTTTTCAGAGAGTTTAAATGACTTTCAAACTACCAAATTCTGTTTCTAAGTAACATTTACACAGCATGACAACTTTTAAGATTCCTGCGATTAAGTTACGTTCTCAAAAAAAAAAAAAAAAAAAAAAAGTAAGGCGTCTAAGGACTCTACCAGTTAGGTAACGTCTACCTAAATTTAACAACTGAATTGTATTCCTTAAGAAAATAACTGAAGCGAAGTGCAAAGCTAAAGCGCAGTCCCAGCAAGGCTCCTTTTTTTCATGAAATCCACATTGTCTTAAATAAATGTGGAACCAATCTGGCCTTCATTATGAAGTGCTTGAGACCAGTGTAGCTCAGTGGCCCCAGACAGGTAATTAGAGTTCACACTGAGACCTTCCTCTAAAATACAGTCATTATCCCAGGCAAAAATACAACCTTTCCAGGTCACATCACTTTGTTTGCAGCAGTAAAGTAAGTTTATTTCTGCATTGAGTCACCATTATAGTAGCCCCAATCCGCATGCCAGCCTTTTATGGAGCACCGAGTGATTGGAGGCGACTGAGAGATTCAATAAAAAAGTGTCAGCTCAAGTGGCTCAACACAAAGGTACCATGTGAGCAAGACAGTTTGGAGTGGAATTTCAGCTCCATTATGGTATCATTTTATATACCAGTGTATGTGCAGCAGCATAGTTTTCATCACCCTAATTTAACAAGCGCCTGCTGAATGAAGCCCCAAACGAAGGCACCAAATGCTTTACAGCCCCCTGAAGAGCTAATCAGCCATCTTGCAATGAAACACTAGAGTTATATAGGCCCTTCTCACACAATAGTCCCAGAGTACGCTGGTTGTTGGGCTCAGAGGTCTTGGCAGGAATAAAACTCATCCTGTTGCTTTCTTTGAGATTACTTAAAGCAGACAAGCGGAGGGGGAGTGGAAAGGCAATAATCTGGGAGGAGAAAAAATAAGTCCAAAGTATTTTTGGCAACTGGGAGCCTAACAGTGGGCAGAAGTTTCTCACAACAATGGGGAAATGTCACTCTGGAAAAAGGAAAGAAAAAAATGCCCTTGGATTGTGAGATCAGCCGTGAATTTTCAATCAACTCAGCTTTCCTCCTGCGAGACTTCTGAATCAGCAAAACATCTTGTAAATATGATGTCGAACCAGTTTTCAGGGACACAGTTTGCAGAGCTCCATTGGGTTGGATCTGTTTGCTTTTGAAAATGTATGACTAAGATAAATATACTTGTTTGTGCTAGTTTTTTGTATAGCTCAAATGAAGTTAGTGCAATGCTTTGTTTAAGGTGAAGTTTTGAAAAGAAGTTGGAGCACGGGTAAAACACAATGAATCCAGTTTGTAATAATGTTTTACAGTAAACAGAAGAGAAATCTCTATTTATCCAGACAGAGAACATGATGTTACTTTAGCAACACTGTGACTCTATGCTGACTCATTTGGAGAGCTGAAATTTACAAGCTTTTTGGACCTTTTAGACCAAATCCAATGAAGTGCTCCCCCTCGTTTTTCCCAAGAGCCCCCACTTGAACGAGGACACGTGGGAGGATCCTGCTCAAAAAACTCTGACTTTCAGCACGCCGAGACCTGGCCTGTACTTTCAAAGGCTCTACACTTCATCAAACGCAGGAGTGAGGGATTAGAGGAAGGGGAGGATGACCCCACTCCCATATACACAACACTACTGCCACCATCGCCCAATTTATCACACGTAATTTCCTCAGCTCTTGACCTCTGACCCCACTCTCAGGCTGTGTTTGTATTGAGGGCAATGTGCCACTGTCTGAACCGTCTATCTAAAAGGCTCCCTTGAGGGATGCAGCGGTGTTTGCAGGAGAAATCTGCTGCTCAAGCCACTGATGGTGAATTCCACCCTGGTGCTCAGCATATGTCTCTGTCTCTGTAAATATGTCTATCACTGTCTTCTCTGCCCTCTGGTGTTTTATGCATGCTGCTCATTAGCTAGACAATGACCACTTGGGGTGAAATACCATTCAGGGCACTGTGTCAGCAATCCCTTGGGACAGAAAGAGAGTCAAGGAGCTGAAATGAAACAGAAAGGGGGTATATATAGTAGAGCTGAAACGATTCCTCGAATGATTCGAGGTACTTGATTACAAAAAATACTCGAGTAATTTTCTTCGCCTCGAGGAATCGTTTAATTTTTAAAAAGATCAAAGAGTGGTATTTCAAATAGAGCTGAGGCCATATTAAGAGAGCTCTCAGACCCCTCAAGCTACCTCTTATACAAAATAGCAACTAGCAACAAATCTAGCTTCTTTTCTGGAGTTTGGAGACTAATGGCTCATTCTACGAAACGGGTGCCATTTGGGTCCGCAACATTTGATGAGATGTACAAGGCACAAAAAATGTGTCAAAGTGTGTTTACAAATTTTGGAGCTACCAAAGCAAGTGCTCTTATTGACATGCTGTATCAGAAAATTCTATTTCTTAAAGAGAAAAATTTTCATTTGAAAAATAACTGTTCTTTAACTAAACAAAAATGTATTTTATCCGATTACTCGATTAATAGATGGGATCTTCAGTAGAATACTTGAAAACTGAAATATTCGATAGCTGCAGCCCTACTATATAGTGACAAAGAAAGCTTGTGCAGCACATTAGAGGGGATGCTGTTTGCTTTTCCTCGCACAAGCCTGAGTAAAGAATCTAGAAGACCTCGATTTGACCGAACAACCTGCCTTATCTAACAGTCAAATTACAAGCAAGCCCAATGAGTCAGAATGCCCTGACCTCTTGTGCTTGCGAGTGCAAGTGGAACAAGGCAGTTGTTGCCGCAGCTCCGTGCATGCACCAGCCGCACCGCTGCAGCCCTTCACTGAGGCATGAGCTCCATCCAGTGTGTGCCGTCTTCCCTCCCCTTACATCACTGCGTCTGGAGGCGGAAGATGGGGAGGGGTACAAGATTAATGATGGTGCTAACAGCGTATTTATCATCCGGCTGGAGAGTAATGCGACACCTTTCTAATCTGAATATATTTCATTGGGCTGTTATGGCACTCAGCCCTGGGCCCCATGCATTTATGTGTATGTGTGTGTGTGTGTGTGTGTGTGTGTGTGTGTGTGTGTGTGTGTGTGTGTGTGTGTGTGTGGCTGCAACTCTGTGCGTCACTGGAAGTGTATTTGAATCTTAATCATATCTGCATAAGTTTTTGCATGAGCATGCGTGAGCTTGTAAAGGCATGAGCTGTGATACCAACCAGCCACCGTACCCGCCTGCACTATCTACCCTGGCAAAAACAGCCCGTGGTAATTAGATAAAGATGAAGTTCCTCTTTCCAGCATGTTGAGGCCATGCGCCTCCAGATCCTCTTCTCTGATTCTCAGCTGCCTTATCAAGTAAAAACCTTTCTTCCATCCACATCCTCCATCTCTTGGTCTCATTCTCTGGCTACTTCTTTTTGGCACTCAGCAGAAATCAAGATAGATGTCTCCCCCAACAGAGATTGGAAGATAGGGAATGTGCAAGGCCAAGATGAGGCCTGATAGGGTCTGCATTGGAGCGCCTGTTAGATTGGTTCCACTGTAACCAGGGCTGCCAGATCTACCGAGGAACTCTGAAGCAGAAACTATCTTATTTGGACGAAATTGCACCCGTGGGTGTTTTCAGATGGGGAATTAACAAGCTGATTTGGGTACTTGTCCATGCTTGGGCATGCAAAAGACCACACAAGTGTTGAATAATGTGATAATTTTGTTTCCTTAGATAACATCATATTTTTGAATCCATTAAAGTGGTGGAGTTTGTCAGCATGTCAACTACAGATAGTTTGAAGTTCTGCTCATGATTCTCCAAAATTTGCAGAATTCAATGACATGACAAACTCTTTAAAAAATATTTCTCTGACTTCATGACTTCATGTTAGGGCTGCAGCTATGGAATATTTAAGTATTCGAGTATTGTACTGAAAATCCTATCGATCAATCGAGTAATCGGATAATATACATTTTTGTTTAGTTAAAGAACAGTTATTTTTCAAATGAAAATTTTTCTCTTTAAGAAATAGAATTTTCTGATACAGCATGTCAATAAGAGCACTTGCTTTGGTAGTTCCAAAATCTGTAAACACACATTTTTTGTGCCTTGTACATCTCATCAAATGTTGCGGACCCAAATGGCACCCGTTTCGTAGAATGAGCCATTAGTCTCCAAACTCCAGAAAAGAAGCTAGATTTGTTGCTAGTTGCTATTTTGTATAAGAGGTAGCTTGAGACGTCTGAAAACTCTCTTGATATGGCCTCAGCTCTATTTGAAATACCACTCTTTGATCTATTTAAAATTAAACGATTCCTCGAGGCGGAGAAAATGACTCGAGTATTTTTTGTAATCGAGTACCTCGAAGCATTCGAGGAATCGTTTCACCTCTACTTCATGTCAAAGTCTGTTGCTGATTAAAACTAGTTTACAAGGTACAGCCTTGTCCCAACCACAGCCACCGTACCTTCATGAATCTCTGTTTGAGTATCAGGCAGATAGGATTATATTCCACCCAACAATCAAAGCAGCGGCCAGGTCGTCTAAATTTTATTCTGAAAAGGAGCTGCACATTTGCAAGCGTTCATGCATAAAGAGGTTTTCTCTCAGAGATTATGCGTCTTGCTGTCTTGTGTACCCTTTGCCAATTTACTGTTTCTGCAACTGAATACATTTCAGACTCTTAAGCTTCATTGTTCAAGTGAATTCTTTAGTGGCAACAAAAGAAGAGAGGGAGTCAGACGACAGATTTTCAAGTGGGAGATTTGTATAAGGTGTCCTACCCACTGATTGCCTTATCCACTGACTTGTGCTTGCATTACAACCTTCAAAATGAAATCAGGTGCTAGCAGAAAGTAAAGTGGACAAGTGGGTAAACCACTGTTATCTACTCCTTGGTGTTTCACATCACTGTTTAGAAAAAAATGACAGCTTCTTGACGCCTTTCCTTGTGTCCAACATAAATAAACCAGAGCAGACATTAAATTCACTATTAAGTTTGTCATCCTCCGTGACTCAGGCACAGATTTCTCACCTGTCTTGTCCGAGATCCAGGTTCATTTCCGCACTCGTGCAGGAACCTCTCCAACCTCAATCATGTCAGAGAAGAATAATAGGTCTGATGCTGCAGCAGCGGCAGCAGCTCTGACTGACTCATGATGTTTCAGTGTCATTATAGCCCTGAGCATCCCTGGCCAGACTTCAGCACCACTCCCCACCATCGTGCTCATGCGATTCCCCAGAGGGAGGGACAGTTTATCTGAAGCAGTTAGCAGCTGGTGTCTGCCCCAAAGTCTCTGATAGCCTTTAGCTAGCGTTTGCCACTTCAGATGCTAGTCATTTAGCAAACAAGTCAATCATGCATAAGGCAACTGCCAGCAACTTGCCAATGTCCCCAGTGATCCCGGATACAGAGATGAGAGGGCAAAGGGGAGTCATGGAAATCAGGTCAAATTGGTCATAAGCAAACTATGTGGGTCTTGCATTGTGCTCGAATGATTGGTGAAGTCGAAATTGTTTGTAATGAGAAACGATCAGGGGCCCTTGGTGTCATCCAAAGTCCATTTCTCTCCTTTGTTTTTAGCCCCAAATAGCCTAGTGTAGTGGATTTCATAACTAATTTTAGAATAATGATGAACTGAAAATCTTGCTCCAATGTCCCTGTGCTAAAATATGTCACTATACACGCCAAGAGCCAGTTACACAACCATGGCATGGATTTACAAAGGCATTTTTAGCAACCCAGAAATGTAAGATGCACTTTACTGGTGGTACATTTGTCTCTGTGGCTTTGAAGATCTTAAATACTGCAGAAAATAACAGCTCTTACTGAAATCAATTACAATTTTTCCTTTCCAACTAAGCCCCACATCAGGAAAGTCAATGTCAGTGGTACACATCTTAATGAATAATTGTATTATCATAGCTTCTGTCTTGCAGATAAAAAGATACAATGCCTTTTGTATCTCATCTCATGTCTGAAAAAAACACTTAAGATGAGGCATTGGTAACCTCGGGGCTTTCGCTGTTGTAGCAAGAGGAGTTTGATTGCTGACAATGTGAGCAGCATTATCTCACTGTCTTTTTGTGTGTGTGTGTGCGTGTGTGTTAGAGAGAACTTAACAGGAGTGTTTGAATGCAAATTCCCCAACCATTGGATTCAATTAGCCTCACAGAAATGGGAGATGTTTTGACTTTGTAGTGTTTCTTTTCTTTTATGTCTGGCAGAGCTCAGTACTCTCAAATGTTCTTCTTCAGTCAGTAAATGTGTTTGTCTTGAAATGTCAGTTTTGCACAGAAATAGTTGTGACAACTAAAGCAGACTTTGAACTCACAGTAACACATTTACTCAACATGTCTCCAACAACAGTTTATGAGATGTTGCTTTCAATCATAAAAGGTTGCACTGAATATGAAAAGAGAAGAATTACATATCTCTTCAGTGCGAAGATGAGCAGCAAATTGTTCATTAAGCTAGTGTAGAATGTAGATCATCTGTTAAAGGAGTTTTCATTTGCTGAGGAAACAAATACTAATGTCTTTTTATGCTCTACAGAAGCAAGCAAGTCAAATCCTCAGAAACAAAATGGCGTGTAAAATACTTGATCCTGTTTGGTCAGAACTCCTTACAGTGGCACCAAGACAACCAGATAACACACATCAATTTTATGTATTGAAAGGAGCTCAGTACATATAAACATAGTGGGAAAAATGCTACTTTTTACTAACATTTTTAAACAACATTTTAAGGGTATTACTCTCAGAGTAGTTTGAGGGCACAAAACTTTGCTGAGTGAAACACATGTCGAGCAAATTGAGGAAAACAAGACAGAAAGTCACCACAACCAAAGTGATGTGATTCATTAGCATAAAGCTAGCTAATGTACAGACTTGTCAAGAATGTAAATTTTAGACCCATAAGTTGGTTGAAGTGTACTGCTGCCATGGAAGTGTTCGCAACAATCATATCTAATGTCTGATTTGTTGGCTGCATCAAAAGATATTTTTTAAATCAAATAAATGATCTCTAAATTCATATCAACAGTAGGGATGGGTATGAATTATGTACTTTAATAGGTACCGACCGAATTCAGTCTAAAGCACTGGGTACCGATTCACGTAAAACCAAAAGGTACCATGTTTGGGTATCTAAAGGCATCTTTGTGACTGTGAGGGAATGGAAGAGTTTTCCATGCGGGACATGAACACGGCATTGCAAGGTTATATATTGAAGAATAAATATGTTAAATTGAAAAAATGTAATGTTTTATTATTAAACAAATTAATATTTTCTACCACATAAACACAAAAAAGTACCGAAAAGTGGTACCGTTGAGTACCGGTACCGATTGCCAGGTACCGGGCATCGGTACAGTATCGTTTCAAATGTGAAAGGTACCCATCCCTAATCAACAGTCATTTTTTCTCCTGTTGGTCGTCTGGTAAAGAAAAAAGTAGGATCACGGAACATGGTTGTTTGATCATGTGAATCGAATTTGGGGTGGTACGAAGCCTTGATGGGAAGGTTTTACGTGTGCGTCATGTCAGTTAGCTTCATGCTACCAAAGCAGTCTTCAGTATATATAATATTCTCTGAGATTAACAACAAATGACGCATTTTAGTGTTAGATAATCCAGTGTGCAAGATAATTACATCAGAAAATAGTAAAGAAGTACCACTTTTATTCACAGGGGGCTCCAAAATCAACACAGACCAAACATGCCAACATGTTACTGTCAAAGTTCCTTTGGATGTAAATAAGTCTTAAAAGTTGTTGTTTTCTTCAGATGTGCTAGTAGAATCAAGTGCCAAACATTTCAAACTGCAAAGTAAACAAAAAGACGTCCACGAGACATCCATGCTAAGTGGGTAACCCTTGAATTCAAGGTTACACATGCATCCACGCATGCATGCACAGGCAAATATGCTTCCTCCCTGTAGTGCCCTCCTTGGCAAAATCTCAGTGCCAGTCTCTTAATGAAATGCTCAATTAGGATCTTTAAATAGGTAATTATGCAGTGCCTAATCCCTTAGCTCCTGGGCCCTATCTCATTTAGATGACACTTGGGCAGGCTGGATGGGAGGGGCAGGCACTGAGGCCTTAGTTTCTGTCATCAAAGCCCCTCTGTGGTGGCGCAGGCGGCTCTGTTAATGATAAGGCACATCCAGGCAGTCAGTCAACAGCGACTCCCAGTGAGGGCCACTGACAGCATGGGAGATGGCGATGTCAGGCTTGACAGTGTCTTAATCATGTTTGTGAGTGTTCGGGGGTGGGCTGTGTTAGGTCATTGGGGGGGGGCTGTATAAAGGTTTCTAAGAGGCTGTTAGATGCTGAGAGAGAGCAGCAAAACTATTTGTCTGATGTGGGTTTTTGTGTGTCTTTACTGGCAATTTCAAAGTTAATTTTATAAGAAACAAAGACAGAGAGGAGGAGAAAATCACTTCCAAATGTCAAACTGTGTATTCTGCTTGATGCCAGGCATAGACAGAGCGGTTCTGATTTCTTCGACTGACATTTGTATGAAGGTGGCATTTGATTTGAATTTCAATCTCCAAACTGTGGCTGGAGAAAAGGACCTTTTCATTCATTCTCAGCAGCATAATAAAATGTCTTGTTTGAGCGCTACAATATAGCATCACTGACGGGGAAACTGCTCTTGTTTGTCGCTAACGCAGCTATGGCAGGCATTTGTCTTAGTGAAACGACAAAAGGGGAATTGTTGCTTTTGCCTTGGGGTGAACCATTTCTTTCCCTCGACAGAGTTGCACAAGCAGCCTGCTCTGCCTTTCATGAGAACAATAGCTTAGCTTGGCTAAAAACACCTTTCAAGGGCGTCCAAGAACTCAAAAAAAAGTTTAGCTTTGCAAATCTATTAATCAGCAGGGCCCACATCAAAGCGCTCAGCAGACTTTAGTAAGAATACTTGAAGCTCTAAAATATTGAAACAGCTTTCTGAAGGGCTGTTCACTCCCACCCTGGACGTCCTTTGACAGTCTTATCAGGATATAGATGGAAAAGCAGAAACAACACAATTTCACCTCCAATCGTGTGTTCAGCAAAAACAGCTCATATCTGTGATAATATTTTTGTCCCATTGCCCTCCCTGTTGGCACTGATGTATTTTCATGCATAACGCTTTGATAAGCGGCGGGTTCTAATGCTGCCTGTCTGTTCCTGCGGTTGTTGACTCAGGCTTTCTTATCAACTGTGAGTCAAGGAGAAAATCACAAGTGCCCTAAATGCACTGGGAACAACGATTGCTGCTAGTTTGACCGTTGTACTCTGGACTCAGACACTGAGTATTATGCGCAGCCTTCTATTAAAATGGACTTCATCTTTTGCAGCATTTTCACCGACTGATTTGGCCTCGTTTTGACATCCAAAGATCAGCTGCTGTGAATCTCAGAAATACACACCAAAGCCATATGACAAGTTCACTTCATAAAACATCCGCTACATCACCCCAGGTAAAAGACAGAGTACAGTTTGCTCGGCTAATTGAAGGGAAATTTACCCGCCGTCGCCTTAGTTCACTACCATAATGTGGCGTTACATCTTAGCTCGGGCTATATTGAGGCAAATTAGCATTTAGATAATGGGAGACACTTGGCATTTTAATTATTTTGCTGCCCTATGAGTGTAGTGTGTATGCCCCGAGCGCCTCCCTACATCCTTCATGTACGGCTAAGTAGTGCATTTACATACCAAACGGCTTGGCTTTTGTATAAACGGCACAGAAATGTCACCAGCGCACAACGCACCGTCAATTGTTTGAAAAAGATAAGAAGGCATATTGTGGATGACTTATGCCGTGTTATGTGTTCAGGGAGCATCACAATTCCCAGTTCTGCGTTCGTCAGTTTTCTGAGTGGCACAGTACAGCTGTTTTTGTCTCTTTAAAACCACACGACAACCCCTTCGCCCTCCTTCCCTCCCTCTTATTTTCTCTGCCGCTTGGAAGTGAGATTATTCATCCTCCCACAGACCGACGCCGTGCTGGGGGTCGATGTCAGAGTGCCAGGAGCATGCGGTGCAAAGGGTGTGCATGCCTGCGATTTGCCTGTATGTGTTTATTTGTGCACATGAATGCTTGAGTTTACACTTGTGAGTGCACGCGTAGGTGTGTCTTCACGCTGGATCTCTGTGATTGGACGTGGACCTGAGCGGGAGTTGGTGTTCCTGAGTGTTCAGGTGGATTCACGTGTGGAGTTTTCTTTTTTTACCTGCTGTCATCTGGCCTCACAACTATCACCCTGCCTTTTCAACCTCAATCCCTCATTCGCCGCTTCTGTTCGGCACACAGGCACAGACGGCGCATGAGAAAAGCTGGCACAGTCCCTCCCTTCTCCACCCTGCAGCACTCTCTCCTCTCCTCCTCACTCATCCTTCCTTCCTTCCTTCCTCTCCCTCCTAATCCCCTCCTTTCTCTCACCACCTCTCTGCCTCGTTGCTCCCCTTATCCATTATATTTCCACCCCTCTGCTCCGCCCTCTACACACTCCCTCTTCAATTTTTTTTTTTTTCTGGTTCATAATATGTAACATGATTTCGCCCTCCCTTGTTCATGCGGCATAAATTTAATCCCTGCTGCTGCTGTGTCTACAATTTTTCTCATTGTCACCCCTATCCTGCCACACTCTGCTTCCAAAACAGTAGACCCCTCAAGATCCAGCATGTTTGCATGATTAAAAAAATTATCTAGATGCCAAGGTCAAGCACAAAACACAAAACTGCACACCCATACTGCGACAAGCACACATAGTGCATGCAAAGGCCACCCAACATGTGGGAATTCACTCAATAGTGTACATGGCCAACATGCTCACCTGCAGGTTTTATCTGCTGCCCATTGAGAAGACATTAGTTACAACCTTTAGAGTTCAATATTGTGTTTACAAGTGTCATCAAGGTTAAAGGAGGTGACCCCAACATGCACACAAAGATGAAATATGTGGCTTTTCTCTTTTTTTCCCACAGTGTCCCTAAAGCATACCCACTAGCTCTGTAACCTTGCGTATGTTTGTGTGCTGTGTGTTGGTTTGCTTTCAGAGAGCAGCACAACAAGGCGCAGGGATAATCAGTCACTCGACTGCAGGTCAGGGTCTTGCACTGTGGGGACCATCCATCTGAACCTAGCAGCTGCTGGGAAAAACGTGGCAGGAGGAATGAGCCGGGAGAAAAGGATAGGTGAAGAGAGAAAAAAGAAGCGAAAGACAGAGAGAGAAAGAAAGTGGCGAGGTAGACCAGGTAGAGAGAAAAGTCAAGGAGAGACAGTTGAGAACAAATCACACACAGACACGCACGCACATACACAGAATGAGTGGGAGGAGAGGGGGAGTGTTTGTGCTACGTGGTCATTTGAGTTACCAAAGTGGAGGCTCAAGGTTGCTTTGGGTGGGCCGAATTCTTATGAGGACACAACCTTGCTCTTTGCACCCAAACAAGGTAACAGTTTACAAATTGCATCTCCATCCTCTCCTTGACCTGTGTTCTTCCTAAAACAAAGCTGTTCTTTGGGACAGTTTCACCTCCATGAAGATTCATAACTTTTAGTTTCAGCAGATAAAGAAGAAACTGTCGTAAGAAAGCTTAAAAAAAAACATTCAATTATTCAAGATGAAGGTGGATAACTGCTATTTTACGCCATTCATGCTGTGACATTTCAACATCCTGATTTATCTGCAGACAAAAGCAGGAGGCCTGCTTTGAGAACCGGTGATATTAATTTGCGGTGGACTCACAGCTGAGATGGATCCGTGATAGCTTTCTTGTCCAACAGGCGCAGCAGGTGCTTTTAAAGCAATTATTAGACAGACAAATGTCATCGGAGCCAATTAGCTCCCTGCTGGGCCTTGCATGTTGGGTGATCCATTCATAAGAAAACAAGACATATCCATCAGCCGGAGCATTGGCAGCCTTTCCCTGTCAAGAATTAGTCAGGCTCGCGGGCAGAACTGTAAAACCTCTGACTTTCTCAGACAGAAAGTCGGCTGCACCACCCAAAGGATGGTTTATGACCGTGGGAGGCTTGTAGCAGGGAGGTCAGGGGAGGCGAGAAGGAAGGGGGAGAAAAAAGAAAATAAATAAGTATTGCAAATAAACTCCTCTGATGTGCAGTTGTCAGGGTCTTTCATGTGGAGGCTGCACTTGAGGGCATAGCTTAGCTTAGCTTGAGGGATGTTATTACACATGCCGGCTGATCGGGAGCGATGTGTGAGAAACGGCCTTGTCACTCGGTCTTAAATCACACCATCGCAGGCGGAAGAAAGTAGTAGTGGGAGAGAGGAAAAAAAATCAGAGGAAAACATAGAGGGGAGAGACAAAAAGCAAAGGGAGGAGGGTGAAGGAAAGAAAGGACTTCACATAAGGGTCTTTAAGCAGCGAAGAGAGACTGACAGACTTTATGCTGTGGCATTAAAGAAAAGACAACAAAAGAAAAAGATAAAAGGTAGCTGCAGCCAGCATGTGAAACACATTGTGACTTCACCCAAACTTAACCTCTCTGATGAGGAAGTGGGGATTGGTGAAGGAAATGGTTTGCGTGTAGCTTTTGCCTTTGATGAGCTTATTTTATAAATCTGGTCATATGATGTTTAAAACACCCTTGGGGCACAGTGGGTGGGTGCCTGTCACAGGCAGCCATGTTTGAGAGCTACCAGATCTTTTGAACAAAGAGGAAATGGTTTCACACAGCAAACAGTGCAGGATTCAAACAACTTTGACCTTCAGGGTTTTGATTGGTGCAACTTTGACTCCCTCAGGTGTCCTGAGCTTCTCAAGAGCAACAGAAGTAAAGTGTTACACTGAGGGCAGCTTACTGACACATCCTGTACCACAAATTTAAGTCATTATAATCTTCATGAGCTTCTGAAAAATATCAATTAATATCAAACAGCTTCTTAAAGAACTCATTAAATACTTTTATCCTAGCAAGCATATGCGATTGATAAAAAATGAATGAGCATTCCTATTAGTATTCTCACAATAGTTTTGCAATTACATATTTATAACTGGCCGTGTTTGTTTTTACACGATGCAAAGATGAATAATCAGAGATGTTTTATTGGTTATGTGGTAATGGACTGTCAAATTACAGATAGTTATAGATTGTTCATGTTTAGACTCGGAGTCAGGACCAGGTCTGTCGCATGCATTCTGCATTCTGAATAAACAGAAGACTGAATTTAACACAGCAAATTAAAAATATATATATATAAATATCTATTGTTCTTTTCTTTTAATATTTTTTCACTCCGAGGCAAAGATTTGAGACACTGGATGGAGGGAGGCTGGGGTGTAGAAACTGTACTTTTACACTAGTAGGATGAGGATAAATTGATTGGTTCATTTGGGGGTAGGGATTGATTTAGGGGATTTTTTTTTATAAATTCAGAAGCAAACTATTTAAGTATTTTTTAAAACATAAAAAATGCATGAAATACATATAGCTTTTAAGTTATATATAGTCTCTACTTATTTTAATTTGGCACATTGCATGTTTTTCCTCACATCATGCAGGACTATTTCACTCATACAGGAAATATTCTCACTGTGACTTTTTGTGTTTTGAGGTAACCATAGAAACAAATGATTTTGAAACATAAAACGATATCATATGAAAATGTAGAATTTGTGCATATCTTAAAATTCTGAATAATGTTCATGTCTGTTGTTCACAAAACTTAAGATAATATGTTAAAAATAATTTGAGTTTTCTTTGAGTTATATTAATTTTTTTTCAACTGTTTGCCAAAGTTATCAAAATTAAAATAGAGAAATGCTTTGAACATTTTCATATAAGAGTACTGTCTTGAAACATAGATGGATAGTTAATAAAACTGCTTGAACCATATGTTGTCCTATAGATGCACTGGTGTTTTTTGTATACTGGTGCGGAAAAAGCTGCAGAAATGACCAGTGAACAAAACAAAACAGATTCAGATTGATGGAATCGATTTGCTCAAGTAGGAATACTATTGAATTGCTTTTACACAAGACAGAAAAGGCAAATTGACAATGGTTTATACTTTTTGCTTGTCTGAAAATATACACTGGGTGGTTCACACCAAGGTTGCTGATTTTTAAGGTGTTGAAATGAAATCTGATACTGGGGTTGTCTTTCTCAGCATCAGTCAAAAATAAAGGATCACAGTACCCTTCCATGTCCCTGAATATCACTGTAGTTTGAAAGCGTGTGTGTGTGTATGTGTGTGTGTGGGGTAATTACTGCATTCTTTGACTCTGCCAGTCTGGAGGGAAATAGAAAGTCCTGCCTCATAAAACGAAACAAAGTCTCATTTGCCGTGCCTGGCTGGCCATGATACTGAGCAACTTTTTTTTTTTTATATCACAATGCAGTATGGATCACATCCTCGGTCCTCTTGTGGTGCTTCGTCCTTGCATGTGTCGGGATAATTACAGAGGGATTGGCCTTAATAGATTTTGGTGGCATTTTTGTGGCTGCTTCGGTCTGTTAGGATAACATCCCACGAATGCACAATTTCCTTCAAGTTCAATTGAGTTTGTTCTTGAGCCTGAAATTAAAAACACCCAATTTAAAAAAGAAAACCCTGGAGCAGTTGGGAGTGAAATTAGTCAACTTGCTTGAAAGATGGGCATAATGTGGCGCAACTGCCCTGCTCAAACCAATGTGGAATTATCTGGAATGGCACGATCAGGAGCAGCATGTCAGTGTTAATCTTCCGACCGTTTGGACTGGACCTGCGTGGATGTGGCAGAAAATGTGAAGATAGAACTGGTGTGAAGCCGCTGCTTTAAGAAGCTCATAACTTTTCTTCCAGTTCTCACTCCCATAACGCGTTTACTGCAGTGTGGCTGGAATACAAGATAAATATGACTGATTCTTTTGTGTCCCCCTTTAATAATATTGCTTGTCTAAATAGAGCAGAACACCACACATGCACACAGGCTGGAATGAGAAAAGAGGCCGACCATTATGGAGAATATAAACATCCCACCCTCCTTCCCTTTCACATTTCTGATAAGGATCACGGGGAAGGAGAGAGAGTAGACAGCTCAACAGCCCCTTTCTTTTTTCCTCGCCCCCTCCTCCCTTTTTCTAATTAACATTGTGCATGTTGTCAGGCTTTGTTTAATAATGCATGATTGCTATCAGCAGCAAAATCCTTTGAATGAAGCACCACTGAATGGAAACACAATAATACCACCAGGGGCTCAGGAAGAAAGACAAGATTTTTTTTTTTTTTGCTGGTTCTATTGTAATAAATGTTCAATGGGAAGCATCAGTGCCGCCAAACGCATGGGAGGAAAGGTGGAGAGTGCAAGACGCCGCCATGTTGGGGGTAAAACAGGCACAGGTGGTGGGTCTGCTTCAACTCATCTTGGTCTGGGAAATCTTTGAGAGACTGTTATGCATTTGGGCATCCTTTGCCCTCGGTATTGTCTGACAGGGGCTCATGCTCCTCAGGTGCACCTCCATTTTTGATTGGATCAGGATTTCCATGAGTGTGTTTTCCCTGCACTTACATTAGCTTCCCCTTGTATTTACTCTAGTGCTGAAACGATTCCTCGAATGATTCGAGGTACTCGATTACAAAAATTACTCGAGTAATTTTCTCCGCCTCGAGGAATCGTTTATTTTTAAAAAAAGATCAAAGAGTATTTCAAATAGAGCTGAGGCCATATTAAGAGAGTTTTCAGACCCCTCAAGCTACCTCTTATACAAAATAGCAACTAGCAACAAATCTAGCTTCTTTTCTGGAGTTTGGAGACTAATGGGTCATTCTACGAAACGGGTGCCGTTTGGGTCCACAACATTCGATGAGACGTACAAGGCACAAAAAATGTGTCAAAGTGTGTTTACAAATTTTGGAGCTACCAAAGCAAGTGCTCTTTTTGACATGCTGTATCAGAAAATTCTATTTCTTAAAGAGAAAAATTTCATTTGAAAAATAACTGCTCTTTAACTGAACAAAAATGTATTTTATCCGATTACTCGATGAATCGATGTGATTTTCAGTAGAATACTCGAATACTAAAATATTCGATAGCTGCAGCCCTAATTTACTCACATAGCGTAGCCTCTTGGTTGTCTCACCGGTGGTTACACAACATACAGATGGTTTTGTTTGCCTCTATCAGCATGTGTGTGTGTGTGAATGTAAATGGGTGTGTGCAGACGGGGTGTGAAAAGAGAAGGGGAGGGCTGCTGAGTATCATTTTTTGCGCGCTGCCTAATGTCATGTCATTATGGAAATTCACACATTAATTAACTCAAAGGCTATCACTTAGATTTGCAGGGGGGGGTGAAGCAATAACCTGAGGAGACAAACAGCTGTACCTGCACCGTGTATGGATCACACTGCAGATTTATCCCATCATGCTCTGCTCTGGTTTTTCAGTCCACTTGATTCTAATCAAATCCACAGTCGCTACAAACACTACTCATGTGAAAATTCTGTCTTGTGTGCTCCAATGTATGTATATGCATACGCATTTGTGTTTGTGTGTCAGCGGCGGTGCGAGCGGGGGATGAGATTGCCTCAAATTGATTCCCTTCGCACACACGTCCCCCGCTCCCGCGCTCGCTGCTAGCCCCGCGGCGCTCAGAGACAGGTAGTCGTGTCTATTTCCCCCCGACACAAATCGAGTGTGACAGGTGCGCTATCTTCCCGTCTTTTCTGCCATTTACAGCCTACAGAAATGAAAGAGGGAGAGCTGGGAGCAAGAAAGAGGATGATTGGTAACAGGGAAATGAGGTACTTTGTCATCATGGGGCCTGCTGATTGAGCTTAGGAGGGCTTGTTTTTTTCTTTCTCTCCTGTCGGTGGGTGGCGGTCAAATGTGCACCCAAACCAGCGAACTATTATTCCTCGCAACAGTTTTTGTATACACAGTTGCTGCGTATCGAAACCACAGAATCCCAAACTACAAGAGATCTCAGGATTTGTGTGTTTGATCTTTTGGAACATAAAGTGCCTGAAATGTCACGGCACACAGACCGTGCCTCAAACAGCTGAAACAACAGCATCCTGCAAGAGAAACCAGGCAGGCGAGCTAGCATGCTAACCGGCAGTGTCATCAAAGCTCACACTTGGATTAGCCTGGAGCTGAAGACTACCGCAGAGCATCCATCACTGAGGATCAAGCTCTGGCTTAAGCAAATGGATGACAAGGGGATAGAGCGGGTGTGCGGCTAATACTGGCTCACTGTATCACATTGATTTTCACAGCCATGTCGAGAGTGGCCCTTTCGATAAAGGGGCTGAAACATGAATGGCAACACTTGGCCACTCTGTCTTATGGATTTTCGTTTGTTGTTGGAGCTAAGCTAAGCTACTCCATCACTTTGTATAGGCACTTAGGGCTATTAAAGCATCTAATATGGATTAAATGTGGCAGAAGAAGCATGATTATGTGCTTCAGATGAATTGGTTTATTGAATGCATTTATCATAATATGACTAAAAGATGGCGTTATGACTTGTATTGTGCTCAAGAAAGTCTCTGTGGTCAGATGTGTTTAAACTGCCAAATGAAGAAGCATGAGGAGGCTCGCAGCGTTCATGAATATTTCCTCCATTTCTTTTTTTGGCTGTTCTTACAGGCAACAGAAGCGCTTTAATGTGAAACAGATATCAACACTGATCTAAGCAGGACTTAAAATGTACTCTTATTATGCGGCGCATTTAATTGGTGCTCGCCACCAAAGCTGTGAAGACAAAATCTTATTAGTCCGCCCTTTCATCTGTGTGGTTTCTCCCTCTCTCTTGCACTCTCCGTCTCTCCCCCTCTCACGCACGCGTGCACACGCATTGTGTGAAGTGACTATTCCATTTAGAGAACTGTCAGAACATACCCTGTGAGCACATCAGCCTCTTCCTATCCTCTGTCAGCTCCAGCCGAGGCTGTGTGGGGGTATGTCAGAAATGTGCAGGGATAGATAAAACCCGTGGAGCCAAACAGCTTTGTTTCATTCACTCACTCCCTCTCTCCCTTTTTCTCTCCTTTTTCCTCCCTCCTTACTCCCTGTCCCCATCTTCCTTCCCCTCCTTGCCTTGCCTAGGCTGTGAATACCCTGCATCTGAGAAATCAGACCAGACTGACTCACAGGGCTCTGTGAGCCAGCGCCACCGAGGCTGCCAAAGCATGCTGGTGCCAAGCTGTCCCACCATGCACAGAGCCAGACCCACGCTGCTGCTGCCGCTGCTGCTCATCCTGGGTCTGTTCCTCCACCTCGCCGACGCTCAAAGTAAGTGGACCGCTGGCTTTCACGTGGGCCCTGAGTGTGGTGTCCTGCTGGGATGGGGGCGGGGTGGCATGGTTGGGATTGGTTTGATTTGTCTATGTGTTTATCCAGCATCAGATTGGTGCAAAGTTCATGAAACAAATATACACATTAAACTCATTTTGCATCAAATGTACAGAACTCATGCGCATCAGAGAACATCTGTACAGCTGCTGACGTAACAGAACTACAGTATCAGTGCTGATTGCTGATTTCAGTGTCATAATAAAGCATAATCACATCATATCATATAAATAGCAAACATGGATTTTTTTTTTTTTTTTTTTTTTAAAGAAAAAAAGATGCTCCACATATTTAAAGCTCCAGTGAGTTCTTTTCTTTAAAGGTAATGAAATCCAATGAAAATTATCGTCAGTATTTATATTCAGAATGTGTCTTACTATTAAAAGAGAATGAGAGGAGTTCATTTGATCAGAACCATTAAAGACAAGTATAAGAAATTTTCTCCACAAGGGGGAGCCAAAGTTGTCACAAACAGAATCCCTCACAGGATCTTTAAATCCTTTGTTCACTCCCAATTCCATTTTTTCTTTCTTTCTATTTTCTTTTTTTAAACATTCTATTACTTTTGTGGTAGAAAAAGTAGTCCTTGAAATGAAGTCAATCAGTGGACGCAGCCATATTTGCTATCAAGCTGGCTGAGTTTTTCCGAACAGCAACAGGGCGCCTGCCAATCACATGACCTGAGCTGTGCCTCTGATTGGACAATCAAAGGATCCTGATACTTTTTTTACTGCAGAGTTAGAAAAAAAAATACTGTACAGTGTGTGCAGATAGTAAAATTGGCGTTTTAGACGCAAAACTTTTTTAAAACCCAGGCTGTAAATGTATTTTTTAATGCCGTAAAAGTCTGTTTTTAAAGCTGGGTGTGTACATGACTTCCGGTCTTTCTGCAGCCAGCAGATTCTCAATGAACAGAAACTTTTAGCACTTCTACAAAGGCTTCATTTTTCATTTTCTGTTGCCCCTTGCTAAAAACTATATTTTGAAACATTATTTTCCCAAAAGCAGAAAACTAGGTTCATGTTCTTTGAGGATCTTGTCAACAAAATGACTCAGCTTCTTCATATACAAACACAAAAAGCATTCTGGACAATTTATAAAGAAAAGATTTCTATGAGTAAAAGTGACATCCTTAAAACCCTTTTTTAACTCAAGCAGTTATCTTGGAGTACAACCTGGCTTCTCCCTTCACTCCACACCTATAAATATCTCAGTGATTCAACTTTTTCACTAAACTATCCAGACGTCTATAAGTCTTTCTTTTCCAGCTTTTTCCTCTGCTGCAAAAACGATCATGTGAACCAGAAAACGCTGAGGCCTCAGCCGAGAATCTCATGATGAGAAGTCATTGGAATTGAGTTACTTGACATCAGACACCTGCTCAGTGATGTGTGACAACAGTTTTCAAACCTCATTGAGCTCTGGTCCTGCACCAAAGCATCCCTCCCCCTTTCCCATCGTTTCTTTTTTTTTTCTTTTACACTAAGACCCATGAATCATTAGCTTCTGGAGCCACAGAGGGATGAATAAAAGTTTTATTGCACCCTTTGCACCGACTGAAATCCCCTCAGTTCGCCTGAATATCTCTGAATGAAGGGATCGTTCACCCAAGGTCATACACGACAGAGCCACGCAAAGTGAAATTGATGGCTGAGATTTTCAACTTTGTGCTTGAGAAATGTTCCCTGCAATCCGTTCAAATGTGTTTTATTTCTGTTCTCCGCCTCTTGCCACATATGTGTCATGGCGGGGGGTAAGGCAAATGGAGAAACGTATTCTCCGTTTATCCGCTGTTTTATGTGCAACTCAAGGATTTATTGACACAATTTAATTACGGGACCTTCCCAAAATGGCGTTAACAGTCGATAAACGTTAGCATCAAGGGGGCTTTTAGTAGTTATATTTCAGAAACTCCCATCTCCCTCAGACTCGTGTGAGTTCACTTAACAGCCTTTGATTAGCAGAAAAACTCGGCTTCCAAAACCTTCCACAAACAACTGCCGTGACAAAACCTCTGCTCTCGTGTGTCCAGACATTCCTCGGTCACATTCAAGCACTAATGTAACACTCAGCACCCCCAATTCTTGACGCCTCTGTGTGCCCCACCCCCTCCCAAAAGTCCCCCATTAATTTCCTTCCCTTTGCCGTCTGGCTGTGTGTGAGCAGCTGCTGCTACCTCATACCCTGCTCAGACAGCTGTGCTGGGTCATCATTCCAAAGCCAAAACAAACTTATCACGAGGTAGCCACAGTGGCTGTCTGTTAATGACTGAGGAGTACAGGGGAGACTGGGGGAGGAGGGGGTGTCAGGGATGAGGTGAGTGAATGTGTGTTCATCGTCAGAATTGGATTTATATTTGCTCCATTCTGCTTGATCTCACATGTGTACGTGTTTGTTCCTCACCTCCCAAACTCCCCTCCATTGTTTCTCTTCCAAATCCATCTCCTGCCAAATTTCTCCTTTTTTTGCCTCCCTCTGCCTGCATCTTTGTCATCTCCCCACCTTCTCTCCGTGCTGTTGGAAGCACTGCAAAAGCACCTTCCGGCATCAGAGAAGCTTCTAAATTTCCTCAAAAGGCAAAACCAGCGCAGACGCTTTCTTTCACAAAGACCCCAAAAGACCTCCACTTAATTTACCCCCGCTCCAGACGAACCCCCTGGAGCAAATCTCCGGCTGCGTGTTCGGAAAGGAAAGCTGCCCTCTGTCGGTGCTCTGGATCCATTTGGGTGTGAGCTAGCCTCCGGCTGTGGATATGGGTGGAGGATATGAGACACGCGAGAGCAGAAAATGGCTGAGTCGGCCTGCTCAACAGATGGCGCGATCCTCGGAGCCAGTCCTCCTCGCCACCGCACACAGTGGACGCTAGAGCCCCCTCTTAAGAAAAATGCCAGTCAGCCTTGCCATTAAACACACATTGCAGTAAATGTGTTAACAGGAGTGTTAAAAAACTGTTCTTTCTGCAACTGTTTCAAGAGAGAAGTTTTCATAACAATCCAAGAGCTCTGTGGAGCCGTATTTCTCTGTTGGACTGTCTCTCTTTCTCTCACTCATTTTCTCCTTCACCCCGTCCCCCTCGCTCTTCTAATGCAGCCCCAATTAATTTGTGTGGCAAATTGGGCTTGGCGATGGCTTGAAAGAAGGGCATAATTGTCCCCGGTGAGCCAAGGGGACAGAGAGCGAAAGAAAGGGACCCAACAAACAATTCCTCTGTGTTTGTAATGCAAAAATGCAAAAAGGGAGTGTCAGAGGATGAGAAGATGAGAGGAGCCGTGAGCGCTTTGCATCTTCACCTGTGCAGCGAGGACAACTTCCATATGTGCATCTGTGCTGAATTACTGGGCTGTGCATTAAGTTGATGGATTGTTTTATGAGTTAAACACTGATAAGAAAATGGAACAAACCTGGCGAGTGAAGTTAAACAGTCTTCTGATTGTGTGTAACTGGAGCTGGAGCAGTATTCAATTAGTGTTTGAACCAGAAGCAGAAGACTTCCATATGAAGCAGAAGATGTCTGGTGTCTGGGGCCAAAGCAAACTAAACTCAAACTTGAAATGTAAACGTTCTTGATTTTCAGCTCTTCTAATGGCCAGTAGGGGGAGACTCTACTGCCCCCAGTGGGATTGTATGAAACAAGTTGATTTAACACATTTGGCCATGTACCGTATTCTCCCAAATATAACCTCAATGAACACAAGACAACCCCAAGACCAGTTTTAAAAAAGAAAAACACATTCTTGAGACCAAAAGTTAATTCTGAAATGAAAACATTTTGAATCCAAAATAATAAAATACCTGTAAGTCTGTTCATTGAGGATGGTCACTGTGTCTCTCCATCATTTATTTTCCTGCTGAGCGACGGTTTGGCCTCAGTCATAAAGGATATGATCATATTGCAGACAAGTGGGGATTTCTACGGTTATGGATGAATATTGTCTTGTCAGCTGTTGGTTTATGAAGCCAAGTTCAAGAGTCAATGGTCCTCAATTTAGAAAAGCTGAGTCAACTTAACCTTGACCAAGCAAGAAGCAAAGAGGCAGAGCCATGTAAAACCAGTCAGCTATGTCCCTTATCAGGTCTAATTTTGCAAAACTTACTTTAATTTATTTAAAATAGGTAAGTTATAAAAGCATTTCATCCCCATTAAAGTGTAAAGACATAGAAAAAAAATGTTTGTACCAGACTGGATACATGTTTATTAGGGATGGACGAGTATTGATACCAAGTATCAGTATCAGGCCGATACCAGCCTTTTTTCAAGGTATCGGTACTCGTGAAGGTTGCTGATACCAGCAGCTGATACTCAAGGCAAGATCTTGCTGGGGTTTGACACCAAGGCAAATGTACGTTAGGTCCTGTTCAGACAACTTGAATGAGCCAGGGAGTGTTAAAAGTTAAATTGTTTTATTTTGCACTCCAGTTTAAAAAAAAAAAAACTTAATCGCTGACAGTTGTTAGTTTTACTGTGCACTTTAAATATTATTTTTTCAATTCTTGGTAAAAATAACAAAACAAATACAACGTAAACTCAGAGAGAGTTGTTTGTGTTTTATTTGGACTTAATGACAGAGAGACTGTGCTGTCTTTGTTCAAAATGATCTGTCACTGTTAATGGAAATTTTATGTATCAAAAGCACTAGTATTGGTACCCAGTAAGATTATTCTAGAGGGAGTATTCGTACTGGTATCTGTCTGAAAAAAAGTGATATCAATCATCCCTAATGATTATCTCTGCTGTAAAAAAGCATTTAAACATAGGTGTTAAAAAGTGTTATTAGTGTCATTTGTTCTTTTAGAATGAGCCTCATTCTGAAGAAACCACATTTTTTTCTTTCTTTTGATTAAAAAAATCTCTGTCTTGTTTTCAGGTAAATGTGGTAGTTTGTGGCTTAGATGGCTTAGTTAAAAACAAAGTTTTTTTTTTTTTTCATTAGTGAAATTATTGTCCCAGTAAGTATAATAAACACTAAGGTGGACAGTCACCCCTGTCACCCAAATAAGGTCACTTCTGCCCACCAAAACATGACACTGTATCAGGCAAAAAGACAAATTCAAGGACATAGACACTACAAAAAAAAGTTAAAACAAACAAGGACTTCAGGGGATCTAGATTCAAATCTGCCGCTTATTTGTCTGCTTGTTTGCCTGTTTTGACTGGGACAGCCTTTAGCTTTACCAGAGTTAGCTATTAGCCCAGTGGCTACATGAATTTAAAACACACCCATGAGGAACTCTTGATAAAGCAACATTGGCAGCTCCATCACCGAAAATATAATCAAAATTGCACCCACCACACCAGATTAGTGGGAAATTTTCTGAAGTACATCTGCACAGAATCTGGAAAAAGCGTTTCCCATTCAGCTCTAATGCATGCTGTGTTGGACCACGTCAAACCCTGGGCCTTAATGGTGTTTTAATTGATTCCCCCTGTTGATGGCGGGTGGCATGGTGAGTCCCAGTGAGCCAGCACACTTTCTTTTTAACACGTCAGATGAATATCGACAGGCTCCTCCGGCCTCTCGAAGCATTAAGATGTTAACACCCAAACCTCATTTCTCTCACTTATGCCTTTTTTAACACAGAAGCACGCAAACACACAGGTGCTCACACACAATATCCACAAGCATCAAATGCAAGCGCAATCCTTCTCTGAGCCAGAAATCAAAAGGTGGACCACATGGGACAAAAAACAGCAGATCGTCTATTGATGCAGCTCTGTTTGAGCTGCTTCAGTGGGAAAACGAGAAGCAGTACTACGACAGCGGAATGACTCACATTTAGTGACGCAAAATGCTTGTGTATAGGTGTTTGTTTGATGAGCAGAAGAAAGAATCCTTTTTATAAAAATCAGACACATGCGCCAGGTTGCATTCCTGACACCTGTTTCCCATATGCTCACTTTAAGATACACTGAAGCAAGTTATACATTTATGATCAGTGTTTACCACTCTTTGTGGAGTCATTTGTTTGGCAGAGCAGCAGTAACTATCCAACAGCATCTGCCAGGGTTACAGTCAGATCTTGTATTTTGTGAGTGGAATTCATTTTATCATAACTATGATTTGTAGAGGTGTTGGTTTGTCTGTTACAAAGAATCAGGGAGATTAATGTTTGGATGCACACAGAAAAACGGATACACTTAGACGTCCATAAACATGAGAACACTGCTCTAAAACACAACACAAGTTTCATTTTCTGTGCATAAAGATGAATGGAGGAGTCCCAGCTCATGCATGCTTACTCACACACACACACATTTGCAAGACAGGATCACCTTGTAGCAAGTCCGAAAGCTAATGATGCACAATTCCCTGGATGACATGAAGCTGTAATATGTGTGTTTTATGCATGCCCAGCCTAATATGAATTATTGTAAAATAGTGTTGCATTTGCATATGAGCTTCCGGGCTATGCTGAAATTAGCATTTTTACAACAGCTCAAATTAAATCCCTCTGCTTAATTTGCCTGCATGCTAATTTGATTTAAATTGAGTCTATTCCATCCCCTTTTACCCACATGGTGCTGACATACAAGCCACACACACTAATTCAAGCACGTATGACTGCACAATATGTACTTTTAAGAGCTGCAGCGCTCATCCAGGCCCCACACACACTGACTGGAACTTAGTGAATTAGACTGAAATTAATACATCCTCAACTTTTTTTGTTTTGTGTTCACATTAAATCACAGGGAGAACACAACATATGGCTGTTTTCATTTTTCTCAGTGCATCCAACACCTCGTTCATCACCCTGGCGGACACCGCTCAAGTGGAAATCTCATTGTCGGCTCCACTTGTTCATTTCAAACATGCCTTACCTACTACAGTACATCTTTGAAAACACAGCTACAAGAGGGGGGGGGGGGGGGGGCATCATGTTCACACTTCAAATAAATGTTGTGAAAACACCTTGGCTGTGAGTGCCAGCACTTAATTACCATCTTGTTGTTTGGATGAAGACCTCGTGACAAGACTGGGAATCTGAGATAAAACAATGTTATCAGTGCCATGCAAGATGCTTCTCGCTCGCAGGTTGAACTAAACGAGTAAGAAGTCATTATCATTTTCTTTGGCTGAGGATGCCTGTACCGACTCCTTGTCAACAATGTGCTTTGCAATTATGTTTAAAGGTTGTATCAGGCCCCATTATTAACTCCATGAATGCCGATTTTCTCTGGCAACTAAGCCCAAGTGTATTATTTAAGGCCATTAGCCTCATCTATGGATTGCAGTCATTTCGCCTCGCACTTAGACTTCAGAATCGCACAAAAGCCGAGCGTTTTTTGCCACTCCTGACCCTCCCACTCAAGAAAAAGCAGATAATCACACACAATATGGAGATGTTGTACAGAGCCGAGATGCAGGTAATTAAAGGCTAGCCCCCAAGCACTAATGCTATATCTAAGTGCACTTATGTCTCCGAGACACATTGACTTGAAAATGGTGGTACAATTTAACCACGCTGGACCATTCATGTCTCAGAGTGGGAATATTGACAGAACAAAAGCACCATAAGCTAAATCGTAAACTCATTGGAGTGGCAATCAACAAAGCTCAAGAAAGCTGTTCTACAAATCCAAATATTTGAAAACCTCTGCGGGAAATGACAGGATCTTTCATGCCATGAGACTGTATGGATTTCAGTCAGCACCTCCTTATCTGTCCTTGGAGCATTTAAGGTGCCAGAAAAAACAATAGAGGACCATGTTAACGCAGTGCACCAGACAAGTCTGTCGCAAACTCACACTTACACACACTCTCACACAAAGGGTACCTTGTAGCATGCCTTTGAAGCCCGGATCAGCCGGTGAGCTGAGCACAATGCCAGCTGTTTTGCATCTGCTCGGCTTATACTTGGCATGATTCTGGCCTT
Organism: Halichoeres trimaculatus; assembly: GCF_033239565.1. NCBI lineage: Eukaryota > Metazoa > Chordata > Actinopteri > Labriformes > Labridae > Halichoeres > Halichoeres trimaculatus. The sequence goes on along the minus strand of NW_027437200.1, from coordinate 14,095,112 downwards.
GCTGGCATATGTACTAAATCTGATCACCCTTCATACGCTGTGGCGGTGAACTGTATAACAATGCAGGTGTTTCATGACATTGCCCCAGTGACAGTGCAATTAATAGATTGATGCTCTCACCGCAGTAATGGGATTACTGGACCAGTCAAGTCTGAAATACATCAGCCTCTGCCTGTGGAGAAGATGTTTTACCGCAGGGTGAAGTCAGAACAACGAGGAGCTGGAGTACGTTTCATTCACACGTACTGTAATCTAAAACAAGGAACAGTGAAGGCTCAGAGAGTTGAGACATCTTTATGCAGAGAGAGCTTCTTTATTTTAGGTCTCAAATAAGAACCATGTCCTTGTGACGAGGCAAGAAAGCATGGCAAGACTCCTACCAGTGATATGCCAGCAACATGTGAAAAAAGTTACATTGGTTTTCCAGCTGAATCAACACATACAGGAATTAATCCACAAAGGACAAATCAGAGATGCATGTGTTAGTATTCCATGAGCAAAACTGGCATCTAAAATCTACAGGAGGGCAGGAGGTACATTTAGAGTTTGTAGAGTCTGCATGACGCCAGGACTCATTAGTCATCGTGTTAATTATTCTCTTTAAAATTCTGTAGAAGAGCCACCTGAAAATTGCTGATGAGTGCATCACTATTTTAAATTCTCACCTCCTGGATAGGGATCTACCATATTATCGGCACAATATCAGTATCGGCTGATAAAAGCTTAAAAACACAGTTGTCGGTATCGGCAGATATGAAAAATTCTGTCGATAGTCCCAGCCGATAAGGTGCTATTCAGTTAAGATTATTATTATTTTCCATCTGAAAAATAAGCTCCTTAAATAAAATGTAGCACTTCATTTATTTGCACTGTAGAGCTCTGTGTCTGTCACCAGGTTGTTACAGTAGCTCTAAAATAATCAAATGCAACTTGGTTATGTTTAAAAATGCATTGTACATTTAAAGTTCATGTGATCTAAAGAAATTATTTTTCTGTATTTCAATACTGAATGTCTTGAGTTTGAAAAAATAATACATTTCTTATTTATGGTAAAATCAAATGTTTTTTGTCTTGTTTTATGTGTGTTTCTTAAACAAATAAGACCGTCACAATACGAGTATCATATAAATTCCAGTACAGGATAGACTTAGCTTTCTTTACAGTGAAAAAAACAAACAAACTCGTGATTATCAGTATCGGCAAAAAGGGGTTTCGATATATCGGCATATCGGATATCGGCAAAAATCCAGTATCGTGCATCCCTACTCCTGGATATTTATAAGGCTAAATGATGCATTTGTGTCAATTTTCATTCTTATTGCATCTATTATGGCAATATAGAGGTAGTTCTTTAGTGTCTGTCTCAGAAATTTATCTCTGTGTGTGTATGTGTGTGTGTGTGGTCGTCCATGTAAGCCTGTGTGGGTAACACCTGGCCCCAGGCTGAAGCTTTGGTCTCACTCCAGGGGTCCTGAGATTGCGACACATTGCACTGATCTCGGCGCAGCACATTTGTGTGCCTGTGGGGTATGTTGGGATTCTGCGGTGGGGTTAATGGTCTAAACCATTCATCTCCGTGGAGTGCCTCAGGGCAGTCTCTCAGTCCCAGGCAGAGAGCTTACAACCCCACCTTCTTACCTACAGCGCTCTCCAACGCTTGACGCCGATTGGGAATCTTTACACCCTAAGCTCCTCTTGTCAAAGTTGATTTACATTCAGCCGAGTGATGGAGTGAGTGCTCAAAGTCTGTCTTTGGAGAAGCTAACACACACACACACACACACACACACACTAGATCTGTCACTGTTTTCTGTCCCCCCGCCCTCTCACTTTGTTTGTTCGCTTGCTCACTCATTAACTCGCACTTCTTCACACACACTTGCAGACTTCTCCGCAACACCAAGTGAGTCATGCCGTCTGAGAAGCTGAGATTTATAGTGACACACAGCTTTATTGTGCTTTACCAGTTATAGCAAATGAGAGTGAAAGCTTCCAGCGAGAGGCGAAAATGCTCTAACGCCACAGCCAGACCTGAGGGCTTTTCCCAGCTGAAAGCAAGCCAAGCCCTTGTTTCTAATGGTGCATCACTCTTGGTGGATTATGTATTCTCACACGAGTCCCCGGACGTTTACGAGGTGTTTATACGACATCCATCATAACATCCATGAACAGTCTGTTTCCTCTTAGCTTTAATACTCCCTTGGTGCAGTTTCATGTCATTCATCATTCCCTCATCATCTAATTAATTATCGCAATCCCTTCCATCATTTCAGTCATAATGAAGGATATCCCAAGTTAAGTGCAGATAATTCATGTACAGCAGGATGTTAAGGCTGACAAAGGAATCCAGAGTGGTCATTTCCCTCCAAGACCTTATCTCATCTCCAGCCCTCCTTTTCAAGGTACATGCAGTCAAACATATTTCATCACAAACTTTTAGTACTTCATTTGAGTTCAATCTCACTCCCTCCTTACTCAGTCATCCTTTAATCCACTCATCTCCCCACTTTTATCTTTCCTATCCTCAGACTGATGGTAAGCACTGCAGAGCACATATGGAGGGAATGTGGGGGGAGCAGGGAGAGGAGGGAAGTGGAGCAGACTCGATGATGTCAGGATTTATGCCTACATGGATTTCTTTAAGTACACCTTCCAAATAAGATTTTCCCACCCTCCCCCTCTTCCCAGTGCCCCATCGGAGAAGGGGAAAAAATAACACATGATCAGAGAGTCTGGAAGAAATTCCCATTCCCTTAACCAAATCTCTTTCCTGCTGCTGTCTTGCTAAGACAGAAATTTCACACTGCATGATCTGTTGCCTCTCATTACACGGCGTGATTCACTCGGCTGTGCCCTTCTCCCCGTTGTGATTGTTCAAGAAGAGTCGTCCACGGAGAGACTAAGCTATGGTTTTGTCATTTAGTCTCACAGGGGAAGCTTTGTTTGTGTATTTAGCCAAATAATGCTAACACTAGTGGGAAGGCAATGAGAATGGTAAAAGGAAATTAGCCAGTTAGCAGGTAGCCAACTGAAAACCTTAAACAGCAGCAAAGGGGATCAATATTAGGAGAGTTTGGCCAAATATCTTCTGGAGATAGTTTTCATTTTGCCCCATCCCCAGGACACTTAGCTACCTGGAGAACTACAACTGATGTACAGGTTTAGCCTGTTAGCTTAGTCACACAACCCCTGGAGGTTTTTGTTAATTATATAAAAAAAAAATGAAATAAATACTAACCCTAAATGACACATGATTTTCATAATAGTATTAAGTGAGGTGTCAGACAATTAACTGAATGATGCAAAGACAATACTTTGTTTTTCAGACAAGATCAGCAAAAAGACAAATCATGCTGCTTTGTTAAACGAGATGCATCAAAACCATTACCATACCATACCATACCAGCTTTATTTATAGAGCACTTTTAAAAACAACCACAGCTGTAGACAAAGTGCTGACTTTGACTGTATAAAACATGGATGGAGTCTCCCCGACCTCACCTGTCTGTTTTTGAAAACGGTTAAGGAACCTCGTCGGCTATCGCGGCCATACTGAAAGTGGCAGAGGCTTCATGTACAGCTATAGGGCGCCTGTCGGTCACGTGACCTGAACTGTGCCTCTGATTGGGCGAGCTTGCGATCTTAATATCCTCTGAACTGCTGAGTTAGAAAAAATGTGTGTGCCAATAGTAAAATTAGCGACTCAGACGGGAGACGTTTCACCCTGAAACGCTCTGCTCTGTGTTTATACCAGGATGGATGGAGGAGCGTTTTGAAAACTCTCCACTCTGGAGAGCATTTTCAAATTTCGGACAAAACGCAACGCGGTCTCATCTAAACGCAAGGCCAAAACGCAATGAAATGTTAGCGGATTTGACTGTTTTTGGGGTTGTGTAAATGCAGCCTAAAATGCTAAAAAAGACCTCACAAAACTCTAAATTGGGCAAATTTATTAACGCACTTACCACAGAGTCTTCAGGTACAAAAATTCAAATTGTTTCTCAAGTGTTGCTACAGTTAGAGCTAGCCCAACAAACTCTTGGTCCTCCTTGAAAGTTAACACCTACATATGTCTGTGCTAGTAACTCATTGCTTTTATCTCATGGTCATCTGTAGTGTAAAAGCAGCCTGCATACAACTTTATTTCTATGTACAGATCAAAACACTTTCAAACCACACCGAACGACGTAATATTATCTGTCATTTGTACTTGTTGACATCTTGGCTTTCAAACAGTTAAAAGCATGAACTGTGTCTACATCTCTTACTTTTGACTATGGCTTCTACACAATTTACACATGATATATGACGGGGATACAGTATGGGTATTTTGTTAAACATGCAAGAAATTTGGTGATAATTAGCTTTTCCTACATTTTAATAAATATGCTTACCCCTAGTTTTCATCTTACGGTACTCAGGTGTTCTTTTAGTTGTAAAGTACCAGCTCTGCAACATGCACATGTACAAATATAGTTCTGTGTTCTTGCTTCCAAAGCCGGGCACCTAATGGAACAAAGAGATGGAGAATACAGCATATCAGTAATAATGTGCTTTCATTCCCCATCACTGCCAAAGAGCACCTCTGATCAGATGGTCGGGAAAATCTACTCGGACCTATGCTAAAAATAACCCCACGCTTCAATACCTGCCTCTGTAATTTGATGTACGCACTGCATATGGATGAGAGTATTTTTCTGGAGGAGACAGCCAAGTTTTTCTCAAAACATCTTAACCATAAATAAACTGACAGAACTCATGGAAAGAAAGCAAGGGTTTGGTAAGACAACCAAGGCCCTGTAACCGTGGAAAAACAAGTAATCTAAGAGAACTGTGGGTCTGTGAAAGATAGAGAAGAGAGAGGAGAGAAACATTGGAGGGAAAGAGCTGAGATAGAGATTAACTAAAAGAATAGATGGGCTGACTTTCTCAGGCTTTGGGACCTGATGAGGTGATAAAAAGGAAGTTAAGTCACAGGGGTTTCTTTTATGTTTCTTTAATGCTTAGTCACGTCTCCTTTTTTCTCACCAAAGCTTCGAGATAATTCCACAAAAAATGTTATCTGTGAGCCTAAAACTTTAATCCATAAGATGAAATTAGGGTGCTCTATCTTGTGCAGTTACCTTAATTTTTTTCATTTGAAAATTATTTAACTTTGTGATGAAAGTAAACAGATTAAAGACACTTTATTTGACATTTAATCTTTAATCAATCCTGGAGTCACATGCTGAAATGATTTAAGAAGTATCAGCTGTTCACAAAAAAAGTTGAAGCAATTTGAAAATGATATTTGTGAAGCCAGAGCTAAGTTTTTTATTCATGTGAACAAAGGGGAGCTCTTTGGTTTGTGGTGTTATTATTTGAGAAAAAAGAACTGATGCATTATGGGAGAAAAATAGAAGAATAATGCGGGTTTATAATGTGTGGCGGGTGAGGAAAAAGTCAGCTGAAAATGCAATCTTATGTTAAAATCATAATCCATTGCAACAGACAGTGAAGCAATAAGCAGTGAAAATAACCCAAGTCGAGGCAACTTAGCAGTAATCAATTGGTTGCATAGAGACTAAAGCGATTCAGGGATGGAGACGGGAGTCACAATAACAGCAAACAAAAAGCAAAACAGAAGCATGAGAGGCTGTTCTTATCTGGAGATGACTGCTATCTGGTGGAAGACAGCCACTTTTGTTTTGCCATGCCTCATTGTGTGGCGTCTTTGAAATCCACGAGGGCCTGTTACACAGCATTCATTTTGTTTCATCACTCGCACAAAGGCTTGACTGGCATTATTTGAGATAGTTTGTTTCAGGTACAATGAGAGTAATTATTTGGGCTGCATCGAGCACAGAGAGAGCACCGGCAGAAAGTAAGCAATATTATCAGCAATGGTGGAATATTACAGCAAATTGTTAATAAAAGCCGCACAAATAGGAGCCTCAATTTTATCAGGCACCACTGCTGCTGCTGCTGCTGCATGAGTGGCTTTTTGAGTTTGATTACAAGATCTGAGCAAAATCAGACTAAAATGACCTCATATGCCTCTGCTTATGGTACCTGCATTAGGACATGAGAAAACATTAAGGTCGGAGTTCAATGAGACGCAAAACTTTGAGTCATCACAGTTGCCACTTTTGGGTTAAAACACGTTTTTCTTCAAGAAATATCCAAATAATTAGCTAAATAAGGTCTGTTATTATTTTCCAGAACTCTGCCCAAATGTTTTTCCTCTTTTGAGTTTGTTTCCACCACCAACAAGCACCTTCATCCCACTTCAAACCACCACTTTCTTGAGTGCATGCAAGTAAGAGTGAGTAAATACAAACCTGAGTCATCTGATAAGCAAAAATCCTCAAAACTTTTATAAAAAACAGCAGAAGATGGAATAGTTTTGTAGCTTTGGTTTTGTCACAGTGTCGTGTAAAAAGTTTTTGGTAAGACATGCAGAGAGGCACGTTCTTGTCCCTGTTCCAGCTTGCCCCCCTTTAATTCCCACACAGGACTTTCCAGAAGGCCGATCCATGCACCCGGTCACTGCTCTACATCTGTACAAGATCTGGAAATATTGATTAGAAGATAATTAAATTGTCCATCCCAGCTTGATATGGATTAATAATTGCCCACTAATGCCCTCCTGACATTTTGCAGTATTGACTCGATACTGTTTGCAGCAGTGCGCCGATAATTATGACGCTTGGCATTCTTCATTTTGTCCCTAATGAGACCAATCAGAGTTGGCTCGACTTTTGCCTAAGAATTAGAAAGGAGTGAGAGGGAGTGAGAAGGAGGGGTGGATTTTCTCATAGGGGCCATTATTCAAAGCTTCAGGATCATCACAAAGAGGTTTCCTCGTCTTACAGGAGTGCTACTTTTCTGTTTCAAATTTTTTGACATGCAGTTGGTGGATGAGCTGTGATACTGTGTTCATTTGGATTATGTAAAAAGGACATCTTGGGACAAACAACAGCACCATGACTATAAATACAGAGACGAGAAGGTGGTATGGGCATCTTGCCACATCACTGCTTCGACTTCCTCACTGCCATCTGTGAGTGTTCCTCCTCTGGCATTCTCACAAAGGCCTTTTGTGCCTTTTCCCCCTTTGTCCCTGTTTGCTAGGTTTAATTAGGTTATTTACTTGAGCTTCACCTCCCAGTGTTTCATTACAGTGGGCATTGCAGATAGGGCTTCACACAGGGCAGGGGCAGATAAAAAGTTAGGACAAAAGATGATAAATGTCGCAAGCGGGGACCAGAATGCAATCTGGCCGCCGTGATGCAGAGATGCTCTAATGGCTTCCCAGCCAGGAAAGGAAGGGAAGGAAAAGGAAGGGGGGAGCTCAGCAGAGATGGCAACGTGATAAATGGTCCCAGGATTGGCTGTAAGGACTGTGGGCAAGACAAAGGAAAAGAAAAGAGTCATGGATGGAGGGAAAACGAAGATGACCACAAAATGGAATCTAATTAATCTGGACTCGCTTCCCCATCGTGACAAACTCAGTTCAGAGAAAGAAGAAGGAAAGGAAGGAAAATTGTTCTTTAGGGACACATTCAGCCTCCCTTACACCCGAACCCCCTCTCCTCCCAGGTTGAAAAGGCAAAAGGACGTATGGGTTCTGACAGTGGCCCTGCACCTGTGGAATGATTAATGACCTGAGACCTGCCTTACACGCTGCTGAGTGAAAAAACCTGCCCCAAAAACATGCCAAGGAGAGCTCAGACATTAAAAAAACATCTTCTGTTTACTGGTGTCAAACTGTTAGTCTGACCACACTGCTTTTTTGTTTCTTAGGAATCTTTGCAAGGGTCTTATTTTGCTTTGGTTTCAACAAATATTTTAACGGTCTAACAATCTAGGCTGGAGTAAGAAAACTCTCAAAATGTAACACAATGATCTAAAGTAGCTTCTTGGAGTCAACCCGAAATGTAATTTAAAAAAAATGTAATAAAACCGAAAATAGTGGTTAATGTATCAGAAGTACTGAGTCTGAAATGTAATTTTAAAAAATTTATATAAAACTCAAAATGTAAGAATTCTGAGCCCAAAACATTAAAACTTTTTGTCCAACTTTTGATTACATTTTAGACTAGCTGCAAAACACTTAATTTTTGATTTACTGAAGTTACACTGCAATGTTTAAAAAAAATATTACTGTTAAAAAACTGATGAATGAGCAGCTTCCTGTGTGATTATAGCGACTAATAAACATCATATCCCAATTTCCTTCAATTAAAGTATCCTGTAGGAAAGAAGTAGTTTGTAGCTTTGACTGACGTTCAGCCTAGGGATGGGTACCTTTAACATTTGAAACGATACAGTCCCGATTCCCGGTACCTGACAGTTGGTATCGGTACTCAATGGCACCAATTTTTGGTACTTATTTTGTGTTTATGTGGTAAAAATCATAAAATGTATTTTTTTAATTAAACATATTTATTCTTAAATATATAACCTTATTATGCTGTGTTCATGCCCAGCATGGAAAATTGCCTTCTCTTCCATTCCCTTACTGTCACAAGGATGCATTTAAGTACCTGCACATTGGTACCTTTTGGTTTTACATGAATCGGTACCTGGTACTTTTGACAGAATTAAGTCTGTACCTATAAAAATACCTAATTTGGTACCCATCCCTAGTTCAGCCAGAAAACAAACACTTTATTATTTTATCAAGTCCACTTCATTTCCATCCATTCTGTCCATTTGTTAAAGAGACACTTGTATCTGTCATAAAATGCTTGTTTTGGCCTGAGTGGTGCAAGAAAACTGCCTCTCAAAGTCGTAAAAACCTGTCACGTTGATCCTTAATGTGCGCTACATTTCCTTGAATACTCACGGCGCTAACGATCACAATCACAGAGTCAATGTGCCAACTTGCTCTTTAACCTTTAATCTATGAGAGAAGAAGGGCTGAAGTCATTACTTACTGAGGACTGGTTTTACCTTGTGGCATTTTCTGACAATGTCATTGGCTTTTTAACTCTCTTCTTCGCAGCTTTACGACTCAACATTAAAAGCTAATAGCCCCGGCACTTACTCACAGTTGTTGCTTGTAGAATAATTCAGATAGGTGTTAAAGTAGAATGTGGAGAGACAGGTCTTTGTATTGTGAATGACACACCTTCCCTTCGCAAATACACCAACATGTTATTAAGACCCACAACTCTATACAATGTCTGTACAGTAGGTCCATTCACATGCATATATACATAGTCTTAATGGACAAAACCCACACACACACATACACTCACTCAGTAGCCTGGAGCCCATTACTGCTGGCAAACATTTGCACACGAGGCCAGCGCCTTTGTGTACACTCACTCTGTAAACTGAGGCTCCGTTTGGCAGAGGGTGAAAAAAGAAGGGAGGGGAGAAGGGCAGCTAACGCCACCAGACCAAAGGCCTCATCTCCGGTCCCCAATAGTCTCGCACCCTAAGGAGTCTCTTCATCTTTAGAAATCAGAGGAAAAATGACTCTGCTTTTTTATTAAATCTTTCACTTGGGAAAAAATGTCCCTCAAATGTTTCTGACAAAAAATGCATGAAGCCATTAGCTGTTTTAAGGAGACTCTTGTTTGTTTCTTCTTTGAATCCCAACAGAAATCATCATGTGTTTTCTTTGACTCACTCTGTCTGATTTCAAGCCAAACAGGTGAAATAAATATCCAGTATTCCTTGCGTCACCTCAAAAGCAGCACACATCTTTCCAGGGTTGCGTCAACATCCCTCTTCGCGCTTGTCTCTTCTTTCTAGGTAGAAGTTTTGGTACCACAGTGACTGTATTGCGTGTATCTTTTCTCCCAGGTTGACATTTTTTTATTTTTATTTTTTAGAAAATGTGAAAACACTCTTAAGAAGTGCAGAGCAGAAAGAGAAAGAGTAGAGTAACACCTACGCACTGTAAACAGACAGAAACATGCACACACAAAGTCATCCTCTTCATGCTTCTAATCATCTCTGGATGAATCATCCCTCCATCCACGCACATCAAGAAAGACTCCTTCAAAAGTGATCTGAAGCCCTTAATTTCACTGGATTATTTTAATTATGTCCCCTGAGGCTTGTTTTTATTTCCCTCTCACTTCTTTTGCTCCTGGGGTGACATTGCACTGTTTGTATCTGAGTGAATACCCCTCTCTGCCAGTCTGACCCTGATACCAACCGCCCTCATTTGTTTCCCATCTGTACCTCTTCAAAGACAGACACACACAACACACACAAACACACACTTTTCCTTGGTGGTTGGCAATTAAGAATTCAAAGACCTGAACCTCGATTTACTGTGAGTGTTTGAGTTTGAGACATACCAATAGGATGTAGTGGATGAAAATAGCCCTCAGAGACGTGGCAAATAGGTTATTTTCATCATGTAAAAATAACTCAGGTATGTCCTTTTAGCTGCTGACAGCATGTTGTGATTGTGTCTCAGTTTCTAACCTTATTGTACATACAGTGATCTCAGTGGGTGGGGAAGCTATGGTAATGAGGCCCTCAATCAGTGGCTGGATGTTGTCTGAGGGGGGAGCATAGACTGTTGGACACTGGACGAAGTATGAACATAGTCTTCTTGACGTCGCCTGTCTGTTCCTGAAATAGTGAAATACAGCCAATCATCAGACACGACCATATTGGATATGGTGCAGGCTTTGAGCTTCCTTTCCAACAGCTATAGGGCACATAATGGTCACATGAGCTGAGCAGTGTCCCAGATTGGATAATCAGACTACCTGATATCGTCTTAACTGCTGAGTTAGAAAAAGATTCACCAGTGTGTATCCATAGGAATATTAGTATTTTAGGGTTAGGCTGTGTTATGCTTTCCGCGCGAATGTGACGTGCGGAAATGGGACGCACAAGAAAATGCATAGGACTTTTATGCTTTGTAACACCCCGCACAGCGTCTATTGGTGTCCATTCCCAAACTGCAGGGGGCAGTGCATTGTTAATGTACATCTACCAGAGTATTAAACTAGAGTCAAAGAAGTTTGCCTTTGTTTACAACATGACATATGTGTCCCAGAGATTTTTCCAGGTTCTTTTAACCGATTCCTCTTCTCTGCCCAGAGTGGCCACATTTTTATGCTATGAAGTATTTACCACTTGGTTATCATGGTGATCTCTGTGTAGGGATGGGTACCTTTCACATTTGAAATGATATGATACCAATGGCAATCAATATTGCTACTCAACAGTACCAATTTTTGGTACTTTTTGTGTTTATATGGTAAAAAATATCAATTTGTTTGATCATAAAATGTATTTTTTTTTAAATTTAACATATTTCTTCTTCAGTATATAACCTTGTAATGCTGTGTTCATGTCCAGCATAGGAAATCCACTACTCTTCCACTCCGTCACAGTCACAAGGATGCATTTAGGTACCTAAACATGGTACCTTTTCATTTTACTTGAAGTGGTACCCGGTACTTTGGACAGAATTAGGTCAGTACCTATAAAAGTACCTAATTCGGTACCCATCCCTATCTCTGTGTGAAAAGTCATACAGATGCCTGTATTTCTGCACTTCCACCACTAGGAGATCCCTGTTCTTGGCGCTGAAGTTTTTGGCCTGAAAGGGACCATGTGAGGAGGCGTAGGTGCAAAAATGACGTCATTCTTTTGCAAAGACGCTGCAGACACGTCAAGTATGAATCAGCCTTTACGCAGAGATGTAATGGCATCCAAAAATTCTTGTGTTAAACTGTAAATATTAATGGAAAGTGGCGATGTTAAGCCTTGCAATGTTGCTACGGCAATGTTGATGAAGCATTTCAAGGTAAAGTTGGTGGCTAAAACAAACAAATGAGTATGTTTGACTTTGTTGAAAACAAATCCTGCCAATTTTATAATCACCTGCTTATTTTTGTTAAAATCAATGTGACTCAAAAGTCATGACGTGAAAAATGAATTGTAAAGTGACTAATTTTTGAACATGTGCAGTACCACTGAAAGATACTAGTGTTAAAACTCACAACTATGTCCTTTCTTATGTTATTCTTGAAGTGAATCGCTGACATTTTACACAGTGTTTTAATCCTGCTGTATTCTGACAGATAACACTGGCTGTCTGCTTCAAAGAGGAAAAGGTGATTTTTACCCCAAAGACGTTTCAATTACCGCCATTTTTCTTCCTCTATTTTATATGCAATACTCTTCCCTTCACTGCTGCGTAAAATTAGTGGCCTGTGAAAGGTCACTTTGCTCCCTGAGTGACTGTTTGTGGTACCTCCTCTGCACACTCTTTGCCCCAGAGATAGGATTTTGGTTTGAGGATGGCGAAGACTACAGCCGGGTGCATAGAGGTGATATATTTCATTATACTGTCATAAACATTTAATCCAATCAGATTAGTGAATTCTTTCCTTAACTTTAAAAATCATCATAATTAAAGGCATAATTACCTCTTGGTTTAAGTGTAACCTGGTTTTGCTGAAGTTTGAAACATTCACAGGATACCTGATCCGCTCAGAGGAAGCCAGTTGTCGTCTCGCAGAGTTTCTGGAGCATGAGCTAGTTTGCGTGTAAGCGCCTGAGAAAACACAGCACATGGAATGTGTCGCCTCTTACGGCCTGACAACTGGCATCTTCTGGAAATGGCCGTGCACTACTTAACTATAAAATTAGAGCCTGTTTAAAACGGACAAAGCTGAGTCTCTGGTATGATTAGAGACATAATTCATCTTTGCTTCATGGAGTGGCAAATATAAGGCCAGCTTTCCCGCTCTTTGAGGGCGGGGACAGTTTGTGCTGTATGGAACGAGCACAGTGGAATCCGGTCTTAAATGGAGACATGCAAATATGTTGCTTATTTGATTTTCCACCCTGATTTTGCAATCTGTATCTTATGATTTATGCTACATGTGGTAGAAAGGCAGCAGCTTTGCAGATTTTCATCTGCCCATGCCGTCGCAGTGATATCCTCTTATCAATCTCACATAAAATGCACATCACACGTGAGGCAGAGTTATGAGAATCATACCACATCATGTTCCCTTATTATCTCCACATGTCATTACATTGGAAGTAAGCTGACATGGCCAGAGAGCGTTTATCACTTTTGCCATTTTTAACATCTTTTCAAGTCTGTGCAGCCCCCCAGCCTGATAACTATTGGTCCATTTTGCTGCAGCACTGCCATTTAATGAATCGTTCCATTGCCTGGTGGATAACAGAATGAACGAATGGCTTTCTGTGTTAGCGGCTGCCACTGCCTATCCTATCAGATAATTAACTTTTTGCAAATAGACTGCGCTGACTACCAAACAGAGTAAGCCTGCACAATTAGAATTACTTATCTATGTTCTCTCTCTGTTTTTTTCCCCCAGACGTCGGAGGGAAAAAAACAAACAAGACAAACAAATCCAAATTTCATACTTCTTGCTTGACTGTTTTCCCCTCAAATGGTCACACACCAGTTGGCTTGGTTCGAGATTTCCGTATTCACACATTAATGAACAAGTAATGAATAAGAGGGAGAAAAAGGAGTCTTATTGAAATTAAAGCCTTTATTATTTGGCGCTGGCGTTTGACAAGCTCGGCCCAGATGTTCAGAATTTCCATCAGGAGGGTCTAGTGTTTACCACCTCGCTCCCTCCTCCTCGTGTAGTTTTTTCTCCCTCTTCCTCTCTAGTGGATGGTCTCACGTCGACGGTGTCGCAATTCAATATTTATATGTTTCCTTCTGTTTGGTTTCCACCGCAAAGGGAGGCGGGCTTTCATGTGTCTGATTTAACACAGCAGCGATTCGGTTCCAGCTTTTAAAGCGTCGGGGGCCGTTTGAACAAAGCCATCTGTTTGAGTGGGCCGTTTTATTAAGTGACAAACTGGATCCCTCTACCTCGCTAATGTGTCCCGTGGGAGAGCGCTGCAGCTCATGTGCGTGTGTGTGTGTGTGTGAGAGACAAACACAGGAGGAGAGGGAAGGAGGTAGAGGAGGTACAAGATTCCTCTTGCAAACATTGTTACAAACCAGGAGAGGAGACTTCATCACTTATGTAGCCGTCACTGCCGACGGGTTTTAGCTTTTATGAATCTGCAACGATAATTGAATAAGGAGGGCTTTCAGCTTCCAAACACAGACTGAGAAAGCCGTCACCGCTCTATAAATAACCCTTTATATTTATTTAATGGAACCTTCCAGAATTTTCCTTTTGTCCTCCACACACCAGCCCAATTTATTAATGTCCCATTTGCAATGTTCGCTTCCGTTCTGCAGGAATATTCCAGCACCCTTAGGAGCGTGTGTCTGTGCATGGGTGCACATGTGCATGATTGGTCTTGCCAGAGAATCTGTCATTGCATTGAATGTGGGACAACAGCATTAGACATTCCTTTTGAAGCTTTTGTCAGTGCAGAAAAAGTGCCCTAGACTCCAACAGAACCACAGCCAGAAGCTCAGACTTAGCATAGCAGTGCCACAGAGCATGAGTAATACACAGTAAAGACCCGTCCCGTTGGAATATGATTTTCGCAACCTTAGTCACTGGGCTGTGTTTTTGTGTTTTTGGCAAGGACAATACACTGGTGACTTGTGTGTCACTGTGTGTGCTTGAGTTTTCCTGCCTTTGAAGCTCTCTCAGTGATGATGCGCGTTTATTTATTCGCCGGAGACCCTCATTTGGGACCTGATCCCAGAATGGACCTTGTATCCTCATGCAGCCTCAATATTAATGTGTCATTAAGCTGCATTCTTCTACATTCCATTGAATTAGTTTTACATAATGACTGTGGTGAATTTTGCTTACAGAGCACATTGAAGCAGTCAGGAAGGGGGCGGGGGCAGTGTAGGAGAAGGCTTGTATTATGAACTTCATTATGTGTGACAAGCAGCGCAATATTGATGGAAGAGCGAGTCCCCATCATTGCACCGCGTTAAAACCTCTGCAGTGAATTAATGTACTATTCCTGATCCAGTAATTAACAATCATTCGGAGGCCATATCCCTTTTCAAGTAATCGCTAATTGCAATAAGAATTTCAGTTTCCATTTAAGGCCAGATTACCGATGAGCATGCAATGCAAATCAGGCAACACTTCTAATTAAGCTCCGATTCCTTTCTCTTTCTCACTGCCTGGGCCCTTTGTGAGTGCGTACAATGTGGAGTTTGTTTTCTCAGCATTACAAAAGACGATTTTTTTATCATAATGCTGCAGATAGAGGGCTGTGTAGTGCCCCAAAGAGAACGGTTTCTGCTTGTGTCTCTCATTGATTAGTATGTGTGGTTTATCTTCCCCCCTTCCTCCTCCCCCACATATTTTCTTTTGCATTGTTTGTTTCTGTGTTTGCGTGTCTGCATTGCTACTTTTTGTTCTCTCATTGGCATTGTGAGACAGATGTTTTCTGAACGTTGTACAGACAGTTAATTAATCCACAGAGATGGTGTTACCTCACATCCACTAATGTTTCTACAACAACCAACATTTTATCTCGTCATCTAAACACCATAATGATGAACTTCAGAGCACTTATAGATTACACAGAGTCAAATGTCATCAGCATATACACTTAATACTCCACTTTTACCCTCTCCCAACATTTATGCCACTTGCTGGCGTTGTAGCGATTTATCAATATCGCAGGACTGAAAAGCTGCGGCTTAAAGATGTCAAATGAGGTTAATGGCATCTTTAAGCGCTCCTTTCTTCCTCCCGTATGTCCAAATGGAGCGGGGTATTTGCAGACTGCCACCCAATGTGTAAGGATTAATTATCGCCCTCCACAACCCCGCCTCACCCTGCAAGTTAAAGATTCAGAGAGGAAATGGCCCCTTTCATGCAAATGAAATTGAATATGTCAGTCAGTATAATTGTGAAAACCGAGCCGTCTTGGACTTGTGTCTGTGTCGAATAGAGGTTCCAACTGAAAGTGGGTTTATTAATGTTCTCCTCTCCACTCTTTGATTTGTGCTTTTTAATGGGCTGGCAGATCAAACTTGAGTCCGTGGCAGAATCCGGATGATTTGAAATGTTTTCGGCATCATGAATGAAAGTCAGACTCACACATTTAAATGCAATGTTTGGCTGAGTTAAGCCAGTATCAAACAAACTTGTAATGAATGCAGATTTGCGAGATACTCTGAATCTTGGGAGCTGAATGATTCAACTGGACAAAAGAAAATCATTAAATCATTGGCAGCAGGTTGTATTTATACAGCCCATTCACACTGAAGTCCAGGCTCTAACAGGTACTCAAAGCCAAGCAAGCCAACACTCAGAGGATTAAAGGGATATCAGTGATAAATAAGGAAGTGTCGCTAACAAATACAAAACAAAAAAGAAAAAGCTTTTGAAGGGCTTTTTCCTAACAGGAGAGTTTGTTGTCTGTCTGTGAACAACATAACTCAAAAAGTAACGAATAGATCTGGATAAAATTTTAAGGAAATCTTCCAAATGGGATAAGGAAGAAGTAATTATATTTTGGAGGTGACCCAGATTACTGTCTGGAACCAGGCCTTTTTTAAAGGATTCTTTATCATTGTGAGATAGGGCTGTTTTCACCATGTGTGTTTAGAACTCCACGATAAATGGTCGAATTGCTTTGCAAGACAATACAAGACAAGATCACCATAATTTCTGACAGATGTAAAAGTACGATCCAGATCCTGGCAATATTCTGGATACCAAGATCTGGAATATGAAATATGTACTGGGTCATCATCATTTTCAACACTGTCAGGAAACAAATTATCGTACAAACCTGCAACTAACACCAAATTGTAGCAGACAGTCTGCTGAAAGGGAGTATAACATTAAAGTAGGACTAAAGTTTTGCCTGACAATCACAATCACAACTCTCTCAGTGCTTTTCTAATTTGATAATTTATTATTTAATTCAACAGTTTTGACTAAATTGTTGTAATCAGGTTGTTAACTCAGTCCCACTTTCAAATATTCAATACTGTAGGGTATTGTAAAGTGTCACTGTACATATATTGTACAGCATATCACAAGGTCCCAGCCATCTCCCCTGTGTGTGTAAACGTTATAGTTACATCGGTAGCAGAGTTAAACTATTTTTAGCCTCTCAGCCATCCCATTGTTTAAAATCCACCTTCAGTGACATTATTTGCATTCGTCCTCTGCTCTAACCACAGAACTATCAGCAAGCAGGGCAGAGAGTGCATTGTTTCCCAGCTGCAGTTTCCCCTCCTGTAGAATGCAGGCCTGATATGATTGGCTCTGTCTTGGTCGACACTGACTAGAAATGTCTTGGAACATCATTAGGAAATTACAGACATAGTTCGACCTGTTACATGTTGTTTTCCTCTCCGAGCGGTACTGAAAATGATCTCACACACTGGCTTGGTCGTGACCCAAAGCCCGAATACAAACTTCCTCTGCAAGTTATTAACTGTAGTAAGCAGCAGCAGTTTCAACAGGCTCATTTTTGATAGCTGACATTTCTGTGAAATTTGCTACGAAAGTTAAAACTTAAGTGTAACATGACTCCACTGGTGTGGTGGTTTTAAGTAGAAAATCTCGCTCACAAAATGACTGATACAGAGCTGAAATGAGAAAGGAGGACTGAGTAAAGCAGCAGCAATACTTTGTGTTTAAAGATTGTACAACCCACTTAGTGGAAGGCTTCCATTTTTTTAATGTCTATCCATTAACAGTAGATATATAAATGCATACATACAACCGTGAAGCAGTCAGCCCCCTCAGCCCTGTGGACATGGGTGTTCTCAGAACAGTAAAGGTGTTCCAGTCAGCCACAAAATCATTAACATGTTGTTGATGCCTGAAAAATAGAGCAAGTCGACACCATTAAACAGCATCTTCTTCTCCAAAGGTGGTGGCGCATGTGAACAAGGTTACATAATGACCTCGAGGGAGAGTGGGCACCAGCCCATGTCTCAAACCTTTTAGCTCGTGGCAGGCTTCACACTTCTCATTTGTTTGCAGGCGACAGCTTAGCACTGGATTAACAGGTGCCTAGCCAAGGTATTAATTCAAGCAGATCAGGGTTAACTCTTAAAGGAGTCTGCAGCGTGTAGTAGAGGTGACGGGGGCAGTCTTTAGATTGGATTAATTTATTATGAGATTAATTCATATGCTTAAGGGCAAAACAATGTCCACACATTATGCAGACGGCGTTCTGGATATCCATATTTTTTTCCTCTTATAATGCTTTTAGAGGTAACCAGATGGAAGATATAGTGAACTACTTTCTCATAGCTTTTCTAACATGGTTGAAAATGAGGGTTCTGTCTGAAAAGCTTTCTCCCTGCTGTAAAATATTTGTCCTCAGTGTCTTTTTGGTTGCTGTCAAGTCACTTGTCGTGGTATTGTCCAGAGGTTTCAATCAGCCTCTGTCTACCTGAAGGTGTAAGAGGACTCTACCAAAATGGATGTTTGTCAGCAGCAGACCTAAAATGGGGGTATGATGATGATATCAGCGGCCATGTCTGTGAAAACACCATTACCTCCATGTCACGCCTCAATCACTCCCCATTGTGCGATGACTTTCCCCCAGCCCCCCTCACCTCCAGTGCTGATCTCCCCGTACATGTCCTCGCAGTCTATCACAGCCGGCGTGGGGAGACGCACCGAGCCGTAATGGATGGCCCCGGAGCGAAAACAGCCCCAATAGCATATCAATTACCCATCAGCGCCCTCTTGGCTGGATGCCAGTGAGCACCACGCCCCGGCCAAGCCAATGAGATAAGGTGCAAATGCAGATATAATGGTTCTTTCTGCTGCGTACAAATTACACGGTGTCAACTCTGCTGCCCACCTGTCGGATCTGTCAGCCGCTGGATGAGAGAGCGCTTCTGAGGGTTTGTAAATGTGTGCGTGCATGCAAGAACGTGTGCATGACGCCACGCAATCAGGTGATTTCCCAGACTCATTTTCCTGGTGGAAGCCCAGCTGCTTGCCTGTTTATCTGTTCGCTCTTTTGATTGCTGACCACACATCTTATGTCACCTCTCCACAAATCCTGCAGGTTAATTCTCCCCTCATTCCCCGAGCCGCGGCGGACGCTGCTGGGCACAGGAAATCATTCCACACACAGGCACACGAACAAGCCTGATCGCACACACACACACACACACACACACGTTCGCACAGATGAGGTAATTCAGATGGTTGGCATTACCGCAGCTGTGTGGCCCCTAATGGCCCGCTGAAGTGATTGATAAAAGGCAAACAGTTGCTCCACAGGGGGACAGATGGAGCTACACCTCCCACTGAAGCTGGCACTCCAGCTTCAGAGGAACCCACGGAGGGAGTCTGGCTTAGCACTATGACATTATTGCTGTTGAAATTAGCCTTGATCATGGTGATAGGGCTGGAATGGAAATCTAACAATCAAAATCTCATCAGGGAGAGAAAGATTCCTTTGATTGTTTTCTACCTGCATGTGTTCAGTTTTTTTTGTCCTGGTTGTGAAGAGAAACGTGAGCGGGTTGATTGTCCTGGAGAGAGAAAGCAGGTGTAGCATCACTTAATTATTGAATCTGAAAGTAAATGAAAAATTGCTCCAACAAGTTGATTACATTTGGGAGTGAAAAAGCACCCAGCTTGTTCCTGCAATTCTCTCCTCTGTCGTCACCAGCGCCTGAGAAAATTCTATTGTCCAGTGTTGTGAAACCACCACTGTAACTGGGAACGTCCATGCCATGTCCACACAAAGCAGTCACTGTTCCACCCTGCTATTCTCTCACCTCAACTCCCCTGCATTTTTAGCATTTTTATCCTGCCTTTACACTTGACTTGCCGAGCTGAATTGAGGGACCAATTAGTGGCAAGAGAATGGTCACATCGGCAATCAGAGCATTGCGAGGACCTTATCAGGTGCGTGTTTCATTTGCGTGGGGCAGGAGCACTGTTCCGATTGGTGGGTTTTGGGGGAAGATTAGGGCTGTGTGGGGCTGGTGGACTGATAGACATGCTTCTCTTTCTCTGCAACAGTTGAACATGTTTTTCTTTGTCATTGAAACACAATGGCTAAGTGATTTTTGTCCTTTGGAATGGTACAGTATACAATGTGAAGGGTTGATCTCTAATAAACCTTCTAGATATTTAGTGCCGTAATGTTATACTCCCTTTCAGCAGACTGTCTGCTACAATTTGCTGTTAGTTGCAGGTTTTTACAATGATTTGTTTCCTGATGGTGTTGAAATTTATGATGACCCAGTACATATTTCATATCCCAGATACTGACCTTTTCTTGTATTGTTTTGCAAAGCAATCCTTCCATTTAATATGGAGTTATATACACATATGGGGAAAACGGCCCTATCTCACAATGTTAAAAAAAATCCTTCAAAAAAATCCAAACAGTGATCTAGATCGCCTCTAGAATTTAATCACTTCTTCCTTATCCCATGTTGAACATTTCCTGAAAATTTCATGAAGACCCGTTGGTAATTTTTTAAATTATGTTGTCCTCAGACAAACAAACAAAAGAACAGACAAACGTTCCCAAATGATTAATTGCTTGACTTCAGTCATTTTTTGCTATACTGGTGATTTACAAATCAGTAAATGCTTTAAGTTTTACTTTAAGATCTTGACTTCGAGGTTCATTAGAGGAAAAAAACAATTTTAAAGTTCCTGTAGTTAAAAGTTACCTATTTAGCCAGAAGGGCTGGGACGATATGTTTTTCTCCTGATTTGATTCTTATATGATTTTTTAGGCCTCCGATTCAGATGATGTCTACAGACTTTATCAGGAGCTTTGTTTTCCCAAAACAATGCACGCGAGTCAGTTTTTAGGATTTATTCAGGGAATCTGAACTGTCAACTATTTTCCATCCCAGCTTATAAACAAAGACTAAAATGAAGGACTTAAATTTGAAAAAAAGAGGCGATTGTTAAACAAAAAATCGAGATTTTTCATTTTTTTTCTCCACCTGCTATCAGCCAGTTCTATCTTCTTCTTGATTGAATTTCACCAGCAGGTCTGTGGTGATTTTCACACTCCAAAACAGATGAAAAACTGTTGTTTGTGAAGTGGTTGTCCTCTGACATCAGCCTGCTAGCTACACGTGTATGCTTTGCTTTGGACAATCGCTCAAACCGGAAGTACTCCTATGATGTTTTAATTCTGTGAGACTTAGTTCTGCAGGCGACTCTTGACTTGCCAACTTTACCATCCAGGAGTTTATCTAAGTTCAGTAAACTTAAAGTAAAGTTCAGTTAATGGAGCAGTGTAATCTTTTTCCATTACGACAGGAGCTTGAAGCAGGAAGACACTGCAGAGTGCTTAAATACCTCACAATAAACTCATCAACACTGACTGAGTTAAACTTATGGTTTACCTTTTACTGTAGTTTAGAAAAGTTTTAATCTTATCATTTCATATCCAACACACAGTCCTTTTATGCAAAAACTGTGACCTAAACTTATTACAAAGTTGTAAACTTATATTCTTCAGGGATTTCAGTCTTTCTCTGACAACAAGATTTTTTACCTGATCCCAACCGCTGGTTATTTATGTCCACTTTTACAACAAATTCATTACAAATCATTGTTTCATCTTCCAAAAAAAAAAAATCTCACAAACAACTCCATGCTGAAATCTGCAACTGGCCTGACTTCTGGGTGTGTACAATTTAATGCTAAGCATGATAACTAACCGTTTTTGTTCTCTTCTCTTCTCCTTTGTGTCTGCAGCACCACCAAAGTTTTTAAGAACCCCCAATGACCAAACAGGCGTGCAAGGAGGAGTGGCATCCTTTATTTGCCAAGCTACCGGAGATCCACGGCCGAAGATTGTGTGGAACAAGAAGGGGAAGAAAGTCAGCAACCAGAGATTTGAGGTATTAGGTCTATTGTTCTGATGTAAAATGCTCGACAAAATTGGAATGCTTCAAGCACTGCTTTTGGCTCTGCTCACACATAATCCATCGCACCAAGCCCCGCTCGCCTGCTTTTTTGCCCTGACTTGCCACCACGCATTAGCAGGCTCTAATAATCATGCTGGCCAGGCTTTTAAACATGCTGGAGTTTTAATGAGGAAGTTTACAAAAGATCTGGGGACAGATTTGTAATTTGATAAAAGACAAGAAATGAGCAGTTGCATAGCAGAGAAAACAACTTGTGGTGTGACCCAGATACCTATATTAGCATCATGCCACATTTGCCAGCTTATGCAAAGTGAAAGGGGAAGCAGCACTTTCACTTCGAAATATCCTTTTGCTTCGTGGCATCTTTATCTAAATGCATGTCCTACCCTCCTTATTTTGGCTGCGGCTTTGATTTCTGGTCAGCTTTAATCTGCACTTGGGCTCAATACCCATGAGAAATAACACATCATTGCAGAACACTGATAAGATTTCTATTAATTTCTGTGTCAGTCCTCGGGACTATCATGGTGCCACTTTTTCCCCTCTGCTCTTGATGCCATATTTGCTTGCTTCTGCACAGCAGCAATGGCTTAACAGAGCATGGAAACCTCGCCCTGCTTCTTCTTCAGGTCTCATAACGACAGAAATCTAATCTTATCAGAGTTCATCGCGTTTGCATCGCACGTTGCGCTGAATGCTAACACACTAGTTTTTATTCCCTCATCGCCCCGCAGGGTTTGCCGGCTGCAGCCATTTCACGCCCATTCAATCATACGCTGCTGCCTCATCTTCTAACAAACACCCATTTCCTTTAGTCCTCTCTCAACTTCCTCTCTAATTCACCTCTCAAACCTGACTAAGACAAAGGGCTGTTTTTGCTTTCACCTGCTGTCAGCTTGAATGCTAACATAGCTAAATCGCTCGGCCAATGAAATGTTAAAATGTATAATGACTAACACGTGCACAGATTTTGTGAATTATAAGAAATGTTTGTAGGCTGTTGTGTGGATGTGTGTGTGTGTGCGCGTGTGTGTGAGTGGTATATCTGAAGAAGAGGTGTAAGGCCTATCTTTATTGCGATCTACCTCAATGCTTAAAAGAGATTGAGTTATGACACAAGGCTTTCTAAAGTCAGTGAGTATTCAACATGTAGCATGCAAAAAAAAAACATAGCTGAATAAGCTACAACAAACACCTGTTTGTGAGCATTTTTATGTGTCGTTCGTCCAAAACAGTCGGTCCTGTCTTTTGTACCACAATGTCACCTCATGGTACAACTGTCCGTAACCGTTTATCGAGCCACTTTTAACTGTTTGTGCTTGTTTCTGTCCCATCCACACAATCCAGTGTGATGCATTTTTTTAGGATAGTCAGTTAACTTTAAGAGTGGGACACATTCGGATTTAAAATCTGCTACGAACAGGGTTTCAGAGCCAAAAATTCCAACTGAGATAAGCATCCCCATTCTTAAAGTTAGTCAGCCGCATTGATTATGTTAGCAATTAATGCACAGAGCTTCAGTTTGTAGATAACTGTCTAAACACATAAGAAGTTATGCAATCCACTCCTGCAATAAGAGGAGTTCACCTTTAAAGCCACATATACTTTCTTGCTAGATAGATCCTGAAGTGAAATACTGTAAATGTTAAAGCACAGTTTCACAAAAAACACAGAACCACAGGCTTTCAATGTATGGTAGGCACTAGCTTTTGTCTCTGTCATAGGAAGCACATTGTGTCACCATCAGTGTTGTTAGCCAAACGTCCTCAAAAGTCTCGCTGTTTATCTGTCTGTTCTTCTACCTGTTTGTTTTTGTCTGCTGAAGGTCCCTCACCCATTGTGAACAAAAAAATCTCCTTTAACATATCCTGTCTCTCGCACCTGCAGGTGATAGAGTTCGACGACGGCTCTGGTTCAGTGCTAAGAATTCAGCCTTTGCGCACGCCCCGAGACGAAGCCATTTACGAGTGCGTCGCCTCCAACAGTGTTGGAGAGACGAGCGCTACCACCAGACTCACTGTTTTACGTGGTAGGTCGCCAGAAGGCTAAAAATACACACCACTAACATGCCCCTTTTTCTCCCAGCTAACCCAGGTAAGCATTCCTTGTTTTATGTCTGTCCTGTCCTATCCTCCTTCTTTGTTTTCTCACTGTCTTGACGTACAGTCAAACCCAATTAGAGACCCTGGTTACACTCACGTTGTGTATTCTAACTTGATAAGATTTAGTCCATTAGCCATTTAGCGGAGTAAGTTTCCGTTTCTAAGTGACTTAAGTCATTTGCATACAGATTCCTGACACAATAATTAAGATGCCAGTTAAATTATGCAAATAGCCATCCACTCCTAGCCTGGGGTGGTTTAATGGAAAAGCTCAGCAATAATTTTCAAATCAGTCATTTTTCATCGCTGCACTTCAGCTTTGATATTCGTTTGACCGTGTAGAAAATAAAGCAGTGTACTCCTATGGGATTAGCCAGCGTGTTTTGTTTGTTGCAGCGTTCCCAGTGCCAGTATCTTTCAGTGACCGGTGGCTGTTAATAGCTGGCACTCCTTCACACAAACACGAGTGTAACAAACGAGGCGAGAAAGGTCAGCTGCTTTGTTTACTTCCACTGAGCTAAGAGAATAAAAGTCAAATGACAAACATCAAGTTGGTTGAAGGTGGCTCTTTTATAATAAGGACCGAGCAAAAATTTTATCTTGATTACACAAAACATTCCATTCAAAGGCAAATATGTGGTGTCCCGGAGCTCAAAAGGCGGCATAATATCTCTCTAAAACATGACTTGTTTGGCTGTGAATGGAGAAAATGGCTTTAGAAAAGAGCCTTGGGCAGGCCTGAATGAGGTGTGCTCCATTATGAGCCACAATTACACAACATGGCAAATGAGTTCCTATTGAGAGGGGTGCTTCCATCCTATAGACAGAAAAAAGCTGGCTCTGCGAGTCTCTGAAGCCCCCACCTTTCCTGCTTCTTATCTCTCCAATGAGCCAACAAAAGGCCCTTTGCACTGTCTCCAGGGGCTGATTCAAAGAGAAAGGTGGCACGTTCACATGCAGCTCTCCCCCTGTTTACTCTGCAGCATAAAGCATATGTGTGTATGTGTGTGTGCGCGTGCTCTCATAAGCAATATTGTGCACATTTCCTGTTCACTCCCACTCTGTCACTATCTCTGTTTTTCCTCTCCACACACACACACCAATAGATAGCTGAGGGACGGGTAGAGACGCAGCTCTTCCCGGCTCCGCAGCCTAGCATTAGCATGTTTATTACCATTTCCATTTTGCTCTTCTGCGCGCTCTCCTTTTCCATCAATGTATTGAAGGTGAGTAGAGGCCTATCGCAAATCAACAAAACAGGAAAGAGCTTTTTCTCTCTTGGCTTTGGTGCAAATAAAAAGGTGTGCTCACTGTCCCTGGATACGTATGAGAAAAAATACAGGGATTGTCAGGGATTTAGCAGTAGTCTACACGACTCTTACATTTACACATGTTCACCTACAGTATCAGAGCGCAAACTTAACCATGACATCCAGCTAGGGCAGTTTTGCTACTTCTGCAGGGTGTCTGCTCAATTATTCAATTGATACCATACAAGTGATTCAGGTTTTTTAAAACCACTGGATTGCATCAAAACCCATTTCAACAACACTCTGTAAATGGGAACCAAAAGATTAGTTTTGGAAGTGAATCCTGAAAATTTCAGCTGCTCAGCAGTTTAGGGTCGCCTTTGTTGTCATTTTGTGATGCACCTTGAGTTTTCAGCGCAGGCAGGCCAGTTTGGCACCAGGGCCTTTCTACTTCCTGTTGTCCATATAACTAATTCACTCGCTGTTTTCTGCAAAACCGTCCCTGATTTACGCGTCGTCTGGATGACAGCATGTATTACTCCAGTATTAATGGTGCCTTTTTAGATTTGTTAGCTACAAATGCCATAAGCACTTATCCATCCCCATGGCCTTATAGATGATGGCTTTTCAAATGATGACAAGCCGAGTGGTTCGTCTTTGCAGCAGAGAACAGGGCGCCCATAACTTCTGAAAAGCGTATTGATTTGTCAGACTACAGGACAGCTTTCCTCTTCATCTCAGTCTGTCTTAAATGGGCTCAGACCCCAAGAAGCTACCAGGGATTTTATGTTCACGACCATGTTTATATTTGGTTTCCTCTTTGCAAGACACAGTTTAACCCACATCTGTAAATGCAGCCATGCCATTTGAATCGATCTCAAACAGTTGTCGCTTTAAATTATTGATACACAAAACCCCCTCAAACCACTATCGACCACGTTTACCCAGCTCTGACTCTCTCAAGACTTCTAGTAAGCTGCAGCATCACACTGCAGCATGCTCTACGAGTATTTGGAGGTAACATAAGGTCAGCTCAAGGATGCTCTATGTATTATTTAGGAGACCAAAAAGCTTCCTTCCACCGCAACTACTTTGTACAGTACAATAAATACAGCACAGTTTGTTTCCCACTTATCATTCCACATGACATAAACTGCACTTTGAAAAATACAGCAGCACTTTTTTTTTTTTTTACCCACGGTTTGTCTCCATGACCTGCAAAAAATGTCTTCTGTCCTCTTTTGGGTGTTTTAGAGGAGAAATACATTCCATGTGTGGAGCAGTCGAGAAGGGATTAATAAATAAGCAAACAAAGATAAGTGATACCACACAAAGCCAAATACATATAAAGTGAGTGTTAGTTTACTACATTTGGGTGCCAATGGCGTGTGTTAACGACTGCAAAAGCATCTGTTGAGAGGAGCTCACCACAGGGGGGGGGGGGGCTAATTCCATGTTTCGAAAGCACATTGTTGTAATTGCCATGCTTAAGGACAGGGGGAACTGAGGTGACAAATTCAAAGTACTCTGGCATATTGGCCTCTAACTTGATGGGAAGCGCCATTAGTAATGAACTTCCAGGCTCAGGGAAGCTATTTGCATGAAAGGCGAACCCTGGATCGTAATGATGTTTCAAGTCAAATCTGCTCGGCCATGGCATGAGGTTTTCCACGGAGCACTTTTTCTGTGTGCTCTGTTTTGATTAAATAGGAGATGACCCAGCTCATATGCGACTCGTGTCTTTGAATTAAGGCTGTCTTGATTTGCTTTGTAATTGAGAATGACAGGGAGAGATTGAAAATAAGGAAGCAGCAGATTTTGGGTGTCATGGCTGAGATATAATTTCAGGGAAGTGATACTTGATTTAATTTATGAACAGTCTTCTGCAAGATACCAGCGTGGAGACATGTACTTTTTTGGAGGCTATGCATTCTCAAAATTAAGTAAACAAAAGAAATGGAAAATGCAGCAAAACCTGCTCATGCAGCCCAGACCCTGCTTCCAGCAGTTCCAGCAGAGTGATGTGTGAATTTCACTGCTGCAGTTCATGATTCAGGCATGATTAAGGATTTATATTGCATCCTCATACTCCCATTATGCTGTCAACAGCCATTTCCTGTAGCCCCGTACACAAGTGTGCAAACTTATGCAGCTGTGCACAACTTGACAGTGGGAGCGGAAAATGGGAAGCCGCTCTCCTGTGACGGAAAAACAGAATGCATCATTTCCATTTGTATGGGATAGAGCGATGGCACAGTGGAAGCCGTGTAGCTGAGACGGATCTTTCCACATACAATGAAAGGGCTGCTACATGATCAGTGATTATTCATAGACAATGCAGGCACTCAGGCTTTACGTCATTGTTAGGAGAAAAATGGTCTCTGGAGTTAATAAAAACACACCGAAAGCTGTTTTTATTGATCTTTCCAGCAGAGTTAAAGTCTGGTCACCAAAAAACTGTCCTGTACAGCAGCAAAAAAGACAAGAACAGCTTAAACTCACACTACACAGCTCACACCTAACCATCATTTGTCCTCTGTGCACCATTTTGTGAATGCATAATGCTTTCATTCTAAGAAAGTACAGAGAGAAAGAGCAAGCCGAACAAAAGCTGGTCTGCAT
Organism: Halichoeres trimaculatus; assembly: GCF_033239565.1. Lineage (NCBI taxonomy): Eukaryota > Metazoa > Chordata > Actinopteri > Labriformes > Labridae > Halichoeres > Halichoeres trimaculatus. Next base: position 14,067,351 of record NW_027437200.1, on the reverse strand, counting down.
GCTCAAATTGCTTAGGAAGATAAATGCTGTGTCAGCGGTCTCGGACTGTCGGAGCAGGGGATGCAGTGGGGATGAAGCAAGTGACCGTTGTAAAATTACTGTGCTTGTGATCAGTGGCTCAAGAGAGAAGGGAAAGTAAGGGGGGCGGCAGCTACCGTGCAATTCTCTGCTTTACTGGCAGGAGCTCTATAGATGGCAGGACCTGGGCCGCCACATGGAACACTCAATTTTGTTGGAAAAATACAAAAATTGTCCTGAGGAAACTTGCTGACTCACTGAAGGAACTGAAAGCTGTTTCTGACTTTACATCAAAAACAATGTTCATAACTTTCCGCAGAAATACGCATTTATGTTTCAGAGGCTGCTCCTCTTTTACCTTAATAAGAAGCCGCTCTATTACAAATATTTATCCCTCTTACTTCATTATGATGGGATGAGAGAGCCACTGAGTCACACACTTTCAATTATCTTCCTGTCCATTAGATGTTTTATTATTTATTTTTGCTTGGAATATGGCCAGTAATGTCTTTAATGCAATTCTCCCCTGAATTCTAGTCCTTACTTTCTCATATGTCACAAAAATAGAGCAAAGGATGACAAGTTATTCATGAGTGTAATTAAAAAGATGGAGCTGGCTATCCTCGCATGCATTGATCGAGATGGAGAAAAAAGGAAAGAAAACTTTAAAGAAAGAATGCCCACACTGGTTTTTACCTTACTGTGCGGTTAATGTTAGGAACTGATTGGGTTTCTGTAGCCTCATTTCCACAAAATGGTCCAGTATGGACCAGTACAGTTTGGTGCAGGTCTAATCGGGTAAAACAGATAGTTTTGGGTTTCCACAACTAACCGTATCCTTCTTGGTGGGTGATGTGTAAGCCAGATGCTGACACCTGTGTCAGCAAGTGTGACTGCATAGCAGTGAGCCATTTTCCAAACAGAAAGAAATCCACAAATTATCTTCACAAAGTTGACTAGAGATTCAAAAATGGCAAGGTCACATGTTGTTCTTTATTACCACTGTTGCAAAGGAAGTGACGATTTTTTCAACCAATAAACGGACTACAGTGTTTCTGGCTCCACCTTGTCTGGCATATGTCTGGCAACCCGACAGAAGGGTACCAAAAAGAGTAAGTCGGGGTCTTGTCCCACTTTCAGTCAAAGAAAACACCACAAAATGCATACGATACCGAAATGAATCGCTTGATGGAAACGGTTTAAGATGGCTCCTTCCTGTACCTGGGGTCCATCTACCAGGTCTACACTCCTTCTGGCCCACTAGCTCTGCTTGTGAAAGACGCCTGGTGCTCCCAGCCCAGGGCGGCTCCAAATCTCTAGCCAGACTCTTCTCCTCTGTTGTGCCCAAATGGTGGAATGAATTACCTAACTCTATACAATCGGCAGAGTCCCTTTCTACTCTACTTAAGAACTTAATCCGACCCTACTCCTCTTTGTCCTCAGGGGTAGAATGAGTCAGAAGGTCTCAGACCCAGCTCTTAGTGAATTTTCAGCACCAATTACTGAATGTTGTTGAAGGTCAAAGTATATTATTGCAGCAATTAATTGTAGTTAGTTGGCTAGGTTATTCTACATTATTAAAAAAAAAGAAGAAAAAAAATATCTTGCACTTAATGGCAACACCTGCAGCCAAATATCTTATAGCACTTGTCGCACTAAATGAAACTGTAGAACTGTAGAGATCTGTAGACAAAACCACTGCCAACAAGTTAAACGTTAGATATTTACATGTGTGCAGTGTGAGGAAACATTTACTGGAGCCACATTGGTGCTTAGACTTTGCATTACACCCATCAGAAATATTTTTTAAGTGCCAATCATGGTTTGAATTTGGACTCTCAGGTTTTGACAGACCACAAGGTCGCACAGCTAAGAGTGTGTAGTGTGAGCCAGGTAGTCACAGGGTGCTAATATTAGTAGCTTTGATCTTAGCTGCATTCAAAAGTAATTTGCTATGAGATTAATTGACTACCGCAGGGTCATCCTTAATGCATCTAATGATCTTGAAACTTTTTCAAACTGTGCAAGGCTGAAAGCTAATTACATCCAAACAGCTCGGTGTAGGGAGCGTGATGTGGCTTGAACTGAATTTTGGGTCTAATTGGTTGTCTATACATTATTACCGTCAGTACAGCAAATATGAGTGCAATAACTCATTGGGCATTTTAAAGAGAAAGGAGAACGCCTTACAGGTTTCTAAAGCAGCTCTACTTCCATCTTTTAAATCTCAAACTCTTATATAATGAATTCCATAAAAATAATTCACCCCCCTTTCTGCTGTCACAACCATCCTCCTCACATGTGGAGAATGACTTTCTGCTAAGTTTCAACAGCCTGATGTAACCCCACTTTTCCATTAGGGGTCCTCTCCCTGCAGGATGTTAGCAAGCATGAATAATCTCCAGACTTCCCTCTGCCATGGCAAGCTTTTAACTGTATCAATTATTGAAACGGCTGCTACGATTTCCTTTTCTCTGGAGGAAATGAGCTTGTATGCAGCCGTTAACTCAGGCAGTTGTACCACAAGTTTCCCGGAGTACTAGTCTGGGTCTGATGATACGAGTCTAGCCTGTGACCCATAAACATATCTGACAATGTCATGCAGAAAATGCAAAGAGGGATTAAAGTTCAGAGGATTTTGTGGGAGTGCTCTGACAGCTGATGGGATGTTTGCTTGCAAGTGCAGTAATACACACCTACGCTTACGCATGAGGAGTCTAACACAGGTTGACTTTTTATGCAGATGACATTCCACTTCCCAATCTGAGCCAAGTGATTTAAAACAACGCTTGATCAAACTGACCCTGGGACTGTATAGAACATGAAGGTTAATGAAGCGGCTTCATGTCACACAGTTATGCCTTCTGTCTTTTTTTCCCCACCCGATAGGAAGACTCACCTGGTCGCTGACTTTCTCTCGAGTCCCTGCTGGCTCCGGCTTCTGGTCTTTATCGGCCTCCCTTCAAAAGATAAAATACGCAACATATTTAGTTCAGATTTATTTAATGATAAATGTTGAGCCACAGACATATTCTTTATTAAACTTTGAAACATCAAGCTGCATATAGCCATCCCAAGTGGGCGGTAAGAGGGTAAATATACAATGACTAAGCCTGGAACATAAAAAGAGAACAGATGTCTGGCAGTATATGCTTCAAAGTGACAGGAGTGTCTCTGAGAATGGAGGCGTCTCTGAGGAGAAGGTACCGTGTGGTTGTTTATATATTCCCTGCCACTTCCTCTTTATTTATGAATGCTTAATGTACTCAGGAGGATCAAATGAGGGTTGATGGACTGTTAAGAAAAGAGCTAAAAAAGAAGAGAGGCTTCCTCAGGTGCATTTCTGAGAAATGATAAAGAAAAGACGTCATCCATTTTAGCTTTGTGTTTGGCAAATAGCTCAAAGCTTTGTCAAATAGTTTTTCTCTTCTTTGGAATATTACTTATTATATCAGTAAAAAATGCTGATGGCAGATACGAAGACAAGAGTAGAGGAGTTCTTTTATTTTTTCTTTCCCAAACTCTAAATAAATGGGGCACTGTTTTCTGAAGTAAATGGAATCATTGCTCAAGGTAACAACCAGCAAATGGAATATGCAAAGTGAAATCCTGAAGAGGGCGGGTAAGGGACAGAAGGCGAGGAAGGCGGGAGACAGACAGAGACAGATCGAGCTACTTTGAAAGTCTAAGACTAGCAGCGACTGCATCCAGGCAGAAGAAGTCAGTGAGTACGGGAAGCGCAAAAAGCCGATGGAGAAGAGAAGCGTGGAGGGAAAAAAGATATGATTGTAGGTAGAGGAGGTCTTAAAATCCTTCTGTCTGCCTCTCCACCTTCCCCCTAGGTGATCTTTACTCAGAACGGTACATCTGGCTCAGCTGACGTGCAGTCTGTAAAGCAAGAAGAGGGGGGGCATCTGAGCGTAAATGGAGCTTTGTGCCTGGCTTCCTGCCTGCCTCGCTGCTTGCCCAGCCAGGCCTGTAGAGAAAGACCCCCTCTCCGCCCTTCCTGCTCCATCTCTTCTTTTCATCTCCCTCTTTACCCATCCATTTTAGCACTACCCCTAAGGGGCATCTGACACTAACACTCACTCTGCTGCTTTCATTCTCTTTCCTCCCACTCCCTTCGCTTATGTTGTAAATGGAGGGATATCACAGCTAATCCGTCATGTTTATGAATGACACGGGGCCTAGGGAGAGTTGGGGCGCCTAGCCAGGAGTGGCGTACATCTCTGTTGCGTGCCCTCTGCTTGGCTGATCCAATCTGCCCCAGCAGCGATGGCCATAAAAAATGTCTATGAGGGGATGGCAGGCTTGGGGGAACATTAGGTGGGGTCATTTCAAAAGCATAACTCCAGCCACTTCCTGGCTCGAATCCTGGTGCTCCACCATCTTCCAAGTTTCACTCAAATTCCAACCCAAACTCGCTGAGACTTCCTGCAAATGAAAGTTCGAGAGGGACAAGATAATACCCTAAAAGATGAGTTTGGATCAGCTCTCAATGCCTCCCTTTATCTCCACTATAGTCCCTAAGATTAAGTCTGTATTGCAACACATAGATGCAGAAAACTACTATTCAATTATTATGGGACTTTTTTTCGTGATCTAAAAATTAGGGATTCTTCATGCATGAGAGCATTTTGAAGAAAAACTAATGAGAAGAAGAGACACCATGACGCCACTATGTTGGTGAAGGGTTTAACAAGTTCCCCAATGTCATTCAGAATGAGTTTACGGCTCAAATTGTTCATCTGTGAAGGTTTTTCTGGAGGAAAAAAGGCCTGATGATTAATAGATTGACTCCACAATGGTTTCCTCATAATCTCAGGCATTAGGCGAGGGGTTTTAATGACAAATAAGCTGCATTCAATTAATTATACAATCTCAAAGGGGATTTATGGAAGAAACAATCAGTGCAGGGCAAAGGGGGAGAGGATGCTATTTTTCATTGAGACAGAGTGCCATGAACCTCGGGTTAAGGGAGCTCTCTGCGCCTTCACCTTCCTCCTCTTATATTTTGTTCCGACGTTCATCATCACGAGAGATTTAAGCCACACACTGGGTTGTATTTCACAATCCGTTCCTATTTTGCACCCTAAGGCAACATGGATGGAATAAAATTTGAGCAGAAGCAAGACTGTCTCTCGTTGTCTGCCCTTGGGTTTTAGCAATTTTCTCAAAGAGGCTGTATTTGTACAGCAAATTACTGAACTACCTTTTAGCAGTACCAAGCTTGAGAGAAGTAATACCACTTTGTGTTGGAGTGGGAATGTTCCTCTTAAAACTCTATTACAGAAAATTGGAATTAGCTGCTTGAGCCAACTGTGGCACATTCAAAGTAATATTCATTAGCGTTCTCTGTACCTGTAAAAATCAACTAATGAAGTCTTGCGAAGCATATTTTCATCAGCCCAGCTTTGCTCTTAGTGCTGATTTCTTCTGCACAGAGGTTGACAAATGCTGCTGCACAGAATATAGTATTCTCGGGAACATTTGCAAAAATATGTCACCAATGCTCTGGTTTTCTGACAGCCTGTGTGTGGGCAGCTGTCATCTGAATTTAACAGGTAAATTACGGAACATGACGACTATGTTACTTGTTATGTTTCACTTTAAATCAGCTACCCTTATATGTAGGAAATGGTTTAGAAATGTTATGTGAAAATGGGGCACTTTTAATTAAAAGGACTACTGACAGAATTCTTTTTCTGAGTTTGTAATTATAAAGATTAAAACATACATTTGCACCCTCTGTAGAGATAAATGGGTCACGGACTGACATAAAAAGCATGAACTCTCCAGCACTCTGCCATATACAACAGGATTAGTTCTGACCTGCGAGTCCTACACAGACACATTTGTAAACCTAAACTGGAAAGCAGTCATGCCTTGCCACTTAACATTTTCTCATCACTTCGCCTGAGGCCCTGGAACATAAAGCTGTGGCCCTGGGGCATAAAATTGGGACATGGTCTCACATTTGAGCTCCTATAGAGTCTTTTCCAGTCGGGGCAATCATTAAAAAACACATTAATTTAGATACAGGCCATGTTTTAAAACAGTTTGAAGGTTGACTCAGAGTTCAGTGGCCTGTGAACTCTTAAAAAAACCCTGGACGGTGAATCTCCAGATTGCTCCCCCCACACATACTCGTCTGGGTCTTATTAGATGAAAGTGCTGAGCGTTTTCTTCTCCATTATTGGATTAGTCAAGCAGTACTTACCTTGCGCAGGTGCCAGGAGGCTTATTTGCGAAATCTGTCTCAAAAGAAGCTCTAAGGAAAAACCTAATCTTGTTTAGACTGGACCACAAATCTGCCAAACAGCAGTGGGATGTATCAATGAGATAAATACAGGCTTTGGATTCTCTGAGGGCATTTAGGGAAAAATTTAGACATTTTAATTTGTCGTTCCTTCTTTTCTGCCCAGCAGTGATGCACATGAGCTTTTATGCCCTGCATACGTGTCTGACTTGTTGCTTTCAAAGTGAACAGTTAAATCTGCCACTCATGAATGATCTCTAATGCCAAACTTCTACTCTTACTATGCTAGGTATTTTACTTGAGGCAATGCTTAATACAAGGCCCAGGCATGTGTGTAATACTAACTATTGCAACGTCTCAGGTTAGGGAGTTAATTTGTTGTTGCGGCATGTTGTTCAAGTGGTGTGAAATGTTGATTAAAAACAGAATTTGATGGTTTGGAAATCAGCTAATTCCTTCAGGTGATTGAAAATTGGGTATTGAAAATGGGCCAAAAAAACCTCAATGTTTTAAGAAAAAAAAGATTTTTTTTTATTTGATGCCAGCTAAACAAATTAGAAAAGTTTGGACAGGGACAACACAACAGAGAACATTTTTTAAATGCTAAAAAACACACCTGGAGGAACATCTTGCAAAAAGTTCTCTCAGTGTACTTTTGCACTTACTCTTGCTATTTTGAGTGCATTAGTGCGTTCATGTTGACAGTATGGAAGAACGCAGTGCACTTTGATTTCTCAGCTGTCACACTTAAAACAGTCAGAAACTCGAGTGTGGAACGTTGGACACTTCTAACACTTACTGGTCGCCATATTGGCTATGTAGAGGAAAGGGTGGGAAGGGATCGAATTATGGTTGATGGATGTAATCAATATAAAGGAGAAGAACAGGTGTGAACAGTTGTGAAATCGGAACGTTGTTTCCGTGTTGGATTTGGGACAACACTACCGGATAAGATTTTGTTTAGTGCTCCAGTAAGTGCATAATGTACACAGTGCACTTCATGCAAATGTAATTTAAGAAGATTTGGGACACAGCATAGGTATGAAACAGGCATTTAGAAAATAAGACAGCATCGGTATATTTTCAGAATTATCTTCCTTTTGCAAAGAATTATAGGATTTTACCATCTAGGGCACATGGGATCAGTAAAATATTCAGAAATCTCTTTTAAAAGGGACAAAAACAGAGTTTCAAGGAAGCACAGTATTAAAACACATATGACTCTGTCACTGTTTGGGTTCAAAATCACAAAAGCAAAAAAAAAAAAAAAAAGTGTTTCCCGTGAATGTATTTCCTTGCTGCGTTGACAAAAGCAGGTTTGATCTGTAAAATTTAAAGAGGAAACCATTTAAAAACATGGTAAAAAAAAATGCCTGACTTCTCCAGGCCTGGGCATTGAAGATCATCCTACGTGATGTGTATGTTTTTTCATTTCAGGGACATCGATAAATGACTCTTCATTTGTCAAGTTTAATTTTTTTTAAAAAAGGGTTTTAAGCTCTATAAAGCTGAAAGTATCATGTCTCTATGGTCAAAACAAATGTGGGGACAAGTTCCACCTGTGTAGAAGTTTATGAGCAGAATGATGGATGGAGTGTTGAGCAAAGCAACTTTGTCCAAGTCCAAGTTTGTAAGTATTGAACCCAGCTGCAGGTAGCTGATAAAGCCAAGGGTAGGCTCAGATTTAGAAGCTGTCAATCATTTAGTGCTAGATTGTAAAAGTACACCTTTTAACCACAGTGTAAAGTGTACCTTCTAAGTGGAGCAAAGAAATCAACAACGATGTGGGTGAAAGTGGTGGAACATTAGGGAGACAGGGGGAAAGAGAAAAATGGAACAGATGCCGTCATAGAATTGGCACAAAATGGAACTGCTGTCTGCCTTTGTTAATCAAGAGCTCTTACGTTTGGTTGAGTAATTTTGTTTGTGTGAAAACAAAAGCATAATTAACAGTTCCCTCTCCCATGCCAAAGAAAAAAATATATAATTGAATACGGCAGTTGAACGGAAGCCTAACAGAACATTTTGTTAAAGAGGATTCAGGTCGTCTCTGAACGGATGTACTCACAAGGAATGCATGGTGTTAAATGCGTGATGTTAAACAGATCTTAAGACAAATAATAGACAATATTTTACTGTTATTGTGGGGTTTTTTTAATCAAAAACCTAATTTCATCAAAATCACCCATGTGTTTTTAATGTCATCTGTATTTATTTACCAGAAAGTGCCCGTAGTTCTTAAAGTTTTTTGACACTTTAACTTAAAAGTTGCTGTATCACATTTTCCCTCTTCAGTAACCTTGTACTGTTAAAAAATGTTAATTTTTAATTTAATCTAGGTCAGTTAATGTGTTAGCAAACCATGAAACATGCCAAATTCTGAGTGCTGTCCTTGTTAGCCACAAGAGTGCTGTTTGATTAACATGATTAGCACCCTAACCCTCCTAAATTCGCCTGTCTTCGTCCTCACTTCTTACGGATTCTTGAGCATGGAAAGAGCTTTAATCAGTGTCCCTCAACTTTAAATTATACGCTTTAGCATGGTGGGGAAAAATGGCTTTGGCTCAAGCTGCTGAGAAAAATAAGCACTGCTGTCACACTCCATGGGTAATGTTTTGTGGCTCATCTTTTGTGTTGGCTCAAATCTTATCTGGGGAGTGGTAGAAGGGATCAGATTGATTCCTTAAACTGGGCGAAAAATAATCTTTAGACCAGAGGGAAAAGAAGTGTAAAATGCACGAGTGTCATACTTGAGGACATCTGCACCAAATTCCCACAGTTCCATAATCCTGCATCTTTCCAAGGCAGGATTCCCAAACAACAATAAGTCTTGACACACACTATTCTCCACCACACTGCCACAGCAAGTGACCTGTGACAGCCTCTTTGAGGAGATTGTATCCACTCAAATACGTTCAACAAATATATCTTATTATGGCCGGCAGGGATTTTCCCTGAAGAATAACCTCAACCGCCGGGTGAAAAGTCTTGTTCCGCTTGAGAAGAAAGGGGTCGGACCAAATCCAATTCTTGTGCAGCAACCAAGGAACAAAAGGCAGAATGTGACCGGAAAGGTTTATGTTTTTATGTTTTAAGTCTAGAGCAGCAAAGGCTTTTTTTTCTTCTGAAGTTTTTTTGGACTTACTGGGTAATTTGGAGCTAAATGTGGTTTCAGTGGTTTAAGACAGATTCATATCTCATTTAATTAGACTTAACACTCAGAATTCATTAAACGGTGATGGGGTAAAAAAGAGGATTTTTTTTTGTTTGTTTTGAGTGCATGATAAAATATGCCACCAAGTCAAAAAATTCACACATTTTTTTTAATTAAATATGTATTTTATAAATGTTGATCATCCTTAGAATGAAATGTTAAATTAACATTACTTAGCTGTGAGACTTATGTCACAATAACATTTGTTTTTTTCCTACAGAGACACTTAGACCTCAAGGAATCTACTGTTACAGCTTCCCTCCTAGGGATGGGATGGGTACCAAATTAGGTACTTTAATAGGTACCCACTGAATCCTGTATGTAGTTCTGATTCACGTAGAATCAAACAGTACCATGTTTCGGTACCTGAACACATCCTTGTGGCTTTTAGGGAGTGGATCAGTAGGCAAATTTCCATGCTGGACATGAACGCAGCATTGCAAGTTTATATATTGAGAAATAAACATGTTAAATTGAAAAACCCATCCCTAATCCCTCCACTTCTTGTAGAGAAGAAAAAAATAATCTACATTATTGAATACATTGATTCAATCTGAACAATACAGCTTTACTGTAAGGAAATAATAGGATTTAATCTGCCATGATGACTTGAGCTCTCGTGCTTCAGAGAGCTGTTACCTTGGCATACATTGTGTAGATGCCACACATGCTTTTGATTTGGGTTTACTGGGTTAAAATGTCTCCCAGCTGTCAGCGTCTGGCCTTATTTTAACTGTCTGGTACTAATGAATTCCAGTACAAAGATGTTACTGCATTAGTCCCGTGTTAACCTTGTAAACATTCCTCTAGACTGCACATAAACACACGCTCCTTGGTGAAGAAATAACTGAGCAAACATGTAAACAGGACCAGAGCATGTCTGAATGGTACCTCTATCTATTTAGAAGACTCTATTAAGCTAATTCAATTAGAGCTGAAACAGGGAGGAAATTACTAAGTTTGTCACTCAGAGCATTGCAGCACTACAGCAGGTGAGAAATATACAGTAAACAGAGAGTGGGGGTGTACTGGTAGCAGTGTGAAGACAAATTGCGTTGAATTTATGTTGCACTCTGGAGCTACATTTCGGAGGCTGAAATGGCTGCTGTTGTCATACAAGGCAAATTTGATTTCACCCGCTCGTATTTTGTATGAGTGATCAATAGATATAATCTGCTAATGGGTTGAGTTTATGTCCACTGGCCTTATGTCTTCGGCAAAAATCTGCACACTGAGGTACTTTTGGAGCCAATGTCCTTTTTATACTCCTCCCATACTTGGCAGCGCACACTCATACAGCCTGATAGCCTGGCAGTGGCTAATGTGTGCAAATTGTCATTGGGAGTCTTTTTATATCAAGCACCAGTGCTCAGCACTTCTCCAGAAGGTGACTTCAGCATTTCTCTGCCTTCCATCTCATTTAGTGTGTAGATCCATTGTTGAATATACAGTATGGGTCTGTAAAGCAGAAAATGCCCTTGTCTTAGGCCGTCCTTGAGATTGCAGTTCTGTGAAGTAGATTAAGGAAGTGGTGGAAATCTATAAATCCCCATTTTTGCTGCACATTTTCCCAGCTTTGACTTTGTACAGGTGAGCTTTCTGCTATACCTCCAGGTTCTTGGAGATTACAGGAAAGTAAGCCAGGAAACAGATGCACTAAAGGAACACTAAACTTACCCAAATTCTATTTTATCAGGATGCAGCTCAGACTAACCGAAGTGATAATGAAGTCTCCCCTAATAGTTTATGGAGCCACAGGATAAAGAATAACAACTTGACTGTGAACAAAACTCCAACATGTTGCCCCCATGTTAATTACTTATCTTATTATTTTCATTTAACAAGTTGTCAACAACCAAACTTCTCCCACACCACTCAACAAACTTGTCAAGGTTCAATTAAAAAAGTGATTAACCAGATTTCCTTTTGTAGTCTTGGCCTTGGAAGGAAAACACTGCTGCCGCTCTGTTGACATGAGTCTTAATCACAGTACAAGCTGGTAAATGTGTTCAATTTCTCCTCCTTTATTTCACTTCACAATTCCTTTTGTGAAGTAAATGAGCTGCGAGTTGTGAAGAACTAGAGAACATCAGGGTTCCTACTTTTTGCAATCGTGTTTCTTAATCTAAAGTTCTGTGAGAGAAACTTTTTGGATACCTCACAGCTGATGTCATGACTTTGCGGCTGTTTTCTATGAGCACGAGTGCACAAAGCAGCTGTAAAATACATTTCTGGGCTAAGCAAGAATGCATTCAACAGGCCAGAAACCTTTGTAACAGATCATTAATTTTAAATGCACTGCCTTGAGTCATATCAGCTGCCTGCAATAGGGCTAGCATCATGTCTCACTTGCGTTATATAGGACAGGGACGATGGCTTTGAGAATGTGGCCTTTTGACCCTCCTTCATTTTTATTGGCTTGAAACAGCTTCAGTGAGCCATACTGTTGGTAATCATTAGTGAAAATCAAACATAAACACTGTGATTTCTCAGTCATTGCATTTTTGGGAGCCTGATTTTTGAGAAGCTATCATTTTGACCATTCATAAATGAAAACAAAAGTTGTCACACAACCTGTTCTTATCTGTTCAGAGCAGAAGAAAAACAGTGACATATACTGCAGCAAGAGAAGTGCTCTGACTTCAAAAGGGACAGCTAAATTATGATCTCTGAGCACTTTGTTTTAGAATACATCGCAATTTCACAGGAGTTGCTTTTTCAACTCGCATGGATTGTCATATCCAATTACAATATTCAACACGCATCTATGCTCCCAGGCTCGCTTCTGGCGATTGTGTTTGATCAGGTATACTCTCGACTCACTGTAGAATCGACTAATTGTGTGCTAGACCTTGAAAAAGCTAAGGGGAGCTCGGACAGGGTCTACCATGTGCAATTAATTCATTTCCCCTTCCCTCCTGGTCTCCCTCTCTCTGATCTGAATCCGCCCCTTCAAAGTGTTGCAGTTCACACTGGACTATTTTGAAATTCTTTAATGCTTGTTTATAAAATGCTTCTGAAATGATGAGCTAGGACAAAAATGTTTCTGTGCTTGTGTTTTTTTTTTGCGCTGGATTTGTTGAGTTTGCTTTTTTGTCAAAGTCACAGATTTTAAAATATGAAAAATCCACTTTTCAGTCTGTTCCTTCTTGAATTGGTTGATAAAAAACACAGATTAGTTGAAAAAAAAAAAAACACAGATGGAGATATGACAGTCTTATAAGTTATCAGATTTCTACCACACCTACTGTTTTAATGTTTTCCAAAGTTGATTTCACTTCAAATTGGATATATAGCTGAGTCTAAGCTTGTTATAAAATACACCATCCATAACCAAGCAGAAATGAACTGTCAAACATTGACAAATACAGCAGGACAAATGGATTATTGCTAAATGTTCTGACCTAGAATTGGTTCTGCTCCTCTTTCCAACTATGATGTTAACTACTGTTAAATGTAAGTCATTGTGTGACGGGGTGACTCCACTAAGTCGTTATTGGATTTAATGAGCATCACAATTTGGTGCAAAACAACCAGCAAACAGTGCAAGACACCAACAAACTTTTAACAAGGGTAGAGCTGGAACATCTCTCATTACCTTAATGGATACTAAAAGCCATAAAGGTAACATACATCACATGTCAAGGACTCCCAGTGATAAACCACACAAGGGAGCACAGGCCAAGTTTTCCAGCACGAGTACACAACAGCCCACAACTGCCAAGAAAACAAGCAGAGCTGGGAGTGTACATTATATATGGTTTGACTTCATTAAACCCAATTTAAAAAATGCTGCAGGATGATTGGCTGTTTAGAAACACAGAACAAACAACACCTTTCCATCACTGTCAAAACACATCAGTTCAGGCAGGGACACAGAGTTGCAATGGGAAAGTTTTGCAGTTCAGTCTGAAGTCACTCATTTGTAATACAGCCTCTTTCTGAGAAGATTTATCCATCGAGGTGTTTTCTCATGCCAGATACCCAAAAGCATTGTTGGAAGGCGGCCATGATTGTCGTTTGGCTGTGCGCAGGCTATGGCATCTCAAAGCTGTTTCCAGACTGATGTCTCCTCATGAAAATTTAATGAAGAAAGCGTTTCCAAAAAGGTGCCGTTTACAAGAGCGACGGAAGACACTAATTAGCCATATCACAGCAGGGAAAGGAAAACTTAAGGTGCACATAAACCTCATTGGCATTCAGAATAAGCAGGTCTTGTTTTGCAGATTAGCACTTAGCTAACATCGCAGAGAGGCAGACGCTTTGCATGTGTGCTTGGAATATTCCTCTCTGTACTCTCAAGATCATCTTTTGCTGCAAGCCAAAAATACTTCCCGGTTCAGAGCGGTGAGCTTCAGACAAAGCTGCTCAAGGCTTTTCTTTTCATTGTTCTGCTAAAAGAACATGATTGGAGTGAGGAGCAAAGTGAGTTATCTTCTCTCACATCTTAAGCCCACCCATGTTCTGTCAGTTAGTTTACTCAAGGCATGAACAAAATAGCTTACACACACACTAGAGGCACCTGAACTTCAAAGTCCTACCTGCATATGTGAAGTTGTTTTTCCCTTTTCTTTGATGACGAGGAAGAAAAAACACATTGGGGGAAATTGAGAATTGGCTTTCTTGCAGAGAACTAGATGAGGCACAATATGGTGATTCTTTAGTAAATAGAGTGAAGCTATTATTAAAGGGTCTCAAACCTGCACTTATTCTGAAACCCTGTTTCCACCAAGCGGTTCAGTTCGGTTCGTCTTGGCACAGCACGCATTTTACAGCGTTTTCACTGACTAATCTTGGGACGGACCCCCAAATAACCAAGACAAGCCGTGGTTTTCTTCTTCGTTGGATTAATTAGCGGGGGTACACTGTATTGCACTGCTATAACAACACACTATCATGTAACTGATGCAGCTATCTCTGCTTACACACCACTTATCACAAGGGGGCACGGTTGGCCTTGGAAACGTAAACAAGACCAAGCTTAACAAATCCTACCCGTTCCAAACAATACTTATCCAAACCGGACTGCTTGGTGGGAACAGGGCTAAACAGTAAGCAGGGGTCACTTCTCATGTGTTACGAAGCCAATGCCCCCCTCTTTTCGTCTTAATGCTAAGCTAGGTCATAGCGCTAACCAAATAAATGTAATATATCCGTGTCTGGTATCTATCTTCTCAGCTGACTCTCAACAAGAAAGTGATTTGGTCTATTTCCATCAAACACTAACCTGTTACATTAATGCTATCCAGATAATCACTGAGCTGTGCCGTTGTCTTCTGTCATTCTCTGTTCATTGTTCATATTGTGTCCTTGTCACTGGAAGAAACTGTTTTGAATGTCAAGCTTTGGCAAACAACTGAAAGTTTTTCTGTGAGTAAACACTGTAAAGACAAACATGAAAATACTTTCTTTCTGATACTTTATATTTCCCTACTGTAAATGAACATGGAGATGAGGATCGCTCTGCTTTAGCTTTCACCTATTCTGTTGCTCTGTACCTCACATTACCTCTGGCTCTACCTCCCCATTGGCTCAGCCCCGGCTTGGAGGAGGACCAGTGACTTTCTGAATCCGACCTCTGCTACAATCTCTTTAATCTTTTTCCAGAGGACCAGCTGCCCCCTGGTTTCCCCACCATAGACATGGGCCCACAGTTAAAAGTGGTGGAGCGAACACGCACCGCCACCATGCTCTGTGCCGCCAGTGGCAACCCTGACCCTGACATCTCGTGGTTCAAAGACTTCCTCCCAGTCAACACCACCAACAACAATGGACGCATTAAGCAGCTCAGATCAGGTAGGTTTCCTGTGCTTGAAGCTGAATTATGACACAGGGATTCCTGGTTCTTGTTATCTTCTATCTGATCTGCTCCCCCTGTTCTGTTCTTTCATCCTCTTCTTCCTCCCATAATTTAACTTCTCATTTGGCTTTTCATTTTGTAGGTAATGGCATTGTTTCTACTATTTCCTGTCCTCTACTCTCTGTACGCCCTGGTGTGTGTTGTCTGTATGTGTGACCCCTGCCCCCCTACTTTGTCTTCCAGTGTTGTCTTGGGCTGTTGGGATTGTTGCCCCTTCTGTTTGCTGGCTTCTGCCCTAACTTCTGCCCTCATTGCTCACTGCTGTGACTTTTTACAATGGGTTACTTTTGCTGTTTTGCGTTGATTTCTTTTCCACTGCATTGGTGCAGTGTTTCTTATTTTTTCCTTTTCAATCCATTCTCTTCATTTCTTATGTGTTTTTTTATGATTAATATTCAACATTCGGCTTCATCCAGAATCTGCTAAAGAGTGCACATGACTTTAAACTCAGAAAACAAGCAGAAAAGCAAATTAAACATTGTCCTTGTGCATTAATTAAAATTCTACTTTGCAAAGAGGGATTCTTAAGCCTCCTTTGAATAAAAATTTGTTGTTTTTTTTCTTTGCACAACTTTATCTCAATGAAGAAAAACCTCTAAGTCTGTACAATCAGCCACAGTAGTGCGTAAAACTCCCTAAGGCTTCTCCCTTCTCCCTAATTCTTTGGATTTAAAGCCCCCGCTTCAATGTGTTAATGCTAGCTTTGGTTTTTATTTGCCTGTAACGCATCCTTATATATCCATCCACCTGAATATTCCAAGTTTTATTTCAATATCTTAATAAAATAGAGAGTATTCTACAACATAAATGTAACAGACACCATAGCTTGCCGCTTTATGTGCTAGCTAACAACAACACCTTAGCTTAACTACTTGGAAATTTGAAGTCTTGTTTGTCTGACCACCTGTCTTCACGGATTTCACAGTTGTCCTTCTGTTAACTCGTCTTGTTAACCTTACTTGTTTTCAACAGAACTGTGTAAAAACTAACCTTATTTCTAATGTGCGACTTTGATTCACGTAGTAATTAAAGCTTTAACGAAACCTTGTCAACTAAACTTCCATAAAGAGTATAATCGTATTCTTATGCTGTCTTTCTTCTCTCTATATCTTTAAATTTTACAGAATCCTTTGGTAAGTGCTTAGCTCTAAAGCACACATCACCCCCACTAATTTTTCATGTTTCCAACAACTATTAAAATGCATGGCATGCATTTTACTAACAGATAGCTGAGTTAGGGCTTCTGCTATAGGCACACACACTCTTTCCTCACTCCAAGGTGTACAAGTGTCCTACCACTGCCAGCTGTAGTATCACCTTCAAGATTATAACCATCAGACTTTAGCTCAGCTTTGTCATATACTGACCTAAGTAATGACTTCTCCTCACATGTTACTCACTCACTGACCCACCACTCACTCACTTATTTAATGTTTTAACACCAGCACATTAGAGAAAGGACATGTCCAAGGAGTTTTAGGGAGGTGACCAGCTCAGGTGAAGAAAAGCGATCTCAGGTTTTTCTGAAATATGTCTGCTCTTAATCTCATACACAAAGTCCTCAAAGTCTTTCCCCTCAGTAGATGCTCTTCAGAAGCCATTGCCACTTCCAAAAATGGCACCTCCCCCGTGGTACACCAATGTACAAGTTCTTCTCTGACCTATGATTTTCTATGATGAATCCTGTCTTTCTCTGCCACTAGAGTACAGAAAAGTTCTTCTTCTTCTCTTTCTATCTCCTTTCTCTTTCCTCTAGTACCTTTATTTACGTACCCTGTTAAATCTAATTTGATTCTTCTTCCAAAGCCCCCAGCCTCTATCTACTCGTACTAATGCTTCTTCTTTCTAATCTTATTTGCATTCATATTATCCACCCAGGTGGTACACCAATAAGAGGTAAGAGTGCTGAACTGACGTTCACAGAATGAAAATAATACAAATTCATTCTTGCTGTCAACCCATCCATTCACTTGAATCAACTCCATTTTTGTCCTGTTTACCAAGACCAAATTCCATTTCGTTCATATGGACCTTCCTTCTTATTTGTCCTGTTCTGTTGACTAAATTTGTAGTCCATCTTTTTGTCTCTGCTTTATTTACTCCTTTGTATTCTGGTTTCAAGAGCCTGTTTAGCTCAGTTGTGATATGCTTGCCCTGGCTCAAATAAGCATATCCAATGACAATTATTTTTTTAAACTCTATTTTTTCCGTTCATTTTTGTTTTCTTTTTGGCCATAGCGAATCATGTGTCCCTCTTTTTGTCCAACTAAAACAACCAAGCATTTTTCCCCCTTAGCTGTTCTTGTTCAGCACTAAAAATATGCACAGATGCTGTGGAATCCCGCAGGCATGCTGAAGACAACATTGCCTCTCCTCTGCTTTTTTCTCCCAAAGAATTCTTTCTATCTTTGCAAACTATTTTTTTCCATTTCTTCTATTTGCTTTCCTCTCCTGTACCTCTACAAAAAAGCCCAAACAACCACTTTTTTGATAAAGTTTCTACGGTGCTTTTTTCTCTTTCACCTATTTTTCTTACTTTTCTTGGGTTTGGAGAATATTTTACTTTTTGACTTTTTTTCTTCAGGGTTTGGGAAAGGCAAACAGTAGAGTCTGGCGAGGACCCGATTGGCCCATTTTTGCCGTGTGATGAGAAGCTGGAGAGTTGTTGATGCATAAAGCCATTTTTCCCCTTTGTCATGTGACACCACACTGCTGATCCCATTGGTGGATTTTTATGGGTGTCTTTTGTAGCTTTCACAAGCTAAAGCAGTGGTTGGTTATTTTCTTGTCGGCTCAAGCCGATATTTTGAATTTTGTCTTCTAATAAAAAATGCATTTTATTTTTCAGCTAAGGGTTGTCAGAAGGTTGTAAGTTGTGCCGACATACATTTCTTGCCAAGATTTGCATGTCAAACACTTTTGTTACAGAGGGTTATATGTTGCTTTTACCTTATAAAGTCTCTAATTATTTTTTCCTCAAACATGAGCAGCATTTTTCAATTTTTTGTACCAGCTGCATTTTTTTTGACAGTGACTTCCCTGAAAGAAGTCCCAAATTATTATGTAACTGTTACGCTTGATTTGTGATTGAATATGCTAAAATTCATACCAAAACTTCTTTCTTTCGATTGTCCTCCCTTGTTATGCTGCTTTCTTATACTGTAAACCTCTTTTGTTTGATCCATGTTTCCCTGAAGCAGTATCACTCATCCCCATATTGACCAGTCCAGTGACATGTTGTATATCGAAGGGCTTGCCCCTTTTCTTAGACTTAAATTGTAACATCTCTTTTTTTATTGGCATTAGGATGAGTGTCTTTTGAAACCCTATAGAACAAGTAGTAATCACTATTTTTCTCTAACAAACCAAGGTAAATTTATGACTAACAGAGGATCAATTAGGTGTTCTTATCTTTATTTGGATTCATTTGACAATGTTATTTTCATTTTCTTTGTTGTTCGTTAGGCCTGTTAAGAGGAACAATGTATTTGTGTTGCAACGTCTTGCATGACTACCATTTGCAGCTGTCCCTCGCCTTTAGTACGATAATATTTTACCTCTGCAAGTGAACAAGGCTGTAACAAAGATGGGGGGATAACTTTAAATATAAAAGTAAAGTGTCTAAGTCATGCAGTTTAAAGAGTATTATTAAATTTGCAGCTTATCTCTTACTGTTCGACTGCTGAAACCTAAAAGCTAAGCTAGAGCTGAGGCGGTTTACCCAGCCCCCTTGAGGCTCAAAAAAAAAGTTATTTTCTGTTCATTTTGTTTTGTGAACTTGCATTCGACCTCATTTTAACCACACACACTCCGCTACCCCATTTGCTGTTCCCAACCAGGAGCCCTCCAGATAGAGCAGAGCGAAGAGTCCGACCAGGGGAAATATGAATGTGTGGCCACCAACAACGATGGGACCCGCTACTCTGCTCCGGCAAATCTTTATGTCAGAGGTAGGAAAGGCTGAAGAACAACACGTGCATGCTCTGATCAAAAATGATATTAATCACTACTTTGAATTCATGGGTAATCTTTAAATCAGCCAGTACAGTCTGGGGAGAAAACCCTTTAGGCCACTGTAAGTATGGTTTGTTTTGGATTTGGTTTTGCACTGAACTTACCTGCACTGGTTTGAACCTACAGCTGCTCTTGTATGTGTTTCTGGTCCTACCTGTTGATTATCCTGAGTCTCACCATCGATGTCTAGACTGCTTGCTGGTTTTAGCTTCTAGAGTTAGTATCAGGCCTAATTCTTTCCCCAGCAGAGAATAGATCCTTTATGACCTTGTTTACTCCCAGCTGATCAACATGAGAAGGACAAATACAGTCTCATTACTCATGACACTTGTGAAACAAAAGTTACATTTTGTCAAAGAATTAACATGAAAAAAATTCTAGTTTTCTTTTTTATCTTAATATAAAATGAGAAAAGTTAACTTTTGCTTGCTACACTAAGGGATGCTTTTCAGTCTTTTGCTTAGCTTTCATGGTTATCAACTAGTATAATCAAAAGTACTTCATTGCAATTTACACAATATAACATGAAAAGCAATACAGTGTAACTATCAGTTTGACATTTTTGCCAATCCACAACTTCACGTTTTAACATAATTTTACAAAACTAATGATTGAGTATGATAGGTCAGACGTGAATTTTGTACTGTGTGTTTTTACAAAAGGCTGCCTGCACCTCTGAGACAGAAGGTCCTTCGAATTGTTTAGTAGCATTTGCACACCTGAAACATGGCCTTTTACTCTCTGTGTTTCCCTTGTTTTTCTCCTTTCCTTATTTTATTTTGTTCTGCATCAATTTTCCTACATCCCTCAGAGCTGCGAGAAGGTTGGTGGGTTTTTAATTCTAAAACACAACACGACACTGAAGTTCATTCATTTTCAACACTATTCATTCTCGAGGTTTATTTATTTATTTTACTTCTAGTGGTTATATTTTGTTCTTTTGGTGTATTAAATGTTTCATTAAGAATGCCCCTGGTCATTGTCAGAATGCTTCATGTTCAACAGGTGGTGCATGTTGGAGCTGGGAGGGTTGAGGATGATGTTTAGAACAGACTGAGGCTCTGTTTGCATGCTTCACTCTTTAAACATTTTATTACCTTTCCCGTGTCCTGACCCTTCACCTGTCAGTGTTACTGCTTTGTTTATCTGATACTAAAGCGTTTAAATATGAATAGAACATATAAAAAAGCAGAACATGTTGTTCATGATGACACAAACTACACCAGGAGATAAACTGTCCTTAATTTCTCTGCCCTCCCTGTTAAAAGCGACTGCTCTACATGCTCTCTTTGTTTTTCTGTATGAGCTCTGAAGCTCCCTCTCTCTCACAACAATTTAAGCATTACTACACTGAAATTTTCCCTGTGGTGCTCTCTCCAATTCAAGTTTCTCAGAGATAAAAATATGTCAAAGCAAAATCCATCCTTTGTTGTAATTGGCACTAAAGTCGAAGCACAAAGCTGTAAAAACAGCCTCGCCCTCAGAGATTATACACTTCCTCTGACACCGATCTTTCTGCGCAGTAAGTCATGAAAGAGTGATGTATTTAGAGTGTTATCCAGCAGACTTGACAAATGTAATGATATTCAAATGAGCAGGATAATATTATGTCTGTGGGGAGTGTGATCCAATTGGATATTAATTAAATATTGAGCGAGAGAAACGCTGTATTTAATAATGCAAGCAGTTCCCCTGGTTTGCCTCTCTGGAGGGCGGCAGCCTGCTTAACGGAACGGGCTGTGTGCATGAGGAGCAGGCAGCAGGAAGTGCCAGTGTTTTTGTCTAATATGGTAAATACCTGCACAAATAAGCCCACAGCCACAGCAGCACGACAGGAACTGCTTAAACTTGGATAAATATCAGTATACAAACCTAAAAAGCAGCTTCTTCCTTGAAAACTTACAGTGAGCAGTAACACTGATTTTACTTTTCATTTTAAGTCCTAAATGTAATTTGAATTCTGATTTGTTGACTGTCCCCTACCACTGCACTGTATTTTTTTATTCTTACCTGTTTTGAATATTTCATTTTTTTTCCTTCTTAATTTTTTTTTAACCCAAATCCTCAGGTTTTCCCTCTCTATGGCCCAGTTAAATTCCTCACCCTTTCTTTTTTTACAATTTAATACATCATCTCCCCTTCGACCCTGCCACTGCTCAATCTGCTCTTTCAGCCATATTCTTTATCTGACCCCCCAAATTATGTGCCCCACTGCGTTTTCTTTTTCCCATATGCATGGTAGATTCATGCCCCCTCCTCTGCAAAGAGTCTCAAAGCCATCTATGGATGTTTGGAGTTTTATTTCATTTCAAAGTGTAACTTTTTATTTGAAATTGTACCTTATGTTTTTTGTCGAACTGTTTTTGAAAAATGTTTATCTACCAGAGCTGTCAAATGATAAAAAAAATGTCAGAGAGACCAATATCAACATTGCCAGAATGAAATGTAATCCTTCTGATAATTTCTCTGTAGAGGTGAAAGTGCTGAAGTTGTCAGAATCTGAAAAATTATTACATCATGTCAACTCTAATTCAAACACCCTTATTATTGATTTTTTTTCTGCAGATTAGTTTTATTAAATATTACAATGGACTTTTGGTATGCATACTCTTAAATTAAAGCTTTATTTCCCTATTCAATCTGAATAATTCTCTCCAAAATTAACCTTAATCTGCATGTGC
The DNA here is from genome assembly GCF_033239565.1 of Halichoeres trimaculatus. Lineage (NCBI taxonomy): Eukaryota > Metazoa > Chordata > Actinopteri > Labriformes > Labridae > Halichoeres > Halichoeres trimaculatus. Next base: position 14,045,305 of record NW_027437200.1, on the reverse strand, counting down.
AGATGGAATGAGGAAACATGTTGATCCAAACTTTGAATACCTTACATTTGACAGCTCTAGTTTTGTCCTGAACCTGCAGAGCAAAGCAGATCAAAACATTTCTCCTTCTTTGCCTCGACACTGGAGAATCACAACAGTTGTTTTGTTTTGTTTGTGTGATGTGAGGATGTGACAAAGCGCATCATCTCACATCAGCTGGAAGTGCACCACCTAAAAACTGTCGTGTAATACGACTGAGGAGTGCCGTCATCTGTCCAGCACTTATGTGCAAAGTATTTTGTGCATGTTGCTTTTCACTCATTTGTCTGAATATGTCTTTAATTAAATGTGTTAATGTGTTCATTTCCTTCAGACAGATTTCATTTGTATGCACAGATTGATCTTTGCTCTTTGCCTCATTAGGTGTTGCATAAATTTGGAATCTTCAGACAGTTTTTCACTCCATGCCTCGTCTTTTTCAGTGCGTCGGGTGCCCCCACGATTCTCCATTCCACCCACAGACAATGAGATCATGCCGGGCGGCAGTGTCAATATCACATGTGTGGCTGTGGGTTCACCCATGCCATATGTCAAGTGGATGCTGGGTGCTGAGGACCTCACGCCGGAAGACGACATGCCCATTGGGCGCAACGTGTTAGAGCTTACAGACGTCCGGCAGTCAGCCAACTACACCTGTGTGGCCATGTCCACTCTGGGGGTGATCGAGGCTATGGCTCAGATAACAGTGAAAGGTAAAAATCCTTTAGAGGATAAAGCCAAAATGCTTTTCAAAACAAACTATTTGAAATTCTGTTTACATTTGTGAATTTATATTCAGAATATTTCAGCCAGAGAGTTTTAGAAAACAAGTATCCAAGCAGGGACAACTGGTAGCGCTTTAAAGAAAGATATTTAGCTCGATAAATCTTCTGTGGATTCCTTAAAGCTTTAGACAAGCTCTGGCACCGGCCTCAGTGCACTAGATGCCAGATTGAGAATATAGTGAAGTGCTTATCTCTCAGCTGGAGAGCTACAAAGCCACAAGCTCACCATCTCTGCTAGCAAGAGGTAGAGAGGAGGAGGGGTGTGAAACGTTGTGAGTATTGTTTGGTGTCCTCAGTAGGCATGGTACTTATCTGAGTGTAATCATATCTACACTGCAGCGTACCAGAGAGATATCCCAGATTGGTGTCGCCCTGTTCACGTGCACACAGGGGACACACTCACATACACACACTCTCTGCTTTGTTTTTTCCTAGACATAACAGAGATATTAGTCACAATATAGCAGTCTGGCAGCAGGCTCCCCCAGAAGCACACTTCAGATGGCATATAAAGACAATATATTGCCCTGAAATCTTTTGCCATGTGCCACGGTGCAGGGAATTAAAGCAATAAATTTACCTGTTAAATTATTAAAGTGATAAACACTGGGAGATCAGAGATTAACGACAACAGCACACTCAGCTGCTGAACAGGGGGTGTGCGAGGCTTTAATCTGGCACATTAATTCATACCAAACTTTCTTGTTTTTACGATTGTAAACTTGAAAAGTGGAATAACATTAAGACTTTCCGCCCACCTTACAAAGCACCCTTGTGACTTTAGATTTACTGTATATCATCAGTATCAAGTGCAATGAGCTGGTAAATTAATGTGATCAATATAATTCAACCATTTGCAAATTAAAACTAAGTCTCGAAGGCCTGTAATTTCAAATAAATGCTTCTTCTGAGGTTCGACTTTTAATGTTTGCTCTGGTTTGCATTCCCCATAAATATATGTATGTAATACTCGTTATTGCAGCTTTGCCCAAAGCCCCTGGTATTCCTGTGGTGACTGAGCGAACCGCCACCAGCATAACACTGACTTGGGACTCTGGAAATCCTGAACCAGTGTCCTATTACATCATCCAACACAAGTCCAAGTACTCAGAGGACTCGTACAAAGAGATAGACGGCGTAGCGACCACGAGGTACAGTGTGGGAGGCCTCAGCCCGTACTCAGACTATGAGTTTCGTGTAGTGGCGGTGAACAACATTGGGAGAGGACCATCAAGCGAGAGCATCGAGGCCAAGACGGCAGAGCAGGCCCCAAGCACAGCGCCAAGGCAGGTCAGAGGTCACATGCTGAGTGCCACAACAGCAGTCATCCACTGGGACGAGCCAGAGGAGGCCAACGGGCAGATCATGGGCTACAGAGTCTACTACACCATGGACTCCACTCAGCACGTCAACCTGTGGGAGAAACAGATTGTTCGAGGGTCCAACTTTGTCACCATCCAAGGCCTCATCCCAAACAAAACCTACTACATCAAGGTTCTCGCCTACACATCAGTCGGTGATGGACCGCTTTCCCCAGATCTTCAGATCATCGCAAAGACAGGAGGTGAGCCCAACTCAGGGAGTCCACAGCAAATGAGCTCCAAGGTTAACACAAATTCAAACTCCACAATCAGACTGTGAGTGTCACAATTATTCTTGAAGCCGTGAGTTTTTGTTACTCATCCTCATTAGTGGATGAAACCGAGCTGTAAACAAACATTTCTAGGCTGTCAGCTGAAAGTTCAATTGGCTTTCTAATACAAGAAAAAAATTCTTATTAGAAAAGTTTAAACTCCAAAATTCAGATTCTTCCAGCATGACTTTGGCTGAAACAACAGTACCTCCAAAAACCAAACATGGCTGACTTCTACTCTGTACAAGTATCACTGTAATGATGAAAAGTAATGATTTAATGTCCTCATTCCATTTGCAGTTCCCTCCCAACCAACAGACTTCAAAGGAGAAGCCAAATCAGAAACAAGTATTTTGCTGTCATGGATCGCCCCGGCACAGACTGGACAGGAGAACCAGATCACAGGATATGAGCTGATGTACAGGAAGAGGGATGAAAAAGAGGAGGTGATTATTTCCTGACCATTTTTGTTTGTAAAGACTTTCAATATGTATTATTTTGGCAAATATACAGCTTATCTCTTGACTGTTTCTCTCCTGTATTCTTCTAAAAGCTCCTGTGTTTTCTGAAAACCTGACGCTTTAAAACTTTCCTCACAGAGACGAATCAGCTTCGAGCCGACAACAACGTACCTGCTGAAGGAGCTGAAGCCCTTTACAACTTACACTTTCCGACTGGCTGCCCGTAGTAAACATGGAGTGGGAGCTTACACCAATGAGATCTCAGCAGAGACTCCTCAGACACGTAGGTCTTCTTCCTTATCTGACAGAGTTTCGACTATTCTGGGAGGAAACACATTTTCAAATGCATTCTGATTCTTATGTGTGCTGAGAAATCCACAAAGCGACAATATTGTCCAGATGGTCCTGAGCACAGATAAAGCCAAGCTGATTCTTCATGCATTTGAAAAGCTGTAAACATTTGAAAGAGTGACTAAGTGTTGCAAAGTCTACCTGCCCATGCAGTATTCACTTTGAAAAGGTTGCATGGACAGAGTACACAGACTGTCCTGTAAAGTCAGGAGACAAGGTTACACAAACTGCCTCTCTTTACACCTTTGTTGTGCAAAAACAGTCTGTACTCAAATAAATGATAAAATCTCGAATTATTCATATCAGTGCCCGCATCTTTGATACCACACAGTTTTTCTATGAGCAAAGGGCGTTTTAGGATGCCTTGTCTCCTGACATTGCACGTCAGCCAAAAAAAGAGAATAGTAGATCTTAGAGCCTGAGCTTTCTATGCAGAGACGCTGACAAGAACCAAGTCCACAGACTTCAAAGGGATTTCCCATTTTGGCTTCAAAATTCATACTTACATTAAATCAGAATCAATAAAGCTATGACGAAACCACATCATAGAAAGCTCAAAGCAAGTATTGTTTCTTAAGTTAGGGACATTTCAACCAACCAGACCTCGGATTTATGAGCTAAACCAAATTTGACAAATTAGATTCTGTTCATTGAGAAGATTAACCAAATCAGTCTGACTTGTTTAAGAATTCCCCTAAAGTCTTAAGTTTGACAGCACATCTGAAATAAATCTGAGGTCTCTTAAAGACCAGGGCAGAGATCAGGTGGGTAAATGAAAACTGAGCAGTGTGTATGTTCTGCAGTCAGTGATGCAGTAAATGGAAAGTGCATGCCAATGTTATCAGACTTGAATAAATCAGTCATGTCTCCTTGGGAAGTTCTCTGTTGTACAATCAGGCTTTTACCACAAACCAACAGGCTTCGGAAAGGTTGGTGACCAATACAACATTCTTCTATTTTGAACTAGTTGAAGCATCAACCTTTATGTTTTTGGATTGATGGTAACTGCTTGCCAAACTTATCAGAGTTTATTTGTATGTTTCTTTTGGAATGGTTTACAGTGAATTATTTCTCAAGTTCTTTGAAATAATTTCAGGTTTTTGTTGTAGAATATAAGATTCGAAGAACAGTATATATTAGGATATATGATTTTTGTTTCCCTTTGTTTTTACAATTCATTTTTTTCATGGCAAAGGTAGGTTACAGATGTTCAAGCTGTCCTTTTTCCCAGTCAACACCTTCCATTTATCATCAGTGTGAACACTATTTTGTTGGTCTTTGCCTTTTGGTTTGTCTTTATTTGTGATGTTTCGTTAAGTCATGGTATTTTTTATTTATCCATATAAGTCCTTGTGCTTTATCCTCATTTTGTGTGTTTTTATTTCCCTTTTTTTTCCTTTGTTTGGTCAATTCTACCATCATCACCCTGATCAAACCAAAAACTGAAACTCCTTTGAAACAAAAATCCAACTCAATGAATGGCCTGACCAAACAAAAACCCTGCACCTACACCTGCACCAAAATCCAACCCACCAACCAGAACCCTCGGGCCCACCTCAGGAAGTCAAGTGCTATAGCCCCAGCTCCACCAACATCGTGGTAAGTTGGCGGCCACCCCCGATGGAATTACAAAATGGGATCATAACGCAATACACCATCCGATACGCTGCGACCGAAGGGGAGGATACGACGACCCATGAAATCTCTGGCATTCAACCAGAAAGGTTCCAGTACCTTTTGGAGAACTTGGAAAAATGGACAGAGTACCGTGTGACGGTCACTGCTCATACAGATGTCGGAGCAGGACCAGAGAGCCTGCCACAGCTCATCCGCACTGAGGAGGATGGTATGTGTTCGCAAAAACAAAGCCCCCAGCTGCAAAATCAGTCTACCTCTCTTAACCTACCCCGACAGATACTAACAAGCTCGCTTAAATCTACAACTCCTTCCACTTCTCTCCCCTCTGCCTGCCTCTAACACGACTGTCACCACTTGCTACTTTTAATCCCTATTTTTGGACTTTTTTGCCTCAACAAACTGACTCACTTTTTCTTTTTACCCCTACGCTGCTCAATTTCAACACATGGTATGGCTTTTTTCATTTGCAGGCCTCCAACTTCCAGTCCCAACTGTCATTTTTTAAACTTTTTTGAAACATGCCCTGCAATATTTTTGAACGGCAGCATAACAATACAACTTGTTTTTTTTTTTAAGAACTTGACAAAGGACAAGTTCAGGACAGTGGGAGAACCAAAAGGTGGAAGATTTTTTTTTTGAAGGCCATTTTTTTATTTTTTTTTCCCCCTCATGTGATAGAACCATTTTTTGCTCATTTTTCCTAACTCCATAGCCAAAATTCTTGTTGTGCTTCAAGCATTTGAAACACTTGAAGCCTCCCCCTTTGGCTCCACTTTTCTATTTTGACAAAACACATTTTTTATTCCATGTTTTAAAAAATTCCACTCTACCCATTTTTAATGTTTCAAGATTAGGTCAGCTGTCAGACCTGTTTTTGCTGTTGTTTTTTTCCCCCTTACCATTGTTGAAATATTGATGTCATGCAGTGGTTGTTGCAGTTCGCTGCACTTTTGTGATTTTTTTGTCACTGCAGCATTTTGCGCTACAGCTTTTGGGCAAGATTAGAAAAACAAGCGGGTGAAGGGCTTCTCTATAATTTGACCTTTTTTCTTCTATCCCATGGTGTTCCTCCAGTTCCTAGCGGGCCACCTCGTAAAGTTGAGGTGGAGGCTGTCAACTCCTCATCAATTAAAGTGATCTGGCGTTCACCGATGCCAACCAAGCAGCACGGTCAGATCCGAGGGTACCAGGTGCACTATGTCAGGATGGTTAATGGGGAGCCCACAGGACAGCCAGTCATCAAGGACATACTGATTGATGATGCCCAGGTACAACTACTCAGCCAGACACCTCCTCTCAGACATTTAGTATTGCTTTCTCTGTCAAACTTTTAAATGCCTTACAGCCAAGTCTTTTATTTGGAGTGGGACTGAGCTAATTTACACCGGGTTGTATCAGTAATTTAACTGGGTGCTAAAGTAGGACATACATCGACACACTGCTTCTTTTACTTTGATGATTTCAATGAATCTGGTGGTGGGAAACAGACTGTGTGTGTATATTTTCTCAGCAGTGATCAGTCTCTGTTCTCAGCCTTATCTGTTGTCTCTTTTCTCTCTGCATTCTTGTATCATAATCAGTGGGAATATGATGATTCAACTGATCATGTGAGTAGTTTAACACATCAAAATACCAATTTTGCTTTTCACTGCCCTGATCTTTTGCATGAATGGCATGTGGCTTTTGTGCAGTAGAGACGTTTGAGACTTGAAAAGACATTACTGTTAAACTGCAGACTGAATCCTTGGCTAAGATTTTTGTTCAAATACATTGAAGTAAACTCACCTGTAGTTGAAATCCTTGCTTACAATTTTTCTTTTTTGGTTGAGCACGAAAGAAACAGTCTTTCAGTTCAGGATGTTTATTCGCTTTTCAACACATTCCTTCTTTAACTGAAGCATGCCTTATCTTCAAGTGTGCACCAAGAGAATGTGTTTGTTACTCCTTGTGATGTCTGTGCTGACATTCCATCCCATATTCATCTCTCGACTTGCTTCTAACTGCAAATCAGATTGTGACTGTCCTCCAACTAAAGTCCTGCCTCTCCACAGGAAATGATCATCTCAGAGCTGCAGGCTGAGACCACATATTCAGTCACTGTGGCAGCCTACACCACAAAAGGCGATGGCGCACGCAGCAAGCCGAAACTGATCACCACCACTGGCGCAGGTAACATGACCCTCGCTGGTGATGGAAAGAATGATTCTTCAGGTTCATATACTGAAAGTGTTAATATGTTATAAACTAAGGGATGGGTATTTGTGTATACTAGACTTGCATTCTGGAGGCAGATAAGGAACAAACTCTCCAGCTTACACAGAAATGTCAGAGTTTCAAATTTTAGCTCTGATTTCCCCTTCAACAAGTAGCAGAGTGCGAGTCAAAACATTGATAATAGTCACACCTCCAATCTGCTTGTTTGTTCCTCTGATTGAACAACAAGCCAAGAAATTTGAACTCAGTCAAAAAGGCAGGGAAGGCTCCTTGGTTTTTGTTCTGATAAAATTCTAAAAAGTGATTGTTAATTTTCTTAGAATTAGCTTACTTGCATGGGAGAGCTGACCCCATCCACAGCAGTTGATAACTTAGCTATTGTTCAAGTTTGTCCCCCCAACAAAGGGCCTGAGCTGACTGGCACCCCCTGTAGGTATCACACTTGCTGTTGTTGTGTACTTCACAAGAACCAAACTGTCTCTTAACACACTATATCTGCTGTGCGAGACTTTGAAACTCCAGCCAGCAGGGGAAGAAAAGCACCAGGCAAGCTTTTATGTCAGTGAGCATTTAAAGTGTGAATGCAGCTAATTGCTGTCTCATTTAGTGCAATGACTCTTACCCACTGGTGTGACACTGCGATGCTGAAGGCACTTTTAAAGTAATGGAAAATGTAGAGAGTGTGAAAGTCAGACTAAAATAGGCCTCTCCAGCTCAGGTTTTTCTCACCTCTTGAGACAGCAGATTTGGAGCAAATATGACAGGATGTAAACGTGGTTTAGTGTATCCATAACAAGTTGTTTCTTTGTCATGTCACAGTTCCTGAAAAACCTCGACTTATGGTCAGTACTACCAACATGGGCACAGCTCTCCTCCAGTGGCACCCCCCAGCAATAACCCATGGTCCTCTGCAAGGCTACCGCCTCCGATTTGGCCGTAAAGATGTGGATCCACTGACTGTCATTGAGTTCCCTGAGCGGGAGAACCACTACACTACCAAGGAGATCCATAAGGGAGCCTCGTACACTTTCCGCCTTTCAGCCCGAAACAAGGTGGGCTTCGGTGAAGAGACGGTTAAAGAAGTCACTACAAACGAGGACGTCCCAAGCGGCTACCCTCAGATCATCACGGCAGAGGGTGCCACCACCTCGACCATTCAAGTTAGCTGGCAGCCTGTTTTGTTGGCAGAGCGAAATGGCAAGATAGTGAAATATGCTTTGCAGTATAAGGACATCAACAGCCCACGCAGTCCCTCAGAACTCTTCATCACCGCCCCGGAATCAACAGTCATCCTGGACGGCCTTAAAGCAGATACCACTTATGATATTAAAATGTGTGCCTTCACCAGCAAGGGCTCTGGTCCCTATAGCCCAAGTGTCCAATTCAGGACACAGCCTTTGGATCAAGGTAGGACCAGCCCCTGAACCTTTTTAGCCCTTTCCCTTCTAAATCAACCTTTCCAAACACAGCAGCTTACCCCAAAAGCCTCAAATGGCAGAAGTTGATGAAGGACTTTGGCATTTAAATACTACCTACCCCTTACACCCTAATCTTTCCATAATTTAGAAACTCTCATTGTGTAAGTATGTTTGTTTCTTTGTGTCTTGTCAGTCAAGCAAAGGTCAGTCATTAATTTAAGATGGTGTTGGTAAGAAGGTAAGAGGACAGTGTTGAGTTCAGTGTAGTACTGATTTCAGCCTGGTTTTGAAGGAGAAGTTCTCAGGTAAGCTCTGGTGTGGGACCACTGGTGTAGTTAGCCAAAAAGGATGTTGCGTGTCTAAATTGTCTGCTCCCCCTTTCTTTTAGCAGTGTTTGCAAAAAATTTTCACGTGAGAGCTGCAATGAAGACATCAGTGTTGCTGACTTGGGAAATCCCAGACACCTATAATCCGGCTCAACCTTTCACTGTGAGCACTCCTGCAACTCTTCACATTGATTCGATAAAACAGATTAAGTTTTCGCCAACAAACAGGACTTGAATGTCTGTATAACACGACTTATCTGCACGCAGATCCTGTATGATAATGGGCAGAGCGTGGAGGTGGATGGGAAGCTAACGCAGAAGCTGATCGTGGGTCTTCAGCCAGAGACACAGTACTCCTTCCTCTTGACCAATCGCGGAAACAGTGCTGGAGGTTTGCAGCATCGTGTATCTACTATGACCGCTCCAGATATCCTCAGAACCAAACCCTTCCTGATGGGGAAGACCAACTCGGATGGTATGGTGACTGTGCAGCTACCGACAGTGCAGACATCTGAGAAAGTGAGGTGAGTGGACCCAAACTTTGACGACTGTTAACATTGTAATATAAAAGTATGACTAGCTATATCCTGCCTCAGAATGACCCCAGACTCAGTGGACTGACCTGCTGTACCATCTAAATTAGCTGATTTTCCAGATTTAAGCACTGCCCCACTCGAATGTGCTAAGTTTGACTCTCACTAGTTAGTTCTGAATGTATAGCATGTAAAGAGATCAGTGTGACAGAGTGGACCTTTCTCTAACTGTTGCTAATGTCCATATTACTGCCTATTATCTACTACTGGTGCTGAGTAAATGGGAATAAACAAGTTGACATGATAGCTGACCTTGTCAGAGGTAATTCTCTCAAAATAGAGTCATTTATATTCATCACTACTTTTCAGTGTGATATCCACTTCACCTCAGTCATTACAGTCTGAAGCAGCTCGACTCATTTAAGCACACTCCTCTAAGCCCTGTAAAATCTCTTACAGCTTTTCAACAAAGCCAGGGTTGTCTGGGGGCCAAGGAGCACATCCGATTGTAGACTGACGCCTCAAACCCATCTTAGTTTTCTCTTTTTTTTTTGATCTTGTTGGATGCATTTTGCCCACTGTCTCCCATGCCAGAGCTTAAGCTAATTAGGTTCCCATTAGCCTGCCACACTGCCTTCCTGGCTAACACGAGCTAGTGCAGTGGCCAACCAGGAAGCCCGCAACACTCTGGCAGAGGCCGTTATCTCTCTTGCCACCCTGATATAGGGATGAAAATCCCTCTAATTCTGTATCTTCTCTGCGTTCACAGAGGTCTCCTAATTAGCCAATGGGGGCTTCGAGTGAGGTGAAACTGTATCGCTCAACCTCTCTGAGCATGCTTGAATTTAATAGAAAACAGGGAGGAAAATTGTCCTAATCAGGGTGTAGACCGGTGTGATTATGCATCTTAGTTTCTGGGTAGCACATTACCCTTTCTAATACAGGTCAACATAGTCTGAGGATGTTTGTTTCCACTTCAGTTCAGAGATTTATTTCCACGGGGAACAGAACGTGGAAATACGACTGTTGTAGACTCTTTTCTGACCTTATCTGAAATAGTGATAAATTGTACTTTGTATTTTTTTACAGGGGCTATTACATCGTTGTCGTCCCTTTGAAGAAGCAGAGCCCTGGCAAGTTCTTCAAACCATGGGACAATCCTGATGAGATGAATTTGGAGGAGGTAGGTTTAAAGGAAGAGCTTCTTAAAATGACTCAGAGGGTTAACCAGCCATTGTTCTCTCCTCTAAACACAGCTAAGGTAACTATGTGCACATTCTACTTTTCTTTTCTCTAAACTGGAAAATAAGTTGAGACAGTTGAGAGGGCAGGAAGAACAGGGGATGAGTCTCGCTGATTGACGCAAATAGCTGCAGAGAGCACTGTTCATATGGAAATGAGAACATGAGGTAGCCATCAAGTACACTGCAAACTCAACCCCCATCCCTACCACCACCTCCTCCTCCTCCTCTTTATGTCTGTGGTAATTACCTGAAGAGCTGCATCAGGCCTTGATGTCTCTTCTCATTCCAGGCGAAACTAGGCTCCTACGTATGCACTAAATACTTGACAACCTTTATATTTAGCCAGCTGGGATTGTTCTGGAGCTTCAGTGCATTCAGACCTGACAATGTGTGAGCAAATGAAAGTTTTAGGACTTTGTGCTCAAAGCTGTTACTGCATTTCAGGTATTTTTACATTCAAAGCTAATGGTGTTATTTTCACTGCAGCAGATTCGTTGTGTAGAATCTCTCCTTGAAATGTGAAGAAGTAGCATCTTCTGCATGATATTCTCCTTAAGGATACAACAACTCAGAATCCAGACTATAATTACTGTGCAAAAAAGCAAGACAAATGTAGCTTTAATATTTTTCCAAAGTATGAATTTCTGATGCATAAACATCTCAACTCATCTCATGTTAAGACAAAGAGACTACACGCCATGTCTCATCTTGCAGCTCATGCCTACAGGCCCGTGTCTGCAGCCTTGACCGATTGCCCAAATGTCGCCCCTCTGTCAGAATTTATTTGTTTGTCAATACTGGCACTCACCTTTTCACAACTTTTCCCAAGGGCGGCTAGATTTAGCCGTGTTGACAGCAGAGATGATTGAAGACATTATCGGGCTGCACCAACAGCCCTGCAGCCAAAACAGAGCACACACGAGGACGCACACACTCTAATGTGAATGACAGGCACACGCAGTGTACACACTAACTCGGCCATGCACACCAGTAAAAAGATATGATATCAGACGCCCTAACTGCTAGCCAGGGATGATTAGCATAATTATGATGAACATTCTGCAGTGGAGGTAGTGAGTCAGATGGTAGAGACTTAAATGAAGGGCACACTGGTGTTTTATTATCACTTTTCACTTCTGAAGGTCCAAGGGTTTGTTTTATTTCTTTTTGAATCAGTGTTTTGTGTCAATCTGTGCATTTAAAGTAAAACATTTGATAGAACCAAATTAATTTAGTCATTTTTCTTGTTTGGCACTGTTGGGTAATCCCTTTTCTTCTGTGCTGGAAATGTACACAATCTTTTAATTTCACCATCTTTTATGTGAAAAAAAAGGATGAAATAAGTCGTTGATGTTTTCTGAAATTTTCTGTTTCCTGCAATCAGCATTTTCAGCTCAGCAATCCAAAAAGAGAAAGAAAGGGGGGAAAAAAGGAACTGCAATTGTGTTAGATGTGGTTTGTGTGTAAATGTGTATTCATGTGTGTCCCTGTGCGTTATCGACTGTCTGCTTCTTTCTCCTCACTGTAGCTGCTAAAGGAGATAAACCGAACGAGCAGAGGCCTTCGCTTCCTGAGGCAGGCAGAACCCAAAGCCTATATCGCTGCTTACTTCAAAGACCTGCCCAAAGACTTCACCCTGGGAGACGGCAAGTTCTACGGGGACTTTGAAAACAAGCAACTGCAGAACGGCCAGGAGTACATTTTCTTTGTGCTTGCAGTCCTGGAGATGTCTGACAACGTAAGTCTGCTTTTGTACATGTTTTATCTCGAAGTTGACTGTACATTGAACATGAGTTCAGCTGAAGAGATGAATGGGTTACCCTGTGCTACTGATATGAGTTAAAAATTGAACACGTGAACAGTCAGAGCGAGGGTTAAACCAGCTGCGTTTGCTGCTGGTCTGATGTGTTACACTGAGCCTCTGTGAGGCTTTGACTCAAAAACTTCAAGCTGCAGCTGGCCTGAGAAGCTGACCCCTGCTGCTTTAGGGAGAGAAACCCCTTAAGACCTTTGCCGATCACAGGAAAACCTCGATAACGGGGCTCCTCTTTAATTGCGTCCAATGTGTGGTCCACCTTATCTCCCCCGCTGCAGCAAGTGTGTACGTGTGCATATGTCTGTCTACCAGAAAGCAGCGTGATTAGGCTGCTGCAGGCGTGATGATGGATTTGATGAGCTCCGGGGTCTATAGTGCTGCCTTGCACTCTCAACACTAACCTAGAGTTCAGGTAGAGCAAAAAAAAACGATAATGACGGACGGAGGGAAATCTCTAATTTGCCCAGTGAAGCATATATTTTCCTCCCACAGGACCTTCTTTTTTATCTCCTCTTAGAATGTGAAATAGTTCAATCAAGGCTCCTGTATAGGGGAGATATTGAAGATCATTTGACTGGCTGAACTGCAGCTTTGCAGAAACTGCACATCTAAACTTCAGACTGGCTATTATTTTGGATTGATGGTCACGCTGTCATCGGCTTTTAGAGGAGCTTATTGGAAGGGCAAAATCAATTTAAGTCCTATTGTAATAGACACATTTTACTTTGCCTGTGTATAAAAAATGTGAATAGTTAGCTTGAAAGAATCTTTTTTGCTCACCCTCAGATAAACAGTTAGTAGTCTTAAGATAAGAAATAGTCTAAAGAAGTAAACAACACTGATTTTTCTGAGATATATTTGATCTTTTTCCTTTTTCTTGGCTCAGACTTTGTATGCGACAAGTCCCTACTCAGACCCCGTGGTGTCAGCTGACATCGACCCTCAGCCAATCATTGATGAGGAGGAGGGCCTCATCTGGGTGGTGGGCCCTGTGCTAGCTGTCGTCTTCATCATATGCATCGTCATTGCTATTCTTCTCTACAAAAGGTGAGGATGTTTGATGATCTATCTGAATATAAAACCCCATGCAAATATTGCAAATAAGCTGGGTCGATTACTTCTGTGTGTAACATTTATAAAATAGTGGAATTTGTTTACTGCTCAGAAAAAAGGACAAACCATGTGTTACAATTCATGTAGAGCAAATCAACATTTATGAATGACAATCTAGAATTTCACATTCAGAGCAGCTACACATTACTCTGCATAAATCTCCAATTAGTGAATTTGAATGCATACACTGAATGTAAGACTTGAACTTAAAGCCTGCGGCACAATGATCCTCACACTCTCTAAATCTCAGACGAGTAAATCCAAGCAAACAGCAACCAAAACCGCCTGCAAATGCAGACACCCACAATCCTTCACAAAGACACGTGCATTGACTGATAGTTAATCAGACACATCCATCTCTCCCCTGCACGCACAAACACACACTTTCAATCACATGTAAAACTAGCAAACACTTGCACTAGTGCACTTCAGTCTGAATCAAAGCAGTCTCTTTGTCTGAAACCCCCTAGTGGAGGCGAGACCTCGAGCTGTCAGGGCTCATCAGTCAAGCGAAGGAGGGGGGGATTTGACTATCTGCTGCATGTCACTGCATGTATGTGCAGCTTTAGACGGACCCAGGGGCCTGGGCAAAAGTCCCTTCATCCTCAAATCCTTCCAGTTTACGTCTGCCAAATTCACACGAGACAGTACCCTGATTCTGATCTGACGTTGCCCTTTTGCTCAGCAATGTCAAACGCGTGTATGCGTTCACAATCTGTCTCCTCTCATTTTACAAGTAGTGTAATTTCTGTGAAGTTTTTCTATCAAATATCCAGAAATTCAGTCTTATTTTGAAGTAGAAATTCATAGACCTGATGATTAGTTACATGATTGCTGACAACATGGATCAATATCACTTGAGTGTCAGAGTGTAATGCTTTCAGCTTTGCTCAGGGTCTCTCAAACAACTTATTGTCCTTGGATTCAATTCATGTCAGCTTCTCATTTAACTAACATAAAGGTGAATTGAAAGTGAACAAAAGGTGTGTGCGGGGGCTTCACAGCTCCCATTTGTGGTAGGCAGATTTACGCATCGATTACCCAGCCGCTGTCACCACCACGTTAAGAAACATTCAGTGCATAACCAGGAGATATTTCTCTTGTCAAGATCAATTTTTATGTGACAGAGTGCTCCTCTTGTGCAAAACAAAGGGCAACAACCATGTTGTGTTGAGCTCTGGGGAAAGGACACGGGGATAACAATGTGCAGCTTCATCACAGAGAACATAAATCAGACTACATGTGCATATAGAATAATTGAAATTCAAGTCATGTCTGCTAAGAAACTAACAGTTTCTGATATTCTTTTGAATACAGAAGATATTTGATTGGAAAAAAAAGAAAACAGTGCAAGGTAAATTAATGCACATTCATTCCAAATTTAAATCCCACATGTTTGCATTTGTAGTTACTAATGCATGAAGCTTGAATATGCATAAATCTTGGCTTTAATAAATGCACAATTGTAAGTTTATTGCTGAAAAAGACACACGCAGCAATTAAGAGTCAAGTGATGACTTTTATGCTTGAACAAGAAGCAATCAGCTGAAACTGCTTGAAAGAGCAGAAATACAAAGTACAAACCCTGGATGCACCTGGGAATCTGTGGTGTTTGAGACAAAGAGCCTCAGGGCTGCATAATTGAGCATAATCTCTGGAGTGAAGCATCTCTAATCTTGCACGTAAAGCTAAAATGAGATATGATTGGTATGATTTGTATCTTCTCAAGTCATTCGCTCACTGTGTACCCCGGAAAGTTTCTGGATTTTTCTGTTGTGTAAAGCCAAAGGTCTTACCACCTAATGTTGTGTCGATATTTCTTTTCTTGCTGACCAATGGAGCAGCAAACCAGACAGGTAAGAGTGAGGAAGAAGCAGAGGAAAACTAATCCCCTTTAAACCGCTTTGCTCCCTGGACTGTTCATATTATATCTAAACATAGAGAAATTTCTGGCCCACTGGAGCTGATGTAATTGGTGAAATCATGCTATTTGCTTAATCAAAATGAACACATGTAAAACACCTTTTACTCTACCAGAAGAGCATGAATGTTTTGCCTTTTTTACTGCCTTAAATTTTTTGCATTTTTATACACAGTAGCACCAGTTATAACCAACTGAATATGTCGACCATCTGACATGATTATTATAAATACACAGATTGCTTTGTAAGGAGTGTCCAAGGACATGAAGCTGAAAGCTTTCCAAAGCAATAACCTCAGAGTTCATGACATCTTTGTTTATGAAATGCAGGTTACAGTTTAGGGCTGCAACGACGAATCGATACAATCCATAAAAAATAGATTGGTAAAAGCGACAACATTTTTTCAAAATCGATGCACCTTTTTGGCCCAAGTTCTTAATCTGATGACATAATTTATTTTCTGTTATTTATCCCATATTGTTAATACTTGAAGTAAAAATACTTCTATATCAATTTTTATTTTTATAATATATATATATATATATATATATATATATATATATATATATATATATATATATATATATATATATATATATATATATATATACATATATATATATATATATATATATATATATTTATATATGTGTGTGTGTGTGTGTGTATATATATATATATATATATATATATATATATATATATATATATATATATATATATAATTATTAAAATATTATATAAATAAATAAAACAAAAATTGTATTATTATATAATATTTTATTTATTTATTTTTCATTTTTATTTAAATTAATATATTTTATTTTATGCTATAAATGTAGCATCTGGTCAGTGTAATTATATTCAAATATGTTGTTTCTTTGTATGTATCATTAAGAAAACTAAGTCATCAACTTAAATAACATCACGTTTGGTTTTGCTTATTTTACTATTATGCATTCTGATCCTTTTTTTTCCCCAATACATCGATTGATTGTTAATATAATCGTCAGAGTAATCGATTACTAAAATAACCATTAGTTGCAGCCCTATTACAGTTAATCAAAGTTCAATTCCCAGTCTGAACTACTGTTTCCAGTAGCATTGACTTTCTGACACTATCTATGTGAAGTTATTACTACTTCGCAATTTAGTTAGTATTTGGAGCTACTGAAAAGGCTTTGTCTTGTGTAAAGAGATGATGTTTTTAACCCTTCCCACTTTAGCTTTGTTCACTGTAAGAATTCAGTCAATTTAACATTTACCTGCTGATTTTACAAACCCACAAGGTATACTTGAGGTTGTAATATATAAAGAGAACAGAAAGTAGTTGATTTTTAGCATTACTTAATGAAAATGTCTTCTTTGGCCTCCAGAAAAAGAGCAGAATCTGAAGCTAGGAAAGGCAGCCTCCCCAACAGCAAAGAAATGCCCCTTCATCATCCAACCGACCCTGTAGAGCTACGACGTCTCAACTTTCAAACTCCAGGTATGTGTTTTAACTGATGGACTGTGAATTTGTTACTGATTACACACAGTGGGAAATGAAGCTGAAGCTGCAGATTCTCAATTAGCTGTATCATTCACTGTTTGTTCATTTGCTTCCATCGCTAATTCCATAATGTCCTAAAAATGACACGCCACCTTTTTCAGCGAGATTAGCATAAAACAAGAGAGAGCAGTTTGCAGGTAGAAAGGGGACAGGTGCTTAGAGGAAGCATGGAGGGTCAAAACTGACAGTTTCCTCCCCGGAGACACTTCTCAGTGGAAAATGAAGAGGCAGAAATGCAAACTTGACAGTTTCATGGCAGCTGTCGTCTTTCTCTGCACCTGCGTTATCGAGGTCATCAAGACCTGTCATGCTTACTCAGAATAGTGCCGACCTGCTTGGATGCTATCCTGCTGCTAGGACTCACAGGGTGCTGCACTGGAAGGTGAAGGAAACGAAAAACTGACACATATTCTATGCTAACAAATATATGCAACTCACGTGTGTTAACAAGCTGTAAACAAAAGTGTTTACTTGCTCTGAACTTTGTGCTGAGGTGAGCTGTGGTCAAAAGTCCAACTCTGGATTCTTCTAGTTTCTTGTTTGTGGGGAAAAATGGGATCTGAAGTCTGTTTATCATCTGAAAAGGAGGTGTGCAATTTTGCCCCCGTCCTGACTAAGAGAGAGACACACGTAGCTGCTGTTTGAGTTCCTTTGGCACCAACTGCTTTGGGACAGGTGTTCACAGACTGCCAATAATGTTGTAGTATCAAAGCCATATTTTTCAGGTCAGTTCGTATGAAAGGAGAATGAATTATCCCTGCAGGCTCATTTTTTGAAAAAGATTATGCATATTTATGAAAGCTCTTCAATGATGTTAGGACCATTACTGGCTGTTTCATCCTGGCAGAGGGGTATTTTTCCTTTTGGCTCAGAGTGATCTCAACCATCCTCCCACTATTTCACTCGCCTCTCAAGCCATCATTTCTGCCCCCTCCCATCAGCCTTTTTTGAGAGCCGGTATCTTGGCTTTCTTGCTGCTCGAATAGGACCAAACATTTTTTTTTTCCTCCTACCACGTGACTGTTCCCTCTCAAGCCCTGAAGCGCTTCCACATTAGACCACCTCTTTCCCCTTCTCTCTCAACCCGTTCCCTCACCTCTTTACCCCTCAATGGACATTTTCATCTTAAGGATGCTTGATGTTTGAGCGACGGCGTGTTGGAAATGGTACTTTCATTGTCCCCTAGTGATGGAAATGGATTTTGAGTAGCGGGCTGCAATAGAAACACCCCTTACCGTCTTTCAGAGAGATGGGAGAGTGGGTGGGAAAGCAAGGCACAGCTTCCATTAGCTAATGCCCACTTGTGCCAGCCGCTGAAATGAAACATCACCGCAGTGGTGGAGGGGGAGAGACTGTCACCCAACTGGTGTCTCAAAATGACACCTGTATTCTTTGGTCTAGATATTTGGCCAAATGCTAGAGTGTGACAGCATGCTACAAAGGTGTCAGGGAGAATGTAATATGTTGTTCAAAGCTACCATTTTGTTTGGCTCTATCTAAGCCTTTGTATACCGTTGAAATATATATCACTCATATTTAGCTGTTTCAGTTCTACTTTGTCAAAGTCAAGAGAGCTCAAGCCCAAACTTTGTTCAAGAACTGTACAACAAAAGCCCTTTGCACACCAGACACGTATTTTTCATGTTAATATTTTCCAGGTTATTTATTTTTTTGGAACCTACTGTTTTTTAATGCAAGCTTTCACACCAACAACAATCTTTTGCTGAGCAAAATTGTAGCTTTCATCTAGAGATGTCCAGATCAGGATCAGAAATCGGGGCCAATCACGTGGTTACAGACCTGATCGGATCAAGATCAGGATGTGATGGGATCCTACTGCTGTGTGGTGGTACAGAGTCAGACTGTCTCAACCCCACGCAGAAACAATGTAGGGCATGACATCACAACAGTGACACTATTGGTTGAATGCCGTAAAGTAGAGCAGAACATGGCAGGAGCTTTAAGCTGGGGGTGCGACGTATCAGAATAGAAGTATTGGATGGGGACTCGGTATCGGCCGATACTTAAAATGAATTGACTTGGACTCGGGGGCAAAAATATCTGGTTGGGACATCCCTACTTTTATTTTTTGGGACAGAGGTTGATTTTTCCAAAGTTTCGCGTGCAACAAGTTAGGGCTGAACAATTAATGGATTTTAAACCGACATTGCAATGTAATAGAATGCAATTGTCAAATCACAAAGGCTGCAATTAGGAAAAAAAAAAGTTTAATGTACACAGACCTGGAAGAAATATAGTAACTTGTCCTCCC
This sequence comes from Halichoeres trimaculatus, assembly GCF_033239565.1. Lineage (NCBI taxonomy): Eukaryota > Metazoa > Chordata > Actinopteri > Labriformes > Labridae > Halichoeres > Halichoeres trimaculatus. The sequence continues at coordinate 14,026,009 of NW_027437200.1, read as the reverse complement.
TTAAAACCAGCAAAAGTCAAAATGCTGTTTTTTCTGATGGTGATGCTGATTTTTTACTTTTACTGACAACTGGAGGTCAGTAAAATTTCATAGTGTTCTTTCTTCTTTTTCAATTAAGAAATGCAAAAAAGACTTATTTAAATGTCAACAGCATCTTTTGTCATGTTAGTCATACTAAAAAATGACTTAAAACTTGTGTTAAGTGAACAATGCAGAAGAAAAACGTCCCCCCAAAAACTCTTATGCTAAATCGCAATTGCAACCACAATTGCAATCCCGATATTGGTTTGAAAAATTCAGGAGAGTAGCTGCGGAGATTGAAAATAATGCCTCCAAATTTTTTGCAATTTAGTGCTGTTTATTTGTATTGCCGTTGGTGTGCAAAAGACCTTAAGTCAGCATCTTGGGGAACATAAATATCAAATTAATCCAGAAGTATTTTTTGTTTCTGCTGCTAGGATTTGAATTTCCTGCACGTTTTCTTATTTCTCAGAAATAAGCATGCTTGCATAGCCAGGCTTCCAGCATGAAAAGTCGTGTGTTACTAATGAATGTCTCATTTAGAAAACACATAATCACCCAACTACCTGTCATCACCTTACAGTTCCTACCTTCTGTTTGTAGAGAAAAACAAATAGTCATCACATTGCTGTAACACCTGCAGTGTACTTAATTACACCGCCGTTTCCTCCACAGGTTCAGGTGCGTCCAGTCACCCCAGTAACCTCCATTTGTCAAGTTAGTTGGTCTCGATTATGCATTTGACATGATTTGTTTTGGGGTTGATTTCTTAGCTTTTATTCCCTTCTTTTCTGCCAAGTCTTGAATTTCCATCTTCATCTAATCCATCGGGTGTTAATGCTATGACATCACAGGAGGCGGAGTTTGAAATGACAGTCTGAAAACATGTCATCACTCAAAGCGAACATCAACATCTGGCCTAACATTTCCAATGTTGTTTTGTTTGTTTGTTTTTCTGGGATGTTTGTGTCTGCGTCTTCCTGTCATGCTCACTGTCCACGGCAGCTTCCTGTGCAAATAACGTTCTTCTCTCTCACTAGGGAGAGTCCCAGTATGCTGGATGACTTCTCATTGGCTTCTGTGTCCATATTCTCTCTATGAGCATGGCTGCTGCTTTGAGTGAACAAACTAGCCGATAACAAGATCCACTTTTCCATTCCTCCCCCTGTTAAACACACATGCTGCTTCTCTAATGATTCACTGTTGGCTTGTGCTTGGGTGATGCCCTCATGTGAAGACGGGTGACTGACCTTCAGTGTGTCTGATTGACAGGTATGGCCAGCCACCCTCCAATTCCAGTTATGGACTTTGCCGATCATCAGGAGCGACTGAAAGCCAACGACAACCTCAAATTCTCACAGGAGTACGAGGTAATTGCCAAATCCTACAGTGTTGCATGAACAGTACTGTCCTTGAGCCTTATCTTATCCTAACACCAACCTTACACCTGTCACACCAGGCCAGCTGACTTTGGTGTATGATTGCCAAACTACCATCACTCAAAATATTACACCAGGCTGACTCCTGGGTTGATAATTACCTTGTATGTCTTTTCTGATGGCAGGCCATTTAAATGTCAGGGTGAGAAACACACAGGTGTTATTATAATATTAGAAATAGCTTACATCCTCTTGCAGTTCCCAGACCTTGCTTTTGTGCTGCCTGGCTGCTTGTCATGACTAAATGAGACATTTGAATCAACAGGAGGTCACTGTTAATGTTTTTGGTAACACTTGTGATAGGTGACTAATTTTAGTGTGAATGTGGAGATAAAATAGCCATGTCATACTAAAAAACCCACAAAGGAACATATCAGAGTGACACATTTCTTCTAAAATACAATATAAAAAGTCATTTATGAGCTCAAGTCTGTTTTTTTTTAACTTCGGATTTTTAAATCCAATATGCTCGGATTGATATATCTTAAATTTGTACCCTGAATGCCACTAAAATCAGATGTTTTTACAATGTAAAATCAATCAAGAATTAACATGACCGAAAGTCACCCAGACGACAGCTGAAAAGCTCAAATGCATCCATAACATGTCAGACAACATATTCTGAACGATCATTTTGAAGGTTTTTCTTCAAGTTTATTTTGAATTTTGTCTTCTTTGGCTTCATTTTTTACAATTTGGAACGAGCCAATCAGCTTTAATCTGTGGTAAATCTTGTGTCATTGTCCCCCTTTTGCAGTTTTTGCTACAGGAAAAATTACATCATGAACAAAGTTCACAGTGTTATCTATGTTTTCTGTTTAGGGAGTGTTTGTAAGATAGGAAAGGTCCCTTTTCTCCTCCTCCACCCATTTCTCTCTGTGGGTCCTGCAACGGCTCCAAATTCTATGAGGTCACTGTATGGGTGGCTGCCAAGCTGCCCAATCATTACTGCAGCTTAAGTACATTGAATTCCAATTTCAAAGTGCTTATTCCAGAGCAGGGGGAAAGCAATTTTGTGAGCACAATGAAATGAAGACTTTTATTATGAGCAATGTTGCAGCCTAGTGTTTCAACATATATTGTGATAAAATATCAGGTTTAAGCAGGGGTGTGTCTGCGGCATGTCAGCACTGAACATGATGCTGCTGATCAACTCACATCCACTTCATATGATCAGTAATGTACGTCCTCTTACAGTCATGGTATAATTGTAAAGTTTTCATCATTTAACTGGTGTAAAATAAATAATACAGTTAATTTATTGGCCATATTGCTCCTGCTGTGTATCTTGAAGGAGTCATAAAAGTATGATTAGATGCAGATGGATTATAGGAAGGTCAGCATGGCTTTGTGTTGCTATTGCAGCAGAGTTTCTGCTTCTGTCACTAGAGATTAAGACATAAAAGAAGTCCATACTCATTAGGAACACAAGCACAATGTTTTCCCGCTAATACAAAATGAAATGTGAGCTTTCATGTCTTTGTAATTTCCCTTTGTGATATTATATTTTATAGTTCGTTTATGGCTGATGAGGGATCATTATCAATCTCTGCTTTACAAAGCTGAAAGAGGGCTTGGATAGCAAATTGTGTCTCAAGTAGTCTCAAGTGAGGAATTCTAGTGTACGCCGTAAAGTCCAAAAAAATTAAACCAGGAAAGCCGATGGAATACAACGATTCCTCTGAGGCCGATTCAGAATGTGTCTTTGTCTAAATCGGATCATATCTGCGCAGAGGTTATCTGACGCCAAAGACAACACAGGTCACACTGTTAGAAAAAGTGAACTTATTTAGATTCATGTGAAGCTTAAGACCTGAAAAGTTTTTATTCTGTCTTATTCCAACATCACTAGAGAAAAGTGTTTGCTTTGATTAGTCTGACACTTTAAGATGATGTAGAGCCTGAATATGGTTTTGTACAATATATATTATTAGAGGTGTCAAAATAACCCCTTCATTTATACTGGGAGTGACGGAACATCTACATCAATGAGTTTTTTCATTGAAACCTTTTTTTAATCTTTTTATAAAAAAAGAGTTAATTCAGTCAGGAGATGTCGAGGCTCAGCCCTCGCGAATATTGGCTGTGCCATAATGCAAAACAGAGTGCTATATCTAATTTTAGTTTGAATAAGTTGTCTTTTGCAAACTAGCAGCAGAGTGAGCTGGATGTAAACTGAAATTTGTGTCACATCTGTCATAAATCAAGTCCTAAATAAAACAGTAAGGACTTACTCTCTGAGAGCTGTTCACTTTGTGAGTCAAACATTGAGACAGAGCAAATAGTGGGTATAATTCATTCTAGGTGAGCTCCCCCAAGACTGTGTTCTTTAACACATCTTTAAGCATTAGCAGGGATTTAAACAAAAATCTAAGTGATCTTTTGTAGAGTGTATTTCTGACATCTTTGTCATGTGCATCAACCAGTTATTGAAGCTCATTCCTTGTAAAGAAGTGTTGCATCAAAATGTGTAAAACATTACTTTTAACAAGCCTTTTCTTCACAGTCCATCGACCCTGGCCAGCAGTTCACATGGGAGCACTCCAACCTGGAGGTCAACAAACCAAAGAACAGATATGCCAACGTGATTGCCTACGACCATTCCAGAGTCCTGCTCTCTGCTATTGATGGTACGCCGCCCACCAACATCTTCCCTCCCCGCTGCTGTATTGACTCCACAAACAGCCAGAGCAGCTGCACCTTTCAGACCTCAGGAGCTCACCACACTCTACTTCTACAACAGGCGCTGACACGAGAAAGTCAGAATACTTATTACTTTCTATGCCTTGGGTTCTTGCAAAAGAGAAGGCGTCTGAAAAGGCAACTTTCCCTCCTAAACAGCCTACAGAAAGAGAAGCAGCTAAGGTCGCACAGGGTGTTTTTCTCTGGCTTGATCAGGTGATTCCCTGATTGGAAAGCAAGCTATGAAGCCATTTCAAATTAAGGCAAAGCATTTTTTCTTACAGAGTTTAAAAACTAAACTTACAGTCATGCCAGTTAATTCAGAGTTACTTTGTTCACAACACAGCTTTTAAGAAATGAAAGGCCACTCTGAAGTGGCCAGCTAAGTACAAGCGCCTCCACCAGTTTATTGGATTAAACACAATTCCACATGCACACACAGCTATTAATTAACCATTTTCATTGAGCTGCTCCCATGGAGGGAGGAGGAAATAAACAAAATGGCTAATGTGACAGAACGGATGGACAAAGACTCAGAGAGCCCTTTCTACAGGCTTTCAGAAACAACACACAGCCGGAGTGTTGATGGAACTCCATTAGCCAAACAGATAAAAACATCTGCACAACCACACTGGAGCCTTTGTGTGACAGAGAGCCAGTAGATCTCAGCCAGGGCGACATGAGGGACTTCCTCTTCTCGGTCTGAAGCTTGAACAAAGCTTTTTGGCATGCGATGTGTCTATTGTTTACTTTGATTGCGGTTTTTGAAAGTAAGGGATTTGGGAGTTAACGTCAGCACCAGTACTTTAGAATGTGTTGCAAGGATGGAGTGAGCAGAATCTTTGGGATACATGCATCTGTGGACTTAAAGAGTTTAGGACATCACTCTGAGTTTTCTTTATTTTTGTCATCAGTAAAGTTGACAGACCAGACAAAATAAGAGCAAAGCAGGAGTAAACAAGTTTCTTGGTGATGCCTTTGGATGGAATCAGTTGTGCTTTTAGGGTGAACAACTCTAGTTCCTTGAAGTACCATCCCTCTCTGTCCCAAAGAAGTTACTCTTGTCACTCTTGCTAACTTGTAGGCTACAGATCAAGGAGGTTATTTGTTAATTTGTTGCTATATAAAATTATTGACTGACAACAAAACTTTTTAAACTAATCCAAACTTCTTGTAACCCCAACTGCTGACAACTGGGTTGCTGATCTACTAAAGGTTTGCGTGTATAAAAACGTGCAAAACTTGATAGTGCATACAAAGCTGATTTACTAACCACGTGTGCCGGGGATTGCGCCTGTCAAAAGAGCAAAAAAGCGTAGTGCAAAACCATTTTGCATGTTTGCCTGATATGCAGATCATCTGAACGAGCAAAATTCTGGAAGGAGATGGAAATGTTCTCATTTAGCCCCCTCGATGTAATTTATCAAACTTAAAAGTATTAGCGGCCACTGTTTTTGGGTCTTCGTTTAGTATCTGAAAGCTAGGTGCAAACTGGCACAGCGTTACACACAAGCGGCTGGGGTTTTTGTGGTGAGAAAGAGGCAGAGGTGCAACGACAGGCAAGGGAGAGAATCTTGCCCGTATCAACATATTTGGACCGTTGAAAATAAAAACAGTGGAGACATATTGTCTAACCAACAATTCCATTTCTGAGCTTTGATTTTTTAACTGGGGCTTTATGCTTTTACCAGATGCGCAGGTCTCCATCCGCTCTCTCCAGAGAGCACAGGAGATGAACCTCCCTTTTCATTCGCCATCAGCTCAGTTAAAGGACCACAGCCACTGAATGGTCTCTGGACTGTTACCAGGGTATTGATGGTCACTTTCAGCCCAGACACAGCACTGACCAGCTGCTTCGTGTGCCCAACAATGTCCTGAGTGTCACAGTGGAGGGCGCCACATTAAACACAGCTCTCACCTCCTGTGCAGCAGCCTGTTACCCATCCGTCTGATTCCTCCAACTACATGGCTTCAAACTTCATTTTTCATTGATTGTCTGTGTGCTTTCCCAAACTCTCCATGGTGACAGCAGGTAGCACGCACTAAATCCTCATATAAACAGGGCGTTTTGCAGCTGTGATCGATTGCACACACTGTTTTAGTGGATCACCTGCAACACGCCCACTAGTACATGCAACTTTTTAGTTTGAATATGCAAACTAGTGCTTGTTATTTGGGATCTTAGTAGACCAGGCCCTAAGTGTCCTATATCAGCGACTAGGGGTACCAGAAGCTCCAAAAGAGTCAGTAGCGACAGCAGAATAAGCTGTTTGGCAGCAGAGAGGACTTGGCAAATTTTTCATGGGCACAATTCACATACACAGTTCTGCTGCTCATCTCACGAATGTGTGTGCCTTACAAATGCAGCACCATTTAAAAAAGAAACAGGCCAGATCCACCAAACACAAGTTCCCTTACTTCTTACGCTAAGAGAATTATCTTTACAAAAAGTGACCAAATGTGACCAGAAATGTATATACATAAAAAAGCCTCCTCCAGCCAGCCAACTTACTTCTCCCACTGAAAGCTCAGTTCCAAACATAAACACTTCAAGGTGAGTGTTGAGTAGAAAATTATATTCAAACTTAGTACCAGTCTAGTCCATGATAATCTCATTTTATCATGAAGAGACATCAGTAGTGCAGTGAGAAAAAGTCTGTGAAAAACTCCCAACACTGCCTTTAACTACAGTCTTTATTTTCAATCCTTTATTCATTGAAAAAAAAAGACTCAAGTTTCACAGGACTACTTTATTTATGACTGTACTCAATTAAGTCTGACACATGACAAGCTTTTTCTTTATTCAATCAAAAACGCAATTTACTGTTACTGTTTCCCTTTTCACCAAAGAAGTTAATTCATCAGGATAATATGATCAAATTTTACAGCTTCAGGACTCTGTTCTGTAGTAAAAACAAGGACACGTCTGAGAACTAGTGTTACCATCTGCTCACAGATGCACAATGATTCCACATAAGTATACTGCTACCACTGCTCAAAGCCATAACTCTTATCGTTACTGTGCTGCAGCCTAAAATGTTTCCTTTGAGATTCCTGCGCTTTCTCTGAGCTGAGTGCTAAACAACACTGGGCCAGTGTTTATTCCTCAATTAGCATAGTGTCGGAGAAAATGGCAGACTTTGAACAAATCCTGACTGACAGAAAGCATAAATGCAAAATCAATTTGCCAATGTGCATTAAATAAGTTGCTTCATTCTCATTAAAGCAACAGTAATGTCTCTTTTTCTGCTTTTGCTTTTCAATTTGAACACGCACTGGGCTTAATTGTTTTTATCCCTTGTCCATCACTGCAAAAAACACACAGCTGCTTGGCTGTGTGGACAATTTCAGTGGCTGGAGAGAAGGCGGGGGATATTTTAAAAAATAATAAAGAGTGTGGGTGGTTTTTTGAATGTGTTCATATTCTATTTTCTTTTCCGTTTTTCTGATGAATAAGTTACCTGGGAGTGAAAGGGAGTCTGGGGGAAAGAGGAGAGGAAGCAGTTGGAGTGAGGGGATTCTCTGATACGTGGCGTCCATGCAGATGAGACTTATCTTGGTCGACCATGTGTGCACGAAGCCCCTAAACTGCCAGTCCTCCAGCATTGACTAGCTGTCAGCTCTGTCTCTTTCGCCCAGATTGGAAAAAGGCTGCTGTGGCTTTCATTTAATATAAGCAAAGGGAAGGAGGGGGACTGAAGAGGGGAAGGGGGAATTGTTTTGCTAGTTTTTTTGTGGATTTGTTTTTCTCCGTGTGAGGTGATAGACTTTTACAGACCAGGCTTTATCTGGAAGTCAGTTGCAGATATGGAAGAGGTGCACAAAAACTGGATTTAAATGTGTTGCTGATAGAAAATACAAATCCTGATGGACTGTTACATTGGTTGCAAATATGACAGTTTTTATGCTGTTTTTCCATTTAATACTTGCAGGAAACAGGCGATAGTCTCTTTATGTGAGGAGAAAATCTGACATTATCTCAAACAACTGCAGGGAAAATCAAGACTCAGTTCAACAAAGAAAGCAAACTCTCTACTTTCTGACTTTTATTGTCCTGCTAACAATGTGTTGGACAAATAAAGATGTGTTTTATTCGATCCATAACTAAACTGAGCTCTCCTTTCTATTTTAGGTATCCCTGGAAGTGACTACATCAACGCCAACTACATCGATGGCTACAGGAAGCAGAATGCCTACATTGCCACCCAAGGGTCCCTGCCAGAAACATTTGGTGAATTCTGGAGGATGATTTGGGAGCAGAGGAGCGCCATCATTGTCATGATGACCAAATTGGAGGAGAGGTCCAGGGTAGGAGTGAATACAGACACAGCCATATTTCATGCAGTGCTTCCTATCTTTAGTTCTATTAAAAATAGATAAGACGGCTTTATTCTTGCTGCATAGATCCTCCAAACTCTTCACAGCTTATCAGTGGCGTGATCAGCCTGATGTCTTTTCAGCTTATCTCTTTTCTATGACCCTGTTTAATTTGAAGTTTGCCGTACTCTGGCCCTCCCTGGCTGCCTCCTTATTTATTCTCCAAGAGAAGCCAGGTAGCATTCTGTTACCTCCTGATATCCTCGATCCTGTCTCTAAAACACTCTCTGTTGTTGTTTATCCTGACTGATTAGGCGCATCTCTCCCTTCATTAGCCCGGCTCTGCTGAAGGCGCCGGATTACAATCAGTGATCAAAGGCTAGAGACTAGCACTGCATGCACTTAACCACTCTTTTAAGGTTGACATGGACAAAAGGCACTTTCTCTCCCTCTCTCTGGCGCATCTCGCAGTGTTTGACGGAGCACATGAAAGCTTAAGAGACTCTGCAAGCTTATGACCTTCACACTTGTGTGGCTTTTCTAAGAGCTTGGCGTCGTGTTAACAGGGGTGCTGACTCAATTCAGGGAGCAGTTTTCATTCAATATCCCAACAATCTGCAAAGCAAATAAACTCCTCTGGCTGCGTTTATTATTGCATGCACCGTAAAATGCATGATTCACTGATTTCATTCAGAACACACTGTCAGGTGCCTGTTCAACATTACAGATGCTTTTTTGATGCAAGATTCTTGGCCCTGATTTTAAAGCTTCCTGAGAGACATCCTCCTCCCTGATCCTGCAATGCTATTAAGTTGTTTGACATTTGTAGTACATAATAATGTGCCTTTGTTGCTGCCAACAGTTCCTGTCTTTCATATTAATCAGTCGTATCATTCACAGAGAGGCTCTCAAGCTGTCTTTTTATGTTTTGCATATATAAAGCTTGTGTATTTGCAAGTAAATGCTGTTATGAATCATCATATACCCCTGATGTCACAATCCTTCTGTGCTCCTGGTGTCAGAGCTACAACAGCTGCTTTGGAAACGCAGTCCGTTCGTGGTAGATGTTTGAGGGGCTTGAAAACTTCAACGTGCTGCTCCACAGTCACAGAGCATAAAGACGCAATATGCTGAACGCGATAACGTTTCGATTTTGTGTCGAGGTCTTAACGGACAATATGAAGAAAAACAATTGAATTGGATGGCAGTTATTCCCTCCACAACACCAACACTGCTTCTCTTTTTTTTTCAGCTGAGTGGTAATGCTATCATGGAAGTGTTTTATTGGCCGTTAACTGCGAAACAAAGCTGTACACTCAAATAGCAATAAAGCTGAGGCGATAATATGATTGGAAACTGTGGTTACCTTTTGTAATTATAGAGTATGGCAGGACAATTAATAGCACTGTCGACTCCATACAAATGTTTCAGGCCATTTCATTGATTAGAAAATCTAACTTTGTCAGCAGGAAGGAGGGGAATGTGGGTATTTACTTTACTGTTATTTGTCAGGAGCTATATTTGTACACAGTCTACACACCTCTGTGGATTTATGCTTTCAAAACATCACAGAATGCATCAAGGTTTTTCTGCTAAGGCATTTAAAGTTCAAGTATTTCTACCTGGACCTTGTCTAATCAGCTGTTTCTCTCCATTGAAGGTGAAGTGTGACCAGTACTGGCCAACAAGAGGGACAGAGACATATGGTCTCATCCAAGTGACACTGCTGGACACAGTAGAGCTGGCTACATACTGTGTCAGGACATTTGCACTTTTTAAAGTAAGGAGGGATTGTGCTGTCTTATGTCAGAGTAGTTTCATTTTTTTGTGAGTGATGTTGGTCACTCACCTCTCTCCTCCTTCTCCTCCTCCTCCTCTTTCTCCATATTCAGAACGGCTCCAGCGAGAAGAGAGAGGTGCGGCAGTTCCAGTTCACGGCTTGGCCGGACCACGGGGTACCGGAGCACCCCACCCCGTTCCTGGCCTTCCTGAGACGGGTGAAAGCTTGCAATCCTCCAGATGCAGGGCCCATGGTGGTACACTGCAGGTAAGAAACGACATGGTTTCCTGAAAACAACCTGAAGCATGAAATTGATTTTGTTCTCTCCATTTGCTGTAATGAATATATGAATACATATGACAAGATGCAATACATTCAGGGTTATTTAGATGGTTAAATCTGCTTCATTTCTGTACACACACTGGTCTTTTTTTTAATGAGAATTGAACCAGAAGGTAACATTTTGTCTCAAGAGGAATATTTTACAGGGAGGGAAACGTAAGCCCAAACAAATCAGCCTGCTAGCTCTCACAGACGGCACTTTAAATGTGAAGGTGTTTTCGACATGATAGCACAAAGAGTACAAGTGTCATTGCCCTCAGCAAACTTAAACATCTCCTCCCACACACTGACACACAGACACTCGCAGACCTGTCGTGTTCCCCCGCTACACGGCTAACATGTCGCACATCAGCAGCCCACAAGTCCCCGGCTTATCCCTCGGGTTATTGCATCTGAAACAAATAACTTTCACTTTCACGCCAACTTCACTTCCCAGAGCTACATAAGCGGCCAGACTCCCTACAGAGAGGCACGGGGATATAGCACAGACTTCTGGCTCCTCTCAACTCAGGAAGTCATCAGAGGCTCAGCGCAGAGAGAGCCAGTGACTGAAGAGGAGAAAAGAAAAAAAGTAGAAATGAAGCAACAGCGATAGTGAGTGTAATAGATACAAAGTTGTGTCAGAAAGTGACAAAAAAGGGATAAGGGATTACTGGAGAATTAGAATTACCACATGCTGAAGTTAATTAGAGCTAGTTGCCGAATGGCTTCAAATTGAAAATCCGGTCTTTTTTACAATGAAGCAGAATGCAGGAATTAATGTCACTGTGCAGATGGGAGGTTTTTTTTTTTAAATTCCTCTGGCTCTCCATCAGATAGAGCCATTTCCAAGCTCCAAATCCTTTGAGCAGCATCCTTTTCACTTCATGTTGGACCACAGTTTTAAATAGAGACATCTTTAACATTTGCAAATTTGCATGAAAATGTTGGGAGCGTTTTGTGGCGACGCAGGAATATACTGTAGATAAAGACATTTTGCTGAGGCTGTTTATGCACATGCAGAGCAGCCCTAAATAAAAGCTTAAAGGGAAGAAAGAAGAACATTTGTTGCACATAATTAACAACGTGGTACAGTATCTTGAGCTGCCTATTAATTAGCTCCTGCACCAAACACAGCAGCTTACTATGTTTGTGCACGCCGAGGGGGCTTCTCAAAAGACCATTAAGACATAAAATAAACAATCAAGGGCTCGGGGTTTTGTTTTGTTTTTTTATTTTGTTGGGAGTTAGTTTAAAATTTGGACTGCTAACTGCTTCTGTGCTCTGAAAACAACAGCCTATAAACATAACTATTTATCAGAAACATCAACAACTAATAGACAGGTATCTATTACAACCTGTTCAGGCGCAAAGCATAGGTTAACCCTGTAAGATACATTTGTCTTGAAAAACTGACACAGCCAGTTTTGGGATTCTCACGTTGCTCAAATTGCAAAATAATTCTTTTGATAGAGGCGAGACTACCCTTTGATTGCACAGATGTTCTTGAGATTAGTGGTTAACCACTGCTTCCTAAGACTCTAGCTCTGGATCATGATTGTCTCATGCTAAACTCAGGTTTTGTATATCATTTGTACTTTGTGGTTGAGCGTATTTCAATGACCACAAATGATGATGCAAGATATACACTCGGATTCAGGATACATTCATTTGATCCGTCTCCAGTTTTGATTATGAAGTGTCTGTAGCACATTTCCTGTCCGCCTGGTTCCTGCTGTTCTCACTAACCCAGAGGTCAGGGACCGTTGTGCTCACCCAGCTAAAAGACTACCCAGGCGTTCTGAAGGTGACGGAGGAAGCCAAAAGTACATGATTGAATGTCATGGAGATCACTGGCCTCTCCCAGTGACTCAGAGGGGAAAGTTTTGATGGAACAGTCCAGAGTTTTAAAGACTTCTGACATCCTTTATATCACTGCAGCTCACTTTGTTTCTCTCTTTGTAACTGTCTCGTTGTAACTCATTCATGGCACAGTAACTTTATTAGTTTGAAATCACAAAAAATAAACAACTTTAGTGCCAGAAAGACACAGCAGTTGTGCATTTCCTCTGTATCAACCTTTAAAACAGTTCACCCCTGTGTACAGCGGCACCTCCCAGTGACTTCAGAACAAATAAATACAAAAGAATCTTAGTAAATACTAGGGATAGACTGATTATCGGCCTGGCCGATGTTTGGCATTTTAGGGCATATCGGCATCAGCCTTTTTTTTAATACAACGGCCGATACGAAACCCATTCAAAACTGTGTTGTTTTGGCTCTGATGCTTCTCTGCACAGAATTCTTCCTGTCTACACTAAGGAAGACCTGGATGGTCATTTAAACCCAGTTATGTAAAACCAAACAGAAAATTAATTCAACTGCACTACATGCCAGTAAAAAGCAGCACAAACTTAATGCTGCCCAGTTTTATTGCAGTCACATAGAAATTTGGAAAACTTAAATTTCCTGTAGAAAACTTTTGCAATTTATTTTTCAAGTTTTCATTTAACTTTAGAAAACATGCTGCTGACCCTGGGAGCTTTTTAAAAAATATATGCTTGAAGGCATTTGATTTCAGTTGAGTGTTGGAGTTTGTCGTGTTCAAAATTTTTTACGCCAAAATTTTCACTTTGACCGCAAATGAATATCGGCTTCAAACATCGGTTATCAGCCTTCTCACCTACTAATAACCAGTATCAGTATCACCCCTCAAAAATCCACATCAGTCTATCTGTAGTAAACACTACAAAACCTCACATTCAAGTAAAAAAACTGACAGATTTTGGACGTATTCTTTTAAAGCCCATGTAAGGGACTTTGAACTTTGTTGAATTAGCACCCCCCAAAACACTACCTTTACTCTATGTCCTATTAGTCTCTACACGTGTAACTGGGGCATTTTTGACAAAAGAGTATCCTTTCTTTCACAAGTTATATGTTTAAGTTGTGGCATGGAAAATGTAAAAAGAAAAGTGTGATAAGGCATACAGTTCATCCCTGGCTTTCCGACATTGAAAACAACAATAGTTAACTTTTATGCTGATGATACCGTTTGATTTCTTTATGTTATAAGGAGGCATCAAATTAGTTTGAGTTTGTTTTGTTACCAGTTAAAAAGTCCTCACAGCTGCTTTAATCAATTACAGAAACTAGACACTGATCTTAATGGAACAATTACTTGCTAATCAAGTTGCAATTGCAAACTTGTTGAGGCGCTAAGCTGGACAATGCCCCATCTGTTCATGTGTGTGATCAAAAGTGCAAGTTTTTGGAAAGTAAATTAGTGTAGAAACAGAATAGAATAGAATAGAATAGAATAGAATAGAATAGAATAGAATATAACTTAATTTCATTGTAACAAGTACAACAAAATTGAAGTCACAGCAGCAATCAAGAAAACAAAAGTAAGAAAGTGTATAGACGGTCCATAAGAAAATAGATGATGACAGCTTGTCCATCATTCTCCAGTTCAGCCAGCCTCCACCTCCACAGGGTCCAGGACTGAGCTTCTTCAGTCATGCTCCATCTCTGTCTCCTAGATCCTGTCTGCTCACAGCAGAAATCAAACACGGCTGCCTTGTTACCCTGAGATCATCAGCTCGGCTACAAAGTACCTGTGCTCGAGCAAAAGGTCAACCTCCGTGATTCTCATTTAGGAGAGAGATGACTCAGGAGCCGCAAAACCCCACCTCCCTGTCATCATGGCGTACTTTCATGAAAGGGGAACTTCCAAACTGTAATGGCCAGTCACAATGCACAAATATGGCAGCCAACACCATCTTGTGGTTCGTGGAAAAAGTGCCTGAACCTACGAGGTCCAGTTAGAGGGAGCAGTCTGTTTTCGAGAACAAAATATGAAACCTCAAAGTTGGAAAAAGATGAATGTTTTGATTTGCTTTCCCAGTGAGTAATTCAAGCGTCATACAAAGAGACTTAAACCATTATTGACTCCATTAACAGCAGCACAGTGACTGGTGAGTTTTGAGTTCACGAGGGTGCGTTGAATAGTCAGCGTGAGGAAATGGTGACAGGTTAGCTGACAGCGGGAGATTTGGTAACAATACATATGTAATTGCTTTCACTGCTGCTCGTGCTTTATCTTCTCAGGACTCATTGCAGCTGTATTTTAGACAGCACTCTCGCTCTTTCCCATCTCCTATTCCCCAAACTCCTGGAAAGCATATTAGTCTGACACTTAATGTGTGTCCAAGTCCAAAGCAGCTGGTCTTGACTGGCTGAAAAGGCAGTGTCAGGTCATTAGTGCAGTCAGTCTGCCAACTCCCCTTCAACTGCCAAATGTAGCTTCGGCTTTCTGCACCACCTCATCCAACCACACACACACACGCTTGCTTTTTGTTGATAAATATTGCATATTTTCTGAGCCTTTCCTGGTTCGACATTTAGTGGAAATGTGGTTAATATACTGCAAATTCCTGCTGCTTCATCTCTTTAAAAACTAACTTCAGAACTGCACAACTATTTTGCATCTTTTTCTGCATAACAACTCAACCTCACCTCCCCCCTTACACCCATCCCTCCTTATCTCCTTCTGTCTCCGTCTCTATAGCTCAACGCTGTCACTCTGTCACTTACTCTCTCGCAGGTCATCACTCTCCCACGTTCAGGCCCGCACTGTAAAATGTTTTCAGATTGGAAACAGCTGGGGTAAAGGGAGAAATCTCCGCTAGTTCCTGCATCCCTTGCCCAAGGGCTGAGGTGTTCTCAGCCCTGGAAGTGATTCATTCTTCAAATATCTATCAGACACTGTTCTTAGCAGGCTGATTTTGCCTTTGAGTCCCAGTGCAAATTTTAACATCCCCTGAGAGCTGTGAGGAGTTTTGTCAAAAGAAAAGGAAAAAAAAAAAAGTTGTCAGCCATTTTGGACGTGATCATGAGATAATTTGTTAAAGCCAATGACTCCCATATGTGTCTTTATTCCATTTGCAGCACAGTTCCAGTGCAGCATGGCACATTAACCAGACTTGGCCCCTGGGGACTGACTTTACTCCCTCTTGAGTTTCCCCTTCTCAAACCTCTCTGCCTGCGTTCCTCAAAGCAAATGAAAAACAAATGCTCCATCAGAAGTAGGAGAGCACAAGAGCATGGCTCACACCTCATAGGCATGTCAGCTTAATGGATTGAATAACCTATTTACTTTGGAGTGCCAAGTGCAAGGACTTGTCTCGTCAGTGCCGTGCTCTGCGGGTAAGGTGGGAGGAGAGTTAACGAAGAAGATTTAAACCACCCTGTCGCCTGGCGGTAAATAAACTGTCATCAGAGAACGTCTTCAGTGCTGAGGCATGCACGATTAAAACATCTAAATGTGCAGGGGTGAACGTTTTAAGATTGTCAGCGGTCTGCGAAAAAAAGGAGTGTTTGTGCAGGATGTCTCAAACTGGTGTTCGGGAAAAAGTTGGAGATTTTCTTTCAGCTTCTATTTTTCACCCTTGTATTATTATTTAAACTAATGAACAAATGTGTCATGTGAATTCTAATCAACAGCCCTGCCTCTCAGTGCCTCTTCTAAAGCTTGTGTGCCATTTAGCTGTTCCATACGCACCTAATGGCATCAATTGAAGTCAGCTGCACTTCTCAGAAGTTGCCCGACACATTAACAAAGCCCTCAAAAAATCACGGCTGCGACTTTTTGCACGCGCATTATTGCAGAGGCTCTTTGTGGAACGATACGATAAGGGTTAAATGTAACTGTTGCGTAAGTGATTAGTCCTGATGGGCTGGAGTGCACAGGTGGAGTTCCGGGAGGACTAGATTGCAAAGCCAGCAGTGAGCCCACTGGAGGCTGTGACTGCATAGCTCTCCACAAAGTGCCACTTCAGATTTAATTACACTCCAAGCCGAAGAGTTCGTCCAACAGAGGCAAACTTGGCGTAGAGACTTTATGGCACTGCGACGAGAAAGCAAGCCCCCCCTTAAAAGTTTCCAAAACACCTCAACCTCATTGTTCCAGTTGACTTTACTAACAACCTTCCTTTGTCTCTTTGTGACCACAGTGCTGGAGTGGGGCGCACAGGTTGCTTCATCGTGATTGATGCCATGCTGGAACGTATCAAGCACGAGAAGACTGTGGACATCTATGGGCACGTGACGCTAATGCGTGCCCAGCGCAACTACATGGTGCAGACAGAGGACCAGTACGTCTTCATACATGACGCACTCCAGGAAGCCGTCAACTGCGGCACCACCGAAGTGCCCGCCAGAAACCTATACGCCTACATCCAGAAACTGACGCAGATAGAGGGTGGAGAGAATGTCACTGGCATGGAACTTGAGTTCA
The DNA here is from genome assembly GCF_033239565.1 of Halichoeres trimaculatus. Lineage (NCBI taxonomy): Eukaryota > Metazoa > Chordata > Actinopteri > Labriformes > Labridae > Halichoeres > Halichoeres trimaculatus. Next base: position 14,009,151 of record NW_027437200.1, on the reverse strand, counting down.
AGGTATGAAGGGTTTACATCCCCAGAGCCTTCAACAGACCAGCAGCAATATGCAAAACACATTTACAGACATCCCAGTGGCACCTCATGTTCTCAGTCACATCCAGGCCTTGGTGTCGCTGATTGGCCTTTTCTTTCTACGACTTCTTCCCCAGTTCCCATTAGGCCCACCAGACAGCAAGGGGCCTGTGGTTTCCTCTCTTCAGACTTGCTTGTGAAACTCAACATAGGATAAATTCTCCCATTCCTCTGGTAACAGGGGTCTTGGTTTACATTAAAAAAAAAATGCCAACCACCACTGAACATTTGCCAGAGGGACTTGTAGTCTGCATTCACAAAGAGAGGCCCAATGAACCTTACACAACCCCTCGCAGTCTGTGGTGTTGCTTTTCGCGTGGTATTGCCTTGCTTGTCACGCACTCTCTCTCTTTGCACTGTGATGGATGCTGATTCCACTAAGAGATGATAAACAGGTTAGATTGCTGTGCACTTCTGTCCACTCCTGGCTCGCCTGGGTATCCATTTTCTTGTCTTTTCATCATATTGGCTATTTTTCCCTGGCAACAGCAAGCTGTGATAGTAATCACTTTGATGCCATTTCCATACTTTAAGGCCACATGAAGTAGTATATAACCACAGTGCACTAAAGGCCAGTGTGGTTTAGATGTCATCAACAGCAGTGTAGAGCTTATTATGTAGGATTTCTTATACTGCCTTGAGAAATCAAAGTCATGCAATTGATCACAGTACATGGATATCTGGTGTCAAACACAGGCTGTAACCATGGAGAAAAACAAACAACATCTTGTTTCCTCTCCAGCATGCTTATAGACGTCTCTTTTTCTGTGTCCCAATGCAGCGTTTAGCCAACACTAAAGCCCATACATCACGATTCATCAGTGCCAATCTCCCCTGCAACAAGTTCAAGAACCGCCTTGTTAACATAATGCCATACGAGTCAACGCGAGTGTGTCTTCAACCTATTCGAGGAGTTGAGGGCTCTGACTACATCAATGCCAGCTTCATTGATGGGTACAGGTAAGGGCTTCAACCTCTGGATCTAAGAGTGGTTCCATGTTTCACTGAAGCAGCACTTGTAGCTTCAGAAAGAGAAAGCTAACCTGTAAAAGAAAAAGACAGACAGGTTTCCATTTTAAGAAATGATTCAAAGTATCAAGTGTTCAGTTGAATTTCTTAGCCCTCACTTCGTTAGCTGATACATCTTGTGTTGTATTCCCACAGGCAACAGAAAGCCTACATCGCCACACAGGGACCACTGGCAGAGACCACAGAGGACTTCTGGAGAATGCTCTGGGAGCACAACTCTACTATTGTTGTTATGCTAACCAAGCTTAGAGAAATGGGCAGGGTATGCATCGTTGTACTTTCTTCACAGTGTTATTTGGCAAGCTCCCCTCATTGGCCTGGCTACAGAACACAAAAAGACGTATAGCCCCATACTGAAATTTGGCTGTGACAAAAGAAGCTTTCACAAAGTTGATACAGTTTGAATTGAATTAAAGAATTCTGGGAATGAACACAATGAATCTCAGTGTATGAAGAGAATGTTGTGGTTCATTGTGGTAATCTATTTTTCACTCACTACAGGAAAAATGCCACCAGTACTGGCCAGCAGAGAGATCGGCCAGATACCAGTACTTTGTGGTGGACCCAATGGCCGAGTATAACATGCCCCAGTACATCCTGAGAGAGTTCAAAGTGACTGATGCCAGGGTAAGCACACATTGTTTCACTGAGTTAAGTTTAAAGATTGGCATTTGAGACTGTGGAAGTGGCTCATTTGATCAAAAACTATTCTTCTAGGGTTCAGTCTGGTGTGTTGTTTTCCTGGATCGTGGCCTCAGCACTGGACTGAGTGGGTCACCCAGGGTTCAATATTCAAATAAAACTAGTAGCTTGTTTATTTTTCCTCCTTATTTGCATCTGCATAATTTTATTTGCACAGACTGGAGATTTGACTGACAATGTTGAGCACGCAGGATGGTGACTGGATTTAACATTGCAGGCGTCTTTAGCTCAGAGTTTTGGCATTGTATCAAATATTTGTTTATACCAAACTATGGCCTTAAGTTAAGCATAATCAGAAGTATATTTGTGGGAATTATGACACATGTCAATGTGTAAAAAAAACAAATGTGGTGCCGGCAGCAGCGAGCTGCCAGAGTTTTAATTCCATCAAAGGCTTACGCAGATAAATGGCACAGGCTTCCTCCTTTGTAGTGCATGTTACACTGTCTCGTCAATGGGATTGCTCGTCTTATCAAGGGGATACAATATCACTTAAGCAATGCACACCCTCAAAGTCAATTCTCCAAGCACCCTGTCGAGGGGGACACATCAAAGGATTTAGTATCTAAAGTGTTTGTGTTTAATACGTTCAGGTAAATGGCAGGCATCTTGGATGACAAAACATTCTCTGATGCTCAAAACTTGGCGCTGATACCAGATTTTTTCAATAAGTGTTTTTTTTTTGTGTGCTGTGGAAATTGTAACAGCACAGTGAAATATGACAGAGTTAGAGCTGAAGTGACTTCCATGGATGTGAAATACGTAAGATAAGCATCCTCATATTTTTTAACTCCCTGCCATCTGAAGGTTGTTCTGCATGAAGAGTAAACTGTTCCCCTCTCTTTTTTTAACCCTTTGCTCTCAGGACGGTCAGTCACGGACAGTAAGGCAGTTTCAGTTCACAGACTGGCCTGAACAAGGAGTGCCAAAATCAGGAGAGGGCTTCATCGATTTCATCGGGCAAGTACATAAAACAAAGGAGCAGTTTGGTCAAGATGGGCCGATCTCGGTCCACTGTAGGTAAGTAACCAACCAGCAAAACCATCAAATCACAAGCTGTGCAATCTCAAGCTCACTGTTCATCTTTTCAGTGCATTTAATTTGAAAATTGATGCACTGTTCCTCGATGGAGTGCAAACTTTTTCTGACCTTTGTGCCCTCTCTGCTCAGCGCGGGTGTTGGTAGGACTGGAGTTTTCATCACCCTCAGCATTGTCTTGGAACGAATGAGATATGAAGGCGTAGTAGACATCTTTCAGACAGTGAAAATGTTGAGAACACAGAGACCAGCCATGGTGCAGACAGAGGTGAGCTGTTTTTTTCTTCTTTCCTGTTTTTTCCAACTTTAAAATGCAAAGAAAACTGAACTCACAAACTGCACTGGAGAGTAATACAGCTACTCTGACTTTAAGTGCGCAGCAGCTTGCTGGATAAGTCACTGGAATGTATAATAGAGACAATGAGATTTAAATGATCAGTTTGGGCAAAACAGATGAACCAAGGCAAGCATCTGGTGAAGACTGTTTCAAACAGCCTTTCACAATTCTGTTCTCTGCTTCAGATCTATCTCATTGATCTGGAACAACTATTTGTAATATTTCTTACATTTTGGTTCACTTTGCATATAAAGGATTCAATATTAAAAATGGAAAAAATAATGAAAGCAGGACAGGTGTCACAAAGAAGCAGCCAGCACATTTGATGTGACAGGAAACATAAAGGATGTACAAATTAAATAATGAAAAAAACTACAGGAGATGTGGTTAAAAAAAATCCCTGAGAGGGAGTGGAAGCTTGAATTTTCTCTTCTTTGTCTCCAGGATCAATACCAGTTCTGCTACAGAGCTGGCCTGGAGTACCTGGGGAGCTTTGATCACTATGCAACGTAAGAGACCCAGTATCGGAAGAAAAAAGCAGAGGGCCCTTTGGAAAGAAAACCCAGTGAGCCTCTCTTCTGAGCCATAAATTCTTGCTTGAGAAAGTACTCCTTAACTCCTTGCTAACAACTCATTAAGTGTTGGATGTGCGACATGACTTGTCAAAAAATGAAAAAGATGATTCCCGGAGGACCAAGTATTTCCAAACCCCGACTGAAACCTCGCTTTGAAACAGAGCGGGGGAATCCTGACTGTTGGAGCATCACATGGAATTACCTTTTCTTTTGCTTCAAGGATTCACTTTGGGGCTCATAAAACTGAATGAAAACCAACACAACAAAAAAGTCAATGAACAATAATGACATCATCAGAAATGCATCAGTGATTATGAACCATTACGAGAGGCATTGGAGGCACACAGAACCGCGGGAGAGGGGGGAAGAAACTTGATGCACATTGTAAAGAAAAAAAAATCTATTTCACAATCAAGTACACACTGACAACCCATCGAAAAAGAAGACGACGCTTGGTCCAGCAGGACAGACTCAAAGTAATAATGAATAAATACCCCTTTCCTGTCACAATGTTCATCATCTAAATTCTGGGGTGAGGGTAAAGTTCAAATGATCTATGAAATAAAGAAAATTATTGATTTAGTTTTTTAGTACTTTATTATACAGCTGATGTGCTTTTTTTGAACTGTGTGAATTTCCTTTTTTTACACAAATTTATCGCTTGGAAGGAAGTGATAAAACGTATTAAATGTTAATTTTTTTTAAAGCTGTAGAACTGTTCTGACGTATGTGCTATTTTGCAGAGAATCTCTTCTTTCTTTTTTTTCTTTTTAACTTTTCTTCCCCCTCATTTGTTGCACTTAGTGCACATGATGGAATTCACACTACCAAAATGTTGAGTTTGTTCAAGAGATATATTTTTTTTGGTCTTGATTTTGATGTTTGTTTCCTGTCCATGACCACATACATGGTAACTCAATTACACCCGTAAAGATAAACTGGGGCTTTGTGGAATCAACAGGGATGAGCAAAGTATGAAGCTGCTGCTACCGATTATCTTAGTTCTTCCATGTGAGAAAGGTGAAACCAGAGGACCTAAAGAATTGGATACGATCTATGAATAAGCAAATATATGGTACAGATTGTCAAATATATATAAAAGAAATATAAAATTATAATTAAAACATTCTAAATATATTGATAAAGTAAATAATTTATGAGAAATAGAGTATATATCATGTAATTGTTTATGAAAGCTTCAAAATTGAGATGTGTGCTATGGGGGAAATGAAATGAGATTTTTTCACTGGAATGCACATCAGTAGGACAAAATTGTATTCTGATTCAGTGCATCTTTTCTTGTGCAATAAATATGTGTATTTTTAGATAGGGGGTTTTTATGTGGATATGTCATTCACTCATGACATTGTTGTCGTTCCCCGAGTGAGCGTGGTGTGGGAGTGGGAGTGACAGATGCCAGTCAGAGCATCACCGGTGCATTTTTTTCCCTCACACAGGAGTGTAATTAGAGACAGAGGGGTCACACAGCCGCAGTCACAGCTCCACACAATAGGGCAAAGGTACAAAGACGTCACCTTCTCGTGGTTCTTTCAAGCATTCAATGGTAAACGGTATTATTTTTCATTTTGCATTTAGAGTGCCTTATATTTATGCCTGTTTTTATAATGTTTCATTTAACATATTAATGTATCCTTTGAGTAATCTAGGCATTTAGTGTAAATGTAATTGTATAGTTTATTTACCTGTCGTATTCATTTGTCACATGATGAGATTATATATGCAAATAAGAACATTTCAAAGCTCATATTTTTCATTTTCAGTGGCCTTATTGTGGCTGAGTGAAATAGAATTTAAAAAAGTTTATATATAACTGAGCGCAACAGTCAAGAATACATTTAATAAGAAGCAACACAACTCAAACATTTTCAGACACAGAGCCAGGGATGAGATTGCAGATCATGTGTCTCAAAAAGTAAAGACGTCACAACATGTTTCAATGAGATAAACGTTTAGATTTAAAAACTTTCAACAGATTGGGTTTTAAAGGGAATGCCTAATGCGCAGGTCATCACTGAAGGGTTTCTTCTTCATGCCTTAGGTTTGACTTCGCATGTGTCACTACAGAGAGAAGATACAGAGAAATACATTCTGCAAAAATCACGTCTGTTCTCATGACAATCCTACAGTTTGTCCTTTTTCTTCTGAAGCAGACACAAACAGAGGGTTAAGTTTGGTTTGGGTCTTTATGTTGGGCAGCATCTTTAACGTCTCCATCCCCTCTTCGATGGCTTTGTGGATGTGCATTCCAGGTGCTTTCTTTCCCTTGGTAACTCAAGCAGCTATGTGTTTTATTTTTGCTTCACTGATTCTTTTTTGTGATCATTTTAAGATATAAAAGTGCTATTATTTAACCTCATGGTGGCTAATGTTACGTCCTTGTTTATTTTCTCATCTCAGTTTTAACTTTTCTTTTATTGATTTTTCATACGCATGGTGAAACGTTGCAGAACGGCCAGAGCTGGCCTGGTAGGAAGATTTGCACTTTCTCTATCTTTGTACTATGCACTGCCCTATTGATTCTAAACCCAATAATATATTACTTGAACCCATCTATGAAAAAAAATCTCCTTAAACGTTCACTTTGTGTGTATGTAAATAACACAAAAAAAGGTATCAACTCTTGAAAAAGACAAAAAAAAAATAAAGTTTGTGGCAAAAAAGAGCATCCGTTCTGATGCCATGGTAACTCCAGCAGATGACTTCAGAAAAATTCTGTCCCCCAACCATCTGTTCTTGTGGCTTTGCCATTCAAGCTTGGAGTGTCATTAACAGAAATAAACGTTGTGTTCTCTGCTCTCTCTATCTATCTCTCGTCTGGATGCATAGACTGAAAATTAAATAATGAAATTGTAAAAAAAAAAAAAATGGCTTGTTAAAAAGATCATACAATTACCTCTGATTAGTTGTAAGCGTAAACTGTTTCTTTTTCTGAATGAAAGGAGTGCTTTTTATTTTCTTACTTAGGTTACATTGGTGGCGAAAGAAGTCTGTATGAAAATCAGTTCTTTGCTGACACAAGTTCCATTTGTTATAAATGAATTCTATTAAAAAATGTCAGTGTTATGCATCGGCGTTTCACTTGTTTCCCTCCACCTCACTTTGACTCCAAAAGACTGATGGAGCTATTTTACCCCCTGCTGGTCCGGGTCCAACATATTATCCACAGTTCTCTCATGAACGGGGAAATTGAGCCTCACCACATTTGAATAGATTTCCATCGCTCTGCTTTTCCTGTCACTGATGTCAGCTCCAATGAATCATCAGGGGGAACCTTTGACGGATGAAGTGCGATGTTTTTCGAAGCTGCCCTGGTTTTAACAGGCGTTTTTTAATCCAACCAAAGTGGCATGGTACTGTTTCACATTTTCTTAACCACACTCCCATTACACTCGGTAACCCTGCAGTACTCAACGCTGGGATTTTTATCTTTGCTCCTCATTTATTTTAGATTTATTGCTTAACTTCATACAGAAGAATGACACCAGTTAAACCGCTGACCTCAAGTGAAGCCACAATAAATGAGTGATTAAAAAAAACGTCAGAGCAAAATGAGCTGGAATGAGTTTTGAACAGTTAAACTGAGGATGCAGTGGCTGTTATTCATTATGATTTCTGCTGTAGGGCTGAACTGTGAGTGAGTATAATGTTGGAAAAACAAATTTACAGCTTTAAAAGGCTTATTATGAATAAATAAAGATACATTTAAAAAATTAGATGATACCTTCCTGGGCAGTTCCTCTGATATTTGAAGAATTAAGTGTCACATGTATCTGAATCTATACACAATATTATCAAACAGTTGTCTCAGTATTAACAGTTTTTCTCGACATAAATGATAAAACTATATGAATGAATATATTTCCCATTATTAACATTATACATTTAAAATCTGGATCTTTACAAGGCATCCACTTGTTTGTGAAGCATCTTTTTATTTGCATTCAACTGACTGTTGAATTGTAGTTTTGGAAATGGCCAAAACTCATCTACCAAAACTTAGTAAATCCTGAAATGTTGCAGCGTCTTAGCGGACAAAAGGTGACAAGACATCCTGGTTTAACATTACCCTCCACAGCCCTGGTGTCATTATGTGCGCTCTAGTTCCCAAAGAAATATCTGAGTCATATAGATACAGTTGTTCATAGCTATTTAACTCTTTCTACAGGTCTACAGTTTCATTTAGCAAGCGCTTTTGTCCAAAGCGTCGTGTAACACAAGCAAGAATTCAGACAGAAGGAAGGCCTTGTTAGTGCAACCACAATGCTACAAGTACACGGCTCTGCAGGCGCTGCAATTAAGTGTAATTTTTTTTTTTTTAATAGATGTGTAAAATAATCAACCCAACTAACCACAATTAATTGCTGTAACAATATACTTCAACCTTCAACAACGTTCAGTAATCAGTGCTGAAAATTCACTAAGAGTCTGAGACCTTCCGACTTATTCTACCACTAAGGACAAAGAGGAGAAGGATCAGGTTGGGGTTTTAGGGTGAAACCCAAAAGTTTTGTTGCGTTTCAGCCTTGTGTTTACACGGAAACGGCGTCAAGCGACCGAATGCAAAGCTTTGAAAATGGCCTCCAGAGTGGGATTTTTCTGATGCCCTGTCGACACCGTTGCCATGTTAACAGTAAGCCTGCATTTTCAGTGGAAATGCTGATGTCACACTCAGCTTCGTGCAACAGTACCGTTGTTCGATCGTCGCGAACTACCATGTTGTGCTTGTGCTGCTCAATCTGCTGACTGTCTTTGTACAAAATGTGCATCTGTTGCTCCACTTTTTCACTTGGTATTCTCCAAAACACCAGATGATCGGCTCAACTCTACTTCAGAGGAGATCTCCCAAAAGCTACCTCTGGACAAGACAGTTGTAGCACCACCAGGCCTGACATGCTTACTACTGTGTTTTCAGTCTCTCTGCGTTTCTGTGTAAACGCAGATTTTTTTCCACTGCGTTTTAGCGTTTTTAGATGAAACACCATGTAATTGGGGCCTAAGTGTTACCTGAATAGATGAGTCTTCAGACATCTCTTAAAGTAGAAAGGGACTCTGAGGATCATAGGTAGGTAATTCATTCCACCATTTGGGCGCAACAGAGGAGAAAAGTCTGGCTAGAGATTTGGAGCCACACTGGGCTGGGAGGACCAGGCGTCTTTCAGAAGCAGAGCGTAGAGGGCCAGAAGGAGTTAAGACCTGGATTAGAGATCCCAGGTAGGCACGAGCCACTCTTGTCAATATTTTGTAGGCCAGAAGAAGAGCTTTGAATTTGATTGGAATGAACCTTAAAGGTCAGCTGGTCATCAATCATGACTCCCAGATTTCTGGCAGAGTTTGTGGGCAAAGGTTGATTGACCTTTGACCTTGCAGAGCCCAGTCTACTGGTGGAAAATGTCGCAGAGAGATCATTTCTTTGTTGAGAATATCATGAACAGTGTAAGATCAAAATCAGTGAAAAGCAGCTCACAGTTTGCCTTCGAAGCAGAGGTCACATTTTAGTCTAACTACTCTGCTCCTTATTTAACTCTTAAACTCAGATATAGAGCTTTTTACTGACACTTTTTTAGAATCACTGCCAGAAAACAGGTTTTCATTAAAGATGTTTTTCCCTCACTTTCTTGAAAAGATAAAAATGTGGACTCCAGTGTTCCTGTCTTTAGCTCTTTTCTCCAAAATATTCAAAATAAAGTCAGTGCAGAGGGAATGTACACAGACGGGACACTCTGAAATATTCATTCTACACTGTCTGAGATGGTGAACGTGTTTATTTTTCACAGCAGACAGGCTCACCACGTTAAGCATTGAAGAGAAGCGGTTATGAGGAGTCACCCTCATGTGACACAATCCATTTACCATCTGTTACTGAAACTAACTGCACAGTACATCATATTAGATTTTTGTCAGAAGCTCTAATCTATAGCAGTTCTCCTAAAGTGCCAATAACCTGAGGGGAAAAAGTCCAAGCACAAAAAAAAAAGTAGTCTAAAAGTTGTTTGACAGCTCGGGAACATTTTTTAAGTCACAAACTGTTTACCTGGAGGAGTTTTTCAGGATCCAGAAACCGAACCACGCACCCAATCAGAAAAAATCAAATAACACACCCCAGATGATAACAAATGACAGATGCTGTCAGGTACGACACGATTCAGGAACACTGTTCCAGAGTCTGCTTTGAGGAGTCTGAATGAATAACTTTGCAAATGTATACAAAAAGTAGCAATCATAGAAGAGTTAAGGTAGTCTATTCGTGATGTTTTACGGCGAGGTTTCTTGTTACATTTTCAGGCATCAAATGTATGAATGTCAGATTTATTCACTTTTCCCATCCGAACATATGTATGTGCTCTAAATACCTCACAAGATTGAGGGACCATGAAATAAGACGCAAAAGAAAGCTGGAGGAGACAGTCTGCCTAAGTTTCATATTACCACCCGTACAGAATTACACATGACGTGGGGGAGAATGTTCACAGATTGCTGGATGGAAAGAGCAATTATTGCTTCATCTTGTTCCTGACAATTTGATGGAAATTGGCCAAAATGCATCTCTAAACTTCCTGAGCAATCATTCCGACGCAGATGTCTGCCTCAACAAGACGAGAATGTGACAACAAAAAGGAACTCCTACTGTCATCAGCTTTGTTATTTTTCACCGGTTACTGCGCTTCATATGTGTCGAGCAGATGTTCTGTCTCCGTCTCTCGGCTGCTTTTGCAGAATTACAAAACCAACCAGGCAGTCACAATACTGCGCACAAGTCATTTCTCATTTATCCCCCCTTTTCGCCCCTTTAAAAACGACAGCTTGCCTCCTTCCCCTGATGCTTTATTTTCTACTTCCTAAATTTGATGAAACATGTCCAAATGGAGGCTGGGGAGAAGTGCGGCATTGTTGTCAACAGTAATGAGTGGGACTGGAGGAGATGTTTCTCTTTATTTGCTCAGTTTTGAAAGAACTGTCTGTACCCAAATCTACTGCGGCAAAATAATTACATAACTATGTTTTCAAAGAACTCAATTATATTAGCACTCTACTTTGATCAAGTAGTCTGACACTCACAGCATCGCCACCCACTGTGTCCTCAGCCCTCTGTTATTGTGATGATCAACAATCACCTGTTAGCACTTCTCAACTCATACGTCAGGCTGTGACTAATTGTCATTCTCTCTAATCACACCCTATTGGCTGTGAAATTCTGCAGGCCTCCTTCTTCTTCATACAGTTCTGCCGTGTTCTGAACTCTGCAGGTGCACATTTGGCAGGAAAAGAACAAACTCCTCAAAAAGATGAGGGCTGTAAGAGAACAGCCAAAAGAAATTTTAAAAAGCAATTTAAAATGTAAACATGAGAGGACTGATTTACATCTGGGAGGAAAAAAAAAGAACTGCAACACCACTCTTTAACAGTAGAGGGTGACAACAAGTAGCAGCTATCAGTAACAGGTTTCAGCAGGTCAAATTTAAGACTTTTTAAGTATTTTTAAAGCCAACTTAAATGAAATTTAAGGGTGAAAATGCTGTAAATATTTGTGATGATGGGGGGATTCTGCTGTGTTGAATTCCAAACTGATATCATCTAGCTAACCCCTAAATGAATTTGCACTTAGTTCCAGACTGGCTAACTAGCATACAGATAATTTATATCACAGGGGTTAAAGCAAAAAAGGAAAGAAAAGAAAAAAAAAAACACTGAAAACTATTTTTCTAAAGAAAGAAAACAACAGTTTTTTCTTTAATTTTTTGAGGAATTAAACTGACACTTTTTTTTCCTTTTTTTTTAAAGCTTAAGATCTGGGCTGACAGATATGAGCTTGCCACTATTTTAATACATACAAAATATATAAAATATATAATATAAATAAAAATAAATAAATAAAAAAATAGATTTTTTTTTTAAAATTACTAGCTCTGCCCCCAAAATTCAAGACCTCTGGGTAATGTATTTTATACCAGCATATTACATTTTCAACTTTTCAAGGCCATAATTTTAGATATCTGAATTTAAGACTTTTTAAGACTTTTCAAGGATGCGTTAACACCCTGCGGAGGTCTGTGCAGGCCAGTTTGTTTTAACAGCTTCTAGTGGTAGCATTGCTCAGTATCCAGCCCAATGAAAAAAACATTTATGTGGGGGTCACAAGGGTCACAGTTTAAAGAGGGGGTATTCTGCTTTTCCATATTTTAAACATGGGTGTAGAGTCAAAATGCTGGTTGACCATCCTAAATGTGTGTACTCTTTTAAAAAGCTACATACTGATATGTTAAGGAAATCCATGACTATGTCTGTAAACTGCTCAGAATGGTTCATTCACCTGACACCTTTATGAGATCTAAACAAGACTTGCTGAAATGATGAGGTCATCGCATAAGGATCTCCTTTCTGGTTTATTTCATGTTGTAGGAGCAGGCCTCAAACACAAAGGTTTGTACGAAGTTCTGCCCTTGACGGGCCTCTAGAGGGCTGGCCAATCAGAGGGGTGGGGTTTTGTGGAGCAGAGGGCCTTAAAGAGACAGCAGCTAAAACAAAGTGTTTTAGACAGAAGCCAGAATGAGCCAGAATGCAATCAGCTGTCAATAAACTGTGATAAACACAGTCACACTGTGTAACATGACTGTTCTTATTTAGGTTTTTTCACAATTTATCCACTTCATTGGGACTTCTGCTAGTTGCATTTCTTCAGGAAAGCAGCTTGTACTCCTCATGTGTTACACCAGCATTTCCATACTGTTACGTTAGCTGAACAACAGCATAACGTGCACCTTGGGGTAAATGTATCATAGCTTAAGGTGGGCACACATCACAGGATAAAGGGGCTGATTTTTTTCCCGATCTCCTCCTTACAATCAAAGCCAGCAAAGGCCCGATTGTCTGATGTCTGCAAATGACACTGTGTGGGATTTTCCTGTGGTGTGGGGTGTGTTAAGAGCCACTCAGAAAGCCTCCGACTGAGAGATATTATAATCCTGTGGTGTGTGGGGTTCTTCAACAGGAACTGGGCAGGTTATCTATTTATTTTTTTTATAAAAAAAAAATAATAATTTAAGCGGCCGAAAACAATCATCATTGCTTTTTCCTATTCATCTGTCATGTTTGTTTACATTGAAGTCATGTTTCACTACTTGAGATTTGGAATATTGAGCATGAAGAAGCTCACACTATAAGATCATGATCTATCAAGACTTGTTATCAAGTGTGTGGTCTCTAAATGTGTGAAGGTTTAAAGAACCCTGTAATGTTTGCCAGCCTTCAGAAACCACTGTTGAACAAGATAAAGATGGTGATGCGTATATCTTGTATTGTTGTATCACCATTCCTCACACATAACCTCACAACATTAAGTTTTAAACACAATCGCACTTCCAACAAATTTCATCAAATGTGATCCTATTTAGAATCCTCTGATGTAACATTGTGTTGTTCAACAACAGGAGAGGGCTTCGTTTCATCTCTAAGCCTCTTCTCCTGCTTTCTTTAAATAGCTTCTTCCACAGTCCAAAAATAACTGCACTGAGTGATGAAATGAACATGAAGCAAAACAGCCCTGACCTGAAATTTGGAGCCAGTTTCAAACACTTGCCTCAAGGTGACATTTCCAGGTGCAGTGTGTTTTTAACGCCATGTTGTAACTAGCTAAGTTAGATTCACTTTTTCTCACCTGCTGTGATTCGTCTAATCAGAGTTTACAACGCGAGCCTTGAGCAGTGATTTCATAGACTTGTTTAGCACAGATCTCACACTGGAGTCACTAATGCACTGTCACAGTTGGCTGCCGCAGTATTAAACAGGAGAGCTTCAGCTGAGAGCATGGACATCACACTTCCTGGGTTCTCAGCTTGATTGGACTGAAGGCACAATGCAAGGGGAGTGACTGTGTGCCACTAATTGAACGGACAGCTATGGGTCCAAGAGCACTGAGACCCAGGGGCCTCTTCGGGGCAAAGTGGAGGAAGGCTGCTGTGCAGCAGAGAGACAGACAGTGCCTTGCAGCAGCCTGATGATGATGATCCATATGGGGATCCTCAATCGAGCGGGCTCCCAGTTCAACGATGACAAACTCAGATAAGAGCTGACACTGCTGCCAACGCTACATTGACTTTGTCTGCAACATCGCATTAGAGCTACTTCAGAGGCAAGAGGGGGGTTTGACCTTTTAACGTGACTGCAGCCGCACAGGGAAGGAAACAAAGACCAACACAAAAGGCTGCTGAAAGAAAGCAGTTATCAGGGTGATTATGCATTTTAGTCTTTAGAGCGTCCTTTATTACAAGCTGCTGGGTTAAGAGGGAGGGTTTCTTTGACTGAGTGACCAGGAAAACAAGAGGAAGGGAAAGAAAGAAGGTTATAATTGGGAGAAATAAAGAGGGACTTCAGTGAAAAGGTTGACTAGTGACGGTGGGAAGAGAGAAAGCTAGAGAGGAATCCAGCGTGAGCCAACAGTTGCCGCAGTGTACAAAACCTCTGAAGGTTAATTTCTCCGGCTCAGCATCTTGCCAATATCCCTGTGATCAGAACCTCTGTAGGCCGGCCATCTGCTTCCCCTTCCCTCTCTGCTGCTGTGCTCCGCTTTCTGAGCTGGCTTCATCTGGGAGTGGACATGCATCAGGGCACTTTTAGGAGCTAATCTCTGAATGCGAATGAGGAGAGGAGGGAGAGGGGTTGTTTTTCCATTTTATATGAAAAGTATCTACTTTCTGCTGTTGTGATGAATCAATATCAATAGTCTGCAGTTCAATCTTGGAAGAAACCACCTCCTTATTTAATGCATCCTTAACAGGCAGATGAAAATACAGTGTCTAGTGCAACTGGAAGTGAGGGGACAGCCAAACAGTTTTTCCCCTGATTATCACAAGGATGCAAGCAATGATTTGTTCGATCAAGCTGATCACATGCACTGCTGAATGAGAGATCTTTGCAAATACCACAAAATGCCATCAAGATAACAGAGATGCTAAAATTAAGACCCTTTTAAACAACATCAAAGATCGAAAAGTTCATAATATGATGAATTAGACATTATTTGATATTGCTGACTGTTATTAATCAAAAGCAAATTGAATTTTTTTTATAACTACTACTGTTATAAAAGCTAATTCATGTAACTGGACATGCTATTTCAGCCCTAGCTATACTGGATTAAACATTTACTCAGATGATGCATTCACCCCATTAAACCATCTACTCCCTATTAACTGAACACATGACTGCAAAAGATGGCGGTGTGCCATTTGCTTTGACATACAACAGTGTTTAGTGGATGTTTTCCACTTCTCCAGGTGAAGATAACATGACCGCACTGTGATGTTGGTGTTCTAAAAGACGGAATACTTCAAGTGTTAACTCAACAAACCTTCTGAGTCATACAAAACGACGTCATTGCAAAGAAAATGTGTTAAAGAAATACGAAGCTGCTGAAGCTGCAGCTAGCACAAGTACCAAAAAGAACTAGCAAGATATCTAGAGCTGAATCAACTTACCAGGTTATCAGAGAAGAAAGCAACTTGTGACAAGAGAGCTGAATCAAAAGCACCTCATGACCACCTATTTCTCATTTGAAGACGAAGGGTTTCACAAGCTAATAGCAAATTTGGAATTGTATCTGAAAATGTAAGTAAAAAAGTAACGAACAGATCTTGATGAAATTTTCAGGACATGTTCAAAATGGGATAAGGAAGAAGTGATTAAATTTTGGAAGTAATCGGGATCACCATCTGGATCCAGGAATTTTTTTAAACAATTCTTTACCATTTTGAGATAGGGCCGTTTTCACCATATGTGTATATAACTCCATGATAAATGGTTGGATTGCTTTACAAAACAATACAAGACAAGGTCACCATAATTTCTGACAGATTTAAAAGTACGATCCAGATCCTGCAATATTCTGGATACTAAGATCTAGAATATGAAATATGTACTGGGTCATCATCATTTTCAACACTATCACGTAACAAATTATCATACAAACCTGCAACTAACAGCAAACTTTAGCAGACAGTCTGCAGAAAGGGAGTATAACATTAAAGTAGGACTAAAGTGTTGGGGACAATCATAATATGCTTGGTGGAGGTCTGCGCTCTCTGATTGCTTTTCTAGTTAAAACTAGAATTAGTAAAAATGAATCATTATGTATCATTGTTCACTCAGTCTTTCATTAACTGTTATCAGTCATGCGCAAAATCCTCATCAAGCCTCCCAAATCTATATTTCCTCTTTTAAATATCAAACTGTTCATACATTACTTAAACAGTGAGCTAGGACTGAAGTTATTTCCAAACCTGACCTGAAGTAAAACCCCCATAATCCCCTGTGGCCTTTGAGACCTGACAAACAAAGAGAAATTTATACAACACAAAGGCTAGTTGAAGTCAATTGGAAGTTCACAGCGCACATCAATTATCCTGTCAAGGCTGGAAAAAAAAGAACAGGAAATATAATTCATTACGTCCCCGACAGGTTTTGTTGCAACCTAAAGCAATAATACACCTTCAGTTGGGTGCTCAGGTGCAATCTTTTCATATACTGCCACTTCACCAATGGGATAAGTACTGAGGGTATATTTTTTTGTGACCTCAGAGGACACAGTGTCAATTATTCTGGATATGGCTCTGTGGAGGACTTCATTCCCTAATCAAAATAAATGGCCAGGGCAGCAAAAAGTGAATGGAGCTAAGCCCCCAATATTCCTACGAGACAGGGGGGAGGGGGGCTTGGGCTGCAAACAAATCCATTACCACAAGGTAAATAGGACACATCAGCACTCTGGGCCCATTTGAATGGTTCTAGCCCCGTGACCACCCCTGTTCAGGACTCTTCCACTTTAGACGCAGGAGCTGATAGCAACACTTTCGTTTTTTTTTTTTTTTCCTTCCTTACACGCCAACCCTGCAGTCAATCTTACATAATACATTCTGATGATAAAACTCGTCCGCGTATGGCAGCCGCGCCAGCTGACAGTGGCTGTGACTAACTCACTGTAATGGGAAAATTCAGCTTCCTGCGTATAACGGCTGAAACGTGGAGGAAGTGTAAGTTCAAACTTTACTGCAAGGCTGTAGCCTAATGTGATCTTAAGCAATTCACAGAGGGGGTTGGAGGTTAGGTTGGGGATATAATTAAAATGAGCTGTCATGAAATTAAATGTTTTTTTCTCCCCTCTTATTTTTGCTCCAGCAGCTGGTAGTCATTTCACTGTCAGGGTGTGTATAATTTTCAGCTGATACTGGAGACAGCTTTGCACTAAAGCAACCTTTTTCTTCGTCTGCAGAAAGAGAGCTTTCAGGGCCTCCACGTACGCACTGCCTGTCTTCATCCTGATGTCTTGCTTACAATAGTTCTGCTTTTGACATTAGATAAAACTCCATCAGTGGTAACATGAAGCTGTCATCGTGTTGTGCAGATGTTTAGAGAGTCAGGCGGTGATATGCTGGACCAAAAAGCTTCATCATAAAAGCACTTTTCTTTTCTTTATTTCTTTTTTTTTTTTTGGAAAGTAAAGGTGTGAACAGGCATGATTGGGAGATGTCAGATGCATTCTGCAGCAGATCTGACTTGAATTGGATCAAAACATGAATTCACTTATATTTCTCACTCCCACAAAAGCAGACACAATACACTCCATTAGAGTGCAGCCTCAGAAGGAATACTGACTCATCTGTGGTAACTGCTATCACAGTTGTAATAGTTCTTTTGCCCTGCGCCGGGGAGGTTGTTAAAGCATATCCACTACTGAAGGCCAGGGCGAGGAGTCGGCGGCCTTCAGCGCGGTCGGTGGCAGATTCCATTTTCTCTGCCAGGCGGGGATTCTCACCTGAAGCCACTGGAGCACAGAAATTGTTGTCATTTAAAAAACATTTAGTGGCGCCGCTATCTGCTAGCCCACGGCTCGGGGTGTGGGGTGATCAATGTATTGTGACTCCCAAAGTGGTTACTTTTAAATGAACGCTAATGAGTGCGAGGAATCCTGCTGGATTTTGCGTTTTGGAACAAGTAGCTCTATAAAAATGACTCCATATTTGCTGAAAGGCAGCAGATGGAGCGAGGACTGTCTTTCCTAAGCTCTTTGATGGAACTTAAAATACACTGTCTATCTTTTTTGAAGCAATCAAGCAAACAATCTATTCAGTATAGAAATACAAAACAGGATTAAGAACAGCTACCTTGAAATGAGCTTTTCTCTTCCTTGTGTAATGCCTTAGAAAGAGGTTTGAACACATTCCCATGAGAGCGAGTACAGCACAGAGGCAGAGAAGGTTGACTGCAACAGCTCAGGGCCATACAAGAGCATTTAACTAGCAGAGATTAACTACTGTATTCCCACTGGTGGCCTGGATGTCCTAGTGTACCGCCTCAGGGAGGAAAGATACCAGAGAGGGAGCAAAGGAGGGAGAAAAAGAAAAGAGGAGGTGGGGGTTCAGTGTCTTTGCAGTGCAGACAGCTCCGGTCACTTGAGAGTATGGAGTGACGTGATAGAAAACATAAACAGGCTCCCTGACTTCATTGTGTCAGTGAGAAGTGATTGCTTTTTTCAATGAAATAGCGGATATAACCACATGATGACTGTTTCACTCATGTGTCTGCTTCTTGAGTGAAGTCAAGCTTTCCAAACCTTTTTTTTTAAACCTAGAAGTTCAAGAAGTGGAACAACAGCTGTGTTCAGGAGTCCATTTCTTCCTTCCTTAAACCTGTCTCTCATTTCTCCCTCCTGTCTATCACACCTCGACCTGACAGCAGTCACTCTAACTCCAACAGACTCCTCATCCGTCTGTGACACACTCTCAGGCCTTTGCTTGTTAGGGCCCATAAAATCAGACATACCCACTGGCATCCGTGTGATAAATACTGTATGTGATGTGTATCACTCAAATCAGTCACGGACAGTTCAGATGCTAGGCTGAGCTGCTGGGTTACAGTGTTGGAGATGTCCAGTCAAATGATGAAACTCCACCTCTTCAACTTCAGGCATCGTTTTCTAAAACTCAGTCTGCTCTTCCTCTGCTTTTACAGCGTGATGCAATCTATCTGACGAGGAATCAATGGCTTCAACCCAACAACAGAATGTCAAACAATCAAACTTTACATTGCTTGTGATGTGAGCTAAAGCTATCTTGTAACTATTTATATTGTTATAGAGAGTGTTCCTTTTTTCTTAACAAAGCACAATCCTCAAGCAGAACCAGACTCTGGTGGAAAGCCATCTGCCAACACCAGCTGGGCCAAGAAAGTGGAATAAAGATAAACAACAATAAAGGGATGGACAGGCAGACCCACAGACAGACTGACAAACCCTCTGGGAGATGTAAAATACATCATGAAGACAAAATATTTTGCAGTATCTCTGTTTGCATGCCTGTCCCTTTTGGTTACAACATACTACAAAGCGCTGGAAAAAAAGGAAAAAGATTGACAGTTTCTGTCTCAGGCTGTTGAAAGTTGAATGTCTGATGTGGTGGCATGAGGTAATGCTAATACACACATCAAAAACTGATCTTAATCTTCCCTATTTCGTATTTTGTTTCTCCATGAGCCCATAGGTTTGTAGAGAAACTCACAATTGGCTTGTCATTTTAGTGATAGAAGTCACTGAGCGTATAAATATCAATATTCTCATCAACCAATGATAGAAAAAAAAACACACACGAAAGCAGATGAGGGAGTATAAGAATATGGCAGACTCAGTGTTAATGCGTTAATCTGTCATATATAAGTCCCAACCTCTGATGTTATCAAGTTTCGCCAACAAAAGAGAGTTAAAACCTGTCCATCTGCCAGGAGAAGCACAGGAAAACTCACTTATAAATAAATAACAAATACCCTGTTTTAAAAGCAGGGGCAAACATGTACAAGTTGAATTAACTCATTTTACACTATAGACTTTTTTTTTTCTTTTATTTGTTTCATTTCATAGAAATGACATTAAGTGGTTTGGATAAAAAAAATTATAAAATAAAAAAAATCATGACAACATGATTTGGTTGTGGCTGTCTTAACCATAGAATGTAAAAAAGAACGGTCATCTTGCTCGGCTCGAAGTGAGGTCGCCACAAAAACTGCTCCCCCTGGTGGCTGGCTGCAGTATAGATTAAAAAAATCCAGCTTTCCAGCCATTCCAGATGGGCTGTGGTCAAACTTTAAAAAATTAATACGCCCCATAGAAATGTTTCTCGTGTCTGATTGTCATGGTGGTTTGAAGATATCATTCGGCTGCCTTGTATTCAAGTCCTCTTTTTTCTGAAAATTTTGTTTTCATTAGTCATAAGAGGTTAAAAACAAGGCTTTACGTCACATTTAACGATGGTTGACAGCTGCTGTTCTCATGTATTTTTTTCGGGGATTGTAAAATATGTCTAGAGGTAGAGTCAAGAAGTGATTAGACTCTTGAAAGAAAAAAAATATATATTTTTGTCACCCAGCTCCAAGCAGACTGTGGTTGCACCACTGCTACAATGGCTGTGCCTGTGACGGGGGTATTTTGGCTTCAAAATCGTACAATGGTAAATGGCGGAGCCATGCTGTCCACTCAACATACAGTCAATGGTCTTAACTGATAGCTTAGCACATTGTAGCCATTTGCCATGAGGCTGAAGTCCAGAACTTTTGATACAACAACGAAAAGCAACTTGCAGCCTGAAGTAAGCCTAACTGCATATTCTCACAGTGTAACTGCATTTGCTATGAAATCATTTGTAATACATAACTTGGAGGACTGTTAAAAAGAGGATGTCAGTCTGCTCAGAAAAGTTTCTCCTGAAACTTTAATTCCAGATTTCTTAACGGAATATCACAGAATCAAAACCAAGCAGCAAACCCTGTTCTGAAAATATGCAATCCACAGGGAAGTGCTAAAAACTGTTCTTCAGAATTCTTCTTTGGACTGGACACTCTTTCCATATATTATACAGTCTCTGATCAAAACACTCCCTGTACTTTGTTGATTTTCTTTTTCTATTCTCTTAGGCTCACATGCTCCTGTTGAATCAGCCAAAACTGACAGCCTTTGCTTCTGTATCACATAATAGCAGTATCTTTTTGATAAAGCCTAAAATTTTCATGAGACACCAATCACGATAAAACATTGCCACCCCCCACTGGATATTACAGCCTTTTAAGAAAGGAGCAGGAAAAAGTCAGGTGGATCTGGGTTGGAAATTTTGGCTGGTCTAATGGCAGGGTAGTTTATTTAGTTTTTAAGTTTAGTGGCCATTGATCTAAAGCAACTCTGGTCATTTTAAATTTCCCAACATAACCGTGATGATTAGCCCCCCTCTATGAGCATGGATCCTCTGAAGGAACACCACCGAGCTGTTTACCACATCAACAGCTTACAGTGAAAGCTTCCCGCATGTCCTCTATGTGCATGTGAATGATAAGAGGGCAGGAAACACGCAGCGGGACCACTTTGTCTTTTTTCTTTGCCTCCTTCGACCATCAAGCATTTTGCTTTCCTCCCTTCCTCTCCGTCTCTTTCTCGCTCTGCCTCCCTGCGTCTTTTCTCTGTGTTTCTGTCTGGAAGTGGAACAGATCGTTCTGGATTCTCTCCCCCATCGCTGGAAAAAAAAAAAAAGAGAAGCCTCTTCTACTTGTGATGCAGAGCGAGGGGGGGGCAGGAATATGGCGTGTCTCCAGCATCGTTTGGTTCTGAGAGGAGGAGTGCAGCATTTTGTATGCAGGCAGGATTAGCCTAATTGAAGTGTCAGCCTGAGAAAATTGTGGATGCGTGCGGGTTAATGTCTGGGTATAGCAGAGCCTTCACTCATCTCAGTGATGATGAGGAATTTGGCTATCATTGCAGGCCTCATTTGACGACGCGTGTGTGTGTGTGTGTGTGTGTTTGAGCGTGTAGTGTGTGTGTATTTGCATTTGACCCCACCCTATGGAGATGCTAATTGTAAAAGCTACCATCTAGTGTATTTATGATGCTGAGACAGCAAGGTGGTAGCTGTTGGCAATATAATTAATTTACGCCATTGGTCCATTACATTAACAATTCACAGTTAAAAACAGCAGTAGTCTTGATTAATTAAACTGATGTGCAAACTTGTGAACAAACTGATGAACCAAAATTAGATAGGTTGCTAAGCGCCGCCCTGTTGGCAATGGCTGCCTTTTGCAGCAGCTCTCTTTTCTTTGTCCGTTTCTTGGAAATTTTTCGTCTCTTTTTTGTAATCTTTGTATTTGGAGTGGATCATTACTTTGTATGGCTCATTTGTTGGTCATGGACACCAAACTTTTTGTGGCTTCAGGGATATTTTTACTACTTTTTCTCCTGTGTTTGTCTGGAGATCCTACATGTAACCATGGCTGCATTGTTTACATGTGAACTCAGCTGTTTGCAGCCTGTAGCATGTCAATGCTAACTGGTGTAAGGCCTGATGTCTTCCCACAAGGTGAGGAGAAGGAGGTGAGGACAACGCGCTGGTTCTCAGGTGTGAGCTAAGAAGTGACGACATCAACCTGTCTACCTCCAATAAGATGGACGAGCTAGCTGTGCTAACCCAGCAACAGAGGGAATACCAGAGGGCAGAGTTGAATCATGCTATTCACAGACATGGCTAACGGAGCTAACATTAAACACCAACGCCATGTTGGAAGAGCTTCACCTGCTGTGAACAGGAAACAGAGATGGAGCATTGCACTTTCTGTACACTTTCTTACTTTTGTTTTCATGATTGCTGCTGTGACTTCGATTTCGTTGTACTTGTTACAATGACAATAAAGTTCTATTCTATTCTAGCCTCTTCAAACACTCACATAAAGGTGGTGTGAGGTGACTTATGTGGGGCCATATATCTCTGTCTTTCTCTTCTGTTTCCATCAATGTCATAATCAAAGTAATTGAAATGTGTCTGTTTGACAGTTGAAACCGTGAATTAGCTCTGAATCTAAAAGAAGTTTAAAAAAAAAAAAAAAACGAACAGCCAAACCCTAAACACAGCAGCCTGTGTCCTCTGATGTCTGTATGAGCATAAAAGCTATGATTTCCCTGTGACAGTCTGAAACAAAAATGAGCACCTTGAACAGGTCTCATTCACCGTGATGTCAAACTGTGGATTCACTCACAAGACTTTTAAAGAAGCAGAGTTAAAAGTATCCTGAGCAGCATGACAGCACTTCCT
This sequence comes from Halichoeres trimaculatus, assembly GCF_033239565.1. Taxonomy (NCBI): domain Eukaryota; kingdom Metazoa; phylum Chordata; class Actinopteri; order Labriformes; family Labridae; genus Halichoeres; species Halichoeres trimaculatus. Next base: position 13,986,263 of record NW_027437200.1, on the reverse strand, counting down.
CTCTTTCTTAAACAAATACCGATAGCTAATTTCACACTACACTTAGCTTTCTGTTTCCCTGTTGAACAACTAAATTCCAGCTGAAACCCTCAAGTGGCACCTTTTGTTTGCAGGGAGCTGATAAGGCTTTTCCTGCTTTCTCATCGCAGTGTCTTCCAGAAAAGGGGCTTCACATGCATTAATTTACTGAGGTAAAAAAAAAAGACACCCCAGAGGTATTTTCAATTCTAAATGTACAGCATTTAGGCTGAATCCTGTAAAATCTACATCAGCGTTTTAACAACCCTAATAGCTATCTGCTGTGTCATGCATTCTATGACACTATTTAAAATTTCTAACAGCAAGAGACCATTTTAATTAGCTCTGGGCTGTCGTCTGGATGCTGAAAGTTTCGCCTGGTGACGGTGGATATCATGGGCTGGTTTATCTGCCTGTGGCAAATTTCATCATCTGTAATTACCGGCTGTCAGTTGGACAATTTTGTGTTTGTCTTGTTTTGTGTTTTCTAGTGCCAAAGTGTGTAGCATTGGCTAGACAAAGAAACACTCCAGCCTCCAATTTTGCTGTTTAAAAAGACCAAAACATACTTTCTGTCTGGGTTTTAGTAACAATGCTGAGCGGGTAGTTGTTTTCTGCTGGTTCCGGTCATCAGCATCTTAATAGCTTCTTGAATATTCTGTTAATAAGACAGTTTGTTTAGTGGTCTTTTGTCTAAAATGCTGATTCAGCTCCAAAAGAAAAAACAAACTCATGCTCCAAAGTTGTGGGTATCTCATACTGATGACTTCACTCCAAAAGGTTATAATAAAGAATCTTCTTGGCTCAGTATAAACTATAACGCCGCTATGAGAATGATGTCATCCAATATAAAATGGGTTCTTCTATCAAAGAGCCAATTAACTTAATGTGTATGAGATGGGATTGGTGGCTTTGCTCATGTCCGCCAAGGGGTTACCCTGCTGGAAGACTACCTTGCAGTTTATTATTGCTGAGTCATTCAATCCTGAGGATGAGGTCAGCCTAAAATGCTGCTGTAGTGATGTGGCACCTGGGGTGATTTCACTGAGCGGTGCTGCTGTCAGGGTAAAGACCTCAGTGAGTCCTTTCGGCCCTCGGCAAGCCCCGCAAAGAGAATCAGCCATTCATGAATCAGCTGTGTTACAGTGTTAGTGGTGCAGGCATAAGTTGTAAAATGAGTTATGTTTATATGCTCTAATGCACTCATCATGACCTGTTTCTATTTTCTTCTGATAAAATAAAAAAGATTCCATCCTAACCCAAGCAAAATATGTTTATTATCTGTCAACAGTGAATAAAAATCCAATCTTCATGTTATGCACTTGTAATCAAACACATCTAGAAGTCCTGTCTGAGAGTGTCAGACCCACTTTGCAGGAGGTAAACACCCAAATTACAGTTAATTTACACTGATGAGAAGGAGTGGGTGAGCAACTGATAAATACTTAGTGGAAGAGTAGCCAGTGTCTTAGGAAGAGAGCCCGCCTCAGAGCTGGCAGAGACTCATGTGGGATGGATTAGTGTCTTCATGTTTACTGCGCTTTAATAGGATTTGATTTTATAGATTGTGTTGGCAACTCCACCACCTCCGAAAGCACCATCTAAGGGCTGAAAAAGATACATAATATGGATTAAGGAATGAATTCTTTGAGGAAAATGTGTCTGATGCTTTGCTATAACCCTGACTTTTAAGCATCTATAAGCCCAGATATATTACAGTCAAAGGGTGTGTATTTTTGGGCATTTATAGAAAAAGTGTGCAAGTGAAACTTCAGTCTCAGATAAATACTACAAAGAACTGTCTTTGAGTGAGTCGATTGTTCTTTTACAGCGTGAAGTCATGTCTTCTTAAAGCAACACAGCGAGGATTAGAGTCCTAATTCAATGCTTATTTAGATCATGTGCTGTTTGAATGAATACCATATGTTGCGTTACATTGGAGTTAGGAAAATATCTTTCATTAAAAAATAACTGCTCCTCCTTTGAGCATAAACTGTGTAAGAAACACTTCACAACTACCAGAGAACTCAGAGAGTGCAGACCCCCACCAAGCATATTGGGATTGTCACCAACATTTAAGTCCTACTTTAATGTTATACTTCCTTTCAGCAGACTGTCTGCTACAATTTGGTGTTATTTGCAGGTTTGTACAATAATTTGTTACCTGACAGTGTTGAAAATGATGATGATGACCCAGTACATATTTCATATTCTGGATCTGTCAGAAATTATGGTGACCTTGTCTTGTATTGTTTTACAAAGAAATCCGACCACTTATCGTGGAGTTATATGCACATATGGTGAAAACGGCCCTATCTCACAATGCTAAAGAATCATTTAATTGAATCCTGGATCCAGATGGCGATTCACATCACCTTCAAAATTTAATCACTTCTTCTTCATCCTATTTTGGTCATTTCCTGACAATTTCACTAAGATCCGTTGGTTAGTTTTTGAGTAATGTTGTTCACAAACAGACATACTCTCCCAAAACATAACCTCCTTGGCAAAGGTAATGAGCAGTTGAGTTATGTTACCTTCCTAAAACTATAAAAACCTTTCGGATAAAATGAAATATTGATCTTGTGAGACTTTTGTTATTGTTACAACAGATTACAAAACAAACTGGCTGTATACGGGAGGTTCATGTGCTGTAATTTACACACTAAGAGTAAAAAGCTTAAGGTTACAGATACAACATAGTCATTTATCTGAAACAACCAGACAACTGAGCAGGGATGTTAGGATTATGTACTTGACAAACACACCACATTCCCCCCTTTGGAGAAATGTCGACAGTCTGCTCTCTTTGCCGCAAGCTACATGTTATAATATTACGCTAATTACTCCACTGGATGATCAGAAGCTACATGGACGACCCCCACTTTCAAACTGAATGTAAATATTTCAAGATTCTGTCCCCAGGAGTCAAAAAGTAAAAGCGTCATTTTGTTGGGAGGTATGAATTGGAGCTGCAGTGTGTTTTCAGCATGCATATTACACCTTGGTAATAATTTTTGGGAATGAGACACTGGCTTTGCCATCTGAAGTGGAAAGGTTTCGCCTCTTAACTTGACAGTCATTTTATAGCAGCTATTAAAGTCTGAAGAGCCTGTGGTTGTTACCGTGATAGGAACAGAGACAGAACAGTCTAAGAGAAGTAGAGAAATGAGACATATGCTGTGAAGAGTATGGTTTCTAATGTGTTATATATGTTGAGGCCTAAAGAGAGTGGGTGTCGATTAACAGAGCAGAGTTAAAATTAGCTTGGGCGTCGTCCAATCTCTGTTAGCCTGCGAATGCAACCCGTTAGATATATTCCCCCCCTTTGGCCTTACTCTTTAATATAACGAGGCAGTGAGAGAGCTTCCTTTCGACTACAGACTTTAAAATTGTGTGTCATATTTTTACCTTATCTGTATTAATTCCACTGACAGCCCGCAGATAAATTCAGAGCTGTCTCGCAGCTACAATGACAGCTCCGGGAAATCCTCTGTGGCACAGATACTTGTCTTTTTCCCTCCCTCACTGCAGCATAAGGCTGAAAACCCTTATTCTGCTTAACCTGCTTTATGCATGTAGATTCCTCAGCAGGAATAATATTATACTCATAGATTTTCATATAATACAAACAATTAAATGTTGCCTTAAACCTCTTCTTGCATATATCGGACTGGGTATGATTTTCTTGGGAGCAGGGAATGGAGGTTAGTGGGGTAGAAACAGAGAGAGGGATTTGGAGAGAAAATAAATGGAAGCTTCTCAGTTGGTTTGCTGCAGTGTCTCCCAGCTCCAGAGAAGGAAACTATCCACTATGTAACATGTCAAATCTCTGCTCAGGAGTCATCACAATCCTTGTCATATTCCTCCCTCAAGTCTGACTTTCAGAAAACTTTAGAAATATCTTTAAAAACCAAACCAGGGTGTACTTTTTCTTAGATATTTATACCCTCATTCACACCTCCTGTTTTCATTCAGTCATTTCCATGATGAGTTATGATGGACATTCACCAGAGGTAAGCAAACAAGAATGACTAATAAATATAACAAACGCCAAGTTACGTTAAGTGTCAAAATCTAACACTTATTTGACGGCCCTTTCAATGCACCAATGGCCCTAATGGGCAGCATTGTCACTCCTGCAGCTGAAACCTCCCTTCATCCACCCTGCCTCCATCCCTCTTTTCCCACGGCACTGCCTCCTCTCTTCAACTGTCTTGGCAGCAAATTGTTGAGCTGAAAAAAAGCAATGGGAGATACAACTGCTGCTCTCTTGTCATTGGGGTGGCCAGCCGTTGATGACAACAGTCATGTCAACAGACTGCCCTGTATGTAGGCTTGTATCTGAAGCAACAAAAGTTCAATCAAAATAAAACAGCAAGTTCATAAAGGGAGAATTATATCTTAGATTATAATCTTGTGACATAACAGAGCTTAATTTTCAACTTTACAATGCAAAATTAAACAGGATTTGAAGGCTTTTAAGATTGTATTAATTATTTCTATTTACTGGTTGTGTTAAATACTTCACTGTGATTGGTCAAAACCCCTTAAGAAAAGTGAATCATTCTCAACAAGGCAGGAGTGAAGATTTTGGAGAGATATTTTACCTCTGTTTGTTGATCATAGATTGTGAAAAAAAATGGACGTCCTCTTGCTCGGCTCAAAGTGAGGTTGCCACAAAAACTGCTCCCCCTGGTGGCTGGCTACAGTCTGGTCATCATCAACAATCTGTCTCTCCAGTCATTCCAGATGGGCTGTGGTTAAACTTTAAAAAAATAATACACCTCGTAGAAATATTTCTCACGACTGATTGTTGTGGTAATTTGAAGATACCATTTGGCTGCCTTGTATTCAAGTCCTCTTTATTCTGAAAAGTTTTGTTTTCATTAGTCAGAAGAGGTTAAAAACAAGGCTTTACGTCACGTTTAATGATGATTGACAGCTGCCATTCTTTTGTATCTTTTTCGGGGATTGTAAAATATGTCAGGTAGAGACAAGAAGTGATTAGACTCTTAAAAGAAAAAAGAATATATATTATTTTTGTCACCCGGCTCCACTCAGATTCTCGCATAATCCCTCAAACACTGTCCACTTTATATACTGTCTATGTTGTTGTCACTGTGGCCTAAAAAGTAGTTTGTATTTGTAAAGAGGAAATAATGATTGACATCAGGCACAGAAGTGAGCAGTGGCAGCTGTCCAAAAGAGGGCGCTAGAGCGCTAGAGCAGGGACAAATAGCCAATACGAGACTGTTGCTGGGGTAGTATGTGGGCATATTAACATGAATTTGGCCAATCAAGTGTTGTAGAAAATAATTGTAGAAAAAATAATTAGTCGTTGGGTAAATTTGGTGAGTCTCAGTTGTTGAAGTTTTATGGCACTGACAATGAAGGATGCTGACACTGCACGACAACTCTGTGCTCTCTTCTCCAAAATATGTTTCAGTAATAAACCATAAGTAAAAAATTACAGGAAAAAAAGAAACTGTACCAGATCAGCCAGACATTAAAATCAGCCAACAAGCAAGTAAAAGAGGTAAAACCAGAAAATGCTGACTAGTTGTGGGATGGTTAAAAACTGGCACAGCACAGCGCCACTTAGAATATGGAAGTGAGATTAGCTCCATAAACGGCTGGTCCCCAACCAATCCTCCAAATTGGAGGAGATCTTGTCCTGCAATCCAAGCTACAGCAGGAAAGCTGAAGAGTGATCCCTAAGATTTCAGTTCCTACAAAGCTATTCATGCAACAATGAAAGCTATATAAGTGTTAAAAGTTGACATTTGTGATTACTTCATAGAGTGAATGGACCATATTTATATCTATAGATGCATAAAATTTAAATCAGTATTATAATCCTAACAGCAATACTGGGTCAACTTAATCCTGTTTTTAGTTGATTGCAGACTAATAAGGTTAATTAATGGTGTATCCCTTACACAATCAGGCGAGGAATCACATTTTTTCCTGATTTCAACATTTTTTCAGAGTAAAATACATCCCTCCTCTGACTGGCACGCATAATACACAAGTAATGGCACACTTGGAGCAGAGGTTCCTTTAAGTGATGCTTGAGTTTTAGCTTGCATATTATTCTGTATTTGGAGGATGCAGGCATTGTTATCTATGATATTTGCCGACTTCAAGCTAAATTCATCTCCTCATATTCTGAAGGGAAACCCAAAACATAATTTCAATAAATTAAATTTAAAAGCTGTAAACCAACAGAAAAGTATTGTAGATATGTCTATGCAAATTTCAGTAAAATACATAATTAAGACAATGTGACTGCAGCTTTAAACCCCTGGCCTTACCTTTTTTGATAGGTATTAAATCTCCTGCTAATGAGTTTAGACTGATTTCTGTGTTTTTGACTCTGACTTGTGTTTATTCAGGCCTGTTGTAGATTCACTGCACAGAACTACATGATATACTGTGTTGCACTTTTAACACCTGCTTTTTCTCACCACTTCAGAGCAGATTGATGAAGTATCCCAGGAAAATAAATCCAAATACTATGACTTTTACTGTTGTGGTTGGACAAGCATATGGTCACCATCAGTCTTAAAAGAAAATACAGGAAATCCTGGGTTTCATTCAAGGGAAGGAGAGAGAACAGCTGCTGTCTAAGCAGTGGGAACTAGTTTAGGTGTGCTGAAAGGGAGGACAATTTCAATGTGGAAACCAGGCATTTTGCCCTATGATGTCATAGCCTTGTCCAAATATAAGGCGAGCATGCAAGTTGGAAGCCAAGGGTCTGTCATCCCTCATGGTTATTTGGGACGACACGTGCTTAACAGCGCAGTATGACCCCACTGTCGAGGAATGGAGACTTGGGAAGGGAAGAGGGGAGCGAAAGTGGGGGTAAGTACAGTCCAGAAAGGCTAAGCACTGTGCAAACAAACTCTTGGCAGCCCAACAGAGACCACTGTAGGAGGCCTCGGATTACACCAACCGTCCAAAGAGCAGTCACACTTTGACGTGTGAGATCAGTATGCTTGGCCATACATCCCTGAATATGTGGTTAATTTCAAATGTGAGGCCTGAAAAACATAAAAAAGGATCAGCCTCTGATGTTACCAAATGCAAAATCAAGGACATGCCGTTCGAGGAATTTGTTTATCACCACCAACTGCCCCTGAAATATCATCTAGTTTCAGATACTTTGACCAACGAGTGCAATGCTTCAAAAGCTACAAGAATTCAAGTATTCTGGGTTTTGTAAGATATTATTTTCAATGCTAATGTATTTTTCCCTCTCCCAATGGCAACACAACATAATCATTAAAGCCTTGACCATAGACTGTGTTAAACACTGCCTATGACTGCCTGCCTGACAAACGTAGAGATGCTATTAGACAACACGAGTGCTCTTCACCAAGCCCTCTAGCCTCTATATCACATTTAACAATTGCAACATATTGTTGTGATTTCTTTTACTGTGATCGTTTCTTCTGGTCATATGGAAACTACTCAATGACCACAATAATGGCATTCTGCTCTGCCACAAGGCTGCTCTATTCAGAGGCTCGATGAGATGAAAAGAAGTTTAATGCACAAAATACACAAAGGTAAAAAAAGCAGAGAGGCTTTGGTGAGGATCAATAGCTGAAACGCAACACCAGTGCTGAGTTACAGTGGTGTCTGAATTCAATGTCAGTCAAAGTTTAAGACACGTCTGTGACATAAATTAAATATGGAAGATGGGACTGGGGATTCTGTTTGCCTGAGTGATCACTGTACTTGACAAACAGGACAGATATAAAGCATTCAGAGGTTTATAGGTTTAGAACAAGGAGGATTTGTGGATTGTTTCCAACAAAATCCCACTATTTTCAACCTCATTAGGTTCCATATATGTGGGGGATTTCATCTGATCAATAAAGCTGAGAGATGTTCATCCTAAAGGCTAAACTTTGTGTTACGGTTAATGCAGGCAGGCATTTCTACTCCAGCTACACACCAGAGGAGGTTTCCTGCAGGCTGTGGTGCAGATTCATGAAAAGAAAAGAACCAAAGCTGATAAACACAGGTTGGTAGTGAGGAATGTATGGTTAGTCAGATATAGGTTGAGAAAATGCTTTGTGTTGCTTTTAAAGCACAGGTTAATAAATTACCCTCCAGCTTTGTAAGAAACAGTTACAAATAAAGATATATAGAAAATTTAATAGCTCTGCTATTTTAAGAAATGTATTAGTAGCAGTTAATGTAGTAGCAGTTGCTACTTTTCACTTGCTTTTTACGTGTCTTTTTCATAAACTTTGTATTTGTAGTGGATCATTACTTTGTATGGCTCATTTGTTGGTCATGGACACCAACTTTTTTGTGGCTTCAGTGATATTTTTACTACTTTTTCTCCTGTGTTTGTCTAGAGATCCTACATGTAACCATGGCTGCATTGTTTTAATATGAACTCAGCTGTTAGCAGCCTGTAGCATGTCAACGCTAACTGGTGTAAGGCCTGATGTCTTCCCACAAGGTGAGGAGAAGGAGGTGAGGACGACATGCTGGTTCTCAGGTGTGAGCTAAGAAGTGACGACATCAACCTGTCCTTCCATCCATCGTTATTGGGAATGTAAGACCTATCTCCAATAAGATGGACGAGCTAGCCATGCTAACCCAGCAACAGAAGGAATACCAGAGGGCAGAGTAGCATCATGCTATTCACAGACATGGCTAACGGAGCTAACATCAGACACCAATGCCATGTTAGAAGAACTTAACCTGCTGTGAGTAGACAAGATCTAGGAGACATAGACTGAACAGACTGCTGAAGAAGCTCAGTCCTGGACCCTGTGGAGGTGGAGGCTGGCTGAACTGGACAATGATGGACAAGCTGTTATCATCTATTTTCTTATGGACCTTTTTGCACTTTCTATGCACTTTCTTACTTTTGTTTTCTTGATTGCTGCTGTGACTTCAATTTCATTGTACTTATTACAATGACAATAAAGTTCTATTCTTTTCTAATCCGTGTTGAATCCAGCACCTCCTGTGGACAAAGCCATAATTTTCCACTTATCTTGTCCTGGGCATCTGTAAGCATCACTTTGTGACCAATTGTCTCATCATGCTTTCAACAGCAAACTTCAGGCTGATTTAAGCATGAGAAACTACTTTGTGAAGTTTTAGTGTGCTATTGTGAGCATTATGATTAAGATGAATAGATGAAGAGAGACAAATAATGAAGTGCTCAATGAAAGACTAAAAGCTAAGATGCATCACCTTGTTAACACCTATGCCGCTGGCCTTGAACACATTAATTGTACTGGATGTTAATGATGCAAATTAGTTATCACGTCTGGCAGCGTGTGCACTGATGAGACTTCTATGCTGTAAAAAAGAAGACAACAAAACTTGTTTGAATGCAACAGTAAAGGGCCCAAAAATAGACTGCGCACATTTGTTGTCTTTCCCAGAGGACTGTAAACATCATGCAAATAAACAACAGGGAAAACAGAGAGTAGCCAGCAAAAACGTCAACATGTGTTCTTTTTGCATACCAACAGACTGCAAACATTAACCACTGTATGTACATAAGGGAGAGTTGGATTGTCTTGCAGGGATTGTGAAAAAAAATCACATTAAAAATCTCATTAAAATCGGGTAATCATGCTTTGCCTCAGGACTGGGGAGAGGAGAAGGGGGGGGTTAGGGAGAGGAAATGCTCACAAGTTGAATCAGCCTGGGGAAGAATACATCTGCTTTTGCTGCATGCCTTAATGCTCACGAGTATTATTAATGTTGAGAGGAAATAGATCCCATGTGGTACGCTGGAAAAAATAGAAAGGGATGTTGCCTCTTCTCATCCTGCATTAGGTCATCAAGTGATTTACTACTGTGGCTGCTTGGTGGTGCAGTAGAAAGCGCGATCCAGCATTGTATTCCCACGCTGGATGAGGCAGGTGGCTTGGGGAAATAAACCTAGCGTGGGGGAGCGGTCACTGAAAGTATCATCATGACGTGTGTTCCAAATATCCTTCTGGTATTGCTTTTGTTCCTCAGGGAGTAGTCATTGTAGCGTATGTGAATAGAAATACAATCCATACATCAAACTATAAAACTGGACACATAAAAAAAGAAGGTGAGGCCCTTTGGTTTGGCTCTTTTTCCTTCGCCCTGCATATGGTTACGTTTACCACCCATAGAGGAGGAGATGAGCCGTGAGGTTTTTAGAACAGTAATCCAAACTTAAGTCTTGTTATTTAACGTGGATTTCCTTTATGTGGAGTAATCCTCTCTAGCCTGAAATATCTAAATATTATTGCAGACAGAATTAACAGTCCTTGGATTGTTGTTGGAAATGTACATCCATAATACTGTCTAACTTTAAGCTCATGGTGAAACAAAAAAAAAAAGAAGAAGAAAAAAAAAAGAGAGAATATTTGATCCCTGTTAACCTCACATCATCCACGCCAGTTCACATCTCATATGCAAAAGGTCAAATGGAGTTAAAGAAGAAAAAAAGGCTGAATGCATGTTCCACATTAAGCAGATTTCCTGCTGTTGGTTCCTACTTATTCCTGGCATTGCACTTTTTTTTTTAAGTCTTTCTGTTTGCTTTGGCCTCCTGCAGGTCATGGCACTGAATTCAAATAACAGGCACCATATGTTGTGCTGCAGCTTTGTTATTATTTCCACGTAGGCTATTGTTTGACACAAGTTGGGATGTATTCTCATTTTATGTCATTTATGATCTTAGCATGGGGGATTTGATGGGAACCAAGTATCAGGGCTTTGTTTTAAGGAGTAAATGTATCTTCTCTAATTGGCTCTGCTAGATGTTGGGCTTTTGCACAGAACCTGTCTATTTTTTTTTTTTTTTTCTGCGACACCAGCCGTGGAAAACACTGGAAGCTAACTTAAAACCTGATGTGTTTTTTCCACTAAGCGCATCAGCTCTGACATCTAGCATAAAGGATTTAAAACAGGTAACAGAGTGGTAGCATTTAAACCTGCTGAATTAGCTTAAGCTCTCAAAAACACGATGTTTGCTGTGATGCCTCACTACCTTGATGTAAACAAGCACATTCGACAAATGGTATCTTGCTCCACTGTTGTGTATAGGCTGTGTAAAATTAGGTTGATGTAAAACTACCGTACTAAAGCAATGTGGAACCAGCACAAGCAAGTGGACTCAAAGCTGAGAAGAGGGTAGAAGGTTGTGGTGCTAACACTTTGAATGTCAGCTGCACTCAACAACGGGTAGTTTGGTATACCATCAAACTCACAAGGTAAGACAACACATTACACAGTTAGTATGCCGACTGTTTAGATCAAAGAATCCTTACAGTGAAAAGTGATGTTTCATGAATGTCAAGTCAAATTGGATATAAAGGGCTGAGAAGACTTAAAAATTGCTTTTAGTTCTAGTTAAACTAAAGTAGGACTAAATTAGTATCTACAGAGAAAAAAAAAACGATGGCTTATTTATGTTGGTAAGGAAACTTTAAATCTTAATCTATGAACATTGATGAATAAGTGGGAAGGTAGATAAAAAGGCAAAACAGCTTAAGCCAAAAATGGTTAAGAAAAGTAAACATTTTATTTGAGGTCAAGTAAAAGAATTTAAAAAGAGAGAAAAAAGAAATTTATTTTTGAGTTGAAACTATAGACTGTAAAAAAAATGGACGTCTGCTTGCTCAGCTCGAAGTGAGGTCTCCACAAAAACTGCTCCCCCTGGTGGCTGGCTACAGTATAGGTTAAAAAAAATCAGTCTCTCCACTCATTCCAGATGGGCTGTGGTCAAACTTGAAAAAAAAATACTCCTCGTAGATTTGTTTTTCCCGTCCTATTGTTGTGGTGATTTGAAGATATCATTTGGCTGCCTTGTATTCAAGTCCTCATTTTTCTGAAAAGTTTCATTTTCATTAGTTATATAAGGTTAAAAACGAGGCTTTACATAACATTTAACGATGATTGACAGATGCTGTTTTTGTTTATTTTTTTCAGGGATTGTAAAATATGAAGAAGGTTCAAATAGGAGGTAGAGTGAAGAAGTGATTAGACTCTTGAAAGAAAAAAAAAAGATTATTATTTTTGTCACCCAGCTCCACTCAGATCCTCCCAGAATCCCTCATCATCTCTACTGCGCAGACTGTGGCTGCAAACTGCTACAATAGCTGCGCCTGTGACAGGGGAATTTGGGCTCTAAAACTGTACAATGATAAATGGTGGAGCCACACTGTCCACTTCATATACAGTCTATAGTTGTAACATATTTTAAAGCTGTAGTTAAGTTTCATCTGTGGTTGGATTGTAAACAGAGTAATTTTGTAGATTTTTTTTCTCTTTAAGGATGCATAAACTACATGCTTGTTTTGAATGGAGTATGAGATATCTAAACATTTTTATACATTTTAAGGGTTTTTACCTTGAAACAGCATTAAGAAAAAGAAAAAGGAAATCAAAGGTGAAACTAAAAAGAGCCTGTCTGGTGGGCTTTGATGAGTGCTTTAGGCAGTTTATCATTCCTTTTTCAAGTTATAGGACTGCACAGCCAGGAGAAACCTCACAATGTGACAGAATAAAACACCACTGCTACTTCGAATCAATGCAATAGATAGCAGTAGACTGGAAAACCAAGAATCTGCTCCGGGAAATAGGTTTTGATAGTATGGCGGTATGATAGTTTAATTCACTTATTTACTTCTGCAGAATTTGGTCTTCAATTTTTTGAATGGCTACAATAAATTTTCACTAATTCCCTGGATTATTCAAGTGTTGCTCTGACTACTGAGCTGGCTCATCAAGAGAGACCCAGAGCTAAAAATCCAGTAACATGTTTTGATATAACAGAGTACAGTGCTTTCCCACCATTACCGACCTTAACCACGACAAGTGAAAGAGCAGATAACAAGAACAGGCAGTGAACAATGCTCGCTGATGGTGTTGGGTGTTTATCCCTAAATGGAGTTAAGATTGATCTGCAATGACCATGTGCATCATTTGTGTGCACACAAAGGTCAGGTGATATCAATCAGAAGCCCCCTGATTCCAAAGGTCTCCTTGCGAACACCACAGGGAAAAATTATCCTCTGCCTGCCTTTTAACGCTTGACAACTGACATTAATTACGGTACTTTGCTTCCTTTTAATTACGCCCAATTATGTGGCATATGTAATGATGGTCCACACACGCCAAACAGTGAACGTTGAGATGATAGGTAGATTGATAGTTGGATGGATTGGCCGAATGTCCTTTTTGTGCCTGGCCCCAAAATTAACACAGCAATTACTTTATTTTTAATAGCTCATGCAGAGAAGGGAAGTTGGACATCTCTACCATTACCACCCAACAGGAAGGAGAAAAAATATCGCTGTGAATCAAGCAGGCTATCTACAGTGGAGTATCACACACCAGGCTGCTGTAAACTCTGGAGACATTAAGAAGGATGTGGGGACCTAAAAGCGTGGAATTTATGAGCGTGAATTTATATTCTCATTGCTGCAGCGGGCCTACTTTGAAAGGATGATTGATTCCTCCTCCTCATTACAGAGCTATTCAAACTCTACTATAGATTTTTCTCCCTCATAATGATGCAAATGGGGAAAGATAAACAAAACAAAAACAGATCTGATAGAGCTGGAAATGCTTTGTTGATCACATGAAATTGCAGGCGTATTCATGTCAAGATGGGCTCTTGTTTTTCTAAGGCTGACTGCGGGACCTCTAACCACAGTCTCTATGTGTTTTTTTTTTTACTTTTTACTTTTGTTCATCACAGCTTAACTGCAACAAAAATGTTTTGGCGTAGGCTTTCATGGCCTTGAGATTCTGTTTTAGTGGGTCCTTTTGAGGCTTTTCTGTGGGCACGAATACAAAAGGACTTCGGGGGAAAAAAAAAGCATTGCACAAAATCAACAAGTGGCTATTTGGAAAGTAAACACTATCTGCTACGTCAAGTACAGGAGCCTAAAAACACAGAAAGCTGACTTCAAAGCGTTTTTGTTTTTTAAAATAATTTTCCCATGAATCATCCTTTCTGGAATACCGCTGTAAAACCGGAAAACCCCAGCAGAGTGGAATTGCACTTATAGGCAACCATAAATTCTCAAAACATCCGTGGTGATTTCTTAATGGTACATCATCATCAAAAATTCATTGCGGAACTATTAAGTATAGGTTCTTTGAATGGAAAAGGAAGTTATGAACTAACGGGAGAAATTATGCCGCTTGAAATCTGTAATTGCTCCTAACATGTCTGAAAATGTACTTGAGATCGGGTCTCTTTTCAGAGAAAAGCAGCCAATAAATCTCAGAAACAGCTGTGGGAATGATAAACTCAGAATAGTAATCAGCAGTGGATGTAAAACTGGATGTACTTTTCCAAAAAGACACATAAATACGAGGGTTTACTCTTCTAAATATAACATAAAACTTGTCCAAAATCTTTAAACAATAATCCAAACAGTGTCTTATTTTTTCTGTTAAGAATATGAAGCCAGATTTAGAGATGTGGATGATTTAAAAAATGCTTTTAGACAGTCTGTGACTCCAGATCTACTTAAAACATCATTTTGAGCAGCTTCTTGCCACATTATCTTTCCTATTTTTGTTCTGCAACCTTTTTTTTTTCGCTTCCCCCGTCTACTGCTCTCCCTCATCACACAGCCCTCAGTGTTTTGCTCTCCTCTCATTCATTTTTAATGAATTGTTTCAGGTGCAGGCACGAGAAGAGCAAATCAAGGGGACATTTAGCACTGGGAGAAAGGAGGTGACTATTGAGCCGATAAACCAAAGTAATGAAAACAGGAGCTCCAATCTCAATGCTCTCCGCAGGACGTTTGTCTTTTTCTCATAAGCGGCGCGCCAACTCAGTGGCTCTGCCTCTCGTGAACCATAAGAGTGTCAGCCTGGAGATTGTAAAGGGTGAAACTTGGGCCGTGGGCCTGTTGTGTGAATGGATTCCCACATTTGCTTTGAGTTCACTTGGGCTGCCGCGCTGCATTAGGCCTGGTGAACATTTTGGTTTTTGTGGGTGCCTGTGCGTACACTTTGTGGGTGGTCTAAAATTAGCCTATTTGTGAGAGATGGAAGCCATAGGAAATTCACCATGAGGTCATTAGTGATGATAGGCTGAGGGTGTCTGTGTGGGAACCATTGAATGTGAAGCAGTGGGATGTATTTGGCAGTCTATAGGGCTGTCATTTTTCATCTTTCATTTTCTCACATAGAGAGGCCCATAAATGGGGAAGGACTGACCTAACAGAACCAGCTCTCCATATTGTGGTTACTGTAAAAACAATGTGATTACGTTGACATCATAGCACTTTGGTTATGTGATGGACTATTATCCTCTGACCACACTGTCATTGGTCTTGGCTAGTGGCGGGAAACACTTACGTAATGGCAAGAAGTAGTGTGGGATCAAACTTGGATTTAGTGTTTTTTTGGCAGGAAGGAAAACATGAATCCTTCTGTGCCAGGGTGGCACATTGAAACTCAGACTGAGCTCCTCAGAGAGAAGCCTTTTGATACAACAGAAATATCTGCTGATGTGACAATAGAAGACTTGCCTTTCAAACTCAGCCTCTTAACTCTTTCAAGATGTTATCCTCCATTGGATGATGGACAAGAGCATCAAAACCACCCTGTCCTCCAAATACAATTGTTGCACAATAGATCTGCACAATGATTCAGATCAAGGAAAACTACCGACCAGTGACATTTTAACTCAGTTTAGGAGTTTAAAATAGCCAGTAGGTGTCAGATGATTTGCCAAAGCAAAAATCATGAATGCAAAAGCAAAAACATGAATGCAATGGCCATAACACGAATGCAAAAGTGACGACAAAACGGTAGTATAGCCGCAACGGAAGTTAAAAGAGCTAAGTTATCCCAGCGGACACAGAAAAGTTGTAAAAATGTATGTAAATGATTTTCTTTTTGACTTCAGCAATGATAAATAAAGCTACACAGAGGTTTCACATTGTGATATCCTTCATCGTACTTATATTTTTATATTTACTAGCAATGTGCCATCTTATATTTAGCTCTTCGAATCACACGTCATTACAGAGATTATTATCAATACAATTACACCAGCAAATTTACTCACCAAGAAGCTACAGATCACACATAGTATGCCAGCCATGAAGTTGGCGTGAGGCACCACACGTTTCTATCGTCCTGTCACTCTTGATACATCTGAACTTTTCTGTGAAAAAGAGTGAACGCCACAGTTTTGTGCGCACACTCTTTGTACATGAGGCCTCATGACTAAAATACACCAGGTGCGTCTGCAGTGCATCTCCGTTTTGTTACGGCAAACAGATCAAATAGGTTTCATTCAAATCAATCTGTTAACTCACACAGGTTCCGTTCTGTTACAGTACGTGTTACAGTCTGTCTGCATGGCTGGTCCGTCATGTCGCAGGTAATACACAGCCATCCTATTTTTGACAGACGTAGAGCTGTGACACATAAATTCGGTGTAGGGAAGAGCTAGCGAGACAGGAAGTGGTGACCAGAGACTACCTAAAAACACCTAGTGACTTTCAAAATAAAACAGACCATGTCAAAATCAGTTTGTATTTAGCTTGACTACAATGACAAACAGACATGATGAGCAGAGCCAGACCAGGAGTCAACAGGTTTGAGGTTTTACAGCCCAACATGAATAAAGAGAGACTTATCAATGGAGTGTGGGAACTCCTTGTTCTGTGACTCCAGCTGTCTGTCAGTCATGCAGCTTGTCAGACACGCAGCCGGTGTGAGTTGATAAACGCAGTCAAGACACAGTGCAATGAAGTCTCATTGTAGATGTATCTGGTGTATTTTAAGCACTAGATGTTAAAACTTAGGAGTTGCCTCGTGTCCAATCAAATTACTGGTTGACACAAAAGGTCACATGTTACCTCTGTAAGGTTTTCCAGCAAGAAGAATAACTGATTGCTGCCGCAGCAGACTAAAAATCCACTGCCAAAGTGTGTTTTTGTGAAATTTACAAAAAAAAAAAAAAAAAAAGAAAGCTATAAACATTAAAATTAGACTCACACATGTTGCCTTTACAAGAGTAATGAGTGGACAGTGCTCTGTTTTTAGTCTCTGTGGTGACAGTAAGTGTGGCACCTATTTTGGTCTCATTTATTCTTTGGTAAGAGTACACACATGCTCACAGCACAATGCACGGAACCCCTCACTGATTATAATTATCATAATATCACCTAATTTTCTACCTGGATTGCATGAATTATGTTATTTTTGAAATGAGAGTGGGCTGCATACCCACAGTCTGTCAAAGTGACAAGCACCAACACACTCTCACAGAGCAGCTTCTGTTGCTCTGCTTTGTCTTCTCAGATAAACTTCTTTACTCAAAGCAGCCAACCCTCCCTGCCTCAGCATGGCAGAGGCAACATTACACTTTAAATGCCGATGACAATGTGAATCATAAAAAAAGATTGCTAAAACCCTTTCAGGGAGAAAGTATCTGACTCCAGAAATGGAAAAGCTCACCGCCTAAGAACAAACATGAATCACAAAATTGAGGTGTAATGATGTCAATTCCAAGAGTTTGTGGCAAATGGCAGCCCACCTGCTGTGAAAAGACAATCTGCTCAGCAGGGGGCCACCATCCACAGTGCACTCTATTATGAACTCGCTTAATAAAACACATTTTTCAGATGGAAGTTCAATATAAAAATGGTAATGTATAATCAACACTTCATGAGACTGATGGCATTTGCCAATCAACAGCAGATGAGCTGAATCTATTAGTGGTAAGCATCCCCTCACCTCATTGTTAAGCACCAGATTTAATCTATTTAATGTCAAGCAGAAAAACAATGTGTGTAGAATCAGTAATTACCAGTTTTGTTTCTTTGTTTTTTCATGGTCCATAAGTTTGGAAAGATAAATCAATGTGACAGAGTTCATCAGAGGAAAACACATTTTTTAATTCAATGTTTTTTTTTTTCTTTCAAATATAGACCTGTACTATATTTCTTCTCGCTCCACCTAGGAAAACAATGCACAGACTCAAAATATACACTGATCATTAGTGCTTGTCTCATGTACTATGGCAGGGGTGGCCAACCTGCGGCTGGAGAGCCACATGCGTCTCTTTGACTTTTGGTGTGCGGCTCTTTGATCTATTCATTATTGTTATGAGTAGTGGTGTGCCAATCAATCTAAATTATTGATATATTGATGTTGTGATCAGTATTGATCAATACTTGGGTGATGAGATTGATACTTAAGTTTCAGTTTCTTTTCTCGACTTGCACATGTGCTCATAGCTATCTATCTAGATAGATGGATGAAACTTTGTCTCTTTTGCAGTAAAAACAGAAACTTGTCTTGGACATGGCTCCAAGTTTGAATTGAAACACGCTTACAAACACAATAAATGTCACTTCAAAATTTGGAAGTGTATTGATTTTCATCTTGTGTTCTTTCGTTGATATGCGAGAGGAAGTGTGTTTTTGATGTGGCTCTTTGTAGTACCGCAGTAATTTTTGTGGCTCTTGGTCTGTGACTGGTTGGCCACCCCTGTACTATGGTCTTAAATGCTAACGCCAAGTGCATTATCCTATTTCATTTTTAACATTTGAACAGTCATGTTCAATTCACTCAATCTGATTTACTCAGACAGAAACAAGATGCACTTGAGATTTTCAGAACAGCATCTTTCACCTGTTTTTACTGTTTCTGATCCATGTGACAGTTGAAACCCTGACTTGTGTCCATCAAGCTTAATACCTGAACTCTGTAATCTAGAGTAAATATTCTTATTTTTCAGAATTATAATCTGTGAAGTTAACAGTTATGCAAAAGGGTTTTATTTGTCACTTGTAGGGCCTAAAAGAAGCAGCCTCATGGTCAGTAACCTGTAATCAAATCAAAACTGGAAAAAAAAACAAAAAAAAAAAACAATGTTAACATCAAGTATCAGCTCCTATTAAATCACATATCTAAATTTGATGTCTTTTCAAACAGTCAAAGATGAGAGACACATTAAAAGGCTCATTTTGTTTATTTATGTGAACTTAGTGTGGCTGTCTCGTTAGTTTAACCAAGGCATAAAAATGGCATGAGTATCATCAATCGAGGGGGGGGCTAGATTTTAACAAAAACAAATCTTGTATGTTACCTAAGATGCACTGAAGAAATACAAAACAGCAGTGGCTGCGGCTAGCATTAGCACCATAGAAAAGCTGCTGTGCTGATTGAACATTGGATGAGAACTGCAGAAAGTTTACAAGAAACAACTGAAAAGCTGAAGCATTTAATGACCCACCTTTTCCTGTGGCAGAATGCTCTGCCTAAGGATTTCTCCAGCTAATGGCTTATTTGGAGCAGTATTCTGAGCTGCTGCTAATCTTAAGGCGTATCCCTACCTGCCCTGTATGACACTGTCTGCACAGTCACAGTCTGATCAGCGACAATGGAAGTGGTGTGATTTCAGTGATTATGCTGAGTTTGACGGTCCATTGGCTGCATTGAGATATTATTACACACACACACAAGAGTGCTCTGTTATCTGATATTATTGTTTATCAGATATCAGTATGGGCAAATATCCACACAGCACATCCCTGATTAATACAATTTTTATTCTGAATGCTCAAGAAAGTCAGATTTCATTTTGCCAATTTGGTCTAGCAGGGCTCTCACCAGTGAGCCCTATTGTGACTGATCTTTCAGTTTTAAATGTCAAATCGAGCAGTGACCAATCCCCCTCTCGCTGTCAGACACAGAGGACAAAAATTTGGGTTGTGTTGGTGTTTTATTATCGACTGCAGAGATGTGACATCCATGCTGTTAACATGCACTTGCTGAGAAAGCACTTAAATCAATTATTTGACAGCGGCAATATTTGTTGAGCGGAGGAGCAAACAGCTGCAGCTCTACAGAGTGACACCCACAGAGACAGAAACAGCATACTATTAATTTGGACGGCTCCTATCTGTGTCAGATGCTGTTTCGCTTCACACACTGAACTGGGTGAATTTGTCATCTGTCACATCACGTCACGTCAGTTCTTCAGTGTATCACTGCCGCCAGGTTTTAAAAAGAAATTAGACCCCTTGCTGGACTGCAGTAGGGAGAATTTCTTTCCCTAAAATGATTTTTTTAGAAGTTGACTTGCTCTCAATCATGACAGGCTGCAGCCTCTGTACACCAAAGGCGGCTTAATCACTGTTTTTGTATATAAAGTGTGTATCTTTATAGCTAATTTGCATCTCTGCCATCTCCATGAGGTTCAGAGAATCTGCCGAAGGGGTGTGTTAATTATGTCTAATTTTACACTTCGTCTTTTTGAGAGGGACCCAATTTGGAGTCTGGCCCCCTTAGCTTCCTTAACCTGCCATTTAGCACTCATCACTACAAAGTAAACAGCCTGAACAATGGATAATCAGAGAGGGGAATGATGAGCGCAGTGTGGCAGATGCGGCTCTGCAATGCAGATATCTGCTGCCTCTGCTTTCAAATCAATCGGCAATTAGCGCCATTTCACCGCAGCTGTTATGGAGCGATTTATTTCAGTGGAGTGATCCCCTTTTCTGATCAGCCCCCAAACGTAATTGCAGAACTCTCCAAGGCCCCGCTGAAAGGAAGACAGAGACAGCAAGGGTGAGGCGGAGAGAGAGATGGATGGGGAGAGAAGTAGCGCATGAGAGGGAGAGGATGAGACTGATGGAGGGAGGGGGGGGGGCACATTGACTGAATTATCTGGGTTCAACAGCACAGGAGACGGCGGCTCTGAATTGTAGTTGACGTTTCAACAGCTGAGCGCATTTCCAGAGCCTTGAAAGTGTGCTTTGAAAGTATGAAAAAATGTTCAAATTCTGTACTTTTTCATCCACTTTCAGACAGTGTAAGATAAACTGGGGAAGACATGCTCCTCTGCTCTGTGGAATATTGTTCTTCTCAAAAGCCAGGGTAGGTAGTTTCATATATATATCTCCAGTAATGCTCCATCATGCTGGAACATTCCCTGTGGAGCAACGTGCACTTACAGTAAACCAAGTAACTCATGAGCCCACGTGCTGTGATTTAATGGTACAGCAATCCTCTGGAGAGGCAGAAGACATCAGCATAGCTTGCATTAATTCATCTTTTGACCATTTGGGGTCAGCGAAAACAAGTTATAACCCCTAGAATGACATGCTACTGTATTTTATAATAGATGTTATTGACAACTTGCTTTTCACACACTACAAAGCTCACAGGAAATCAAGAGAATCAAAGACGACATCGTCTTCAGCGGTCTTCAAGGACAAATAAATAGAAGGGAAAATGTCACGGACTCGGAGAGAGTTAAGGCAGAAAACGCACTCATGAGCAGCACTGGTCCTTGAGTCCAGCTCACCTTGTTGTACAATCAGTAAATGTTCAATTAAACGGGAGTGATAACCGCCAGGTTCCCTCTTCTTTCAAAGCTACAGACTTAATTAGTACAGTACGGTTAATCTAATCTAATCCTTATCATGATTTAAGGACATGCAATTATGTAACTGCATGAGGCTAAGATTTACGAGTTAAAATGCTAAGTGTGTGTCCATGTGTTAAACTTTTTAATGTCTCCTACTCCTTTCAACTGCTCTAACTCTTTGTGGCATTTTGGTAAAAGAAAACTCACAAATGAAGAACAAGTAACAATGTTAGAAAAATGTTTCTCTCAAACACAAGCACTCTGGCTGACACAAGTTCTTTACAGTTTGTCTCAGCAGCGCAATGGTTACAATGTAAGTTTGACCTCCTATTAGTAAAATGCTCTTGCTTTAATAGTCTGTTTTCTACAGTGTACCGTTAAGAAGCTTGCTAATCTTCCGTTCTGAATCAAAACTCAAACTTCTTTAGCTTGACCTTTATCTTTACTTAGATAATTCCAAATCAAAACATTATCACCTGCAAAAACATTAACAGGTCAGGACCTACATTTTTTTAAAAGAGAACAAAACAAACCTTATAATGCAATACATTAGATCACAAAATTTCCAGTTCATTTTGACTTTTAGCAAATCCTGCAGCCCTGGAGTTAAGTGCTTCTCTAAGACCAGTGGTTCTAAAACTTTTTCAGTGATGCACCCCCTGTGAAAGTTTTGTTGTTGTTTTTTCTACCAAGAACCCTTTTACAAGGGCAAAGCAGTTTTGGTTGGAAAAAAACAACGTAAAACACAGCGCTGTACTATTTGTGTCATCTTGATATAACATTCAGTTCATATGCTTATACATTAATTGGATGCAATCACTCACTTATTGGATATATGGGGTTAAAGGAATTTTGCTTGGTTGCTATTTTTACCCCCACCAAGGAGGTTATGTTTTGGGAGAGTCTGTCTTTCTCTTTGTCTGTGAACAACATAACTCAAAAAGTAACACATGAGTCTTCATGAAATTTTCAGGAAATGTTCAAAATGCCATAAGGAAGAAGTGATTCAATTTTGGAGATGATCCGGATCACCGTCTGGATACAGGATTTTTTTAAAGGATTCTTTATCATTGTGGGATAGGGCTGTTTGTGTATATAACTCCACCATAAATGTTGGATTGCTTTGCAAAACAATACAAGAAAAGGTCACCATAATTTCTGACAGATGGAAAAGTGCCATCCAGATTCTGGTAATAGTCTAGTTACTTAGATCCTGATATGAAATATGTAATGGGTCATCATAATTTTCAACACTGTCGGGTAACAAATTATGGTACAAACCTGCAACTAACACCAAATTGTAGCAGACAGTCTGCTGAAAGGGAGTATAACATTAAAGTAGGACTAAAGTGCTGGTGACAATCACAATACGCTTGGCGGAGGTCTGCCCCTTGCATACCCCCTTTTAAAAATCACTGCCCCAGACCACAGTCTGAATAAGCTAATGGATGGCACAATACCACCTTGATGGTGAATTCAAAGAATGCTCAAAATAAAAATCCAATTTTTTTAAAGATTGCTATATTACATGATAAAGCACAAGACTTGTTGAATTGTCTGCTGGTCTGACACAGGAATGTGTTCTGCTGTGGATCGCACCGACCTGAGGGATTTTTGATGCATCAGTATTCAAAGTTAAATGTAAGATTTAGTTTGTAGAAAGGGAACTGTTCATGTGTGAAAACTTTTGGCTTCACCTCTACAAGCTGGAAAGTATTATCCAACAATGTTCATACTTCACACCGCTGTAATTTTCTCAGAGTTAACAGATCCATAAAACACGTCACATTTTTTTCCTACTATAAAAAAATAACCATAGTCCTGACATCAGAGACGCAGAGGTGTACAATGTCATTTCAAATATTACTCATGGAGCCAAAGCAGTTAGAAACCAAAGCCTGCAATTACAGCTGGCCTTGATGTCATACTGTCCCAGAAGTCTTAACGGAAGGAATTTGGTTTCTAGAAAATGCTTTTACATTCAGTAATAGAACATATTCTCAAATTGCGAGGTGGGAAAGCGTGCCGACTGTGAAATGTAATAAATGACACGTCAATGTGGCACCACACATATTAGCTTCCATGTGTTTAAACAAGCTGACATGATAAGTGGTTTGAAGAAAATCAAATAGATGTTCTTTTTTTGATCCTTAGCGAGCAAACAATTGAAAAAGTGTAGAATTTTTTATCCATTCTTTTATTTTGATCTTTCACTGACTGACATCTATTCCAATGCAAATGATTTTGCAAAGTAACATGTTCTGACATGTTTGACATGTACACAGCGTCATCAACTCGATTACAGATGAATGTGTGATAACAAGGAGCCCTTCAGACATGGCGGTATGTGACAAATGATCACAGCCACAGCTGTTCCTTTATTTTGAATCCTGCCTGCATGTGTGTATTAAGCATGTCAGGGGATTGGTGATAAAAATGTATATCTTCTCTCTCTTCATCATTAAGTCATCTCTGAAACTCAGAGTCTTATCAGCAGCTCAGTAAAAAGTATGAAATGAAGTTAGCGCAAGAAATGTTGATAAGGTATCAGCTGACTGGCAACAAGCTGCTGATTTTATCAGCCAGAGTGAGGAACTGAGTAATTATACCAATTTTTACTTTGTCCTCTTTTCCCCTTTATTTATAGCATTAAAACAAAACATTTGTGCTGTTTCATCTTGAATGTACAGATGGGATAATTCCAAAACTGGATGCATTGTTGTGCGAATGGATAAGCAGAGACATTATTTTTAATTTCTTACATCTTAATCTTCAATCCAACTTTCAGATACATGATCATAGGGCTTTCTTCACAACTTGCTTTTATTCGCTTTGAAGTCCACTTAAGATGACAAAAGCAGCCATCTGCAAAGATGTATAGCCTCAAATTATGTCCCAATTTTTTCTTTGCTTTTGCTGATGGCACTTTAGGAGCAAAGCGATAGCAAGTCGGGAGAAAGCAAAGCAAAGTGGCCGGGTCTTTGTGACCTATTGCTGTGTCTGCCAACTGCAGGGATCAATTAGTCTTCCTTGTGTAATAGCTGAGAGCAGAAAAAGCACACAAATACATACTTTCTGCAGAGTAATAACAGGGTTTCAACTAGTCAGACTCATGGCTCATGATAGTGTCCACAGTTTTGTACACAAAAAATGAGAAAAACAAATGTGTCCCGACCCATGTTGAAATAAGAAGCTAATTGTAAAGCTTCGCGGCTATAATTTATCTCCACTCCAGCTCCGCGACATAGAAATGCGTGTCCCCTGCTGTTGTGTCTGGGCTGCAGTGATTGACTTCAGGAGGAATGAAGTGGAGGCTGCCGAGCTGACACCATCAAAGCGCCACATTTAATGGAACACACCCATGTACAGCATGTATCTTTCCGGTCAGATGCTCTTTTCCCAAGCTATATGTTTGGTCTGAACATCACAAAGTCCATCCTGTGAGCTACATAATCGATGGTTTGCCTTCTGGCAGCCTTGGGGTGATCTGGCAGAGCACTGCATGTCTGCTCCATGAAGAAAAAAAAAAAAAAACAGTCTGTAGCATTTCTGATCTTTAAAGGGATGTTGGGGCAGAACAGTTTCATTCCTGTACCAATTTTTTTCTCCCTTGGGTGACAACTTGACGGTGGCGTCAGGGGGACAAATGTTAATTGAGAGTGACACCCTGAGATGCTCTTGTGAAAAGGGTCGTCACGCCAGGAAATAACTGCACTTTATCAATCTTCACATGTTTTTCAATCCACGCACTCGATGGCTCCTGCAGTTGAAAGAAAACACTCAGAGAGAAATGAGTGAAAGTTTAACCCAGCTGGTAGCCTATAGAAACATACGTTTGAAAAAACATAGAAATGTTTCATGAATTAAGATTCTGTGCAGCGCTTCACACTGTAGTAAGGATTCTCTCATCATTTCAGACTCCAATATCTCAAGAAAAACCTTGACTTGAAAATAAAACTCATCCAGAAATGTTGTTTTGCAATCAGGAACAATACTTTGTTTTAAACGCCAGAAGTAAAAGTCTCTATGTGAATACCTTTCTCAAGCTCTCAGTTTTAACTCGCTTAGTGCAACACAGTTAGGAATGTCTACCACAGTAAACATGCAGCAGTGTCGTCTTGCTTCATGCTGCCACCATGATAGAAAATCACAATCCAGTTACCAAAGCATACAGGGACTGAAGCGTTTTAAATCATTAACATGGACTTCAAACTGTTTTGAAATCTAAGATGATGGAATTTAACAAGGGATTAAAATTGCATTTTAAAAAATGAAATTGTTAGAAATTGTTTTCCATTCTACAGGCAGCAAGTTTTACCAAACACTGTCAACACACGCTGATCAAGCAGTAGTTATATAGTTGTTCAAAATCAAAGCTTTCAAGAAAGATAAAACAGGAAAAAATTGAAAAGCACTCAGAGAGCGCAGACCTCCACCAAGCATATTGTGATTGTCACCAACACTTTAGTCCGACTTTAATGTTACACTCCCTTTCAGCTGACTGTCTGCTGCAATATGGTGTTAGTTGCAGGTTTGTACAATAATTTGATACCTGAAAGAATTGAAAATGATGATGACCTAGTGCATATTTCATATTCCAGATCTTAGTATCCAGAATATTGCTAGGATCTGGATCGTACTTTTACATCTGTCAGAAATTATGGTGACCTTGTCTTGTATTGTTTTGCAAAGCAATCTGACCATTTATCATGGAGTTATGTACAAATACGGTGAAAACAGCCCTATCTCACAATGATAAAGAATCCTTTAAAAAAGTCCTGGATCCAGAACGTAAACCGGATCACTTCCAAATTTTCATCACTTCTTCCTTATCCCATTTTGAACATTTCCTGAAAATTTCATTAAGATTCATTTGTTACTTTTTGAGTTATGTTGTTCACAGATAGATAAATAAACAGACAAACTATCCCTAAAACATCCTTGGCAGAGGAAAAAAAAAAGTGGGTATATAAAAACAGGGTGGCCCTGGTCAGAATTAAAATCCATTTTAAAGAAGTCTTCAGCTTAGACATAAGAAGTCCAAGATCAGTAACATTACGGATGTCTAGGGGTAGCTTGTTCCACAATGTAAATCTACATTTGGCTTGCGGTCTCCCTCTCCTGAGTGTGTCATCATTTTCATCTTTCTTCTTTTCATCCATCAACAATTCACTTTACCTCTGAAAATCATCTCCATAGCGTCTTTCTTTACCATAAGCTGTCTTCTGTAGCTGATTGCTTTGGCCTTCATGTCCACCTGTGGCTCACTTTTCAAACTCTAGCATTTAAAATGGGCTAACCTCCTCATTTAAAATCAATTACTCCCACTGTGAAACATAATTCTATAGTAAATGGAGTCTGTGTGGAGCAACCTGTAGAGAGCTCTTCAGTTTGAAAGAGATTTTATCTGTTATGAAAGAACCAGCTGAAGGGGTTAAAAAGAAATTGTAGAGACAGATGGTACTCAAAGTGCTATCAGCTTTGTTTGGCCTTAGAGTAAATGTTGTATCTGTGATAGAGATGTGGAATTTATAGCTCCTCAAAACAAGGTTAGGAGTTTCTAATCATTTTACCATCCTGAGTTATCACATTCAGATTAAATACTATGGACGAACACAATGTGGCACGCAGAGGGATTTTATGAGGAAGTAAGAATTGTATGCAGCACTTAGAAATATTAATGATAATAATCTTTAAGAAGAGTGGTTACAATAGATTTTAAATTGATGTTGGCTGTTTGAAATAGTTTAATGGGATTTGTCTGTTAGAGCTATGAAGGTCTGATATTTCTGAACAGTAGACCACAGCTCAGATCAACTGAAATTGTTGGATGGCCAACCCACTTTACATTATTTCTTGCACAGCACATCATCCAAATGACAATACAACTGCCATTTTTTTTTTTTTTACCCCAGCCACCGCCTTGCAACTGGAGACAAACAGAAAGTCATCATCTGAGTGTCATTATCTGACAACTTTTATTTGTGGAGTAACCACGAAGACCACATTCTGAGTTTATTAGTGACTCTGTGTATTTGGATTAATATTGGAATCTGACTACATTTTTTGTCAACTAACTTAGAAAACAATTGTTTTTATTAAGTCAGGCTAAAAACTAAACAAGAGCTTTGGCCCAGTTTTCTGGGATACTTAAAACTTTCAGTCTCTGGGAGTTATTTACAATTTACTCCATGCTATATAACAGTGAAACAGTTTATAATGAAGAAAACACAAAAATAGAATTTGAATTTAAGATGTTTAGTGAAGGAAAAGAAATCATATCAAAGATATATATCACATTTTAAAGGATACACTTAAAATGTGAACAATGTTTAAAAAAAAACTCTTACATTCTTTCTTCTTTGTCTCTTACTTTGTGAAAAAAAAAGGTCTCTGACAGCACCACCAGAACCTCCAGCATCCCTCAGCTAGCACACAAGCCACTTGAGGATGGCTGCTCCTCATCATGAGACAAACTGAAAGTGGAGGAGAAAAATACACAGCTGGTCACACACACTGTATGGTACAAACTAGGCATTGCACATTGCTCTACAAAGGTTAGCACACAATACAAGTCTCAAATCAAAGGAAAGAAAAAATAAGTTGCACGACATGCACACCTACACATACAAAGAACGAACAGCATGGTACTTTGTTCTACAAAGATCGCAACATATTAACACTGAATCATGCATGATTTTAATAATAGGACTCGGTATACTGTTCTAAGAAAATTCACCACACAATGCAAGCATCAATCTGCATGTACAATTATGTTAACAAGGTTAAAACTTAATAGAGAGAGCTTCAGTCATCCTGAGTTTTAGCTCACTGAACGTTACCTTTTATACACATGAAGTTGCTCCTTCAGATGCTCCTTCGGTCTCAAAATCATGCAGAAACCTCAGCGGAGGTTCAGAAACCCAAGACAATCTTCTTTTTGGCATTTATGGACAAACACAGCTCAGTTTTTCTGTGCCTTCCTTTTATCCATCTGCTCAGCACTCTGTGTGTTTTTGGGGTTCCTTAAATTCCTGAGCGGCATTACCTGGGTTTACCACATATTGAAAGAGCAACAGCTTAGCTTTTACAAACTGTTGGAGTTTTTCTGATTGTGCCAGCCGTTTAATCACACTTGTAGAACATATCTTACTAAAGGGTTAAGTGGAGCTTCAGCCTCGGCTAAAGGTGGGTGGCTGAATTACAGCTAAAAATATATATATATGACTGAGATTTTGGTTCTATAAGTATCAAAAAATATTAATTCATTCAACTAAAATTGTTACCTTGGCACTGCAAGGCAAGGGTTCCAACATTCCATTGCTTGGCACAATAAAAATTGGAAACTCCACTGGGTGAGAATGTGTGGTAACCAAAAGAATAGCACAGCTGCAGAGATCAAGACAGTTTAAACCTTTATTTCCCTTTGAGAGATCACAAATGTCTTGTTTACCAGTGCAATATATGATCCAGATTTTTCAGGAACTGAAACATGTCAAACATCAAGTCCACAGGACGCCTTGACTTTTGTGTTATCCGTTACCATAGCGTTAAATGCTGAGGCTGATGCAAAGTGAGTCATAATGACCTTAATGTCACAAACAAGTGTTTCAAAAGCTCAGTGCTGCTTTAGGTGCAGACATTTTACAAGAGATTTATGAATCCGGACTGTTTTGGTTATTAGGTTTATTCTCAGTGACATAAATAGCTTTAGTGACAATGGGCAGATATTCTAACCTAAGTATTGCTATAGCTGCGCCTACATTCTGAACTTTGAATCGACTCGAAAATACCGTTTTAATTTTGTCAGACTTCTTCAGTCTGGCTCCACTTTTTGCAGAAAAAAAAGCAGCACAGACTCATTTCATGGAGGGCTGTGTGCATCTTGTATCTCAGAGAAAAATCCAACAAGTCAACTCGCGAAGATTACAGAGAGCTCACGTATTTATTTTGCTGCCACAAGTAACATAAAAGGGAACTGACAGTCCTTGCTAGAGTGTTTGTGTGGACTCGTGTTTTTCAGCACAGTCAAGGGATGTGTTTTTGTGAGCATCAAGAGAAAATAGTGCAGAAAAATATGACACTGAGACAGGCGGTACTTTGAAACAGTGCATGAATCTAAAGCCTTTTTCTGAAGGGATTTATTCATCTTGGAGACGCTGGGTGATTTTAATATTGCACGCACTGATCGCTAATTTTAATGACGTCTGAAACAAGCACCGGCGTTTCTTCTCTGCCTCTGAATTAACAGGAAAAAAACACCTCCTTCCTTTCAGCTCTCCCGTAATCTCAGCCACGTCCAGACAGACACCTTGTGCTTTCAAGTCTGTCTGAAATTTCTGCTTGCTCCTCGGTTTTATCAGCTCAACATGCAGCTTGACTTTTCTGTGACAGTATAAGCAGTAGGAGCCCACAGTGAATGCAAACTCATCAACAACAACAAGCAGTCCAATTTGGGACGCCATAGGCATGGCTGCAATCTGTTGAGCTGCAGAGTAAGCACTTATGAATCTGGCAGTTGGGTGAATGAATACACGCAGTGGAAAAACAAGCTTCTTATTGTAACATGCTGCAAAGCGCTGCCCCTTTTTTACTATTCACACAGCGTTCAGTTATAATTTATTAGATCTAAACTTAGGTCCCCGGTGTTCAAACATCCACCAATCAGCCACAGGCATATCCTCATCTACAGGAGGGAGATGCATTGTAATTGAGGGCCAAGCATTTATACCCTATCTATCTGCAAATACATTCAGTATGCAGAGTTAATTCAATATACTTGTTTGTTTGATTTAATTCTAAGTGCTGACTTAACTCATCTGGAATGTTGGACATATATTTGCTTTTTTCCCCGAGGTATTAAAAAGATTAAAAGACCATGACATTAGCTGTGAATAACCGGTGTAGCAGCCACAACAGTCCCCCTGCCAAAGACGTTTCAGCTGAGCAGGTTCCTCCCCCCCATGTCAAAAAAAAGAGCGCTCTTGTTATGTGTTGTGCCCCAGAATGCAGAGCTTCACAGCTGACTGGCTTCCATCATCATTCCAGCTACCTAATGAGTGATTGTTTGTGGGCTGATAAAATTAAATTGCAAGCCTGGCTGATTTCAGCAACAGGTGTTTTTCTCTGTCTCATAATAACACAAGAGACGGGGCTTTTCACCGCCTACTCGGAATGATAATGTATTCTGCTTTACCGATTCTGTTGGTTTACCATTCCCCTCCCACAAGCAATGAAAAAGAAAAGAGATTTCAACAATTATGCTTCATGGAAGTTCATTAGGGGAGCTTATATATTTCTCATGGAAAGTGTTTGCAGAGGAATGACTTGCACTTCTCTGACATTTTTAAATATCCCTTCATTGTTCTTAAAATTTAAATTCTCCCTGTTAAAATTCACTGTTTGGGTTTATGCATCGTACACTCCAGTGGAATCCAAGTTGCCCTCAGATGCAAGGTTTTCCACAAATCAAGGATTGCATGTGTAGTGTAATTTTATCTGCCTGATGACAGCCTGGCTGTTTACTGTTTGCTCTCTTTACACCATGACGGAGCTGAATTCAGTCTAATGCAAACAGAATGTTCTACGGCTGCTGCTGCTTCACATGAAAAGCGTCTCACTGGCCAAAACTCAGGGTGGGCTGTGTTATGAGGAAGCCACAGAAAAAGCAATGTATTTGTCACGGCAGTGCTAACTGAAAACATGCATCTCAAAATATACCCACGAGACGGCTTGTGCTTTTATTTATGTGTCAGATAGGCAGCATTAAATGTTGAATGGAATGATGGTGGAAGAAGAAAGAGCTGTAATGAGATCATAAATGAAGGACTGCAGACAACAGATCTGAATTGTGCTCTGGTGTGGGATGTCTGAGCTGACTGCATCTCTGCTTTGCATATACTTATTTTTTTGTATAATTCAAGGTGTCCAACAGTTTTTAGTACTGTGATTGAACGATAGCTACAAATTGTGTGTGGTTCTCGTTTTTGAAAAGCTGATGAAACTTTTGACAGCCTGGAAATGTTCTGAAATGTGGAACAGTGGCAGGCTTTTAGGCTCCTGGAAAACTGTAACATGCAAGGTAGCTTGGCTATTCCTCTAATGATGCACAACTGTACATTACTCTTCGCCTTTAAGAATGATGTAACATACATGTCCATAATTACAGTGCCTATGAATGGAGAAATGAACCCTCAGGCAAGAACTGGTTTTTGAACAGTACTGAGCATATTTATGCTATTAACCTCTTAAGACCCAGCGTGGACATTACATTTCTGCCTCTCAGACCCATGATCCTTTATTTTCATAAATGTTGACCTATTAGCCATATTTAGGGACACTGCCCATGTCATCTTTTGGTGAAATCACAACATTAAAACAATTCTAATGAAAAAAAAATCTCTTTAACTACAACTAGACATGCACGATCGATTGGTGCCGATTTCCTTAATTTTGGGGGATCGTGATTGGCCAACCTCTGGGAAGGTCTGACAGCCAGCCTTTGTTGCTTTTTGCTCTGAGACCTAAAACTCAGGACACTTTATTGGTTGTTAAAGTTAACATTTAAATATTTTATTTTTTCAAAGGTATTATTCAATGATTTTCAATAAAATGAGATTGGAACATTGAAGGTATATGCTGTCAGTTATAAAAAATAAAAAGTAAAAATCAGTATCAGCAGGTCAGGCTTTTTATCAGTGATTGGTCAGAAAATTGTGATTGGTGCACCCATAACAACAACTGATTGAGAACTCATACCACAAATCAAACTTCCTGTACAAAGACCAAGATTAGTTATTTTACGTATTAGATCTTACTTATCCCAAATAGCAAGGTGAATTAAAAAATGCACACCATACAAAAGCTCGAGGTTAAAATGGCCAAGTAGCATGGGTTTTGTGGAGGTCCTATGGCTTTAGCAGCAAACCTCAAGTGGACACTTAAGGAATTGCAGTTTCTTTTGATTTGAAATTTGACTCCATCTTCAACACCAGAGGTCACCAGTTCCATAAAACACTTGAAAATCAAAACTTAACATGTAGAAACAACCAGTGCTGTCACTGATGGTCTTTCTAGGTCTTAAAAAGTATCAATGGATACTTCAAGGAAGCGACTTTTGATGCTTATGGATGCCTTCCTTTCTGAGCTTGTTAAGAATAGCTACATGTCACATCTTCCATCTTAGTATCCTTGTTTTTTTCCCACTTGTTTAAAGCTCATGGTGGTTTAATTTCAAAATCTTTGGTCTTGTTTGTTCAGTTCGTCAATCAACTCTTTTTTTTCTCCTCTTTAAATAATCTAATTTCATTGTTCTATGAAGCATCAGACCATGTTGTTCTCCCCACAGTTGCTCTAAATGTAGCTAATTCAAACTCCCAACAACATTTGAAGATTGCATGGATAACTTAAGGATACTGTCTTGATCTAACACCTTCTATGAAAAAGTTATTGCATACAACAGTGTTGTGAAGGAAGCAAATTGTTAATATGGAGCACACTGGGTGTGATTTTTACCTTTATACAGCAGTCAAACCATTTGAAATGATACTAACGTTCAACAGCTTTGCTTTTAAAATCCAATAGGATTTCATCGTTTGTCAGATTGTAAGTAGTAGCAGTCAATTTGTTTTTCCGTTCAACCCACATGCTGATGGTTTTTGGGATATGGCACTGACTCTGGTGAGTCTCACTTTTTTTAAACCGGGTTATACCACTTTATCATCTTCTCATTCATGTCATTTATCTAATATGTGACTTTTGTGAAAGGTTGTTGTTGACACAGCGGATATTTCTTGCTTGTTTTTACCTGAATTAAGGTACCAGCGTCGAAACCTGCATTTCAGCTGCTTTATTCATCAGAATTTAAATTGTTCCTTCATCCAAGACCCTTGTTAATGGAATCGTATCTGCAAGTACTTAATATGATAATCTCAATTATGATCAATTGTTGGGGTGTGAATATGCCATGACTTCTGTAAACAAAAGTAGTTCTGCTCACTGCTAGGATTCACTTCCAAGCCTTCAGAGAAATAAAATGTTTTAATAGCCTCTTTTCCTGTTAATGATATTCCGTTCATTCTTAACACACCATTGCACAGATATTGAAACCATTCATTTCTGTAATAGGGAAAAGGAGCCCACAGAGAACTCAATCTGAATCCTGTATTCTTGACAGTTTGTTTTCTGTGATAACACTTTGAACATCCTGCGCCATCATCTATTCGGTCGATTTACTGATTTTATGGCTGTTTTGCAGCTTGATCTTCTGTTATGGTCAATTCCAGTTCACAACAGCTAAAGAACCTCCTCATTTATTAGTGACAACACTCTAATACAGTACTCAGAGGAATATCAAAAAGGTATGAAGTGAAGGATCACGCTAAGCTCCAAAGGTCAGTGAAACAGTATTCTGACACACACAGGACAGCACTCTGCTGTTGTAGTGTGTTTCACTATGAGTAATACTTATTAAAAGGAAAGCCTTGTGCTCTTGCCATGACCTCAAAGAATTCAGCAATAACTTGCCTGGGGAAAGAAAACTTAATACAAACACATTAGTGAAAGCCTCACACAAGAATAGCTGCCAACCATGTCGGCATCCCAACAGTCTTTAAAAAAAAATCTTCTTTTAAGCTGCTTCTGCAAGTCCTACTCATATGCTTGACTACGGTAAATGTCAAGGTCGTTGTCACTGGAATTACCTCAGGGTGACGACGAGGAGGCATTTTATGAAAGATTACAACTTCATGGTTGCTGTCTTTCATTTGCATTTGTATTAAATTCCAATCTAAGCTCATGGTCATGAATCTATAAAAGCTTACACATTCTCAAACCCTGTACAGCTTGTATCAAAAGAAGTATCAGCGCCACATTCACTGTCTTCAGTTTAGTAGTCTGAAACCACATTCGTGAGCAGTAACTTCACGCTAGATGTTAGTAGAATCCAGTTCCAAAATGACAGTCAAATCTAAAAGAGCTAACAGTGCAAACAGCACCCGGGGGGCTTTACCGAACACAGTGTCTGCAGAGTTAAGTTAAAAGCTTTATTCAGATCAATAGACAACACATTAACCTTTAGCTCTCCAACACAACGAGATCAATAAGCTCACACAGTTAACTCACTGCAGAGGACTGCAGCAGTGTGG
Organism: Halichoeres trimaculatus; assembly: GCF_033239565.1. Classification (NCBI taxonomy): domain Eukaryota; kingdom Metazoa; phylum Chordata; class Actinopteri; order Labriformes; family Labridae; genus Halichoeres; species Halichoeres trimaculatus. Next base: position 13,951,715 of record NW_027437200.1, on the reverse strand, counting down.
TTCAGATGTGAACAATCTGGTTGTCGGAGTATTTCATTAAACAAGGTCTAAATAAATGATGAGGGTCATGTGGACACTGTGATTCGAGAGTGTCACTGATGCCTGGTGTTAGTGTCCGTCACATTGATTATGTAATGATGTGTGTCACTAATAAGCATTGGGCACGCGTCATTGCCAAACAATAGATGTCAGGTTGTAGAGGAAAGGAATAACAGTGATGTTTGGGTCAAAGATATTACAGAGTAAAGAGCTTCCTGACCACCTAACAAAGCTTTAAGTGAACTGAATGATGATATTCTGCTTCAGATTTAGTCTCCCACTATACCCCTGTTAACTGAACATTTCTACAAAGGCTTGAACAGTCGCAGAATATTAATCTGCCCTTGAATCTCAAGGGAATGTCCCAGCACTTTCCCCCATTCACATCTGCCATTTGAACGCACTTATCTCCACGTATACAAATTGGTTTGAAACACGAAAGGACAACAGATTGTACTTATCTGTGGATGCTGTGCCTGTGTTTGCATTTGAGTGGCAGGCGCACACAGCCGGCAGATTTTCCAGCTTTAAATTACACCGCACTGCAGAGTGGCAGAATGCGAAAAACTGATTTGTCATAAGAAAACATTCGTCGACATGTTGGGGTGTTGTTATGTTTAATGCAGCTCTCTGGGGTAATGCCGTTTTCTATGTAGGTTAGCAAAGTGTTGTGCTGTTACTGCAGTATTGGGTTGGAATTGATGTATTATACAGTCAGCCAAATAACGCCGAAATAAACAGCCGAAAGGTGGCCTTGGTGGAGTAAACAAAGGAATGAGTGTACAAAGACAGACTCAAACTCCCTGTATGACAAAAGAAAAAGGCAGCCAACGTCCAGCTGGCATTTTTTTTTTATTCACGGAAAAGACAAATGAGATAGGAGCCACCAGACTTAACCACACATTTCCCCCTCTGGAAGAAGCTTTCACCCACACCTGCATTGTTTTTCATTGTCGTTTATGCCATAAATTGATGCTACTTCTGTCTCCAGATGAGTGTGCACCATTCTCCTCACTCCACTTGTACAGGGAGCAATCTTGACATGTCATCGCATCAGTTAATTTCACACTTCACTTGATACTTTGTGATGTAATGAGAAGCCATATTGGCAGGGTCTTGCGCAGTCAGCCCAATCATATTCAGTGAGAATATGAAGAGGGAGAATATGTAAAGGAGTAGCTGGAATTACTGCGGGATTTCATTGTGGTATCATTTTGGACTGCGGCAGGAGGAGGGTGAGGAAGATAAGGTGAGGGCGCTGTGTGTGTATGTGTGTTAAGAGTGTGTGGGTAGGTGAAAGTCTCTGAAGACAGAGGTTGGAATGATCTGGAGAGAGGCCCAAACACCCAGAGAAATGGGGCTTTCCTTATCATGCAGTCACATGATTTTATGACTGAAAGGACGGCTCATCTGGTGGTGGCTCTGACTTTGAGGCAGGTCACGGCTGTGCTGCTTTTTTCCAGCTCTATTCCACACCTGTGTTACCTTTTATACATTTATGTATCAGCAATTTTCAACCTGGAAAGATGGGGGGAAATCCGCCTCAGTGTACCACCATCGCATACTCAGATAATCGACTTTGCACTTTTTTTATTAACAGCAATAAAGTATTGAAATATTGAGTTTTATTTGAGTTTTTTCGTAACAATTTCATGGAGTATGCCGTTATTCTGCAGGAAGTTATGATGCACTGGATTTGGTCGAGGCAAACTGAGGCAAAGTCCTCTCCTGGAGTTCAATAGTCTCGACTTTGGAGAAAATTCTGTTTATTTGCCGTTATATCACTCCAAATATACAGAGGCATAAACAAAAAGGAGACCGTCTAGAGGAAGTTTAGGGGAAAGTTTGTCCGTGCTGTCACACACAGAGCTGCTGCTTGTTGTCACAGCAAACATCAGCTGTGGCACTCGTCCAGTGGCTGTTTGTGGCCAAAAGACACAGGCTGAAAAACCACTTGAGTGATCAAAGGGAGCCAAAAGTTCACTTTGCTTTGTATTTAAATGCAGCTTTCTCATTATCTCCAACTGAGGGAAAACAGACTTCGAAAAAATCCCCACCAAAGCACTCGACTCCTCTCTAAGCACAGCCAGTTTTAAACACCACACTGCAGTCAACTTTAAAAGACGCCACAATATTTCTAATACCTTTGCAATAAAGAGGGACTACATCACTTGTTTGTTTGCTGAAAGCAACATAACTTGTGTCTCTATACATCAAAGATGTAAAGGATTACTTTTTAACCCCTGAAAACCCTTCAGTCGTGCATTGTGTAGCCATAGTTACTTTTTGGGTGGCCAGCAGTTTTTTAAACCATCAATCAAGGTTTTCAAGACCAGGACTTTTCTCCTTCCCTTTGATGTTTTTGTTGATTCCATTAACTCCAGGCAGATTTTCCAGAAGCATATTGATATAATGCAGATATTTGTGAAAAAAGCTGGTGTATCAGCTGCTCATTTTGACAACCTCAAGAAGTTAGATGGCCTGAAGAGATGTCAGGATGGTTTGTGGTTGTAAGGATTTCATTATTCTCAAGCGTCAACCTCCATTCTAAGAATATGAGGCAGTGCTTAAATGGGAGTGCTTGAATCTGCAGTTCTTTGAGTGTCCACTTGAGGCTGGCCCCAAAAGTACCAAGAACCACATACACACCAAGCCCAAAAATGATTTTTACAGCGGACGATATATTGTCCCACAATTAATGACGGCAGGGGATATTATTGACAATATTATTTTGAGACCAAATTGACCACTAATGTAAAACAATAAATGTCATAATAGCACACCCTTTCTAATGCAATAAATGTTGTAACACTTAACTTTAGAATTCCACAAATTTCATCACACTTAAGTAATAATTAGAAAAAGTTTTTTTCTTATTTCTTTAAAATTATCCCCCAAATTTTATGAGAATTTGGTGAAAACTAGCTCATAACTTCAGGCCAGATTCTATTTTGCAGTGCCCCTGTACTCACAATGTCTTTCACAATCAGGTAAGGCCAATTTACAACCCAATTCTTGGTGAATATCACATCTGAAGCCTTCAGTTGGATCATGTAAATCAGTATAGGCCTAATCATAAAGGTATATCATTATCAAATAATATAATATAATAATCAAATAATATATTATCATTATCAAATGCTTATTGGAAAATTGAACTATTCACTTAACATCTCAAAGGTAATTATCAGAGGAAACAATAAACCTAACTTCTGTTTTCAAGAACTAAGCAGTTATTTATAACCTGCTTCTCTGGAAATAGCAGAAACATTGGGATACTCCTAGGAACATTTTGTGGTGGGTTGTGATTTAATTCCAAATAAATTATTTGCTAATCGTCACCTTCTTACCTTGCAATTTGGAATAAATTTCTAAGAAACTGAAAAAAAAAACAGTAACCTTCAAATTGTGACTTGCAACAATAAATTTGGACTTACTTTAAAGTTAAATGCTAATTTAAAAGAATTTATGTGCTTATTTTAAAGAAATTAGAAAAAAAAACTTTTTTAAATTATTACCAAAGTTTGATGAAATTTGCAGACCTCTAAAGTAAAGTGATACCATAAACGTTGATATCTCTTGCATTTTTTACTAGTGTAATTGGAATATTAATAACTTTGAAAAAACAAGCAAACAAACAAAAATAAAATGGGCTCCCAGTCAAAAATTGCACTTGAATAAAGAACTGAGTTAAAATGCAGAATTTATTCTGTGATGAAGCAAACTACACTCCCTGCAGTCCATGTAAATTCTTACTCATCCAGGTCAGAGTTATTCTAAATGCTCCAAACCGAGGCAACTGGTCCGTTTCATCTCAAACTACAAAAACAAACACGCATGTGCATGATGATATATTGAGGTTGACAAACTTATTGAGTTTATTTCAGTTATTTAACGATTAACTGATTTTTTGACTGTTGTCCCAGGCCTAATCGCAAGCCCAACTAGATGTACAGCTCACGTGACTGATGGGCGGTCACCCAATGGAAATAAGTGACGAGATTCAAAGTCTGACCAACGATTAACTTCAAGATGATGTCTATTTATTATCCAGTCTATGGTTACCCTACACCTCTTTTGCCCACTACACAAATGTTCATGCTTACAGTCAATCACCTCTTACAAAACCAACAGTCGAAGTCATCATTATGTGATGGTTAATCTCACAATGGTGACCTAAGCTCACTGTTGAAGCCGTCAAAGAAACACGTTTCAGATCTAGTTTGCTGTAAACACAACAGCTGAATACAGCTGAGCACAAATACTGGAGCGTGCGAAAAGATCCAATGTGGGAAATAACATTAGAAATGACTTCCACACTTATGGACCATAAACATGAGAGCAAACTCAGATCAATGAGATTCCATTACCACCCTATCTCATTTCCCACAGCTGAATTGGAAATGGGTTCGAGATGGATCGTGTCATTACCAATTCCAGCAGATCCACGGGAGCCATAGATGAGCATGTGTGTGAGTGTACGCATGTGTGAGCGTACGTGTGTGTGTGGGTGGGGGGGTGTTATCTGCAGCCAATGAATAGTTTTTTTTAGTGACAAGCAGGAGGTGAGCAGGAGTTCACACACTATCACTACAATCATAGTTGTTAATAGGCAGAGCTGCTGGAGGTTTCCAAACTCCTCTGTTTCTGGCAGCTCCTTGTTTTGAGAGTGAACTATGGCCTGTTTGTAATCACTTTTTGATGGCTAGGATACTTTTAAATGAAAAAAATAATTAAAGAGTCTCCAGTTAACTCACTGATGGATGGACTGGAGAATGAACTGCGCGTAATTTGTGCCTCCTCTGTTCCATTAGAGGATTTTCTATACATTGTGCCTTAAATACAGTTCCGTACAGCTGTGTAAACAATTGAGAAATCCTTCCCAATACCTCATTTAACCTCAACAAAAACTAACAATGCCTATAAGCCCAGAAAATATAAGCATTTAAAGCTTTTTACTTTCCCTTTCTCTAATGTCTTTATCTTTCACACTCAAGCTTGCTGCACCTCCATAATCCTCCTTTGCCAAATATTACTTGACCGCCCACGGATGTTCCACTAAGTAGACATGTCATAAATAAAGGAGTCTTTTAAACACCAAGTTATAAGCCCATAAAAAAGATTATGCCATCTTTCCCTGGGCCACATCCATTACTGAACATTATTGATTTAAAAAGAAATCTTGTCTCAGATCAGCCGATTCAGCTGCTTCAGTCGTACCATTTCAACCCCTATTCCTCTGCCTGACCCATTCTTTTCTCACAAGCAGGTAGGTCACAGCAGTAAAAGACTAGATACATGTCGTTTATAGACCCAAAGAGGTAGCGGTGATGTAAACTCACTGGAGCAGAAACAACAGCACAGGGTGTGTGTCTTTTTCCTCTGGAATGGAGGGTCTGTTCTGTAAAAGACATGGAGGGAGAATATTAACCTTAAAGGGAGGGAAAGGAAGAACATGTGAAAAACACAGTTTGTTAAAGTTCAAGAGCACTGAAAACTATAGTCACAACGAACACAGAATAGAGTACATTTTAGTGATACAGGGCTGCAAAGGTCTTGTAAGAAATGACCTGGTGGTTTCAAGAAATCTATGTGGTTTTTCTCCTACAGATAGGCCAACACCTAAGGGAGTGGTATCTTTGTGTGCTTGTTACAGCAAATGACACTTGACTGACATGAAATTAAATGTTAAATTTAGCATGATGCATTAGGAGACATTTCCACACAATACTTGGAGTTGCTTTGCAACGTTTTTGCATAGACAAAAAGAAACAGAGGGATCTGCTGGAACAATTTACAGAGAGGTATGTAAGTTGTTAAATATCTTCAAATCACCACAACAATCCAACGTGAGAAACATTTCTACGAGGTATATTCATTTTTAAAAGTTTGACCATAGCCCATCTGGAATGGCTGAGGAATGGATTTTTTTTTACATATATATACTGCAGCCAGCCACCAGGGGGAGCAGTTTTTGTGGCAACCTCACTTCAAGCCTAGCAAAATGACGTCCATTTTTTTTTTACAGTCTATGCAAAGAACAGAACAGCTTTGCCGAGTAGCATGTCAATAGCAAACTACCCAGCACACATCAAGCATAAAACTATTATCACAATTTTATGGTGGCCCTGAGAGCTCACACTGCTGCAACTTAAGAGGACACATGCAAAAAAAACGAAATGCAAGCAACTTGAGATAACATCTTCACCATTTTGACAACACGCACACATTTAGAAAACACGCTGAAAAGACCACCACACAATATATTGGAGGAACGCGCTGCAAATACACTACAACACAATGAAAGTGTTTCCAGAGGACATTTAAAAGTGATGCACATGTGCAGACATGCTTGTTGTTGCAGCAGATTTTCAGTCACAGCTCTATTACACATACTCTAATACAATGTTACACTAGAAAAGCACTCTGAGAGCGCAGACCTCCACCAAGCACATTGTGATTGTCATGTAACACTATAGTCCGACTTTAATGTTATACTTCCTTTCAGCAGACCGTCTGCTACAATTTGGTGTTAGTTGCAGGTTTGTACAATAATTTGTTACCTGACAGAGTTGAAAATTATGATAAACCAGTACATATTTCATATTCTGGATCTCAGTATCCAGAATATTGCCAGGATCTGGATCATACTTTAACATCTGTCAGAAATGATGGTGACCTTGTCTTGTATTGTTTTGCAAAGCAATCCAACCATATATCATGGAGTTATATACACATATGGTGAAAACGGCCCTATCTCACAATGATAAAGGGTCCTTAAAAAATCCTGGATCCAGACAGTGATCCGGATCACCACCAAAATTAAATCACTTCTTCCTCATCTTATTTTGAACATTTCTTGAAAATTTCATCAAGATCTGTTTGTTACTTTTTAAATTGTGTTGTTCACAGACAAACAGACAAACTCTCCCAAAATCATAACCTCCTTGGCGGAAGTAACAAATCAAAAACACGCTTTTCACCTCATTTCCCAGTACAACTGATGGGAAGAGAACCGTAACAGAGGTGTGACGTTTTTCAAATGTGTTGTGTTGTGGTCTTTGCAGCGCACTTTCTAAATGCTGTGCACATGTCATCAGATTGATGAAGATATTCTCTGAATTTGCTTGTGTTTGGTCTTTTTGTATGTGTTTTCTTGAGCTGCAGCGCTGTGAGCTCTCAGGGCCACCGTACATTTTGGACACCAAAACATTCCTTTTACACAAAAAAATTCTGTTCTACTGATGAAATCCGAGTATTTAGTGATGCATCTCATTGTGTTTCACCGTTAAATGGAGAATGTCATCATAGACTATTTCTTTACATCACACCCTCGCTGAGAAACTAATTGCCAGTGAGACAAGACTGCTCACAGCCATAAGTGAAATGAGACAAGAGCTGTCGCCTTCCAGAAAAGCAGACATGCTGAGAGAACTACGTTCACCTACAGCAATGACAGCTGGAATGACAATGATTACACGGTGCATACAACTCGAGTGTGTCTGTCAGCATACTTGGTGCTGTTCATTTAATTTGCATCAGCAGAATGTTGATGCAACTCCAGATGCTCAAAACTAAGGGCAATGCAGCTCCTCCAGCGTCCACTAGGGGCTGACTTCAAAAGAACACATATTGGACATTTACTGCTGCTGTCTTACACGGTCATCTCAACTCCACCTCTTTGCCAGTTTCTAAATGAGCTGCCTGTATGATTGAGTTTGTTTTCCCAATATTGTGTGAGCTGATTTAAAGCTTCATCACTCCTCTTCAGACAAAAATAGCTGACACTACTGAGACCCTGTGCATGTCTGACAGTCTGTGACACTGAATTCAAAAACAGAGATATTCTCCCGTCCCCAGCCAGCTGACCTGAAAGCAGGCCAACAGTGGAAGATGAAAAAGTGCACAGATGCCATTCAGTGCAACAGTTGATTAGACAAGCAGGTAATAGTTAGTCTTGCACAGCCAGACTTTTATCCATCCCTTGAAATAGACCTGTACTGGGAAAAGAAACAAATAATGGCCAAACACATAATTGTACACTGAGGAAGAGGATAATGAACCATTTGCACGACTAAGTCAACAACCTGGATAGACCACTGCAAGCAACTCTTGTCATGTGAAACCTTTAAACTTTTTTTCCCCAAAAATGAAGAAATATGCAACAGTCCTTGGAGCAAAGCTAATACTAAAAACGCATATTTTCTACATATTTAAGACCAGATCTGCTAATGCTGGTTTTAAAGCCAGGTAGAAATTGTCTTCCCGCTACGCTACAAATAATTTTACAGCACACAGATGGGTGAATTGTATGTAATAAAGCTAAAAGCAGGGTTTTAAATCTATAGGATTCATCTATCAGTATTTTCCAGTTAGGATATTTTATATAAGGTAAAAAGAAGGGGTTTAGAGCAGGGGTGGCCAACCTGTCTTTTGGTGTGCGGCTCTTTAATCCATTCATAAAAAAATATTATATTGTTATGAGTAGTGGTGTGCCAATCCATCTTAAATATTGATATATTAAAGCCAACGTTGTGATAAGTATTGATCAATACTTGGGTGATGGAATTGATACTGAAGTTTCAGTTTCTTTTCTCTACATCGCACATGTGCTCATAGCCATCTGAATAGATGGATGGAACTTTGTCTCTGCAGTAAAAACAGAAATTTGTCTTAGACACGGCTCCAAGTACGAATTAAAACACGCTTACAAACACAGTAAATGTTGCTTTTAGAATTGGAAATCTATTGATTTTCATCTTATGTCATTCCATGACAGAGGAAGTGTGTGTGGGTGGTCTGGCTCTTCGTAGTAGCATGGTCATTTTTGTGGCTTTTGGTCTCTGACTGGTTGGCTAATGGTTAATGTAACACATGTTTCCATATCTCTCGTCTTTCAAAAAGTGATCACATAGTTGTCATAACTGACATCCCATATTTTCTATTTTCCTCAGTCACATAAACCGTGCATTTTAGTCAGAAACTAGTGATCCTTTTCAAAACTCTGATTGCTATCCCTGCATGTCTCCAAACTGCCTGTGGTGAATAATCCATTACAAGTTAATTGAAAATATTTGTTTTTCATTTGTAAAATACCGCGGCCATCAAGGCTTCCTTCTTTCTTAACCCTGTATTTAACATCTTATACCTTCTCTGTGTATCAGTGAATAGAATACAGGTTTAAAACTGCATGTGTCTGCAGCTGTAACATTACGCAGACATTTCAATATAACTGATGATTAAGTTTGATGCCTGTGCCCTCCAGCGCGAGAAAAGCAGCCATAAAGGTAAGAAAGGAAAGAAGTGATATGGCATAAAGTCCTATAGTCATTTTAATGGCTTGACAGAGCAGTAATGTCTTCTCCCTCGAGTCAATATTCAGTGGAGAATGTCAATTTGAGCCAAGATGTCTCTGTTTAAATGATAAAGAGGGAGCGTTTTCCCCAGTTAATAACATTAAAGTAAGGTCGCAGACGCCATCACTCATTCATTTGTGTAATAAGAGGCATTTTGTTGTTCAAAAAGTCTAAATTTATTCTTTTCACACACGTTTATTTGTTTGTAAAATATGGAAGAGCATCCTACAGCTGCAGAATGAACGTAAGAGAAGCTATAGCTTCAAGAAGTCAAATAAGGCCTGCAGGATGACAGCTGGAAACAACACAACTGTAACTGTTCCTGTTAGTGTCATCACTTCGTTATCGCTTACAGTATGCAAAGGCGGATGAAAGTTCAGTGAAAGTTGAGCAGCATTTTTTTTTTTTTTTTTTTTAGCGTTCCTGCTTTCACTCTGCCTTTTTGCTGTTACTCACAGACAAGCTTTGACAAACTGTAAAGATACGGGAGCACAAAAGCAGCCTAATCTGACCCCTAACACAATGAGACAGCCAGGAGAAAACTTCAACATTTCTTTAAAAATAGCTTAAAAAGGCCCTGAAGTTATTGTGGAACAAGGTGTGTATGCTTGTATTAAATACATGCCACACAAATAGCTTCCTTTAAAGTGGGTTGAGTAAACCTCAAGCAGCGACCAGACCCAGCAAATCCAGGGGATTCACAATCAATACAGGGAAAGACATTCACAGGAATCTGTTTTAACATCATAATGTACAAATACTGGGAAAAGGGGAGAAGAAAGTGACTGACAGAGGGTGGGAGTAGTGAAGAAATAAAACCATGTTGGTTCAGCACAGGCAGAGGGGTGAGTTTGGAAAGACCAGATTAGACCAACTACAGACAGTGGTACTTTGATGAGCAGAGCTGCTCATATTTATGATTAAAAATCGTCCGCTTCTCTCTGCCAATAAGCCCTTATCTCGGCTGCATGCATATAAGTCTGATAGCGCCTCTAGCCATGGTGGAAGATACAAAAATAATTAGCTAACATTCAGCTTTGAGCGCACAGAAATTTTTAAGTGAAGGAAAAATACACTGGAGAAGAAAATGGGAAGAGAAGCAGCAGTTTTACTCACAGTGTGTTCTTATAATAAATAGTCAGTTTATTCCTTTTTGTTAAATCAACATGTTTCCCCTTTACTAAAAGCAGGAAATTATGTGGGGGGTAAGAAAAAAATATGAGAAAAAAATGCACTTATACCTTGCTGTTGAAGTAAAATCAGCTTTTAGGGGCCAGAAGAAGCTTTGCAATCATTAACAAATTTATCTTTTTATTTATTTATTTACTTTTTTAATGTATTTATTTTATTTTATTTTATTTTATTTTATTTTATCTTATTTATTTATTTATTTTTATTTATTTATTTATTTTTTTTTTTTTTTTTTTTTTGGGGGGGGGGGGGGTTATTGGGTTATTTCCAATAATATGAAAAACAAGACAACAGTAATGTCTATCATGATACAATATCAGTGATGAGATTAATTGTGCAGGTTTCGTTTTTAACCCACATCATACCCCCCCCCCCCCCCCCCCCCCCAAAAAAAAATAACAATAATAACAATAATAATAATAATAATAATAATAATAATAATAATAATAATAAAAATAATAATAATAATAATAATAATAATCATAAAATTAGATAAATAAATAAATCAATAATGAAAAAATAAAAATAAAAAATTAATAAATGAATACAAAGAAAAGGGGAAGTAAAAGAAAAAAGAAAAAGTAGGGAAAAAAGAAAAGAAGGACAAAATGCAAATAAATTATGAAAATAAATAAATGAATAAAAAAATAAAAATATATATAAGTAATAATAACAAATTTATATATTTTTCTAATTAACAGGTTTAAAAGGAAAAGATCATATATTAAGAAAATTCATGTCATGTCAATCAAATGTAACTCCATGCAGGAGACGTCACAAGCCCTTTTTTTCTTTTTCTTTTTTTTTACCCATCTGCTTTGTTTTATTTCCTGATGTTTGTTGAAATAACATACAACATGAAGTTAAAATATCACCTGACAAATCCACAGTTCTGCTATACCAATCCAAAGATGGCAATCTTCAGGAAACAGAGTCAACACCCAGTGCTTCAATGTGTTGTTGCAACAAGATGCCTTCACATGTTACCAATTAAAAGATTGGCATTTGTTTAAGGAATAAAAAGGAAGACTTAAAGAGTGCCAGGATCTAATTAGCAACTTGTTTGATCTAGACAACTTCCAATCTGTCACTAAGATGATTAAAGTACTGTACATCTTGACGGAGCTCTTTTTAAAAACTGCCCCAAACGTCACAATCTGTCGTGCTTAAGATGAGTCTTGGGCTGTATGGAGACACATGAAGGAAACAAGGCGGCAAGTTCTGGTTCATCCAAACCATAAAGCTGTGGAGTCTGAGCAAACCATGGTTGGATTATTTAATCCAGCACTCTGAACAGAGATCACTAAAGCAAAAAAAAAAAAAAAAAAAAAGTACATTAAGCAGGATTCCTTTGATAAAATGTCACAAACGTGTTTTCAGGCATATGGTATGAAAGCAAAAGTGATGTTGTGTACTGTCACTTTGTGTGTGTTTTCAGTTAGGTTGCCACACTGTACTGGTTGGTGCCAACGCTGTGAAAATAACAAAAAAGTCAAGAATCATTGTTGTGTTTTTACCATCGATCAAAAATCTGTACTGTATGAAGCTCAAAAAATTCTCTAAAATAGTTCTAATAATTTACTTTATTCCCTCGACTATAATGTCACTCCCAGGGAACAAGAGAGCATTAATGTGTTCTTCTGAGAGCTCAGTGTTGTCAAAGACACTAAAGATCAAATACAAGCTTAAAATGTGACAGAGGAGGACAGAAGAGTTTTGAACTAATGTTCTTATCTTCCCCAAAAAAATCCCAACAAACCTTTTCATTTACAACATGATTAGACCATTTAACCACCACATGGAGATAGGTCAGCTCTAATTAGAAACGCTAATGGAAAATTACAGAGGATTGTTTGCTTTCTAGGGTTGAGTAAGAATTTTAACAAGGACATGAATGAATCCAAACATTATTCCACAGGCAGCCTATCGCAACCTAAAACTGAGGAGACAAGGGCCAGAGACTCCAGCTTATGTTTGCAAAAAATAGTGATCAAATATATCTACAAAGCATAAATCAGCATCCTGACTTTTGTTATAAAATGATCAATATGATGATAGTAATATGGCCTTTTTGAACGGAAGAAATACATATGTTACTGCATCATTTGATATGTTAACTGCTCATTGCAGCAGCTCTCTTTGTTGTTGTTTTTTTCCAAGTAATATTCGTATTTGGAGCTTGTCACAACCTCATTTGCTCATGTGTTGGCCCTTGAAACCAAATTGGTTCTGTTTGCAGTGTTGTTTCTACTTTTTTTGGGAGCTTACACGAAGGAGCTTACATGTAACCATGGTTGCACTGTTCACACACAAATCCAGCAGTAAGCATGTAGCATGCTAACCAGTGCTGGGCTCCCCGATGTTCTCCTCAAGCGGGGGAGAAGGTGGAGAGGATGAGGTGATGGAAATGCGTTGCAAGCTAAAAAGCCTTCCATCCTCATAAGATCTACTGCCAGTAAGATGGCTGAGCTAGTGGTGCTAGCCTGGCACCAGAGTGAATACCACAGAGCAACGTTGTATCATGCTTTTCACACACACACACACAGCTAACGGAGCTAACAACGGACACCAATGCCACATTGAAGGATTTCACCTGCCGTCAGTAGGTAGGATACAAGAGAGCAGGAAGCTAGTGAAGAAGGTCAGCTGAGTCGTGGACCCTGTGGTGGTAGAGGCTAACCTGACAGGAGAATTATGGCCAAGCTGTCGTCTCTTGATGGGAATTCTTGCGCTATATACTTTCTTGTTTGCTTCTGTGATTCCTGAATATCCCTTCGGAGATTAGTAAAGTACATTCTATTCTATTCTATTCTATTCTATTCTATATCTGTCATGATGGCATCATTTACCATGGCATCTAGTATCATAGTGTACCAGACCAGACTGTGTAACTGTTTCCCAGCTTGATTGGAAAACACAGGCAGCAGGTGAGACGTCAACTTTTACTCTAAATATGGATTTTTCGTAACAAGCTGGAGCTCTAGCTCAATTGATAGCTCAGTTCCTGAACTTTTTTTCTTTTTTTGCATTTAAATGCATAAACTCATAAAAGTTGAAAACTTCTCTCTTTGTCTGTTGGAGAAAATAACGTTTCTCTCATACCTGCCCCAAGCCATCCACAATAATCCCACACATAAGGTGAAACACTGGACCTTGTTTTGAACTATGCTGCCTGAACGCACCACGGTGAAGTCATGCAGTTTCACTGAAAAACAAAACTTGGTCCTCTAAACCCACTGCTTAGAGGGACCTACCAGTATATGCTTTTTCAAACTTGCCACTCAATAAGGGTTATGAAGGTCATGTACTTTAGTTCATATGCATATGAAGCTTCATTGACAAAAGGCTAAATAATCGCCCAGAACTATTCAAGACAATGGTGAACCAGGGGCTGAGACAAACAAACTAGACAAAAATGGTTCAGTTTTGTTGTCGTAACTCTGCAACCAAACTGAGACACAAATGGGTAAAAATTATTCCTCCAACCAAGTGTTCTGGTCATTTAAATTGGAAATTCTGTTCTAATATTGATGGAGCAAATGCAGCTCCCATCAGGATGAAACGACAATGGCTGATTTCAGACTTGATTCTCTGAGAATAATTGGATTAGAGGCCTGGTTGCTGCAGACAGAAAAGGGAAGATAGACTAAGGAGCTTTTTTCTTCAATCATTCATTCCCCTTTGTGTGGATGGAGGTGATTATTACACATCAACGCAGGCAAGTTTCATTGAGCTGTCTGTGTAAATAAAGCCTTTACCAAGAAGTCCTCACTATGTATGTATCAAATACACACTGTTCAAAGCACTCTCCTTCACACTGCTCTCATCAGATACTTGAAAGGTCCATAACTGAAGCATGTTTGGTATAAAACTTGATTTCAGAAGAATAACACATGAACATGGAAGTCTGAAATAGTACATATAATCGTATAAATATATGATATTTTGTAATAGTATTAGATTCTTGCATCTTTGCTTTGAAAAATCAAAACACTGCAGCACAAGCACACATTTCTTTTATTTATATATTTAACTACCTGAGTTGCTGAACCCCTGTGAAATTAATCTTCATCTCCTCTTCTGGAGAGCCAGTGAACCTAATAACCCAGTCCATGATAGCACCCAAGAAGGCTCCCCTATTTTCTCTCTGGTACAGGAAAATGGACGCCACTTCATCAGCTCTCAGGCGGCCCTACTTCAGTGAAAGAGGTGGAGGTGAGGGTTAGGTTAGGATCCTTGATTTGAGAGTGCAATATGAGAAGATGCAAATGAGATGAGAGCAGCCCTTACACATAGGATACCGCACAGTGTAAGGAGTGGCTATAAATCAAACATGGGAGCATTAAAATGCCAGTTATTAAGAAGATAGACACCTGAAATTTTCCTTCAGATGTTTAAAAGACATTCTGATGCAACCTTTTTTTTCATCACATTACCTTCTAAAGACTGGTGTATTAATCTGAAATTTGATTTAGAAAGTCATTAAGTTGAAAGATTAATTAAATATGTCTTCTAACATTACCATACCTCCACTTGACAGATATATCATCTATATTTCCTACAAAATCAATAGGAATTAAAGAGTTATAGAGGCTCAGTGCTGGAGAAGTGCAATTTGACTTCCAGAGGAAATGTCAAAAACAAACCAGGCCAGGATATTGTGCAGTGTCTTCAGACAAACCATGCTTCAAATCTGAAGATCTGAACTGTATTTAGCTGTAGTTTGAACCATTTCTCCGCCCTGAGTTTGAACAGCACAACAAAAGGCTTGTCAATACATTTATGAGAAAGAATCAGTTTATTCTAGGTTAGTACTAAGGAGAAGTTTCTCAAATCATTAACATTAAGGTGGCGTACACCCCTTACATTGTATTTGCTGTTGATGTTCATGTACTCAGTTAGCTCTTGAATTATCCCAGCACCTAATTAATCATGCAATGTGTCAAACACTGCACCACACAGACATTTCGCCCCAAGCATGAGGCTGCAGAGACTCAGAAAAACATCAAACTAAATAACCCAGCTTTGTTTTGACTACTCTGTTCTTCTTTAGTTTGCCACAGTCTGGTAAAGTCCCGAGTGCTCATTTCATGTCGCTGTCTGCTCTGACAGGGTGAGTCATTACTCAGATCCAATTTGCCTGCAAGCCTATATGTTGGCTGCTTTGCTCGTGTGTCTTTCTGTTGACATATAAAAAAGCTATCTCTTGCTATCCCTGGCATGTGACCAGCATGTTTCTCCCTATTTTCCCAACATCAGTTGGTGAGAGGAGCAATGAGTGGACGAGATGCCACTTTAACCGAGGGCAAAAGAAAATGAAGCCATTCATCTCTCACTGGGTCATGAAAAGAGATGGGAAACTCGGAGGGAAAACACTGGTCTGCTCTCTGCTATGTTTCTGTATGATGGCAAAGCTGAGTGGATGTTTCCCATTAGAGCAGTCTGCCTCTTTTCAAGCCCCCCACCCCTGTGGCACTGACTATGACTGGGCTGGCTGCTGCCTCTGTGCCCAGCTGTGAACAGATGGGTGGCACAGAACAGGCCAATATGTCAGGCCTGATGGTGGATTGAAGAAATATGAAGATTTGCTCTGTGGCTCTCTGTTCAGATTTAGTAAATGCAGTAAAAAGATAAGAAGTGTGGACTAAAAAGAGTATCATGATACTGTTGAACCTTAAAGACACTTTGATGAGGCTCAACTAAACCTTATTACATCTTGAAAACCCTTTTACTATTTTTAGTCATCGTGGTTCTTACTGCTTTTACTCAAAAACTATTAAACTATCAACTCATGCCACGAGCAGTTGATATTTTTAGCACAAGAGACTTTGCAGAGACTCCTCTAATAATGTAAAGTTTCATGTTTGATGAATATTCTTTGACAGTGCCGTGTGGGTTTTTTCAAAAAAGGAATAAGAGCTCTATTAGGTAATATATAACCTATTTTAAGTCCATGGAGGCTGATGAATTATTAAGGTTAAAAGTTTGTATCAGGAGTCTGCTCTGGAAAGTTGCAGGCACAACATAAGAGATGAGGCTAAAAGTTTTTGTCATGATGGTGAGCAAAAAAAAACAAGATATACCAGTTTAAACGCCAAAGTGTTTTCAGGCTTCATATTTTATCAAGACAAGACTGTCAGTGATTTTTGCATACTGGTGCCAGCATAGCATCAGCTCCTGGTACAAACTTAAAGGTCCCATATTATACAAAAATCACTTTATTAAGTCTTTTAGTGAAATTTGTGGGTCTTTGGTATTCCTCCCAGCCCACAAAATGTGATATTTAGTGACAAAACCTGTACTTAGTAGTGCTTGTGAATTTAAAATCCTGACCTAAACAAGCTGTTTGGATTTGGGGATTTGCTGATGTCAGCGATTGCCTTTTTTGACCAATTAGGAGCAAGTCTGACCTGATTGGTCCACCGAAGCAGATACCCCCGAACCCCCTCCCTAGAGAATGCCAAAGTTGAAGAGCCATCACTGCTCTGTTTTTGGCTGTAAACAGCCACATAGTTCCATGCACAAGCTTCCCATCTCGGAAGAAGACAAGACTAAGTGGCTAGAGTTCATTTATCAAGGAAATGTTCCAGCTACACTCAGTAAAACTGTGCATGTGTGTGCTAGTCACTTCACGGCCGACTGCTTTTCCAACTTTTGGACAGTACAACAGAGGGCTAGCGAATAGACTGGACCTGAATCCAGGCGCATTACACACCATCCGCCAACAAACCTCGGACCCTGGAAATGTGAGTATTTTAAAAGCTGTGTGCTGTGGAGCAGATGTAAGAGCCTTTCCTCAGTGTCTCCCCATGTCTCTGTGTTAGCTCCATGATGCTAACTTTAGCTGCGGTTAGCCTGTTGTTTTAGCCTGTCATGTTACAATGAATGAGCTTCGCTGTTTTCTAAACATTGTGCACTCAGAGCTCATGGTGCCGCTCTCAGTGATGCCGAAGAGCGGGGCGGTATCAGCGGTGACTCATTTACATATGAAGACCACGCCCACTAAATCAGACCGTTCTGAACAGAGGGGCTATGAGAGCCTGGAAACAATACTGCTGTGCTTGATTTATTGGCTTTTTGGACCAAAACATGTTACTACCATTTCATGAAGACATCAATGATCCATATTAAACTGCAGAAGAGGAGCAGAACATGGGACCTTTAAAATGTTGTGTAGGGTATTGGAGAATGGAAGGATACTTTTACCTAGGAGATAAGAAAGTTGAAAGTTTCAGGAAAATTGAGTTCAGAATTTGAGTCAAGGAACTGATGACGATGAAGTTAAAGGGATGTCTGATCTTTAAAATGAAATAAACATGTATTTTTGTAGATCAGTGAAAGTACACGTAGTTCTCACTTAAGCATTGCTCAATAGTGTGAATCACAGTCTGTATTAAAAATTTTGCAAAGAATTTCAAGGAAAGCTTTACTTTTAAATTCCCGGGTATGATGGGAGTATGATGGGATGTCTTCAGCCAACACAGCATTTGCAACAGACCCCTAATGTTTTGTCATTTCTACACACTCCATGATGCCACTTTTAAATGCGTTCTGGTGCTGAAAGCAGCCAGTGCCGCACAGCTTGTCCTTTCCCCCCTCCAAAAAACAAGATGGACTCAACTGATAAATGATTAGCTTGATGAGGAATCATGATCTAGATCAAGAGCAGGCTAATGTCAGCAATCTGTGTTGTCCATCTGTCTCATTAACCAACCAACCACCTAACTCGCTCCACACCTACTGGAAAGATAGATCTGGTTCCTGCAGCTGTGGATGGATTTCTACCCCACTTTTTGGCTCATTTCACCTCAAGAGGCTAGTGAGACACTCATGTATAATGTATGACCTGTGTGGTTTTTGCTTCTGTTTCCTGACACGCTAACCTCAGAGCTTGTTTCTTATGTGTGGCTAAACCTTTACAAGGTTGTGCTTTATATTTAATCCACAAGACATTGTAGGTGTAACAGTTTAAGACAAATATTAGAAAAAAATGAAGCTTAAAAAGGGAGAATTGTTGCCCTTAAGAAACGTTGTCAGGTTGGATTTCATATTTGCTGTGCTTTTCACAGAACGACAATAAATCTGCAACTGTTTGTGGTAAGGTGCTAATTTTGCTATCTGTGCTTACAGTGACTGAGTGTAATATGCCATTTAGGAAAATGAATGTGGTCGTTTTACAGAGATATATTCATAGCTTGTTGAATAAAGGATAAAAACTGGATGGTTGAATTTCATTCATGCTCCAGGCAAATGTTAAAGCTTCTTCTGGAAAAAAAAAAAAAAAAAAACACATATTCAAAGACTAGGCAACAACCTGACACTGTCCGCTTATTATTATTATTTTAACAAGGCTTCTATTTGGGGAAAATGTTATTGTATTCAAAGAAAGGGGAGAGGACAAAATACAGCCTGTCATCAAATTGAAAAGAAAACATTCTGTATACCGTCACCATGAACACCTTGCCTCTAATACCGGTATTTATGTCACAGCGAGACATCTGAAAGGTACTTGTCACATGGCTACACATGCGGGTGATGTAGAGAATAATGGTGAGTGATGTGGTGAAATGGCTCACAAAATGAAGTCCTGCTCACTTGAGCTTTGCCATGTAGAGCACCATCCATTTGAATTATCTGCGGTCTGGTAAACACACCTTGTGTGGCATGCAGTGTTCATGTGAAAGCTCTCAAAAACCTCCGCACATTATGTGAGCTGGCAAGTGTGAGATGCACCCACACTGTCATTTTTCACCTGTTACATGACAAGGAGGTTAAAGTGTTGTATGTGCAGCTTTCTTTGGAAAGTGTCATGGAAAATAAATGGCTGGTGTTGTTTGCACTCGATGGATCTCGCAGATTTTGCATGGAGGACAGGGGAAGAGTTTTCAGCATCTGCCTACAGGTGAGTGTGGGAGTGTGTGCTGCGGCTCAAGCTGCATTTTTTTTCTGCTCACACAAACATGCACAAACAGGGCACAGATTAATGGCAAACAGGTGGGAAGGTAAGAAATTATCTCTTGCTTTTAACCAATTACCACCTCTGACTTGATGCCAAGCAACAAACAACGCCAGCGTGATGCTACCTTGTGCCATGCATTACTTTGTTATGTTGCATTACATTAGGCAGACAGAACTAAACACACATTTTAGCAGGGAGGAAGTGACATTGGTCACACATCACTTGTTCCATGGGTACCTGGCATCTGTAAGCAGAGTGCCAATCCTGCCAACCTCCATCCTGGCAGGGAGCTGACCCAGACTGCTGCCGAAGGCATTATCACCAGCCTCCCCGCCCTCCCTGGCATGTCATGTCTGGCTAATCTCACAGTCACTTTGTATCTTGGCTTGGACGAGGTCCGTCATGAGGTCTTTTAGCTGGTGCAGGGACAACTTTTTATGCCATCAGAGGGAGTGCAGAGGGAGTGTTAAGTCTGATCCTGCTGTCAGGTTTATTCATTACAACAGAATCAAACAGCTCAGATACCAGCAACTAAAGACAGGCAGCATGTCCTTTTCTCTGTGTATGCCAACTGTACAAGCAAGGGACATGTTAGAGTTAATAGAAAAGGTGGCAGGTACTTTACTCAAACTAATATTCATCAACAGTTGTAATCCAACAACAAGAATCCGTAGTCCAAACTGCATAAGCAAAAAATATGAATGTAAAATTAAATATTGACAATGTTAACGTAGAAAGAGTAAATGACATCAAATTCCTTGGTGTAATTCTTGACCACAAAATTTGCTGGAAGCCACATATTAAATATGTTCAGGGGAAGTTGGCATGGAGCATTGCTGTCCTGGGAAAAACAAGGCAAATTTTCAGCCAGAGAGCACTTTATATTTTATATTGTACATTAATTTTGCCATATCTGTCATGCTGCCTAGAGGTATGGAGAAACGCGTACAAAAGTAATCTCCAAACACTGATAAAAATGCAGAAAAGAGCCATCAGATTCATCAATAAAGCAGGATTTAGAGACCACACAGATTTCTCCTAGAATTACAAACTCTAAAACTTCAAGATATGATCCAGCTTAAGACAGCACAAATAATATTCAAAGCAAGAAATAATTTACTTCCAGACAACATAAAAAAACTGTTTACAGAAAGAGATGGAGGTTATAGTTTAAGAGGGGAGCTGAACTTTAAAATGCACCATGCTAGAACAACATTAAAAAGTATGTGTTGGTCAATATGCATATTAAAATTAAAAGAAAACGAAGACTGCAGAAACGACCTATTTTCCGTTTTCTTTGCATGTTTGAAATAAAATTCATTCATTCTTTTATACTCGCACAGATACATTAAAAAGCCAAAAGACAGGCATCTAATATGGAGATATTATTACATTTGTGACAATTTTTGATGTTATGTGTTTTAACAGCTTCCAACCTGCACGTCAGGTTCCTTTACATCTGTAACATTTAATCCTTCTAGACTCGAACTTTTCAACGATACCTGTGGATAAAATTCAGAATGTTAGTGATTAGGTCTTTAGCAGTGATGTGGCCCAGCGGGATAGGGCCATGGTTAAAAGTGAAGACCTGCCAGACTGACAGACCAACCATGGCTGCAAAAATGAAGAAATATTACCTTTGGGAAAGGACTGTGAACCTTAAACCCCGAGGCCATATATTATCCCGATAAGTCATGTCGACCCATGCCAGTGGACCCATTGTCAGGCCCCACCACCTAATGACGGGAAACTGATAAGGGGCCATACCATGTCAGCGGCGATGTAAAACAAAAATAGATTCAATTAATCATATGAATTGCCATTAAAGAAAAAAAGAAGATGATGGGGTCGGCTTCAGTCAGGTATGAGAGTCTAATGAAGAATAATCCGTCAGTGGATCAGTGGGATTTGAGTGGAAGAACATGAGATTTGACTGCGTGGATAAAAAATGGATAATGTCAGACTTTCTTTGAGAAGGGGACCAAAAAGTATGAGGAGTCATGAATATTCTGTGATGCAGTATTTTTAAAAAGGAGGCAAGCAGTACCGCCTTTGAAAGAACATGCTGTTAAAATATTTGTCAAGTGATGCAAGAGGAAGAACACATGAGGAGAAAACTTCATCATTATAGCTTAATACAAGAAAAATCTAATTTAAAGCACTAAAGAACATCAGATGCTGCACTGTCTTGCTATCTCACAGCTTGTTAAAGTGCACTGCCTAGCTTGGAGACATTGTCGATGCCCTGTGAAATGTGAAATTAATATCTGTATCTTTGGGCAAGTAAGGAGAGACAAGTCTAATAGCCTGCACACTGAGTCATTTATTTATAGATCACATTTATGTCCAACAGACTTTTTCACTTCTATGCTGATAAACTTATTATAGTATGAGGGTTATATAATAGCATATTTTAAAGTGGCTGATAAAAGCTTCCAGAAGTGTCCTCTAACTGAGAGAGTCAAGAAAAGCTTTTCTTTAAGGGATTATACAACTCCCCTGCATAAAGTTGACATTATGTTGTTTATACTTTCACATTGAACAACTTTTACAACCATCTGCAGCAGCAATACTCAACTAAGTCCGAGTCTCCGTTCCACCACATCCCAAAGGTGCTCTATTGGACTGAGATCTGGTGACTGTGGAGGCCATTTGAGTACAGGGAACTAATCGTCATGTTGAAGAAACCAGTCTGAGATGATTCCTGCTTTATGACATGGAGCGTTATCCTGCTGGAAGTAGCATCAGAAGAAGGGTACACTG
This sequence comes from Halichoeres trimaculatus, assembly GCF_033239565.1. Taxonomy (NCBI): domain Eukaryota; kingdom Metazoa; phylum Chordata; class Actinopteri; order Labriformes; family Labridae; genus Halichoeres; species Halichoeres trimaculatus. The sequence continues at coordinate 13,929,407 of NW_027437200.1, read as the reverse complement.
TGCTCATAAAGGGATGGACATGGTCAGCAACAATACTCAGGTAGGCTGTGGACTTTAAACCATGCTCAGTTGGTACTAGGGGGCCCAAAGTGAGCCAAGAAAATATCCCCCACACCATTACACCACCACCAGCAGCCTGAACCGTTGATACAAGGCAGGATGGATCCATGCTTTCATGTTGTTGACGCCAAATTCTGACTCTACCATCTGAATGTGGAGCAGAAATCCAGACCCATCAGACCAGGCAACGTTTTTCCAATCTTCTATTGTCCAGTTTTGGTGTTGCTGTGTGAATTGTAGCCTCAGTTTCCTGTTATTAGCTGACAGGAGGGTCACCCGGTGTGGTCTTCTGCTGCTGTAGCCCATCTGCCTCAAGGTTGGACGTGTTGTGAGTTCAGAGATGCTCTTCTGCAGACCTCGGTTGTAACCAGTGGTTCTTTGAGTTACTGTTGCCTGTCTATCAGTTCCAACCAGTCTGTCCATTCTCCTCTGACCTCTGGCATCAACAAGGCATTTTGGCCCACAGAACTGCTGCTTACTGGATATTTTCCCTTTTTGGGACCATTCTCTGTAAACTTAGAGATGGTTGTGCGTGAAAATCCTAGTGGATCAGCAGTTTCTGAAATACTCAGACCAACCCGTCTGGCACCAACAACCAAAGTCCCTTAAATCACCTTTCTTCCCCATTCTGATGCTCAGTTTGAACTGCAGCAGATTGTCTCGACCATGTCTACATGTCTAAATGCATTCAATTGCTGCCATGTGATTGGCTGCTTAGAAATTTAAGTTAACGAGCTGTTGGACAGCATGTTTACCTCTTAGGCTATGTGCAGACACATTATGGACTTGTGGTATCAAGGTTGTAAGTTCATGACATTCATTTTCAGAAACTTACTGAAGGGCTACACAAGAAAACTTCACATTTCTAGTACTTGTAAGGAAAATTTATAAGCAGCTAATAATGTGTGCAGTTGGTCTTTGCTTTTCATAATTCCTCAACCCCCACCTTGTTAACCTGACTTTGTTCTCCTGACTGATCCCTCTTTTATTCCTCTGCTACAGTTCATATGTTGCTCCTCAACCTCATTAAATTCCCTCTTTCTCCTCGGCCTCACCCTTTTCCGCATGTCCCTTTTTACTCCGCACGTTCACTATCTCACTTCCACAGAGGGCACATAAGCACAATGTTCCGGGTGCTTGCAAAGCATCTGGCTCCTGAGCGCATTCACCCAGCCGGCCAATATATTTGCTCCCACAATGTCTGTACACAAAGTACACTTGTGACTGCTTGCTTGACTTGTCAAACACAAATTACTGGCCAGCGGGCGTCTGAGCCTCACTGCGGCTCTAAAGACCTCATTTCTGTTGCTTTATTTTGTTTACAAAAAAGAAGATTACCTGTTCAATAGCTGAGGCTGAAAATAGAAAGTATTTTTCAGACAAACCAAAGGATAAGGCAATGTTGTCTTGAACTATATGGACAATTATAACAGGCACAAAAGTGCCCTAAACATCAACTACTCTCCTGTTTGCAATATGTCATTTACTTCAGAGTTTTGTAAAAATGCAGTAATGGTCTGTGGCAGTACTGTCTAACACCAGCCAGCTACTAAGAGCTGCTGCAGGCCTTCAGGCAAAACAGTAGGAAGTGCTCTATGCTGCATATGGGATTGTTTTAGTTCAGTTAGCTATCAAAACACTGTTTGCATTAAGCAGAATCATACTGACACAAAAAAGGAGGAAGATATCACCTTCCCTTTCTTATGAGCCCAAGTCTTTGTGAAGTCTGTTGTTCCATGCAGATACACAGACAGATAGACAGAAACGCCACAAAATGACGAGAGAGGTGTCCACAGCGGTGGCAGCAGAGACGGCCTGTGTGTCCTTCTGACAAGCCGCAGTAGGATTCACACAACAGAGATCTGCTGATGTCGACAGAGTTTCCACTCCATTTCCATGATTAAGCTCACCATGAGGACGACACAGCACCGTGCCGTATATTATGACTCCATCTGCAAGACGATTAGCGTGTTTATGGATGCAGGGACATCACTTTCAGAGCTCGCTATTGGTTCGGTCAGGGAGTCTCTATCAGAGTAAATAAACGTGATTATCTTGGTAATAATTGATTGTACTGCTCCTGTTGGGGTAATTGAGAGGGCTGAGTCCCTCCTCGGCAAGGTTTATGACAGATTAGCTGAAATGCTTGTAATCTTACAAAAATAGAAAAAGAAAACTAGTGAATATGAGGAACTAATCAACTAATGTGTGCAAACATCCACCGTAGTATTTGGATACACAACATGCCAGTTAGGCTCAGTTGGTGGAGAAGACGTTACCCCATGCGGAGAGGCCACAGCCCACATTGGACTGGTTATATGGACTGATCCAATGGAACACACGTCCAGTAGGTGCTGGATATATTTACCCCGGACTGCAAATTTGTCACTTTTTATCAATCAAAAAATAAATCAATCCATCATTGTCCATATAGTCCCATATCAGGTCCAGACTTTTACTGTTAACATTTTGTTTTATTAGCAGAGACCCAAGGTTCTGAAATAGCTAAAGAGTCTAGATAGACTTATCAGGACAGCCAGATAAAAGAGTAGCCTGGAGGAAATGTAAGTATGGACCAGTTTTTCTGCATCACTTGGAGACAAGAAGACTCTGATTTAGAACAAAGATGAAAAACACAGTCCTTGAAACCTGTAGGATGTGAGAGTTAAAAGACAAGTCCTGATCAACAAAAACTCTCAGGTTTCTAATAAAGTTGCTGGATGCCAGGCTGATGACGTCCCAGGTGGTAATCTTGTCATAAAAAGCCTCTAAGGGCTTTTTCTGAGTTCAGCAGTAAGACATTTCTGCTCATCCAGGTCCTTACGTCTGTGAGGCATGCTTTAACTTTAGATGAGCAGCTGGTTTCTTCTGGTTTAATTGACAAGTACAGCTGAGTATCATCCACACAACAGTAAAAGTAAAAGTTTATGTAGTGTTTCCTCGAAATACTGCAGAAGAAGCATAAAAAGATGTAAAGAATTGGTCCAAGCACTGACCCTTGAGGAACTCCGTAACGCACTCTGGTGTGTACAGAGGATTTATTGTTCACATAAACAAACTGAGATCAATCCCACAGATTCAATTCATGCTAAGCTAAAGCAGTTCCTGTAATGTGAAGTAGTTTCTCTAATCTCTGCAGGAGGATCTGGTGGTCTATAATGCCAAAAAAAGCACTAAGTCAAGTCTGGTCAACTACTCTCTCTTCATAGCAGCAACACCTCAGCAGTCTTCTTGTTCCTGGTTTTTCAGGGACTTTGTCATTTTCAATAAAGTAATGCTGCGTTCTATTTGTACTCGGAACTGGTAAGTCTGGAGTGGGAATGACGTCATTTCCAAGGTTCAGCGTTCCAGTTCCCAAGTTTCTGTAAATAAACATCAAATAATACTATGTATATGGCTGACTTATTGCGACAAACACCAGTCAGAAATTCTAAAATAGAAAGAATACAACAGAAGCTAAATTACTGTTTACCCCTGAACTCAGAATGTCCTACTGGGAACTCAGGGGTGGTGTGGGTGCTCCAACTTACAGGTCAGAAATCCCGACCTTGGGTGGGTGTTCCAATTGGGCGTACCCACTCGGAACTCAGAAATTCCGACTTCCGAGCTGTGTCCTTATTATATTCTGTTGTAGAGCTATACATAACAAGCTAATGGATTTTTTCTTTCAATGCTTTCTTGAAGAAGCAAGTTGGGGTTTTAATTTTCATCCAAACAACAGGAGGATAAGTCGCCTCAAAACATCCTTATGACTGGAACAAATTAAAAGACACTAGCCTTTTTTGACTGACTGAATAGAAGTTCAAGGCTACAGTAAAACCTCTTCCAGTTAGACTATGTTTCTTCAGAACTTATAAATTGTTTCAGAATGATGCATGGACTTCAGTTCTGGCTCAACACAATATCAGAGGTGTTTGCTAATCTTGTATAAATGTAGGCACTACTCTAGCTTTTTCCATGACTGTTGTCACTCTTAAGAGAATGATGTATTCGTGACCATGAAGCCAAAACAGAACTTCTAAAACTGTGCAATAACTCCAGGCCTGTGTCCTCCCTGCGTCTTATTGAGCAGCTATTGGCAGCTGTTCACAGGAGTTAGGCCCTTCAGGTGTATACACTCCAATAGTGGTCCATTCCTCTCCATTAATTCGTCATCAATATGGATCCATGTTTTGTTGATGGTGGCACGCTTGCACCTTGCTTGCCCTGTTGCCGTGGCCAGGACAACCCTGCTTGAATAGAAATGAAGCCAATTTCTTCCACCGTGGCAGTCATTGTGCCATTTGTTGAGTAAAACACGCGGGTCCATTATTGGAGTGTCATGACGCTGTGTGTTTGGAACGCGACAAATCACTGCAGCCTGTCACCCCAGCAGTTTGGTGGCATTACTCTCGGCAGAAGGGAATGCCGTTAATGCTGACAAACACTGGAGAACAGCGGTCATTTACAACACATCCATTAAGCAGGTGCCAATACTCTGGGCACAGCAGAGACATCTCTCACTCTCACAGGGTCACGTTCGCACTCTGCTGCCCAATATCAAATCTTACTCTGAGACTTTGTTCAAAACACACATCAGAAGCATTCCATCCAATGTCAGTTTCATCTTTCTATTCTTCCATTAGATTAAAATGGCAATTGTTCGTCCCTGGCTATGATTTCCTTTTATCACTGATCAAACCAAGAGAGCCACATGTTTGTTTTTTGTCAAACACCCAGAGAAGCCTCTCAGGGTTGCCTGGCACAGTGTTTTCTACAGAGGATAGGAGAGAGATCACAGACTCCAAATCCTTTTCAAAGCTCCTGCTCAAGGCTCCAGTTAAAGCTCATTAAAAATCTAATCAAACCACAGCAAAAGCATTACACGTAAAGTTAATTTTCAAGTATTTTTTTTTCTTGATGAGCAAGAGACCGTAACAATATGAACCCTCTTGGCCCCAATGAAATATTAGAGATAGGATCAGCTACGATATCCAAGTTACAGCTCACCTCATTGTGAATTCTCAGGAAAATGTAATTTATGACTAAACTCAGAACTCAATTTTTCTTTCTAATTGTTCAAGTTGCCTTAAGGTACTTGTCTTTGTTGGAGTTCTAATTTACCTAAATGACTGAAAATTATTTTTCACTTTCGTCCCCACCCCTAGGAAGTCAGGTGTGGAGACGCTTATTTCCTGTGACAGTTCATTCCACATTATGCGTTTAATTCCCAAAAAGCTGAGATGCTATGTAATATGTTAATGAAAACATGATTGGGTTGCAAATCACTTAAATCCTATATTTAACTAAAAACAGTGCAAAGACAGTATTTTCCAACTAAAAATAAGAATTTTTTTATGTACAATGTAAGGATATAAATTTGATGCAAGAAACACTTGAATTTGAATTTATGGTGTGTGTTTTTTAATGGGTGACAAATTAGAGTTGCAGGCAAGGCAAGTTTGGGGCCCAGACTTTTCAGCTATAGAGCCATGCTGCAGTAATAGGTGCACAATGTACTTAAGCGTTGTCTAGCTTTAGGACAGAATGTTATAAAACAGGGGAGAACGGGGTTGGCTGTCACAATTTGTACTCTAGTGTGAATTGCTCGTCATCAAAAAATCTTTCAAAGTCATTTTACATTTCACTGAAACTTAAGATGTTGGCTTGACATGTGCGTTCCTCTCATTTTTAAACCCATGTTAACAAAAAGGTAATTCATTACAAAAGACACTGGAGATGGTTGTCACAAAATTATTATTAACAAAAAACTTTAAAAAAAAAAGGGAAAATAGGGTACACTTAGTATCACAGTGGTTTAGTGGAATGACTATGTGCTTGGCTATGGGAAAAATAATATTTAGTAAATTCTTTCAAGATAAAAACTTGCCACATAGCTTGAACTAGGCTAGTGATGTCTGTAACTGTGGTTGTTGTGGTCATTGTGGTCATTGTGGTCGTAGTGGCGGAAAATGTTTTCTGACAAAATGTTTTAGGTTGACAAATCATAAATACAGACAGAAAAATGCAGCAACTTTTTGTATTTTTTTATTATTACTTGTGTTTTTGTTATAATTATTATTTTCAAATGCATTTGTCTTTGGAATGTATTTAATTTTAATTGTGTGTCTCATTGTGTGACCACCAACCTGTGTCATAACCTACCCCGTTCTCCCCTACAATTTAAGTGTATAATAATGCATTTTCATTTACCCACCAGAACCCTTGCACCAAATGAGATATTATTAATTAAATAGAGGATTTATATGATTTGCAAACTGTCTAAGTATACAATTTACAAAAATCTACATTCTACATTCTACACAGTCCCTGTTTCTTTTCATTGGGTTGTACGACAGAACCAAAAATACAGTTGTTGTTTTGTTTTTGTTTTTTTTGTTTTTTTACAGTTTTTTTTTTCTTGCAGGAAGAATTTCAAAAATAAACATCCTTTCTGACACATCGTTAGAGCTGCCATGATGGATGGCTGAGACATTTCAATTCTGACATGAAATATGAATCACTGGAAGTGACATTTGCTGACCTGTTCCCATGTGAAGAGTATTAAAGGTCCTCTCTCTTTGAATAGACAGCTGGAGTCTCATAAATATGACATAGAAGCACCTATGACCAATTTTGGGGCTGGCACTGAGCACTGAGATAAAACTAACACTGCTAATCTGCACATTTCATGCATCATTAAAACATCAGTTCAGAGGACTGGAGAGAAGGTCATTTCAAAGTAGCATGCTGTTACAAATGGCGTTTAATCAACCAGTGAATTATCTGTTTGGAGTCGAGAAATTCAAACTTTAGCTCAGCTGTACAGACTCAAGATTTCAATTAGGAGTTTGGCTTGATTCGTGTGTTACTGTATACAGAGCAACTCAGAGTATATCACACGGTCCAGTCACCAGTGACTCATTCTGAAAATATCACCATCACTCACAGGATTGTTATGATTCATATGAAATTCTCCATGAATCAACTCTTATAGACTGTTGTGGTTATCGTGGTGGCAATGATGCACCACAATAGTATGCTTCAAACCATCTGTGACAGCCACTTAAGCTACAAGCATAAACACAAGAGTTCAAACATTTTCCCCATAGAAACGGTAATTATAGGATACAGATCAAGATCGCTGGCATGTGTAACAGCAATGAATGAAAATGGTCTGTTTATGTCAGAGGGCGGGAATGGCTTTCTGGCTGTGGGAGCACTCAAGAAACAAAGAATGAGTGGCAATGTCAAACTAATTCCTGACACATCTGCTATAAGAGTGAAAGATGTGAGTCAAACTGGGCACTTAGGCGTGGGCAATACAAAGACGAGGTTAAAAGTTCCTTTTCAAACCACCAGGTATACAAACAATAATTTCCATAGACATACTTTTACCCGTTAAAAACAACAGATAAATAACTGAATGTTGCTCACAGTATTACAGGGTGTGGACAGGGATTGACCAACTCACAAATAGTTATAAAACATCTTTGTTTCATGGATAAGTATATTCAAACATCTTAAAAGGTGTATTAAAGTAGTTCTTATGTGAAGATGAGAGTAGTCAATGGGTTTTTGACAGCCTCTCTTGATTGATTTTCAATAGGAACCGGTTTTTGGATTTCCATCCTTACATGCAAACTAGCATAACCGGTGGTGAATCTTTGAGATGCTGATTGCTGTAGATTAGCTTGAACCATAAGTTGTACCAACAATAACAAATGTGTTAAGAGTTGACATTTGCTTCATTCATGTTCATAATGGAAGAGCGATGGAGCATGGACCAAGACCTTTTAGCTGTATCAATAAATCATTTTTAAGTTAATCTTTAAATTCACAACTGCAATATTTTTTTATGTAAGAAAAGTTTTCCCTTCCAAATAGTTTGATGCTGAATCACAAAATTACATGTTTTTTTTTTCTATTATGCCAAAATGCTAATGACTAAATCACATTAGTTGTGATGTTTTCATTTATTCTTATACTATAGAGGTACTTGTGTATTCTCAGCACTTAAGTCCATAATTAATTTCCACAAAGTTATCATATCATGTTGTATAACATTAGACTTAATCATCACCACATCATAAATATGTTAAGCAGGGATCTCAAACTCGTGCCATGGAGGGCCAAGAGGCTGCAGGTTTTCCTTCCAACCAAAAACTCCATCAGATTGGTCAATGATTGGTCCCTGCTCTCTGCTTGAAGGTGAGGTAATCAGTGAAATCAGCAGATGGAGTTTTTGGTTGGGAAAAAAAACCTGTAGCCTCTTGGTCCTCCATGGCACGAGTTTGAGATCCCTGATGTAAAGTATAGTTTCACATGGTACCATAGCATATGTTCTCACATCATATTTTGCTGCATTGTATCCTGTCACCTCATCTTGTAATGCATTGTCAACAACCTTCTTGTATCATTTGAAAAACTAAAACCCAAATTTTGTCCTTCCCACAGCTTAGTATAACAGCCTTTCAATGCCAGCATCCTCTCAAAGATTCACACTAAAGTTTTATGCATAAGGAAGAAGGAATGTTGTTTTGTACTGAATTTTGAGGTTTTTTATAGAGAAGTGGAGGAGGAACATTAGGTGGGCTCTCACAAACACTACAATTAAAACAGAGAGGAACATTTGCATGAAATAAGTATATCATTAACTCACAGGGACACAGAGACGATGTAGTCTCCAAGGTGACGTCCAAAGATAGCCCTTAAATCCACCCTATGAAGGTGGTTACCACAGCAAGCTCTTCAAGCTGTAATGGTAACCTGACAAGGTTTTTATCCCATTCCTATTATTTCTCTGCTGCGCCACAATACCAGCATTTTGATCAGATATTGGGGGAAAAAGACTTGAGTTTTTTAAGAATAGCCTGTGAGTAGCATGGCCAATCAGCTGAGAGGGTAACAGACATAAATACAGACATGTATCACACCATTATTCAACAGGTTTCATGCTATATGCTATCAAACGAGGACTGTTGATAACTGACTCCCTAGAAATAGGTATGACTATAGAAAAAGTCTGTTTCAAGGGGTTTTCTGCTACTCATCAATTGCAACTACTTTTGTCCTCATTTTTTGAAAACAATATCAAATAGCATTGTCCAGAATACAGGAACCCAACTTTTCAAGAGAAAAATGCAAATGTAGATCCTCACTTTGCTACCATCTTAAGGCCCATTTATACTCACTTTTCTTACAAAAATTAGGGATGGGCAAGTACCAATACCAGGTATCAGTATTGAGCTGATACCAGCCTTTTTTCAAGGCTTCTGTAATCATGAAGGCTGCCCGTGTGCGGAGACACCGGGCCACAAGGTGGCAAGGGAGTGCAATCAAAACAGATCCTCTTCATAGCATCTTTAAACTCTGAAAGTTGTTAGTTTTATTGTGCATTTTTAAAATCATTTTTTAAATATGTATATAAAAAAACATATTTTCAGAGAGAGTTGTTTGTTTTTTTTATTTTGGACTTAATGTCAGAGGGACCATGCTGTCTTGGATCAAAATGATGTCTCACTGTTAATTTTAATTTTATGTATCAAAAGTACTAGTAGTATCAGTACTGGGTATCAGTGAGTACTCAAAAAGGAGTACTCGTAACGGTATTGGTCTGAAAAAAAGTGGCATCGAACATCCCTAACAAAAATGTCTATGTCCTTTTAAAACAATGTTACCATCACTGCTCTTATACTTCCATGAGTCTTTTCGCCCAGAGTCAAAAGTTTATGACAACAACAAACTCAAAAACAAATATGGCTACTGTGGAGGACTGCTCATGTACCACTAACATAAAAGATATAAACAGAGGTAGTGTTGTAGGAGGTGGTGGTTGGTGAGGCTGTTGAATACATCGCGAAAGTTCCGCCATTGTTATTTTTTCTTCATGTCTCACTAAAGCTACATATTGGATAGCAACAGCAACACTGCCACCACAGTTTATGGTGGTACTGCTCTGTTTGATCCATATCTCTAAGCTTTCTGGAAATGTGCAGAGCACAGACAGAAGGCTCTGTATGGATCCAGATCCATATTTAACATAAACAGGCCCTTTATAGGATCTTTAAAGTGTCATGTTTGGTGTAACAGTCATGACAACTGCAACTGTTCACACTCCACTTGCCAAACACACTTCTTCTTGACTCAATTCATAGACACTGAGGTTGTGTTAAATGTTGAAATGTGCTCACAATCCAAGCAAAAATCCACCACTCATTTCTTACTGTTGTATTTGAGCCTGAGGAAATATCTCCTGATGAGTGATATTCTTAAGTCCTTCTTCTTATTCCAAACCAAAAGCCAGTTACAAATATGCTTAAGAATCATTTGCAGATTTAGCACCCACAGCTGACAGGGTGCAATGAACGGGTTTAAAAGAAACCAATAAAAGCAGCTTTAAGAATTTCAGAAAAATCCAATGTAAACAAAACCTATTCATTATGGCAAATACACCCATATGGAACTCCCTGCACTGGAGCCTCTGGGTTCATATGATACCACTTGAGGTGAGAGCTGGAGACGAGGGAGAAAGTGAGGAATTCTCACATTATTTATGGTCGACTCCAAAGGTCACAAATTGTCAGTTTGTCAGAGAAAGTCGTAGCAAAACCTCTGTCAGCTCTCGGCGAAAAACCAGGCAACCACCTCAACTGAGAGTGGAGTCCTGGGAAAGTAGTCTGAGAGTGAGGTAGTGGCCATCAATCCTGTGGAAGAAGTGTTCATTTACTGAAAGAGGATTCACCCCAAGAGGAAAAAAGGGATCTATCATGGGAACTGAGCAGGCTGTCACACTCACTGAATTCAGTAGCTTTTTAAAAAATGCTTATATGTAGTGTTGATGATTTTCATTTGACATACAAACTAAGATCAGAGCATTGACTTTTGATGAAAGAGCTGTCCGAGCACAAACAAAAAAAACATCTCTATTGTAATTTTTCATGAATCCCAACTGCTGAACTGGCTTTTTAATCCAAAAAAGATTTTAATGTTCAATATTTGAGCTTTATTTCTGATAAAATAGTGGGAGGTTTTTGCAAGAATTGAAAACAAGTGAGCATTGCAAAGTTTTGTGGTGTCTAATGTGGTGAATTAGTAATCACAGTGTAATTGAACGTTGAAATCACAGTTTCCACGTCCTAAATCCTGCTGTTTGTCATCACCATAGTGACTTTGAGGGCAGCTGTTGGCTAACTGGAGCATCATCTGATTGGCAAATTGGTGTGAAAGCAGGGCTATCTAACAGATTTGAAATTTAAACATGACGGGCACAGAACAATGCTGCCCTCATCCAAAAAGAATTATTTTATTTTATCCAGAATCAGGGAGTCTCTACACTGTGTGTTTTTCTTTGTACATGCTTATATCGTATTGGACTTATTGTTCAGCCTCATTCTAATCAGTGTGTTGAGTTTATAAGCAGGTAAATAATTTTTTGGTTAAGTAGCTTATATTCAGTCTGTTCAGTGAAAGTGAAAAGTGAAAAGATTACTGCAGAGGCAGAATCAGCGAATTACAGGAGTACATTGCTGCCACACCAGAAATGATTGTTTTAATATGATAATTTTTGCGTTTAAATGTGATACTGAATTATCACATTATTCCATGATACTAATTTTTTAACCTCAAGATACTGAAATATGACATTGGCGTACTGAAAAGCAAAAACCCTTCACTGCTGCTGTCTTGGCCATCACACTCTTGAAAACAAGATTTTTAAAATCAATGAGATTTTCTCCTTTTTAATAAAGGTTAATAAATTGTAAAACAACAAATATCCATGTAGGTACATTTGTGTGTTGGTATTTGCTTGGGGGACAGAGAATGAAGACAGAGTTAACCTGCAAGAAGCATCTGTTGCTTTGGTCTGTTGTCCATTCATAATTTGAGCCTCTAATGTACTTTCATGCTACAATTAAAAAACAAAAACAAACAAACGAAAAAGGAAAAAAAATAAATAAAACAACCTTAAACAAGACCAGTGGTGGCATTGTACTGGTGCAGCTTGAATCTGTGGCGGCTATGATCCACCGTGCTCAATAACCGCAGAATCTGTCCCTGTCTTAACCCAAGCATTAGGTAAAATTTAATCAAATCAACAATACAGGTTTAACAAAAAAGTACACATTACAATGTGACAACTTAGTATCACATTATGACATGAAACTTATCACGTTATTATGTGATACTGTTGGGATTTTTATTTCAGCCATACACTTCTATAGTGAAACACTTGCAGCAGTTTCTAAAACCTAGAAGTACCTGAATTGTGATTACTGTTTGGTAATTTTAAGTTTTTATAGGCCCAGAGAAAGCAACAAGTTGAACTCCCCATACAACCACCCTTTGTCCCAACGTTGGCTCATTCAAGATCTTATAAACTATCAGTTTAGTATCAAAATTACTAAATATAACACAACTCAGGTGAGGAAAAAGGAATGAGCTCGCTTTCACAAATTTTAATGAGCCTGGACTAGCCTACCAACTTGAGGTAAAAATGATGACTAAAGAGGGATGTCTTTATTTATGCTAAGTATTAGTAAAGTGCACAAGAACTATGGCCAGAGAAGCTTTGACTACTACCAGCAAAGCTGATGGTATAGATAGATTAAAAAAAACAAAAACAAAAACAAACAGGAAGTTCAGAGTTTGAAATGAGTGGTGAAATATGCAAGCTATGTGAATGCAGCAAGACAGTAGACATCCATCCCACAAGGTGCCACCTTAATCAGCCTTTACTAACAACAGGTAGGTCTGATACACAGGTTCAGTGTGTGCCAAGCCAAACATCATGAAACAAAAGTTTCAGCCTCCCTTAACTCGTAATTTTCCTCAACTTCTCTACAGGCTCTGGAGTTCACAAAAGCACTGTATGCTTTATTTGTAAAGAGTTGTGCACCAACATTGTTGTTTACAACACCAGCCTCAGGCTGCTGATTAATTAGTGTGAGCCATGTTATGCAATCCTCCCTCGATGGTTCTTTACAGAAACTGTGGCCAGCAAGTTGCATGCATTTGTAAAATGAACAACAATGGACACTTGCTGCGAATAGAAGTGGACTCTAAGTTAAAATACTTTTGTCGTATCAAAAGGCGATAGGAAACAGCTCTTATTTTTGGAACTGAAAGAATAGACAATATATTGCTCTTTCTAATGGATGTGGGAATACAAACATAATATTTTGTTTACATCTTAAATCTCCTAAGGCCTGTTTTTTATGTTTCCCGAGTTGTGGGATCCACAGAACTATCGTTTGCAGTTATTCACAACAATAAAGAACAGCTGTTGTAGTAAATTCTGTGTCTGTCATGAGACTGTGGAAAAACCCCTCCCAGGTAAGAGTTACAGCTTGAGTTACGTCCCGTTCATGTCTTGCTGTATGTTCATTGTGTTCACATCCAAACAGGGCTGACAGTTTTATATACAGGCAGATGCAGACAATGATCTTATTTTTAATTTCTGGTTTTCTTGGTGAGTGCATGACCCGACTCAGCATCTGACCCTCCTTGTCCTCACCTCCCCTGAACTCTGTGGGAGGAAGGAGGAACGAGTGACTCATACAATCGTTACAGTTTTGACTGGTGGTTGGGCCTCACTGGGTGGTTTTGCTTTTCTTCATAATGGTTGAACATGAACCCAACAAAGCGTAGGAAAACACTTTTTTGTCTTTAAAATGAAAGATTCATGTTGACATCACTCAGATAGTGTTTACAGAACAGACATAAGCTTTACTTCTATCCTGTCACAGGAACTGTGTTGTCAGAGGCTGAACCCAAACCATGAATGCTCACAGAGCATATAAACAGAGACGTGTCACTTTGCAATCACGTGCAATCCAGCTTTCTGTGGTCAGCCTCCACATTGATACGCTTCTGTCAGACACGAAGGGGAAAGAACTACATTGCAAGCAATGTAAAAATAGCCACCATTGGATGAGGTTAGGTTGAAAGTTTAACCTGAGGGGCCTCTCTGATTACCAAGAAACTTTCAGGTTAGTTTTCATTTCCCTAACCTGACAGGCTAGTAGGTCAGTTTCATATACCCGCCACAGAAATATTTCACTAGTCCATCTGGGTCGCAGCTCTCCGGCTTTGTTTTCAGAGGTGGGACCTTCAAGAAAAATCAGCAGCTGGTGATTGGACAACCGTTCTGATTGACAAACTCACCACAGACCAATCCACATCAAGCCACAGTATAACGTAGCTTATGTGTGCTGCTGCTGAGAAATAATAGACGAACAACTACAGGAACACAAGAAACGGCTGTGATAATGGCGTTAGACAACTGCTGCCTTTTTTGTTAAGTTAACTTAAGAATCAAAGGAACGCTGACAAGTACTTAAGTCTGCTGACGTCACGTCTGCTCGTCACTCCTGCAGCTCCCGCCTCTCTTCCCTGATTGGGCCGGTTAGACTTTAGCCGAGTGAATTTGTTGGTCAATGAAGCCTGGCAAGATGGACCTGCTGAACTGAATCAGGCAGGTCCATCTGCTCTGCAAGCTTATCATTTCTCATGCAACCTTTCAAAATCAGGTGGTAAGAGCTGAATACCTTCAGTTTCCATCAAAGAGCCCATCGCTACACTATCACCCATTTTACCCTCTGTTGCATTCACTTGCATTTTACCCATGAAATAGTACAACTATACAGTTTAAATACGATAAACAGACATTTAAGACGTGACTGCCATGTACTTGTCAAAAATAAAGCAACCTCTTGGTAAAGCCTAGTCTCAAATCAACAGCAAAGTAACCAGTAAAGGCTTGAACTGCAATCTTTCATCAGGTACAAGCAACGTATGACTATGCTATGTCAGGGATGTGCTGGAGATGGATTTACAGTCATTTTGGGAAGATGAAAGTCTAAGGGTCTGTGAGGAATTTCTTGAAAAGCTAGCATTAGCACTAGCAAGTGGAACTCCCCATCCTATGAGCACTTGCTCCACACTGTTGCCAGGACATGACTCTTAACCAGACATGTGTTGGTATTAAAAAATGGAGATCAAATCTTTTTTTAATCCTACATAACTCTTTCCAAGAAGAATTTTTACAGAATACAACATGACCAGGTAATATATTCATCAACAATAACATAGAGCTTTTGTTTGAACTGAGATAACAAGAAATCTTTGTAAACCCAGTTATTAGCCTAGTTTAGTAGCTGGCTATGTTTAGCCCTACAGCTAGTTCTCTGAGATGTGTCCTCACCTTGTAATGTTAGCAAACCCAGTGCTCATCTACCAAGCAGAGCTAACGTAACCTCACTCTTCATTTTATTGATAGACCCTTAAGTTGGAACAGACCACTGCAGAATAACTGCTGCATGTGGGTTGGAATGAACATCATCTCACACAGCTTAACCCG
This sequence comes from Halichoeres trimaculatus, assembly GCF_033239565.1. Classification (NCBI taxonomy): domain Eukaryota; kingdom Metazoa; phylum Chordata; class Actinopteri; order Labriformes; family Labridae; genus Halichoeres; species Halichoeres trimaculatus. Next base: position 13,914,007 of record NW_027437200.1, on the reverse strand, counting down.
TGTTTTGGCCTTTGGCTTGTGTTTTGCCTTTTTGCTCTATCACTCTCCTGTTTAACTCTCCTCCGCTCTTCTGTCCTTTTTTCTATCACTCAGCTCAACTTTATTTATGAAGTACTTTAAAACAACCACAGCTGAAACAAAGTTCTGTACATAAAAGGTGGTGCAGGAATAAATAACACTGAAACAATTGATAAAAAACTAAAACAAATCTTAGCACTAAAACATGAGCAGAGTCTCAAGGTGGGTTAAAAGCCAAAGAATAAAAATAGGTTTTAAGACATTTTTTTTAAAAAAGATCAGTTGTGTCCACCATCACTATAATGAATTGTTTTCAGCAAAGAAAAACTCAGAATTCTTACTGCTAAACTTTGTTAGGCTGGTGTGAAGTTGTCATGGGAACTTTTGTGTGCTGTAAATCAATCTGGTCCTGTCCAACCTGATCACGATGCTGAGAAAAAGCATTCAGAAATAACCTCTATCAGTGCTGATAATCTCATTTTCAAGTGTGGATTATGATCTGGTATATATCTAGAGGTGAGACTTTTTCAAGATCACTTACAAAGTCCCTTTAAGGCTGTGCTAAAGTTGAGCAAAAAAAAGTCTGAAATGCAGAGTCAAGACAGACATTTGACGGTAGGAAAGTTCGAAAGAACTGGGTTGATGAGGTTTGTTTATGTGGGTGGCAGTGGTGGTAAAGCCACAACAAGTGAGGAGGTAAAAACAGAACAACACAGTCAAGGCTGTTTGACATAGATAAATTCTGCTTATTCAGAGTAACCGGAGGGTGCGGAGCAAAAATAATAGGGCCATTTGCAGGATGGAAGCTTGCCAGATCTCATTCTTTTGTTGAGGGGATGCAAAGCCAAAAAGTGCATTTGGGAAAGCTGATGAATATACGCCAATACGGCATTTACTCCATATTTTATTCCTGTTGTTTTAACCCAGGCTGCAGTGTTGACACAAAGCATCAAATCAGAGTCTTTCTCTCTGCATTTAAAGAACAGTTCTGTTGCAAAGCAATCAATAAATCCATACATCCCTCTCTGTTCAGCCACTATGTATGATTGACTTCCGTGGTGATGTTATTGATTCACGTACACCTCTATAACTACGCTTTTGCTACCTGCACAGGAAGCAAACCAGGCGTAGATCATTGTTAAGTCAAGCTGGACCTTCATAGGTCACTGACAGAGATAGATATGAAATAATATCTTTGCAAAGGACCCGCATAAAAATCCATCACACGAGGGGGGACAAAGAAGAGCCCCTGTTAACAGCTTAACATCAGGAGGCCATGCTGGGAGGCATTTTTTAGGAACTGCTGCTGGTAGGAGCTCTGATTGGAGAGACATAATCTGGTTTGAGCTTTTGGGCTTTTGGTTGACAGAGCCAAGATCCATTGTGACGGCTTACCCTGGCAGGTCTAAATGGATGATGCCTTAGTGTCACCGGCTCAGTTACGGCTTGTAATCCAACAAAGCAGGGCTAAACATTTATTTCTTCTTGGTTGTTAGTGTTTAAGAAGCTCACGGCTGACTAAACTAAGAAAGTGGTTTGGACACTACAAGTCCAAAAAAATTAGGACCAGAAAGTTGGTTGGACAGAACTTGGATCATCATTGGTACAGGATGTTTGCAGAGGACAGTTAAATATTTTGTGCTTATACAGACACAAACAAGGCCAGATTTTGCAAACTGAACAAACAGAGACAAAAAATAGGGAATACAATTTTGAATAGTAAATCAATTTTAAGCACTCACATATGATCAGACCTGCAGAATTATTAAGTCTCAAACAACAATGTTTGATCACTTTGTCTTTACAAACTAAGTCTTTGGTTATTTGACTGTCAGAAAACCAGAGCTTTATTTATACATCACAGATGGCTGGGGGAATATGAAATAAGCCATGTCTCGCAGTGTCTTCTGTGCAATATGGTCACACAGCTGTGGATCCTGGTTCCATTGTTGGGTAAATCCAAATTTAGCTGTCCAGTTGGCTGCAAACAGCTAGCCTGCAGCATAATTCTTTCACTGGGAAGCCAAAATGCAGAAGAATGTTCGACATAGATTATGCTAGAAGCCTGTTGAATTTTCAACAATGAAATCCAGTGTAATGTTGAGGAAGGAACAATGAGCTGTAGACCTTTTTTGGTTTCTCAGGCTGCTTGTGACGTCAACTCCTACTGGTTGACTGAACTCTACGCTGTAATCAGGACACAAAAGAAACTTGTCTTATGTTCTGTCTTCACTGCTTAAATTACTGTTTTTAGTCTCATTTTGAAACAATACCTCTCTAAATGCACCCCTTTAAGCTCCTTGATAGAGTGGATGGAGACTGATCATTTTGTGACATCTTTTGTCTTAAAAATGCTATTGCTGAATTTAAAGGATTCAAGCTTTGTATGGATAGCATTCACTATTACTTTCATGTTAGTTTATAAACAAACTCACTGTGAAAAACTTAAGAGAACTCTGAAAACTGTGCAGGAAATTATTCAAGTCTTAAGAAATGCAACCCAGAGAAATTCAGAAATATATAAAATGCACCAAAGAGAAAAATCAAGACATAAGGTTTAAGTGGTTGAGCACCCCCAAATCTAAAATGAGGCACAGACTGCAGTGGAAGAGAGGCAAAGATCTTTCTCCAAGGCTCATTACTCCCCTCATAGCATGCCAAGTGCTGACCCAGCAACATCCCAGCCCCCTATCCTCCTCTTGCCCTTCAACCCCCCTCCTCCTCCTCCTCCAGCAGGTGAGGGGAGTCACATGCTGGAAGGCACCCCCGCCATCAGCCCATTTGGTCTGTGACACCCATAAAAGCGATGCAGGATGGTAGTGCTCCAAGAGCCTTTGAAGCAGCCAATGGCTACTTTAATGGATGGATACACTATTTAGCTTAATTCATGCTCTGTTAAAGCCTTACAGGGAGGATTTGACCTCTCTCAGGTTAAATAATGGTCCCAGCGTAGATGGGACAGTCGGGGGGCAAGGAGGAGATAAATGCGCTGTGACATTCGGCTCACTCCAGCGTCCCCCGATGTGTGATTTGAGAGCAGTCTATTAGGCACTCGCTTTGCTTAAACATGGGAAGAGTTATTAGACGGGGCAGCGATGACTGGGGGGCTGGGCATAAGGCAGCAGCTGAAGAGCGGGTGTGGGCAGAGCTTGACAGCGATTCATCAAAGCAGAGCTGGAGAAAGAATGCAAGAATCCACTTAAGGAGTTCATATGACAAATGTGAAAGCTGTGCTGCCATCATGTCATTAGGTTTTCAACTGTTGGCCCTGTTACATGATCTCCAGCAAATTACTGACACCTCTAGACCAGGGGTGGCCAAATTCTTTTCAGTAAAGGGCCAAAAAAGAATCAGAGAGGAGGGTCGTGGGCCAAAACTAAACATTTAGGTTGCAGTTCATGATATTAAATATGCACTTTTCTTAACTGTATTTCACAGTATAAAGTTACTGAACAACCATATGACACAAATACTAGTCCTATGTCTCCAAAGACATTTGGCACGATACAGCCTAAACAGCATGGGACACAACATGCTCCAATGAAACCAAAATAGTGCATTTTCCATCCCTTTAGAATAAGAAATAGTAATAAAACTGGATACCTGCTCCAGATTTTTTCCTATGAATGACGACTGTATCTACATTACTTTAAAAAAGTATGTAATAAAAAATCAAACATGGGCAGTGGACTGAAAAAAAATCGCTCGCAGGCCAAAATTGGCCCGTGGGGCCCAAATTGGACATTTAAAACAATTACAAAATAGCAACTCTTGGGCAGTATCTCACCATTCTGTTTTCACTTATATCCTTGAGAAGGTAGCCTACAAAAGCTAAATAACTAGCAAACCCTTTACAGCTTGCATAATGCTAATAATCAGCAGGGTTTGATTATCTAAATTACTGTAATTGAAAAAGATTTAATTAGCTGAAAATAAATGCTGGCTCATATATATTTTTCTCATTAAAGGAATGCCACTTGTTGCTCAGGAAATTCAACTTAAGTGGACAAAATCTAATAAGCTGATGGAGTGTCTCGTCTACCCAAGGAATAACTTACATCTGAAAAGTCAGACATTTTTTGTGATATTGTACAGGTGTTGGTCCCTAATTCTTGCTAAAAATTACAGATTTCTGTCTCACATTTAAATATGCACATATCCATTGTGCATACAAAGGAATGACATCACACCCTTTTGAGTGCACACTCCACACTATTGTTTAAGGCCTCTAGAGACCGCACTTAACATTTGTGGGAATGATTTCACTGATATGACATCTCACAGAAACTAGCTTCATACTTAACTTCAAAGATAAACAGACATGGAGGGTGAATGGAGCTGTGCTCTAATCAGAGCTATTGTGGGTATACAGCTAGAGCAGTGTTTCTCAGTTCCAGTCCTGGGGCCCTGCATGTTTTAGATGTTACCCGAATCCAGCACACCTGATTTAAATGATCAGCTCGTCATCAAGCTCTGCTCAAGCCTGATAACGAGCCATTCAATTGAATCAGGTGTGCTGGAGGAGGGTAACATCTAAAACATGCAGGGCAGGGGGGCCCCAGGACCGGAATTGAGAAACACTGAGCTAGAGGCAGACAACACTGGACTTATAAACCACAACCATATCCAAATGACATCTCACACTGGGATATTACTTCGAAATATAGTTGGTTACAATAAGTCTTAAAAGTGATTCAAAATCATTGAACGTGGTGTATGGTCAGAAAATTCTGGGAATTTTCAGTTTTAAGCTTTCCACATGAATTTGAAGAAAGAAAGGAATTTAAGGGAGTAAACTGGGAATTTATAATAAAGAACTCAAAAGTAGATGGGGCATATATATTGTAGCATAATTTAGGCCAAAAGAACCACATCCAAGTTCACTTGCATGTTAATGCTATTTCTTATCCACATAGCAGTTTTTGGTAGATGAATACCACTGAGTGTAATGCCGCCTGAGGTTCGCATAAAGTCATTCAAGTTTTTATCAAAAAATTCATAATATCTCAACATTTTCTGGAAATTTACCACCCCTTTGTGACCCTAATGTGTTGCCAGCCTAGAACTCATTTCACAGCCTAATTGTGATGGGAATATTTACTGCAGAATGACCTAAATTACACTAACTTCTTAACTCAGTATTGTAGCAGCAGCTGTTTGAAATTTTGCATTCAAAGTAAAAGAAAAAAATCAATCTTTTCAGATCACATCTTACAAACACACTTCCTCTCGCACATAAACGAAATGACATAAAATGAAAATCAATACATTTCCAATTTTCAAGGCGAGGTTTATTGTGTTTGTTAGTGTGTTTAAATTTGTGCTAGAGAAGAGAAACTGAAACTTAAGTATCAATGTGTACACCCAAACATTGATCAATACTGATCCCAACGTTGGCATCAGTACATCAATATTTTAGATTGATCAGTACACCGCTACTCATAGCTTTATATAAACATCTTTATAAATGGATCGAAGAGCCGCACACCGAAAGGCAGAGAGCCACATGCGGCTCGCAAGCCACAGGTTGGCCACCCCTGCTTTAGCATACAACCTTGCAATGCTGTGTTAATGTCCAGTGTGGAAAATCACCTACTCTTCCACACAGTCACAAGGATGCATTTAAGTATCAAAACATGGTACCTTGTGATTCTACGTGAATCGATTCTCTGTACCTAATAAGGTACCTAATGCGGTACCCATCCCTTGCCTTCACGAATAAAGCTCAAAAGCCCAAAAGGCCCAAAAAAACAGCTTTTCTGTAAGTGTTCCACTATTGGATGACCTTTCTGCTTCCAAAAATTCACATTTTGAGACTGTTGTACACACAGTCACAAGGAGGGTCGAATGTGTAAAACTGTTTTCACCAATACTGAATGACGGAAAATTGTGACTCAATTCAGAGTGCATAGTGCAGTCCTGTCAGAATAAACTTCAGCAGTGTAAAAAATCAACAACATCAACAAAGCATAGGCCAGGAAGACACCGAGTGATTACTGCACTCATGACGGTCACATTTCTTTGTTTTGAGTTTTTTTGCTTGTTTGTTTTGGGGATTTTTGGAGAGGGATCCAACATGACATAAGTTGGTGTCCACATCTACATCTTGTTCGCATATTTTGCTTTGCATACAAAAGAACACAGCTGTGTTTTGTGGCAAGATCCTCTTTTACAAACTCCACTAACTTTCTAAACAGTTACCTTGCAAGGCTTTTCTGCTTCTGCAATTCCTGTTCAAAGACAGAAGCAACTAAGATCGAACTCGCTTTCAACACCTTACCCTGTATAACTCCTTCATCCTAACATCATTCCTGCTACCAGATCAGAAAGAAGCGAGAAAACAAAAACAAAACCTCAATATAGCAACGAAACCAGTTTTGTGTCTCTAGTTTCCATGATTTCTATGTTTTGCAGAATGAAGTGACAAACAGTGAATGTAAAATTATTGGTTTCTCCACAAATATTTGGAATTCTGTGAGAGAAGCTGTAAAAACTGACAGAAACAACTGGAAAGTTTTCTTACTTTGTGGCACTCAATTTCCATTGTTTTACATTTGGCAAACTGACTCTTAAGAGTAAGGCTTACTTGCCTCTTTGAGTGGCAGCTCCACTGAATCACGCTGAACAAAAGCAGTCCATGGGCGCACAAATATGTCTGAAAGAAAAAGTACATGAAAGGTTATTTTTTGACAAAAAAATAAAGGAAACCAAGGGTAATAAACAAAAACCACCACTTGCTCATCTGTCAGTCGCTAGCTGAAGGAACAGCTAGTGGTAGAAAGCTTTTTTACTTCATAAAACTGCAAAATCTGTTAATGCATCAGTGATTATGTTTTGTAATGGCACTTTCAATTGCTGTTTTTTAAATGAAAGCTACAGGTAATAATCAAAAGAGTTAAAAGAAAGCTGGCAAGGTAAGTGAAGCCACTTTGTTCTGCAGCGTGTATTACACAATGTTTCTATGATTTAGAAACTTTAGTGTTTTAGGAGTTTTAAAGTGACAAGTCAACAAGGTTTTTACAGCTAATAATGAGAGAAAGATTGTTTGATTAAATGTTAATGATGCGAGAATTCATAGCACCATCGCTGCTTTGTTAGATAAAAAAGTGCCCTTGATTTATGCTTTTGATTACGACTAGCTTGCTGCTAATTTATGGTACAATAAATTGAAATTATTGTTTGAAGCTCTTGTGCTCATTAACAGTGAATAATTACTCATATTTTATGTTGAAAAGTGTGAGGAATTAAGCATTTAAAGGGCCTGTTAAAATGTAAGAAAGGAGCCATTAAGTCAGTGACCCATGAGTGCCAAAGTATGAGAACACACAGCCCTGTCCTTTTCCATCCCTGTGAATTCATCTTCACCCTGAGGGGTCAGGAGGAGTCTGTTTCTTTAGCTGCAGGTTAGCGAGGACGTGTGTGTGTAAGGGTCAGGCATAGTTTGGCCACGCTGTCTCTCTCCATCTTTCTCTCTGTGCACAACCTAACATCCGCCCCCATCTGCATATTCCCCGAGTGACAAAACTAGTTAGCTGAGTAATAAATCAAACCTCGGCTGCCCAATTTAGTTTCCTAATGCAATTAATAAGTGCTAAAAGCATTTAACTGGTCATAATTTGCGGATGCCACTTTGAAGTGACTATTTAAGGAAAACTTTGTGTGCGTGTAGGAGAAAATGTTTTGCTGGCACTGATATCTTTGCAAGGAGTTGTATGCAACTGCATGCATCGCAAGCCACAACCGGAATACTTATCTATATAATTAACAAAATACAGTGGAGGCAGGAAAAAAATGGATGGCTTCATCAAGATCCATCAACATGTTATAATCAGTGATGGGGAATTACAGATAGATCTGATAAAGACTTAGTAATCCAATCAAGTTTGAGGGCAAAAAGTGGAAAAGGGGATTTGGTGCAGCACACTCACATGAATTCAGAATCGCTTTTATTCGCAGAGTACCTCCAGAATACAAGGAATTTGACTGCGGTTAACCATACCCTCACTGTACAATCATTATTAACACATAATAGATATTACAAAAATAGAAAAAAATAGAGCTTAAGTAGTAGAAAAAATAAAGATAGTAACAATCATACTGCTAATACAGAGAAGAATAAAAAAATAATTAAGCATGTTAAAATAAAATAAAATTTAATTTAACTTAATTTAATTAGATTAAATAAAATTAAATTAAATTAAATTAAATTAAATTAAAAATTAAAATCAAAAATAGTGCACTGATGTCAAAGAACTGTGCAATTTGCAAAAGAAAAAAAAAAGAAACAATTGTGCAAAGAGAAACAGAGCTTATTTTACAGGATGTCAGGTAAAGGTAGCACATCATTTCTGATCTATTGAAAGGGAGATACTGTATCTGAACTTAACGAAACATCTAGACATTTACTGTTCTTCTTAAATCCATATTTTTTCCCTGATTAGACTTCCTGATCCTGGCGTTTTAATAAATGACTTTTCTTCTAAGTCCCCTGCATTAATCATTATCGACACCTCTAACACCGCACTACAGCCTATCAAAAAGATTGACCGTCTCAGTTAGGATCTATCAATTAAATCTCTATTACTTCCGACCCAATCCTTGCAGTCACTTCCAGACTTGTTTAATCCGCTTCCTCGCCTCCTCTCTGCAGCACACCACTGCAAGCAGAGTGCAGACAGCAGCAAGCAGAGGGAAGGCGAGAGGGAGGAAGTGGAGAGGGGTGAGTGCTGAGGAGCAGAGCTTGTCATGAGTGGATTTATGGCTGGGGAGACAGCGGCGGGAGGCGGGCGAATTGATGGGTGACACATAATCAGCCTCCTTATCGCAGCCCCGCAAAACTGGATTGCATCCAGAGGCTTGTGATCCGTCCGGATTTGGCTAATGTCTCCCACTCCTCTCCTGAGCCCCGACAGCTCTCCGTTATCAGGGCCTGGCCTGGGCTTCCTCTCCTTCCCTCAGACTGTTATGCCTCCACCCCTCAACCCGCCGCCTCCTCCATGCTGTCTGCATCTTGACAGTGTGTCAGGTAAAGAGGCAACTAAGGGTTTGTTGACCAGCTCTGTCCATCCACCTCACTTCCTGCCTCCTTCTGGCTCTAAAATACTATTTTAGCCTCTCTCCAACTCCCTCTACCTTTTTCAGCAGACTCCTTTGAATGCCACACCAAAGTTTCCACAAAATAAACCTCCAGATTTCTGCCTCAAATCACTTTCAAATGTTTTCAGGATTTTTGGCAGAAACAGAACCAAACTGTAATGTGTCACTGCTGTTGAAAACAACGAAATGAGTCTTTAAACGATTCTTGTTTGCTTTTAAAAACCCCACATGCCAGATTTTGTCTGGGATGTTTATTGTTTCGTGACTGGAGTTACAAAAGCACAAGTTGAAAGACGGAAGGAGTGAATCACAGCTTCCAGCGTGGCTGGGTTCAAAGTTTCAGAAAGCGGTTTTGGGGTGAAATGGAGCTTTCCTATGACATAATGATCTGGTTCACTCACATGAGCTCTGCACTGCTCCCAGAAAACTCACGACATGGATGCTGGAACATGCAGTTTTCTGTAACGTGTTAAAGAATTAACTTGGACGACTGCAAGAGGTACAGACGCGAAACTTGTCCAACTAAACCACTTCAGACATTCACCAGGGGATTCACCTCCTGGGATTTTCACGCACAACCATCTCTAGGGTTTACAGAGAATGGTCCCATAAAGAGAAAATATCCAGTGAGCAGTTCTGTGGGCCAAAATGTCTTGTTGATGCCAGAGGTCAGAGGAGAATGGACAGACTGGTTGGAGCTGATAGAAAGGCAACAGTAACTCAAATAACCACTGGTCCCAACCGAGGTCTGCAGAAGAGCATCTCTGAACACACAACACGTCCAACCTTGAGGCAGATGGTCTACAGCAGCAGAAGACCACACCGGGTGACCCTCCTGTCAGCTAAGAACAGGAAACTGAGGCTACAATTCACACAGCAACACCAAAACTGGACAATAGAAGATTGGAAAAACGTTGCCTGGTCTGATGATGATGAGTCACGATTTCTGCTCCACATTCAGATGGTAGAGTCAGAATTTGGTGTCAACAACATGAAAGCATGGATCCATCCTGCCTTGTATCAACGGTTCAGGCTGCTGCTGCTGGTGTAATGGTGTGGGGGATATTTTCTTGGCTCACTTTTGGCCCCTTGGTACCAACTGAGCCTGGTTTAAAGTCCACAGCCTACCTGAGTATTGTTGCTGACCATGTCCATCCCTTTATGGGCACAGTGTACCCATCTTCTGATGCTACTTCCAGCAGGATAACGCTCCATGTCATAAAGCTGGAATCATCTCAGACTGGTTCCTTCAACATGACAATGAGTTCCCTGTACTCAAATGTCCTCCACAGTCCCCAGATCTCAATCCAACAGATCACCTTTGGGATGTGGTGGAACAGGAGATTCTCATCATGGATGTTCAGCTGACAAATCTGCAGCAACTGTGTGATGCTATCATGTCAATATGGAGAAAACTCTCTGAGGAATGTTTCCAGTACCTTGTTGAATCTATGCCACGAAGGATTAAGGCAGTTCTGAAGGCAAATGAGGAACATAAGGGTAAATGGAAAAATAAACTGAATCTATTGTAGATTCAAAGTAAAACCTTTAGCTTGAGTAGCAGATGCCATGATAAAACATCTCTATTGAAGTAAAAAATATATATATATATCAACACTGCCAGAGACGTACTGCTGTAATTGCTGCAAAAGGTGGACAAACAAAATATTAACGTTAAATATAGATAAAAACAGTAGGAGTCTCTTCATCTGATCTGATATTTGTTGAGTTCAGAGCAACCAGCAGCATGTCTTCTGATCACGCTTTGAAAGAAAAAATGTCAGCATTTTTAGATCTGTGAGGTGTTCTGATCGTTTGGCCACCTCTATATATCCAAATTATTAACCCAAACTGTAACTCTATACACTCAGAACATGTTTCAGTATCATTTTTTCTCCAACACTAAGCAAAATCAAACACTGCTCTTACATCAAAGATCTTGTCATGCCCACCTGTTGCAATCTTATTTGCAACCCCCAAAATTCTGGACTGTGGTTGGCTATTTTGCAATTTCAGAGGCAGGACTGCTGACCATTTGAACTATGTTGCAAGAAGCTGCTGTAGCTTAATTTTTTCATCTACTTCAACAAATGTTTTCCTTTTTCTTTTTTTCAAACATTGCCAGGTGAACTGAAATTACATATAAGATTACATAAAAAGTCTCCTGCCTGAATCACTAATTTCTCTAACACCACACACTGGAGTAAATTTTTTGTCTAACCTGGGAGTTCAGATAGGTATGAAGAACACAAGTTCGCCCAATCAGAGGCAGAGCTCAGCTGATTGACAGGCCTTATACCTGTGAGTGTGGAGGTTCAAAGCCTGCCTCATTTACAATATAGCCTCAACCATCCTGTTCAGAACTGTTTCAGAAACAGACAGGTGATGTCACAAAGACTACGACCATTTATTACACAGTCTACTGACCACACACATACTTTTTGGATACTCGTAAAAACACTAACAGTTTTCCCACTTTAATGCATAAATGCACAATACTAGGATTCTCAACCAGAGGGAAAAGGCTGCAGTTTGAAAGTACTTGACTGAAAATGCTCCTCTGCAGGAAAAGATTGTTTTTCCTCCTATATTTCTGCGTGGGTTGCACGGCTAATCTAATACAGGCTTTGATCTCTGCTAGCAAAAGGAACAAATGCTGTCCCCATGTGTTGTAAGAAATAATGAATTGGAAAATTATCTACCACATGAAAACATAAGTCCATAGCTTTGTTAAATTAACGGTGCAGAGCTGCAAACCCAGGTTTTTCTAGACCCCTGTTAGTCAAACTCTACCAGAGGACTCCACCAGTCGGGTCCAAAAAGAGGCTACGTCTCAAAAAGGTCTTTGTATAAATGCATTTTGCTGACATGGCCAATCTCCACCTTAACTCCGGTACAAAGCAAGAAAATTAGCACACAAAATGACACCGTTCTGTGGCACTTTCTGAGCTTTCTGTGTTGGCAAGTAGAATGCAGAGACAGTAATGAGCTTAATTGCTTTGCTTCAGAGCTAACATGAAGCTGCGTTGCCAGGCTGCAGAGCTGAAAACATTTACAGCCTCGCCTGAGTGAGACTCATCAAATAAAAAGACAACATACCAAGAACAGGCTATTGAAAACAACAAAATGCTTATTTGAATAACAGAGTATTCAGTATCTCCAGGACCATTTCATAGAGCTAATGATGAAAACATATCAATCTTCACCTGGAGACAGGATGGAACCAATGCAATAATACTGTAATAAGCCCACAAACACGAGCCTGTGTTAACCTGTTTGGTGCTGAATAACTCAATCAGCTATTTACAACAGTGAGTGGAAAAAGACACTGCTGTTTACTTAAATACAACCAACAGTGATCTCACAGTTTGCCTTATTCACAGTTAAGTGCTGACACAAGGCTTCAGCACTTCATGGTTCATTAAAGCACTGTGCAAAGATACAAAAAGACACAGTAAGCAAAAAGTCACATTTCCAGTCATGTGATATCGCTTGTAGCTGATAAATGTGTCGGAAATTGAGATTGTATTGACGTTGAATCAAGTTGAAACATATCCCCCTGTATGATCTCTAGCTTGATTTTGTAGAGTAACATACCAGGTTATAATGCTGATCTGGGCTGTCTCCCTATACAACACAAAACAAAACCAGCCAATGTTTGCATCATACAACACACTTATTACAAAGGAAATACATTTACATATAAATTGAATTAAAAGAACATCCACTCTGCTGTTCCTTAGTATCAGTGAGTCTTATCAGTAGAGAAAGAGGTGATTTAGAATAAAAAAAAATACTGTTGACATTGCATTACAAAAGGGACAACAGTGCTATTGTTATACTGTTGTATTGGAAAGCATTACCAGCAGTGCTGACAAAGTCAGTCCAGTGAATGACCTCTGAGTGAAATACCTAAGCTGCATGATGACTTCTGAGTTTTGATGGATTTACATGTTGACAGACTTTCATATGAGAAAAAAAATAAAGCTGCATGAAAAGGCGAAATCTAACAGTGAAAAAGTTGGACATGTTGAGTTCGCTTCAAAACAGAATTGAGAACAATCCTGCAAAATAAAAATGCAAAGGCAGAAAAACATCAATAACTCCACAAAATCAGCTTGAAGGTGTGTTTGTTTTTAAAAGCAAATCAATGGAGAGCAGGTCTCTTTGACTCTACTTTTCTTAGTTCAAGACAACTTTTCACAGGCTACAAAGTGCCGAGGTAATTTATTTTTTTAACTGTTACATAGAGCTATTTTCTGAAACATGACAAACTTCGTTTGTACTATAGTTTAGCAGCTGGCAATATGTAGTGCTACTCACAGCCTGGTGCCCTGAGACGTGTCTGCGAATTGTATTGTTAGTGAATCCTCATTATGTCCTACCAGTGCTTACAACCTCACCAAGCAGCACTAACAGGACTTTGCTCTTCAAAGACTCAAGTTTGAACAGACCACTGCAGTATAACTGCTGTATGTGAGCTGCAATGCACGTTTTCACAAACAGCTTAACCCATGTTTTAGCATTTAGCCCGTGCTCTATCACTCTCCTGTTTAGCTTTCCTCTGCTCTTCTGCCCTTCTCTTTTTGACAGACCAGCTCCAGTATCCAACATTACTACAGAACAAAAAGGTCAGATCTTGTTTTTGACTTGGTCTGCCAGTGAAGTTTAATCACAGGGGCCTTAGGTCTTCATGCCATATATGGGAACATTAAAAACCAAGCGGCAACTTTCGGTCTAAGAATATGAGACAATGTGGAAGGGCTAAAATCTGCTGTTTCTCGAGTGTTCGCTTCAGGCTGGCTCCAAAAGTACAGGAAGTCACATACACACCAAGCCAAAAAAATTTACAGCCTGGTTCAAAAAACATCTCCTGTCTGAGTCGCTAATTTTACTCTCGGCACACACTGTACGGGGGGTGAATTTCTTTCTAATGCGGCCGTTCAGACGATATTAAGATCACGAGCTCCCCCAATAAGAGGCACAGCTGAGGGTCATGTGACCAACAGGCGCCCTAGGCAAAGCCCTTGCCCTTGCCACTACCAATATGGCGGCTATAGCTGATGTGCTTCATTTTCCGTTTCAGAAACAGACGGGTGACTTTGGCGAGACTACGTCCATGTTTTATACAGTTGATGATTAAAACCCAATGACTGATACTTTGAAATTGGTTTTGAAATAACCATTTCATTGATGCTAATAACGTCATTTTAAATAGTGAATTATGAATTTGTAAATATTTAAAAAATGGACTTTTTAAGATCAGTTTTAAATTCCTCAAAGTGCCTTTAACAAGACAGGGAATGTCTTTAGTTTTTTTTCTTTTGTTTTTTATTTTGTTTTTTGGTGTTTTGTTTGTTTTTTTTCTGTTTTTTTTATGTTTGGTGGCAAACTGAAGTATTTGACACATCCTCAGTGGTGCCATTGATTAAAGGCTTAAAGGTCACCATTTTTAATACTATTCTGATGGGGAAATAGAACTAATACAATCCATCCAGCATTTTAAAATGTTTAAAAATTATTATATCATGAATGTGTACACCAAAGGGTAATTCAATCTACTGATGCAAGATCCAAAGTCAACAACACCAAATCCTGTTGTCATCGTCACACTAAACCCATCGTGGAAATTTGGAACCTCTGGACTAGAAGTAACCAACTTTAAGCCAGGACAGACGGTATAGCAGATATCAGATAAAGTCTGTCTCTGTGTTTGTCATGTTGACCATCTTTGAGATGTCAATGTTCACATCTTAGATATGCAGAATAATGATGAGATGAATTATATTCTCTGTTTCAGAGATTCCAGAGCACAAACAGTGAGACGTGAAGATGTGTGCTGCCATTCTGAGTCCTGCACTCTTTGATTCTCCTTAATGATGCTGAAAAGTGGCCGTATACAAAAGGTGGCTACGTGACTGTGCCTGCTATCTCTCAGTCAGTCATTCTCCACATCCTCCTCCTCCTTCTCCTGTAGGGCTGCAATTTTCCCAAGATGCAACAGCCGAATGACAAATGGTTGCTTAAAAAGCAGTTTAAGAGGATTACTGTCTCTGTGCTGTGTGTGTATGTGTGTGAGCAGAGTGTGTGTACGCGTGAATATATGAGAGCTTGAGTGAGAGAAAAGAGAGGCCAAGGAACATCAGCCCACCCGTACTGATTTATTGTTTGAGGCACTACACGAGGAAAACATTTACTTTGGTGAGTTAGCTTAAGGAAGGAGGAACATGATGATTTACTTCATCACCAAGAAGTGATGAAGCCCTCTGGAGGCTTGCTACAAATTTTCATAGCTGTAAAACAGCCCAAACATCCATCCACACTTGGTGTGTTTGAGTCATTGTAAATACAGTTTCAACGTCCCCCTCCTCGCTTTGGAAAGGTTTTCAAAGATTTCAGAGCCAGGCTCAAAGAGGAGGGTGTTTTGATACTAGAAGGTGAAGTCTGTGTTGAGCCTGATGGTTTGCTTTGAAAAATCCATAAGTATGACCTTCTATGTGCTTCTTGAAAGGAGCATTTAGATGGTGGAGCTCATTGTCAGGAACTTTGTTGTAATCCCTTCTGATGCTATTTCTTTTTAAAACCAGTGTGGGTGTTTGCTCAGGGCAGAAAAATGATTGAATTCTGTTGTTTTGGACCTGGAAGATGGGCTTTCATTTTCTTGAATGAGTGCCCCATGACAGCCATTACTTATCACACAGCACCATCCCATATTGATCACCTGCAGTGGTCAGGCTATCTGATACCACCTTGTCTCAGCCATCAGCTATGGAGAGATTCACCAAGACAGACAGAAAAAAAAAACTTGTCCAGAGAGCACATATCATGTGTGAAGGCATTTCTTGTCAAAACACAGCCCTCAGTATTGACTACAGTGATGGACATATTTGACCGCTGGAAGTAAAACACTGCAACCAAATAAAGGGAGTGAAATTCAACTCTTCCCATGTGCCCCGCACAAAGTTAATGTAATTATGAATGTTTGATGTGGATCATGGGAACTGCTTGCATTATGATAAATAATAGGTCTGTCCATTTATAGAGAATACTGGAGTTGTTCGTGTGGGCTGCTTGGCAAGCGTGGCCTGAGGTTTGGAAGCTAACATGGTGTATGTGGTCAGCAGGTCAGATATGTCTGGCAGCTCATTGTTCAACTGTTCCACTGCCTGCAGACTCAAAGTGCTTTCTTTCAACAAGAACAATACTTCTAGAAGTCAGCCTTTGAATGTAAGGAAAGTTACCTCTGGACATAATTTTAACAGAATGTCAAACTAGTCGAAGTAACTGTGGAAAAACTTTTTCGATCTTCTACCTACTTCATTTCTGCACCATATTGTACGGCCAGGCTAAAATGCCAATTTTACTATTTAGATTTTATAGTTGTATGATAATTATTTGTTAGAAAAGTTAAAAATATACATATATTCAGTGCTGATATTATGGCATCTATACACTTTTATCTATAGTTTCTTGACAGTTCTGTCTTGCTCGTAAAGGCCCTTTCAGGACTTGATAAGTAATAATGAAATAGTCCTATTGTGTGATTTATATACTCCTATGTCCATTATCAATGGTTTGAAACTAGCTTATCTGTATTAATAAATGTATTTCTTAGTTTCCATGGTTGACCAGACTGATGTATTTACAGCATATGGCTCAAAAGTCCCTATGACAACACTACGCTGAGCAGCAAAGTTGAGCAGTGAGAAGTAAGATCTGTCCTTTTCTCTGAAAATAACAAATGTTTAAAAAAAGGATGAAGGGCAGAAGAAGGCTAAACGGGAGAATAATAGAGCAGCAGTTATATAAAATACGACTTTGATGTTTCAGTCTTATTTAAATAGTCTGACTCTTAAATAATTCTCCTGTTCTTAATCCATGATTCAAATTGATATCAGTGCCAATAATCTGTGACTGCTAAATGTATTTCTCATTGCTGGTGCTCAGGTTTGGACTTTCCCCAGATAGAACAAATCCATTTACCTTAAGTCCCTGTTGGGGCTGAACGATTTTGGAAAATAATCAAATTGCGATTATTTTGGACCAATATTGCAATTGTGATTTAGCATGTGATTTTTTTTTTTTGGGGGGGGGGGGGGGGGGGGGGGGGTGTTTATCCTCCATATTATTTATTTAACACAAGCAATAAACTGTTCTATAGTATGACCAACACAACAAAAGATACTGTCAATGTATAAACAAGTCTTTCCTGTAATGAGATGAATCGATGCATGAAATGATATGATCAACGTATCTGACTATTACAATCACAGTAGAATATCGACTGATTGATTGAACTTCAAGCAGAACAAGAGGCCTAGTATGAATAATAATCTAAAAAGTAAATATGAATCCTCTCTTCTATGAATCTCACACTAAATAAACTGCAAAAATGTGAATAAGACCAAATCTCTGGCTAAACTATTGAAATATGTCAACATGTGTCATGCACTGTTTTAAGAAATGAAAAAGAAACAGTGTGAACATAAATATCAAATGTATCAAAATCTTACTGATCTCTCATCAGTAACAAAACACAAACTTAAGTGCAGAAATGTAAATAAAAAAGCTTTGGTTCAACTACTAAAATATGTAAACTTTTGGAGTGCTCTTTAAAATGCACTTTAAAACTTAAAAAAAAAATTGCAGCTTTTGGGATTTGAAAACTGCATCTTATTACATTCTGACACTGGCTGCCAAAGTTTAGCAAGCGAGTTGACCAAGTGAGAAGAAAGAAGTGACTTTTTCTTTGAAGAGAACTTTTTCTTGGATTTATTTCACCGTAATGGCAGACGCTGGGGCTGAACAGTCAGACAGAAAAAGGACAGAAGAGCAGATGAAAGCTAAACAGTACAGTGATAAAGCACGGGCTAAGACGTTGGTTAAAATGTCTGTGTTTATGTCCGTTCCAACCTACATGCAGCAGTTATTCTGCAGTGGTCTGTTCAAACTAGAGAGAATAAACTGAAGACTGAGGTTACGTTCGCTCTGATTGGTAGATGACTGGCAGGACATGACCAGGATTCACTAACGTTACACATTACCAAGACGTCTTAGAGCACCAGGCTGTGAGGAACATTAAACAGATAGTCTACTCACCTTCTGTATATTAAACCTCACTACAAACTGAGTTAACAAAGATTGCCACTTTTCAAACAATAGTGCCATGTTACTATTAATTAAGACATTTCCTCCTCACTTTGAATAATGCAAAAAGTTTTCTTGAACAAAGAAAAGTTGTGTTGAGACGAGGAGTTACATCCCAACAACAGTGGGTGACTGTGTTCATGGGTAATTGAGTCTTCATCCCTTAAAAACATTATTGATCCCAGTTAGCCCTCAAAGTGCCATTGAATAGCACACTTGGTTTATATGGAATAGAAAAGCATAAATGGAAACTTCTTTTAAGGAAACACCTTTACTCCCAGGCTGTGTTTTAAATGTGTGCTGCTGCTGTCCTCCGACTCAAAAGAATATATTATTGTCATTAGGTGAAACTCCCATCTGCTTACAGTATGTATCACCTTACAAGTTCAGAAATTTTGATCTTTCGTCAACATCTTCCTCTAATTTCAGCTCAAAAAATGACATCTCATTGAGGCTGTGATAAAACTTTCAGCTCATGATTTAGTTGTATTTTTGTCTCTTCCTCAGCCTGCAGACCCAAACAACTGATCAGTGTACAGCAAGCAAAGCAACAGGTTGCTCACATCATGTGAAATCAAAGAGGCTTTATGAATTAAAGTGCAAAATGGTGAAGTGCAAACTTCCACACTAATTACTGACTTGGTCAGTAGTTGACAGCAAAGCTTTCCAGCGCTTGGGCTCTGGAAGTGTAAGCCCCCAAATACTATTATTGACAAGTGGAAACTACCTCTTTAGATGTAGATTTACTGCTTTAAAAATGAGGGACCAGAAGCTGTAGACTGGTTCCTTCCAAAATTTGAGGGATGTGACAAAAATGTTTATCAATGTTAGTTCAAACCCAAAAAAAAGGTTGTTAATTACTTAGGGAGTCAAAACAGTTTCATAGTGATTGTCATCAAAAGCGCAGTTGATTTGTCGCTTTCGCAACTGAGAAATAAGACTGCCAGCAGGGCTACAAAGCTGCCAAATTGTTACCACTTTGGCAACTAGAGGCCTGACTGTGAGTGAAAAAGAAACTTCAAAATGCCCTGAGGTGACATCAGGAGGTGCCAGCTCATGTGTCGGGATGGTATTCATAAAAGCGACGTTGCCAGAGAGCAATTAGCTTTGTATGTCATTTGTAATTCTTTCAAGAATGCAATTTAAGCCAAAAAAGAACAAGAGCTAAATCTGGTGTATTTTCCCTTTCACACATAGCAGGAAAGACTGATTCAAAGAATGCCTTAAAACCTACACTGCTGCATACCAGGACACTTGCTGGTAGGAAAACCTGTCCGACATTAATAAATTGAGGTGAAAAGAGGAGGGAGCATGGAAAACGTCCTTTGTGACACCTCCGCTCAGTCTGGTGAACACGCATTGAAGTGCTCCCTCCCTCTCTGATCTATGGACTGTCAGGATGAATATTTGCAGAAATTCTTTATCCCATTTCTGCCGCCCCACTATGAAATACCACTGACACTAGCTTAGGGAAAAGGGGAGCTTAGAGGAACCATGTGACACCTCTTTACACTATGTGGACATAACAGTTTAAATGAGAAAACCTGACAATAAAAAGCGTGGTAGTCTGATTCTAAACCCATGTTGTGTTGTTTCTCCAGTTTTGTAATGGGGAAAGTGATTCACGCAGTCGATTCAGCCACCAGCACTGTGGCTGAAACCTTGACATTTTGACTCCAATTTAGGCCTGGGATTATTCACCGGCAGGATCCAGTGAAGGCAGCGTGCCCTCCGGAAAGGACACATGTGGCTAACCTCAGAGCAGCAACATCCCTCAACAACAAGTCTCTCTCTTTGTTTGTCTATTTGTTCCACTCAGCAAAAATACAGAGATAATTTAGTGGTTAGCGTCTCTCCACGGACACACACACAGGGACCTCCACTTTCTTCAAACTAAATAACATCATAGGGCCCTTGTGAGTCGCCTGACTTTCCTGAATATAGGAAAAAAATAGCTGGTACAAAAAAAGGACTGCTAAAACAAAAAAAAAAAAAGAATGCATCCCCAGTGAGTCCCCGGGAAAACAACTGTCAGTTTGGGCTTTGTGTTGATTTGTGGGTTTTGGCAGCCTGACATGGTCATTAAACAGAGGCCACTGTTTACCACACAACCCAACTATGGTGGCCAAAGTTAATACTTCCGGATGCGACATGTTTATTTACAGCAAGTCATCAATATTTAGGAGCCAGACAGTGTTTGTATATCTGTCTGAACCACTTTTGATAACATTTACTATACAGTGAGCAAAAAGTAAAAGACTATGTTCATTGTGTGGGCCAGGAAACAAAAGACTGACAACCTTGAATAACTCTTCAGTGAGACTGCGCAACGGTGTGTGAAATGCTGTCTGTGTTAGTGGAACAACCTCTAAAGTAAAAACGTATGTAACCTTTAATTTTCACAATTAAGACCATTTTCTTAAATGGTTACCAGCAATGTTTGACCATCCAAGCAAAAATTTGTATCAAACCTCCAACCTCTGGTTATGATCTCCCTCATTTGTTGCACTAATTTAATCCAACAGTAAGAAAAACTAACATCCTACCACAAAAGACTTTCATTCCCCCTCGTCTGCACTGTTCTAGGGTTGTAACTAAAGCAAAAAGGTCTCTGAGAATCTACGACAGCTCCACCAACATTAACATTTTCATTCTCCTCTCATCGCTAACAGCCCCGGGGAGACTCAACCATGCGTATTCTATTAACAAAAGGCACGCCCAGTGCTCCCAAGTCTCAGTCTCGATTCATACACATCCACAAATCCCTTGGCAAAAGCTGTTTGTGTTCACTAGAGCCTACAAGAGGGACAGAAAGAAAAAAACACACAGAGACAGACAAAGGCGGAAAAAGGGGAAAAAGATGTAAGAAAAGCTGAAAAACAAACCTACAGATAAATGACACTTTTTGCATCAGTACACAGCCCATGGCCCAGCTTCTTTACGTTCTTCTGGGGAAAACCAGCTTTTGGCTTTGGAGGCTAAACTCTAAACTCTCAGTAGACTGTAAATCCAATAAAGCACCACACACCTCTAAATTTCCATGATTATACCTGCCTGCTCAGGAGCTCAATCTAACAGTTCAGTCCTCTGTTTCCTTTCCCACTCATGTATGAGACTGCTGTTTGAAGATCCCTAAAAACAAGAATCATATCTCGAGTATCGATCACTGTTTTTTAATTTTTCAACTCTAACCCTGAACAGCTGATTTCTCTTACAGCACACACTGTACAGAAGGTACTTTTTTTTTTTCTAACTCAGCCGTTAAGAAGATATTAAGAACGTGCCCATTCAAAAGCCCAGCTCAGCTGATGGACAGTCAATCGCCCTACAGCTGTTGGTGTGAATGCTCAAAGCCCCCCTCATTTCCACATAGCTTCCATTGATAATTTGCTTCAAAACTCTACTTCAGGAACAGACTGGTGAAAAAAGTCTCGGGGACTACATCCATTTATTATACACATGCAGTAAAGGAGCAGCAGATTGGACTCGAATCGATTTTGACCACTTAAGATTAGGGATGGGTACCGAATTAAGTACTTTTATAGGTATCGACCTAATTCCGTCAAAAGTACCAAGTACCAATTCACGTAAAATCAAAAGGTACCATGTTTAGGTACCTAAACACATCATTGTGACTGTGAGGGAGTGGAAGAGTTGGCAGTTTTCCATGCTGGACATGAACACAGCATCGCAAGGTTATATACTGAAGAATAGATATGTTAAATGGAAAATAATTTAGATTTTATTATTAAACAAATTGATATTTTTTTTACTACATAAACACACAAAAATACAGAAAAGTGGTACTGTTGAGGACCAATACCGATTGATTGCCAGGTACCGGGAATCAGTACCGTATCGTTTCAAATCTGAAAGGTACCCATTCCTACTTAAGATGTATTTGCCATCGCGCTTGAAGTACATTTGTTTTGGATCTACAACCCGAAAGTCAGTAGACACTATATGTCATAGTTTGAATACCCAAAGTTAGGGTGCTTTAATCCATATCCCTCAAGCTAATTCCCCAAACAAAGCACCACAAACAGAAAAACCGTTACTGTATTGTGTGAACTGTCAGCAGGATGAGCCTGTGCTGAATGCACCGAGAGTGCCGTTGTATATCTGACGTTGGTTGCCATTCATTACAGTGCTCGGCAACTCGGTTTAACTATCAGCACCTTTTGGTGCTCCCTCAGATTGTGAGTGGCCGTTCACTGCCCCACCTTCATTAGTTATAAACTGAGCAGTTCAGTTCATTGTTCATGAAAATATTAGCACAATGAACGTGTCCAATTTTACTCATTCACAGACAACACTGTATATTTGTGTGTGTTCTAGCTAAATTCTAGCAGACTATTGTTAGAATTCACCATGCCCAAAAACAAAGAAACACTTTTTAACCATTTAAACTCACTTTACTACAGAAAACGATACAAACTGAACCAAAAGCCAACTTCCAGCATGCTAGTTATGCGAATACTTGATCATACAGTTGTTTTAAAATTTGTTGTAAACACATCTGTGATGAACTCAAAAAGCAGACACAACGTATTGTGCAAAATACTAAAAGGTAAAACCAAAGTACACTAGAGTTCAGGTGAAGACGTGAGAGATCTTACAAGAAGCTCTTAAACAAAAAAGAAACAATGATTTTGCTAGAAAGTATTTGGTTTTAACTTGTAATCTTCCATCTAGTCTTATCCTTTGGTTTGTGAATTTTCCTGATCCTTATTATCTCACGTTTCAAGTGCAAATTGTTAACTGAGTTGACTTTAAATATGCAACCTTTAAGTTAGAGTTGACATTTAAAGTGAAAGTTTAAGGTGGAGTACAGGCTGCACAATCAACATGTTTTTCATTATCAACTGGATTCGAGCACTCGCTTGTCTCATGCACATACTGAATGTATTTACTGTGCATTTCAGTGTTTGCCTACCACACAGAGCCCTGGTTACTCACAGCATGCATTCACACCACACCACAGCAGCAAGCAGTTAGCTACAGTCAGATAAACTGATGTTACTTTGCTGTGAAGGGAGATGAAGGTTATTATGCTTGACATGTTGACAAGACATGTTGAAAAATACAGTATTCATGTTATTTCTAATTATTCTGGACTCAGGAGAGACAACTTGTTTTGAAGATACAGAGACAGGTAGGATGTAAACACGTCAAACAGCAAGGACTAATGTTTCCACAAGCAGAGAAGTTGAAGGTCGTCTTGATCACAGTTTTCATTCACAAGAGCTGATCGTGCTAAAAGTCAACATTTAGCTTCAACTGCTGTTGCTTTCTTTTCAGACAGCTGAATCTGATGCACTGTGCTCGTAAGGTAAAATGAGTGTTTTGCTTCCTGGAGCATCTTTGTAGGTTTTTGTACTGCAAACAGGCGGACAGCAGGACTCATTTTCTTCTCTGATAGAAATTGAATGCATAGTTAATTTCACAGTGGGTACAAGTGAAGCCAAGTGGAATTGCTGATGGTGGAAGTTGTATGCCCAGCAGGTGGGCAACACATCACTGACATTTGCCTCTATTCATTTGTGCTAGGTCTCAAGCCTGCTGTGAGCTCGACCGGTCTGAATAGTAAAATGGTCGCCCCGGTGAAGAAACAATCACACTTAAGAGCTGCCTTCACACAGGCTGCAATGAAACGTGCATGGTCGTAGAGAGAATGAATTTGGGAATGGCTTCAGGTATATTTTAGGCCAATAACAACCTTAAGTCATCACTTTATTAGTGTCCTTAAGTCTGTGGCAAAGACAAGTTTTCAAATGTTTACATTAAAGGTTGTTCTGTCATAAATATACTTTTAATGCCAACAATACAGCGCCATGATGTCCAGACCCAATGTCAGGATTAGGTGTCCGAAACAGAAAAGATTTTATGTATTCAAAAATTAAAAAAAAAAATTAAAAAAAAAAAATCTGAATGAGAGTAGAATAGCCTTTGTTCACCAAGTATCTAAAGAAAAAAAGGAAATTGACTGGGGTCTATACCACACTCTTTCTGTACAACTGTTGTAAATAAACACTAAATACTACAAAAAAAAAAAAGAAAAAGTTTAAATAGTAAGAAAAAATAATAATGATTAAAATAATAATCAAGAACTTTGTATATATATATATATATATATATATATATATATATATATATATATATATATATATATATATATATATATATATAGATATATTTATAGATATATATATAGATATATATATAGATATATATAGATAGATAGATAGATAGATAGATAGATAGATAGATAGATAGATAGATAGATAGATAGATAGATAGATAGATATACATATACACACACACATACACACACACATTTCAGCTAAAATGAAAATAAATGTTAAAAAAAAGAAAAAAAGTGAATCCCACAGAAAATTTCAAAACTGATTCAGTTGATTTGCAGCAGATCAGATTATCCCATCATTACAGTAACAAGTCTTACTCATGCACCTGCTCTTGCTGCTTTTTTTTTTACAAAACTTGAGCTCATACAGCATTACATGTGAGACCCAGCTTTTCATTTTCAACAAACTGAATCCACTAGGTACGAAAATACTCATCAGGATATAAACATACAACTTCTGCAGCCACAGCTTCAGCTCACAGAGCCAGATTTTAGCAAAATCAACTGTTTTACAGCAGCTACTGCAACTCTCCAGGAACATGTTATTACACCAAAAGCAAAAGCACAACAAATACAGAACCGTCAGCTGCAAGAAAAGAATTGTATGGAAGTACGTTGGCAAAAAAAAAATGGCGGTAATGATATTTGGTGTTAAACATGTACACCAAAGAATACTAGTTTGTTGCTTGACCACATGCGCTTAGAGCACAAGGAGAAAACACCAGGAACAGAAAACAGGCAGTCTTCCATCACGTCATTTGCTAGCTCTGTTATTACATGTCCTTGTGACGAAACCAGGGCTTCAGAGAGCTGATGGCGTTTGTCAAACAGGAGTACAAGCCACCATCACCGAGAACAACAGCTGCAAGAGTGGAAAAGATGTATGTCAAGCCTATAATTACAGTGTGAGAGGTGTGTGTCCGACCAACCCTTTTTGTGGTTTGTTTAAAAACTTTTAGATCAAGGTTCACCTATGTAAGATACCAGGTGAGCAAGTGGTACAACAATTTTCCAAGCACTGGTCCTTGGTATAAAACTGAAAATACTTTGAGGGAGTTTTATCTTTGAAATGTAATATCATTAAAAGACTAAGAGAATGGAGAAATCTGTACAAAACGGACAAGGCTGAAGACCAACACTGGATGGCCGGGTTGCTTTAAAACATGACTGTAGTGGATATCACTGTACGGGCTGAAAATCACATCCTGAAATCCTTTTTATGATTACATTTTTTTACTGCATGCATAAATGTGGGTTAAAGCTGAAAATTACAACGGAACTATTCATACCACTAAGAGGACACAACAGTGACTTCTATTGGTCCTAGCCTATTTCAGATGAACAGAGGTGAAGTAGTGAACTAAATTTGACATTTAATGTAAATCAAGGATGCTGTGTTGTTTTCACTAAAGGGGGGAAGCACTGACTGACATTTTAGCAGCTCAGCTCAAAAGCTTAAAAGCCATAATCCCTAACAGTATGAAGGTACAAATGTGCCCATTGCATGGATTACTTACACACCTGGAAATGCAGGATTAATGGTGTGAAGACTTTGAGAATAGAACAAAACAACAAACTAGTAAGCAGCTGTTATCTTGTAGCAGCCACAGATAGGGACAACATTAAACTTTCAAAAACTATACGTATACATGGACCCAAATTCACCGCTTGCGTTGGGTTTATTTGCTCAAACGGAAAGAATTCAACCTTTGTATACACCTCATTCCGAAAAAGAAAAGTGACAATCCGAATGGAGATTTAATCAGTTTCACGGAGGTGGAATATTCCTTTCCCCAAACCGATTCAGTATCCACTCAAATGGAAAGTTGTCAGGGTGCGTTCCCTCAGGGCATGTTCAGATATGACGTAAGACGCAACTAGAGACGTTCCTCAATTTGTTTACGTTTGTTTGCACATGCCCCATTGACTATTATGTTTGATTATAGCGGCGAATGTAGACCAGTGATTGGAATATTCCTTTCCATGTATACCATTGTTTTTGGAAAAGTCATTCAGAAAGATTCCATTCGGAAAGACAAAAAACTCCTCATGTAGCTGTGGCTATTGACCCCACGTCAAACTGACTTGAAATGTGCTGCTGGAATCAAAAATCAAAGGAGCAAAGTTTTTTGACAGTACAATAAAAAAATAGTTTTAAGATTTGTTAAGTTTTTATTTTTTCATTATTTTAAATTAATTTCAGGGTTTATCTAATTTACCATCCATCAAATTCTATTTTTCAACATTTATTCATTTGTTTTCAAGATTTTTTTTGTTTTCTTACATAGACTGAAGAACGTGTTCATTAATAAGTGTTAACAGTATTTCTCTATGAAACATCTTGTATTTTAACATTTTCTTCTACTGCACATTTCAGTTCAAGAATCAGTCCTACAAGTTTTCTCTTGCCATTTCTGAAACCAACTTTCCTGGACTCTGTGTACTGCGCTGGGCTCTGATAGTGAAAGGTGTTTATCATGTATTGGTATCCACAGTGGAGCCACTGCAGGGTGCAGATAGCAAGCTGCTGTTTTCAGATCAGTTCTGTTCCAGCAGTCATAATGGTTGTTGCTATGATTAAAGATGAAGAGACAATTCTTGGACCTTCTTTGCTCCCACCAGGCAGGTCAGGACAGAAGCAGTTCATCGCTCAAATGTAAGACACACAAATGACTGTGACTGGGTTTCTTGAATTATCAGAGAGCAATGCTTAGTTCTGTATGATGCTTCTCCCTAAACCTGCAAATTCTTCAAGTTTATTTTCAAAAGTTTCATGTGTGCTTTAGTTCTGAAGAATAAGGAAGGCAATACAAACACATGAGCTTTAGTAAGAATGTAATAATTATCCAGATGTGTATAGGAGTTTATGTAATACCTATGCTAGAACAGTAGTGTAGAGTTTCATCTTCGCCTTGTTTCACCTCAGTGGGCTGAGATACCTTCTTCCCAAATCTTCCAAACACTGCAGGGATGAGGGAAAAACTTTGTCCAAAAGCAAAATGGTAAAAAGGGAGCAACATCCTTGTGCTACTGCATCAGTAGTAGTTGCATGAGACAAGGTAAGGCAACACTGCCCCCTATGTGCAGAGAGTGTAATAATATCCAGCAAGGCAGAGTGAGGTTATGAGGAAAGATGCCATTGAAAGGATGTAGTCTTACACCTGCACAACTTTATAAAAAACTAAGATAGGTAGTTTTCCTAAAGTCATTATATAAAAGCACTTAATTCACTTTGGCAGTTAGATAGCAATTCTAAAAATCAGTTTTGTTCTGAAGTTTAACATAAACGAAATACCTTAAGAGTCTTTCCTCTTAACCACAAATTTCTCTGTATAAATCTGTGAGATCAGGTTTCTCTGTACCTCCAAATCATTAAGTCAAGATCAAAAGAGTATCATGAGCGCCACAAATCAGAGCTCGACAACCATCTCCATCAAAACAAGCAGTGAGCCCATCAACAGCTCTTGGATCCGCTCTCTTCCTTTCACTCCGTCTCTTATATGCAGCTCAACTCGTTGCGCCTGGCTGTAGCTAATCTGGCTCTAAGCAGCGTGGGCGGTAGCGGGCAAGGGCACAAAGGGGCTGCTGGGCAAAAAAACTGTAGGGAGACAGCGGTGATTGACGGCTATAATTAGCCTGCTCAAGTTGTGCCGACGGAACGAGGCCGAGGGGAGGAGCCGGGGTGTTGTGAGAGTATCTAGTATACATGGATACACACAAACTTCCTCGTTTTTTTTTTTTTATGTAATCAAGTGTCACAATGTATAGACTTGGAAATATGCATTCCTGACACAAAGAAAGTCAGTACAAGACACACATGTAGGGTTAAACTTAGAAAAGGCTCACACACTTTTGAATGCACAACCAAAAAACCTTTTCGTAAAATATTTCAAAAAAAAAAAGGAAAAACTAAAAGGCAGATCTCACTGTTACATTCACTGGGCACTAAAACCCAGAATCCCAGTAACGCCATTAACAACACTCAGAGTATAAACACACAGCAACATAATGGGCAACACTGACAAGGCCTTGAAGCAACACAACTTCTGATCCCATTAATGGAAGTTTTGCACCCCGTCTAGCTCCTCTCGGCTCCTTTTATGTGGAATATCATGTCACTGTCAGCGTGGCCATTAAGGCAGAACGGGGGAAAGAGGGGCGCAACGCGCTGCCAAATGGTCCAGAGAAATGAAGATTCCATCAGGCTGACAGACCCCTCGCCGGCTTTCTGAAAAGGTGTCATTTGCTTTAATTTGATTGTTTTTTGGAGGCCAATAATATGGCTTTTATTTAGCCCACCTGCGGATCTTCTCCAGTCTGTCCTTGAGCAAACAGGCTTATGTGTACATGCATGCAGACCATTTCAGACCATTTACTATCTAGAGGTACAGCAAAGAACTGTGTTTAAATGATGCATCTTTGCAGCTGTAACTATCAGCAACAACATTATCATCAATACAGAATCTGAACTTAAATTTTAAGCACTGATGCATTTTCATAAAAGTCTTTATTGTATTCTCAAATTGGGGTTAAAGTACAGGTTTTACTTTGCACTTCTTTCCTCTCATTTTATTTCCCCTCCAAATTTAGGATCAGATATTTATAGACTAAGTATTTGAACTGAGCTGTTGTTACCATGGATAGGGATAGGTACCGTAACAGATACTTTTATAGGTACTGACGAAATCCTGACTGTACTACCGAGTACCAATTCAAGAAACCAAACACTACCATGTTTAGGTACCTACACACATCCTTCTGACTGTGAGGGAGTGGAAAAGTAGGTGATTCCCCATGCTGGACATGAACACAGCATTGCAAGTTTATATATTGAGAAATAAATACGTTAAACTGAAAAACTCTGAGATTTCATTATGAAACAAACTAATCTTTATTATCACATTAACGCATACAAAAGAACCAAAAATTGGTACCATTGAGTTCTGGTACCAATTGCCAGGTACTGGGCACCAGTATAATATTGTTTCAAATGTGAAAGGTACCCATCCCTTAACATGGAGGAAGAAAAAAAATGTTGATATAGGGTTTTGACCAATCAGAATTAAGTAATTATCTGTAATAAAAACACTTTGTTACTGTGACATTGTCTGTCCTGAATACCATTTAATTTCTGAAAAGTTGTTCTCAGGCTGCTTTCAGAGTGTGCGATGCAAATATAGATGGTTTAACTAAATCTCATGTAACTACTGACAGCCTGGCTAAACTCAACCAGATCTGCGTCTGGTCCATCTCCACGCCATCATGACACCAGAGCTGGTAGATAATTAGTGTGTGAACTTCTCATGGCTCTACTCTGTCATGTTCCAGCTATTGACTTTTGCTGTATACCAGAACACAATGCCTTAACGTGCACAGAAACGGTTGAGCAAAACAGGAAATCAAGCACCAAGACATTATCAAAACATCCTGTTGATTTTCAGAATAAAACACTCTTTAAGCTCATCTTCTGATTAAGTACAACAACGAACTGTCATATAATTTCAGTCAACAGGTTAGAGACTTCTAGAGGCCAATAAGACACTGCCCATGAGACGAGGTTCACTTTTGGGTTGGGGAGTGTAAGAAATCAGGGGTGGGTATCAGACTCTGTTTTAATAACTTGAAGCAAATCTATTATGGTATCACTGCAATATTGCAATGACAACTTGAAAATATGTCAAGGGATGGGGAACAAGCAACTTCTTGTGAATATGTGTTGAGACCTAATGTACCCATACCTCAAGTTTTGATAATACACTGAGTTTATGATACATGTTAAAAAACACAGTTCTCCTTTAATTATAATGACAGGAAATGCTTACAAATGAGCATAATTCTTCTTAATCAAAAACACAGTAAGCTTGACAACACTTTACATCCCAGGTGATAAGCTGTGGCGTAAGTAACTCAGAGCAGCTGAAGAAGAGAAGGAAAAAGTAGCATGAGTTCAGAAAGAGGATACAACCCAGGAAGAAAGTGTTGCCACTGATCCGAGTAGAAAGTATGACTCCATATCTATTGTGCATGGCAGTGCATTGAAGCACCACTGCTGGCCTGTGAATCACAATATTTTTCTACCCACTATGATTGACAAGTACTCACTCTCTGGAGACCTTGTTGGTACACTCAGGAAATTAGAAAATGAAAGCAGATTAGAAAAATGCCACAGGACTGCTTCTCTCCATGGCAGATAAAATGGCCTCGCTGTGTATCACTACAGTCACATGTCAACCATATCGACTTCATGCACCTTTCTACGGCTCTGCTGCAATCTTGGGAAGAAAAAAAAAACAAACAAACACAAACTTTGCTTTCCTGCTGCTCTCAAACTCTGATGGTTTAGCTCGGTCTGTCTAGCCGGAGGCTTAAACTGGCGTGTTATTTGTCTTCTTCTGAAAATGTTCACATACTAGTAAAGTTATTTGCTGTCAAGAAGGCAGGAGGCATGTCGTATACTAAGATTTGTGGAGCACCTTCAGTGGCTGCACAGTTTGGGAGACAGCATAGATCCCTTTAGGGGCTTTCACACTGACAGTTCAGTACAGTCCACATGAAAATTTGATAGGAAGCAATTTTTAGCATGTTTGCAAACCAATGAACTGTGTCTGACCTGGGTACATAGTTCTAGACACGTAAGGGCAATTAAATTTCAGGAAACTGACAGTTGTTAGAATTAGCATAATACATTGAACATGGCGAAACACAGTGTTATAGAGCCACAGGGCAATCTAATAAGTTTGTCAGGTGTCTTTATTGTTTGTAGTGTTTATTGGTGCACAAGTTAAATACCAATGATACTCATGTCTTATCATTAAATGACAATTTACTGCAATATTTCCTTAATTAATGAGAAATAACTGGCTAACAAGTCCTCCAGTTAAACAAAACGAAATATAATCTCTCTGCTTAATTCTTTTTTGGCGATAATCAGTTAATTCTGAAAATTTGCCATTTCTTCTCTATGAGACAATTTCCTACCCTTTCAAGCTGTTCTCCTTCATGCACACAGTCTCCTATCTCCTTTTTTTCTGCCCTAAAAACAGACAATGAGACTAATATTGTGCAGCTCTAAAGCCACTGTTTACCAGCAGGTTTAATGCAGCAAGCCCTTAATTGCATTCATTATCTAAAGCCCCAGGTCTGGGCCAAGGTTGCGGAAAGAGATGGGGGATTTCAGTTATCTCTTGTTTATTCAAAAATATATATAATAATAACTGCCAGTACTGTAGATAATAAGTAATGAGCACATATTGGGAAAATAAATAATAAAAAGGGAAAGGATTGCCTCTGCACTTTTATCATCCCCGTTTTCAATACAGAAGAGAAATAAGGAGGTGTAGGCCATCATAGCTTAAGACGTATTGAAAGTCTCGAGGAAAATGGAAGTTTCTTTGTGTGAGAGGACACATAATGGAGTCCTCCCCATCCCCTGAGGTGAAGTGGGGAATGGGGACATAATTGAAAGGCAGTGCATGAACATTAAAGAAGAGTATTTGAATTTACCTAAGGCATGCCATGTCAGCGGACATTAAACGGAATCCAAGTTGGGAGGATATCTGTATACGAGCCGCTATAATCAAAATTTTAACGCCGAACATTTCACACTTTCTTTTTCTTTTCCTTTTTACAGTCAGGTACTTCAGTGCAGTTTGGGTCTTTTTTAACTCTACAGAGTCATTTTTAAAGCTGGAAATTCATAATTTTAAGCAACCATGGGTTTAGGAGTCAGGCACATTCTAATGCAAACT
The DNA here is from genome assembly GCF_033239565.1 of Halichoeres trimaculatus. Taxonomy (NCBI): domain Eukaryota; kingdom Metazoa; phylum Chordata; class Actinopteri; order Labriformes; family Labridae; genus Halichoeres; species Halichoeres trimaculatus. Next base: position 13,881,853 of record NW_027437200.1, on the reverse strand, counting down.
CTCCTATCAAACTCTAAAATTATGACAAGTATCATCACATATGGCTGCCACTGAAAGACTCAGTGAAGAACTTGTTGAATGCTTGTTCTCACTGAATAACGCCTCAAATACACCAGATATGTCTGCAGTAGAGATAGACCGATATAGATTTTTGGGGGCTGATACCGATACTGATTATTAGTAGGCAAGGAGGCAGATAACTGATATTTAAAGCCGATATTAACTTGGAGTCAAAGTGAAAATATTGGCGTAAAAAATTTTGAACAATACAAACTCCAACACTTAACTGTATTCAAATGCCTACAAGCATACAGCTCCCACGCTTAGCAGCATGTTTTCTAAAGTTAAATGAAAACTTTAAAAAAATAAATAGCTAAAGTTTTCAACAGTAAAAAAAAGTTTACAAAAAATTCTATGTAACTTCAATAAAAACTGGACAGCATTGAGTTTGTGCTGCCTTTTACAGGCATATAATGCAGTGGAATTAATTTTCTGTTTGGTTTTACATGACTGATTTTTAATGACCATCCAGGGCTTCCATAGTGTAGACAGGGAGAAATTCTGTGCAGAGAAGCATCAGTTATTCCCACCAATTTCTTTTTCAGATAATTAGTGGGCATCCAAGGTTTTAATATGAGATGTTAATGTCAAAAGAAAAAGCAAAAAGCAGAAAAAATAGAGCGCCAAATGCAACACAAGGAAAGAGGCTTTCTTTTCTCGCTTCTTTAGATGAGTGAAGAGCAAAAGAAGAAATCTTAAATTATATCAGCCAAGCTAGTTAGAGCACTTTCCCTACGAGGAGTGCGACTGGGATCAGCTACTGTAAAATCTCAGTTTAACTGGCATCCTGTCATAGAAAAAAGGAGCAGCATATTAGCCCCTGAATGAAGGTATTACAACCAGCTGGCTGCCAGGCATGTGCTGATTCTGACTCAGTAAGGTGTGAGCTCCCATCCCAGTGAGTTACATAAGATGACATATGCACGGGCAGATGGGATGGATAGTTCTTCCAGGTTTATTTATCAGGGATGTCGGCAGCATGTTGTACCAACTGATCTAGCCAGGTGCCAAATCAGATAACAACTGATTGATGAAAACAGCTTCAACAAACACCCACCTGAATAGGAGAACAATGAGAGGTGGTTAGTCAACCCAAAACACTCCTGTCAAACATTCTCAACTGAATGTGTTAAAGAAAAAAAAACTAATAATTTGGTTTGTTATTTATAAGTTAGTAAAACTAAATGTCGGTTTCCGGCTTTTTGACCATTTCAAAGTAACCTAAAAAGCTCTTAGACCAGATCACAGTTGCTTCACTATTATGTGACACAAAATGCTGTTACTATGGATGAAATATCAAACACATCTTGTGTGTGTGTGTCACAAGGCGTGACGAGCTGAAAGCATAAGCACACACTCCCAGTCCGTGAGGACGCTGCTGGCTTCATGTGGCTGCCATGACCATATGGTCCTCTCTCATTCTTTCAATATTCACTCATTTCCCTCTTTCATTCTCTCCGTCTCCATCAACAGTGGAGCTGGCAGACGTCCCAGAGTACACAGCAGCCCCAACAGGCTCTCTGGAGATTTCTCTCCCAAACTCCCACTCTGTGTTGCCCTTTCAACTTTTACCTTCCTTTCTTCCCGTTCCATCGCTCAGTCGCATGCACACACTGTCAGCTCACTACCCACATGCAGTGCACACAGCGCTTCTGGAAATAGAGGAACTGTATGCAGAAAATCACTGAGTCATGTGACAAGTCACAGTGAGCCATGTGCAAAAAATAAGCAGGGAATCAGGGCAGGTAGCCACCTACACCTCCCACCCTTTGAGTCCACTTTCAGCCACAACGATGGAGATAAGACAGCTCTTACCACCTCTTAAATATCTTCATCACTGCACGGAGCTATTACTTTATTTATGAGAAAACAGTCCCAGCAAACACAAGGTAATCAACAAGTCATCCACACAAGTGGTTTGTAAAACATGCAGAGTTCAAAAACATTGGGTTTTATGAATGGTTTTAGATTTTTACATTAGATTAGACAAGAAACAAAAATACTACACGAGCTAAGGCCACAGTCAACGTCACACTGCTTGTACATCTAGACCAGGCATGGGCAAACTACGGCCCAGGGGCCACATGCGGCCCGTTACACGTTTTAATCAGGCCCGCCGAACTTGAAAAAATTAAATGAATAAACCTTGTTAATGTTTTATTTTCCCTGCAATTCTGATGTTTTCTATATCCAGAGTTCACATTTAATATCAAAATATCACACAAACAATTTTGACACGATCTTTTATTATTATTATTGTTATTATCATTATTATTAGTAGTAGTATTATTAGTATTATTATTAGTATTATTATTATTTTAAACCAGGACAGAAAAACCAAGTTTTTTCTGTTTTTCTGTAATTGCGTTTTTCCGTTTTGGTTTTAAAACAGAAAAACAAAAAAACAAGTCCTTTTTTCGTTTTTTGTTTTTTTTTTTTTAAATTTTGTTTTGAAACAGAATAACAAAAGAACTAACCATACACAGATTAAAAATCCCATTATAATTCCATTCTCTTATATTCTAATTTTAATTTCAAAACAAAATCAAAACAGCAAAAAATAGACCGTTATTTGTTTTCTGATTTTTGATTTGAAAACGAAAAATTGAATAACAAGTCGTTATCCGTTTTCCGATTTTGGATTCTAAAACAGATATGGAATGAACAAATTATACCCTGATAGTTACCAAAGCACTCCATCCATCTGCTCCTGGTCTGGCCCCTTTGTCAAATGTTAGAACCCATTGTGGCCCACGAAACAAAAAGTTTGCCCATCCCTGATCTAGACCTACAAGCACGACATCCTTCACTCTCTCCCACATCTTTCTGAAGCAATCCTATCCAGTGATGGTTGAGCGTTAAAACGTGGTTTGCAAAAGGAAGCAAAAACCCCAGCAGGTAAAAAACAATTACTTTTTTTTCACAGGGAAACATACAAGGGAAGGAAAAATGAACCTTTTTTAAAAAAAAAAAATGAACAAGAATGGGCTACAAAAGCCAACGCCGATGCCAGTCCTGACCCGTTCAACCTAACTAATGCCATGCAAAAAAATAAGTCAAGTTCAGGATAAAGATTCAGAGTGGGCTTCACTTTTTGCTATGAGCAGAAAAACAGGCACAGGTTGATTACACAGGAAAAGAGGTTGACTTTTGCATTTTCATGAAAAAAAAAAATGCATTCAGTATTTCATTGTTCACTTCGTTGTCTATTTTAGTCTGCAGCATCATTAAAAAAGAGACAGTCAAGTTATTTCAGTAATGGTTTTGCCACATTGCTGAATTTATAACCCTTTTAATGTGGCAGAAGATGGCAGAAAGGGAAGAGGAAGGGGGGGGAGACGATTTTTATCTCAAAGAGGAAGAATGACAGTTCCATTACCTGAGAGTCGCAGATGCTGCCAGCAATCCAACAAGTCGACTTTTTTCCCCCCCAAATGAGAGCTTATCAATACTGAAGGCGTGCCATTTTGAGGCATCAGCAGTGAGGGCTCGCATCGATCACAGCCGGGAAAAGTCAATCATGGTTTTCACTAATCAAAGGGCAGAGAGATCTGAGTCATCTTTAGACTGCTCTCACATGGAGCGGCATGTGAACCGTCAACTGTACTAATAAAGTCAAAGTCACTAAAGCTGTGACAGCACTGACAAGTTCTCACTGTAATGATAAAACAGGCAGGTTAACCTCACACTCCCTGGATTATTGAACCTGAATGTAGACTTACTAATATTTGCTTTAGAGTATTGATATAACCCCTCAGTATCTCAGAGTGTTTTAAACAGAGGGAATCCCTATGTTCAGTCTGTTACCTGAGGGTTTTAAAATACAGCAGGTAGGGGTGTAACAAAAAATTCAAAAAAAAAAAAAAAAAAAAAAACTAAAGATACACAAGATACATAAAATCAAGTAAAAAAAAAATAAAAAGGCTCAAATTTTAGTGTGTCATTACAGGTACTCGCAAAATGTTCAGTTTCCACAAAATATTCATCTGTCCCTGATTGTGTCGCCACAGTTACTTTGAAAAAGTAATCTCATTACTGATTACTCCTTTAAAAAGTAACTAAATTACTTTACTGACTACTTGATTTTAAAAGTAACTAAATTAGATTACAAATTACTTTATTAGTTACTTTCAGCTGCCGGCAACACCTGAAGCTGTATAATTTGCCAAAATTGTGTGATGCAGTTAAAATGAATAATAATTTGAGTCTACATGTTTTGTTTTAAAGTAACATGCAGACATTGGCAGTTGTAAAATGTGTACTTTACAATTAAAAAAAATATTAGTTTCATACATTTTGAATTTCAAAATACAACTGAAGAAAGCTTTTACAATACTATTTTTGGTGCAACTGTTCAGTTACATTTCAAATTTAAATTATTTTCTTTTTAAATGGTTTGTTTTAGTCTAGTTTTTTTTTTTTGTTAAAGCTGGAGCTGTCAATCATTCTCCTTCTCACCAGCTTACACTCACATGAGCTGGAGCTAATGCACTTGCACTGAACTACTAGCCCCACAGTGTTAAGTGAAAGTCTTTTATAACAGGTGGTTGTTAGAAGGTCTTCAGATCTGAGGGGCTAAACAGGGCAGATGTTTTGCCGTTTTTTTTCTTCTTTTTTTTTAAGACAGTTTGTTTGGAAGGGTGCGTTTGATTTATCCACCTGGAGTGTCCTGTTTGTGGAATAGCTATTGTGGATGGGTGTCATTTTTCATTAGGATAGAACAATGATTTCAAAGGCAAACTCTATTAGCCATGTATTGTGCTTGAACATGATAAATTTACTGTAAATCCTAATATTACTCCTAATTCTAAAGATAATGATGCCACTTCTGTCAGTCAGACAGAGGAAAATCAATGTGACTCTTCTCTGTGATATTGTGAACAAAAGTTATTTTATATCATGAGCCCTGTATTGCATTTTTTTATTGTATTGTGAGCTGACTATTTCATTACACCCCTAACAGCAGCAGCTCAGAGTCCAAAGGGTCAAGTGAGATAACAGATGATAACAAGCCAAACCCCAAGTATCAGGATAATGACAAGCTGAAACTTCTATCCTAAGTCATATCATTACCATGCAGGACATTCATGGTGTGAGTGAAAATAGTATCAGTCATGCAAAATCAAGACAAGCCAGAAATTTAACACAATTAACACTTAACTTTGGAGGATTTAACTTGTTATTATTCAACTAGATGGAAAATAACTTGAAGAATCAGTAACTGAGCCACGTTCACAGACAGAGAAAGAGGCTGTGCTATCCACTACCTAATCTTTGCACAAATACAGTTGAACTGCATCTAATCAACAATAACCAATTACTACCGCCAAGGCAGCTAATCAGGCTCCCATTCTGTTAAATGTCAAAGAGGCTAATGTTTCTCTAATGCTGATTAAACTTTAAATAAAGATCATTTAGCAGCCATCTGAGAGGCATCACAGGCCAAGATGTCAAATGGAAACCAGGCTTGAATAATCAATTTGCCAAAATCAATGAGAAAAATCAGGAATTAAAAAAAAAACACTTCATGAAGCATTGTTTTGTCTGTGGTGATCGATGTTGCCTTCTTTATTCACTCTGTCTTGTTTGACCCAGAGTAGTGGTCTATTTCCAGCTGTTGAACGCTAAAAAATGAAAGAGGAATATGCATACAAAGCCTGCCTTTGTTATTATCTCGAATAAACTTTTATCCAGTGAAAAACACTGTTCTAAAAGGCGCTCAGTATCTCTGAACAGTTAAGCTAATATCATCTAATGTTAATGACCTTTATTTCAAAGCCATACGACTGCACACCCAGGAGTCAGTGGGTTTAAACTTTAATATCTATGAATAATTAAAGCTCTGGGAAAAGACCATTTAGCTGGCCAATAAAGATGAAGGGAACTGCCATGTTAAATGTTGAAGGTTTGAATAGGCTGAGAATAGCCCTCATTTGGAAAGTATTACATTATACTGATTCACTTCTTGGTCAATAAGGTTAAAAGCCGTCACAGGCTAAGTAATGGAAAAGAAGATCTCCCTCCCAGATGGTCCAAATACAGCATACCCGAAATGCTATTTCCAGCTACCTGCCCATTCTAATAATATTTGTCCAAGTTATGAGCTTGTTAGGGCTTGTTTGAGCTTTACAGGGCCCCTGCAGTACCAACAGGATTACAGAGCTGTGGGATGAGACAGAGCCAGAGAGTCTATGTCTATGCTGAGCAAGCTTTCCCAGCAACTACAAAAACCAGTGTTTGTATGTGTGTGTACACTACAGTCTGACTAGAGAGGGATCATTTTGATAACTATAGCCTTGGCAGTGCAGAGACACACATTGGAAAAGACTAAGTAGAGAGAGATAAATTAAATCGCCTTGTCATCCAGCGTTGATGCCAAGTGCCATTACACACAGCAGGAGGAGAGAATGAAATGTCTTAAAGAAAACATGAAGCAGCCACACTTTTAATGTGAGTACTCTAAGACATCATCTGCACAAGCATTAATGGCATTTGCAATCACTACTGGGCAAAAAAACTTCATTACACAAGCACAGATATTCATAAAGACTCAAACTAGGGCCGCTGGGTAAACAAGGCTGGCTCTTTTTCCAATAGAATCCATAATGAGTAGTTTCAAAGTCGTACACTCTCGCCTGATACATTAAAACAAGAAAACCTCATTAGTGTTATTCACATCCAAGTATGTCTGGCAAAGAGATACTTTCTACTCAGAATCCCTCAAACTTCCCTCGAAAAGTCCCAACCCTGACAGGAAGCAGAATCTGGACCCAGCTGCCTGTGCGGGACAGATGTCCACCGTTCTGTCCGGTTCACCTCAAGGTCTCTGCTTGTTGAAAGAGACATTTTTTACTTGCCACTGGTGCCAACTGTTCACTTATTGGATGATTCAGTTTGGCCTTTGTCAACATTATAAAAAAAAAAAAAAAAACCTGCGCCTTCTGCCACCAGCAAACCCTCCAACAGTACGGTACTGACAGGGACTCTAATCATGAGGATTTTATCAATTTCATATCAAGTTTTGGTTTTGATACCAACATGACCGTCATATACTTGTACTTGTCTATATTGGTCAACTATTCGGCAGCATTTCTTACTGAAACACTGGACCCAGAGGCTGCTCAGTCAATGACCAGCAGCGTTAGCAGCAGTGTTGGCAACAGAGTTAGCGCCTTTGCTGTAGTAGTCAAAAAAAAGGTACTGCTTCCATGGATGGGTACTGAATTAGGTACTTCTACAGGTACCAACCGAATTCTGTCAAAAGTACCGGGTACTGATTCACGTAAAATCAAAGGGTACCATGTTTAGGTACCTAAATCCATCCTTGAAACTGTGAGGAAGTCGAACAGTAGGAGATCTTCCATGCTGGACATGAACACAACATTGCAAGATTATATACTGAAGATTGAATATGCTAAATTGAAAAAATTGTATATTCAATTATAAAAATGTGATATTGTTTTAGAACATAAACCCAAAGCAGTACCGAAAAATTGGTACCATTGAGTACCGGTACTGATTGCCAGGTACCGTGCATCGGTACCATATCATTTCAAACATGAAAGGTACCCACCTCTAACTGCTTCAGACTTGAAAAATGTGGAACTGGTGGTTTAAAATGCTGCTGGTGTTACCTCCAATAGACACAAATACATTTTTGCAGAAGTTGCACAAAGATGCATTAGGGGTCGATATACTTAGATGATCTCAGACATTCAGACCATTTGCTCTGTGTGCCATTCAGACCTAGCAGACTTCCTCCAGTACGAAACAAAGAGGGCAAATGCCACCAAAACGAAGCAACTGTACAACAAAGTAATCAGAGTACAATGAAGTAAGTATTAGTAAGTAGAGTACAAAGTAATTTAAATACAGAATGTTTATTAAAATCCCCCGAGGGGCTCCATACGTCCATAAGCTTTAGAGTACTTTGAGTACTGACTTATCTCATACCGTCACAGTCCATAAATTAGAGTTGGAGAAACATTTAAGCTGAAAGCAAGAGTTCATTTCAACCCATTCTCCACTTCTGTCAACCACAAGCAAAGTCTCAAATTTTAGATGGTTCCAAAAATTACTTTACCTTGTGGTATAAGGTATGTTGGGAGTGACTTCATTTGCCGGATCTGCAGGGAAGATGGCACAGGTGATTTAAAATAACACTTTCTATTAGTCATGCTCAGTTAGATTCTTCTCCTGTATTTGGGTAAACTCATGAACACACTGTGGAAGACGCCTCAGCAGAATGATGTTAACCTGACGTCACCTCTCTGTGTGATATACATTGCAGATGAGGCATAAAAGCTATGCCTTGAACCCCCAATGTAAAATGTGTTACTGAACAAAGCCTTGACCTGCGACATAGGCTAAAACTTCTGCCATGATTTGGCACAAAATCTCTAAAATTGATTGACAAACTTAAAAAAAGTCACCATGTCAGTCAGCACAAAGGGGCACTGACCTAACATTGCCATCCCTGTCATGGCAAACCTCTACTGCTTCCCTCAGTCACTTCTTGTCGTCTTCAGCGTGCTCCGTCCTTCAGGCTGACGGAGAGGGCAAACGGGCCAAACTTGGCCCGTCGTCCCACCCGTGATGGATGGGTTTGGGCATGTCGGGTGTTGGGCTGTAAGACGCCATGCCTCAGATAAATGCCTGCGCTTAAGGTTTTAAAGCATTCTCCTCCACTAATAAAGATGTCTATCATTTGTGAATAAGTAACCTTGTCGACCCGCCAAGTCGGCACTGAGCACGGGGTGGAGGGCAGGATCAGCAACCCACAAATCAATCACGCATAAACAACACGACAAGATGAACTGGCCTACGATAACATTTCCAAGAGAATATTGCAGCATAAAAATGGATAATGAAAGCCAAGAAGCCATGCCAGTAATAGCATCAAGCTAATAAAAGAGATAAGCAATCAAATGGGAAGCTGACTTGCGGTAAAGGGAACAATATCAGTTCTCATTCTTTCTGATGGCACTGGGGGGAGGGGGGGCTTTTCAGAGCTGGAGTCACTCTGATTAAAAGTCAGGCGTTTCAAAACATCACCAAACTTAAAACTAGTTTCTTATTAAAATTAATAACATTAAGACAAAGAGACATTATCTGACAGGAATGGTTGTAATGTTGAAGCAACAGAGATTTTCAAAGGTGGTGTGTGATTGCACCGTCTGTTTTCTCCTGTTTTGCAAAAGTGCATAAATAATTCTACATGTGTTCTTGTAAGCGAGATGCCAATGCTGTGAGAATATAAATAATACATTATGTCCCATGCAGTGAGAGAGCAGAGGTATTTTGATGGGATGAAGCAGGGACAAATAATCCGTCCAAATACCAAATTCTTGTTAATGTGACATATTAAATCTCTGCTCATCATTTTATATTCCCTGTTCAGCGCCACTGCACAGACATGTTTTAGAACAACACAGGGTTCATATAGGATCGCAGCAGTACAAACACAGACAGGCTACAGAGAGGATCAGAAAAAAAAGGAAGATGAGCTGAGGGGAGAAGATGGTATTGGCAGGAAGGTACAGGACAGGAGCTATGTGACTGGAATCCGTGTCATCCTCCTCACTCCATCAACTCCAATACACCCGCTCAGATGATGCATGAAAATCCATTTATGCTACAAGCCAGGAGGGAAGACAATGCTGAGAGAAGAGAGATACAAAGGAGGGATAGAAGGGTAAATGCTGGTTGAGCATGGTCCAAGCTAATGGTACCACTGAGCAGGTCAAACCCCACATGTGTCAACAGTTCAGTGTGGAGTTCTCAGCAGTAGATCAATGTAAAAATGTTCAGTCAGTAATATTCAGAGGCAATGAGAAACCGTATTTCACTGTGTTGATGTCAGGGAAAACCTAAAGAGGGTTGCATAGTGTGCTGCTTAAAAAATGGAGAAATGTTATGGTATGATTTTTGAACCACGTTGTGAGGAAACATTAAGTTTTATGATTTCAGCTTGAATGCATGTGAAATCATCAACCTTATTGAGCTCTTCACACTGAGACTAAGACCTTGGATGTGTTGCCCACAGTACTGCAGTCCATCAACTGTGCTTTAGCCATCTCTGAGCACATCTAGGTTTTACAGATTTGTTCCTAACAGTGGCATGGAGTTATTTTGTAAGATTCCACAAAAAACATAGAAATTCAATCCCACAAATTTAAAAATCATAACCAGGGAAAATTCAACTGCTTTCTTGCAATGTTTTTATCAAAAAGCTGTCAACCTTTGCTGGGAAACTGCTTGCATTTTACTTGAACATCACCCCATGTAAGCATGCACATATTGTCTGTTTCCACCTCAGTCAGTTACCCAATGAAAAAAACAGATCAACAGACAATATAAAGCTAAAAGTAGAGTTTAAGATCACAATATGTCATTCCTGTTCAGTATAAAGAAATTAAAGTTATTTTATAGACATGACTTTAAATTTAAAAAAGGAAAAGTAGAGCCGATTAATTAATCGGTGGGGCCGATTAATTAATCGGTGGGGCCGATTAATTGGTCGGGTCAATTATAGCCTGTCATCGATTAATCAACATCCGCCAAAATGTAGCCGGTTATAAAAAAATTTTGCTTCGCAGAGATTCTGTCGCTCCTGTTCCTGTGTGTCTGTGTGTTGGGCTGCACACTGCCCGAGTGCCCGGCCCCTCCCCATTACATGCAGACCATACTTTGCAGCCCCTCCTTTCACCCACTCACACTCAGTCAAAAACACACAGTCATGACAAAAACACACTGTTAAGACATGCCAAGAAGAGCATTCAAGTTTTTTTTTTCACGTAAGTTTTAAAGAGTGTGTAACAATGTTTTACATTGTGTAAGTTGCACCTTTGTGAAATAAACGAAGATGTATGTAACAGTAAATTCACACGTCCACCATTATCTAATGAAAGACTATAATACAGTGTTTTAACGTCATGTAAGTTGCTCATTGTGTGTTTACAGTCTAACTTTTTTTCTACGTACTGTGTTTAAAGTTTGACTTATTTATTCAAGGTGTTTACAGTTTGACTTCTTTATTTATCATTGTGTGAACAGATTGTACTTATTTATCATTGGATTATATTACAGTTTTTATGTTGACAGTTTTATAATCAAAGTTCCTTGTTTTAATACAATAGTGCCGTCTCTGCCTTGAATCATGTGGGTACTATAATAATTTGTGTTCATATACAGGTTATATCCTGTGTATATTAATAAATTTAATAAATTTGTTTATATATATATATATATATATATATATATATATATATATATATATATATATATATATATATATATATATATATATATATATATATATATATATATATATATATATCAGCTGATATATCGGATATGGGTCAATGTATCGGATATTTTTTGCCACCAGTATTGGTATCAGCACTGGCCCCAAAAATCCCATATCGGTCTGGCTCTAAGAAAAAGTAAATCCAACAGATGTATTCACTGATGTGAAAGTGGCCTACTCATTTCTAATTTCTCATTGATTGCATGCAACACCTTTACATCAAAGTCATTAAACTCCTGCTTGAACAATCATGCTATATAAGAGATCGACTGTATTACCCTCTTCAAACACTCAACTCATTGAGGAAATCATTCCCCTCTTTTTATAAAGCAGTTAAAAGCTTTTATTTTAACCTAATCACATTTATGGACATAGTGGGGGAGATTACAAGCTGTGTTGACTGCCATGTTAAACTGAGCTGTGTTCAGTCCAGACACGGCGCCCAGGGGTGTGAAAGCATGAGAGCTGCACTCCATAAATTGGACCTCACAACCTATCAAAGGGCACTTCAGTAAAAATGGACTTTAATATACGTACTCGCTGCCGTGCCACATTAAGAAATGTATTAACTTGAGCGCTGCAAAATAAACAGAGTGCTAGATAACGTCAGACACTTTCTTTAATTAATTCTTAGTGTAGCTAATAAGTTTGCCTTTTCACTCTGAACACCGTCCTACTTAACGTCCATTTCTGTTCCAATTACATCTTTTATATTATGTCACCTGTAAATTATGCTCTGACACATTATGGGGTCTTTATGTAACATTCTTTACTACAGGAGCCCTTTCATGGTTTTTCTGCTACTGAGTCTCTCTGCTGGCTCCAAATGCAAGAAATATTTGACATGTATGGTATAAATATGTTTCCTGGAGCCTTTTCCCCAATAAACACCTCAAAAAGAGTGAATGAGCACTCAGATGTGTCATTCTGGATGTTCTCAAGCTCCCATCTCACTTGTGGACCCAGGTGTTGGACACATCTATAATTGCCCCCCCACGGTTTGGCTGTCTGTAGCACACCTGGACTTCCAGAAAACACACCAAGAGGGGCACAAAAGTTTGTTCGCACGTGTCTTGTCATGAAGGACAGAAATTGTTTTTTGACAGCCCACAGAATTCCCTCTACTTTATGTGTCAACAAACTTGACAATTAGTTTGGACAGATTATTTTCATGCATGCAGTAAGGAGAGTGAAAAAATGATGCTTCAAGCATGCATGGCTGCAGGTTTACAGAAGTGTCTCGGAATTTCAGTTCTGTGTTCTTTCTTGAGCTCAGACATTCATGCTTCGACCACCATATCCTGTTGCATCTCTAATTATTTGAGACTCCAACCCCATGCCACACGATGGTCTCAGGAGATGGGAAAGAGCAAACAAGCAAGTGTTTGTTTATCAAAGCTGGGCTGGTGTGTGATCTGACTGCTGGTCAAAAGTCCATTTATCTTGCTGAACAAGGTGGCAGAGGCCGGCCAGGATTAAAGAACTGGGTCTCTGGCTGACTCTCACCTTCAGCGCTCTCTCAACTGGGAATGAGAGTGCTCCATCATCCCACGCGCTCTGTGACATCGGCCGGGCATGCAGGGGGAAAGAGCAATGGGATGTCGCGCTCTCCACAAGCACCTTCCTCGTGGCAGGAACGGGGGCCTGCTTCGGTTTCATCTCACGCGCCAACAGCGTATAAACAAAGAGGAAGCACCTTGGTGACCACTCATGATCAAGGCCATTACCACTGTTGACAATACACAAGCTAAGTAGTTCATCTTTTCTACATAGTGATTTCAGCTCAGGATTTCATCGATGGATCGGTGTAACTATGAGCAGGAGATTGGAAGGCTTCACAGGTTGTATCACTATCAACACAATATATGCAGCAACAACAGCTTAAGTAACAAAACATTACTGCAACCCCCTCTCCTTCCTATAGCCCTGCAAAATGAGAGTCCCCTGAATGACTTTCTCCCCTTCAACTTGTTTTCTAACAAGAAAATGCTTCCCGTTGTTTGCATCACATTCATTTTAATTAGAGTGTGTGGGCATCGCGAGACACACATGCATTTTAATTTAATCTAATTACCTGAAAAGCAGGACTCTATCCATAACTGTCACTTTTTAATCATGAGGTTCCTTTACAAGAGCAACAAAATAAGTGGAACTGGGGGAGTTTCTCATCACAGTATCACAACCTCTGGGGCATTAGAAATGCTTTTTGGAAAAAGTTTGCCTTTAACAAATAAGAAACACATCATTTCCAGTCACTCAGAAGCTTCAGTCTTTACAACCCTTGCTATTAATTGCGATGCACTGCATGCACGCTCCACTTTAAGATATAGAAAATATATACGTGGAATGCAAGGGGAGTTCTTTCACATTTGGCCCCAAACAGTCATGCTGAAAATCTAAGGCAAATTTTCATTTTACGGCCCGTCAGCTCCCTGATACAGAGCAAATGAATGCAGTAGCAAACAAATCTATCAAATCCTACATCAAAACAACTGCACTGGCTCTCCTTCTCTCCCTCTCTCTGTTTTCTCTGTGACTTAAGGACACAGTCATAGCAGAGCAGAGGAGAGGAGAGGAGAAGTGGTGGGGAAAGAAAACGGCAGGAACAGTGGAGACCACTGAATGTATGAACCATCCTGCTACTTTCAGAAATGGCCTCAGGAAAGAAGTCCTTTGGCTCCAATCCTAGAAACTCTGTTTGACCAGGGTAAGAAAATGATTGCTCCTCTGATCATGTCTTCCACACTGAAACATTCCTCTGCAGTGAGGGGTAGCGGTGAATATAAGGAGCTACGATATAAAGAGCACCACTGTAGACTAACATAAGAGCTGCAGGATGTGTTGGCACCTTAAGGTAGTATTGTAGAATATAAAACCGTTTCAGGTAACAATAAAAACTGGACTATGCTTCCCGCATGATCAAGATGCACGGAAATTAGACGCAAGGAATCAGCAGGAGTCTTTAAAATGCCAAAGTTTTTGTACTTCAAACACAAGGAACTCCAGAGGTGTGCGACACAGAAATTTTCTGCTTGAAAGAAACCATGCGAGGGGGCCAAACAACGTCACTCACACAAAGTCATGTGGTCCTCGCAGATGCGTCAAGCATAAACCAAGCTTGATAAATGCAACATTCTTGACAAAAGTGGTTCTCTTTCACTGCAATGAATCAGGAAGAGGGGCCGATGTAATGTGTGAGTAAAAACAAAAGAAACTGCAGTTATTTAGTGTTGCCTGATTTTTTTTTTTGTTTCACCACCTTTGTTGCAGTCCAGGTTAGCTCCTATAATTCAGATTTACCTGTCACTGAAATAAAATGAAAACAGACAACTTGTTTAAAAAATAAAATAAAATGGAAAAAAAAAACATTCTGTAGCACCCATTTGCTAACACTATTGTATTGTTTTACTAATTTTCATATGTGACAAACAACACAGATGGGCCAAAATCTTTAAGCATGTAGAGGAAGCTTACTAGTTTATACTACACCAACAAATTTCTTCCAATTGTATAATATCAGAGCCCACAAGCTAGCAACAAGCAACATGCATATCTAGATACTTAACTTTGTATGTGGCCACTAGGGATGTTCCTATACAGATTTTTTGACTTTGGATCCAATTTTTTCATGATGTGTTAACTGATCCTTTACCGATACCCTTCTCTGATAAATCCCGTACTCCGGAGGGTGATTCTGTTGTAAATGACGAATGACATTAGAGTAGAGTCAAAGTGAGCCCTGTTGGTACAAATGTTGCAAAACGCTGTTTGCTTTCCAAAGAGAAGTATTCCCATACAGCGGACATGTTTGCAACGTGGTTTGATATACAGCAGCAAAAAAACATGACAGTGCTGAAAACATGTGAAAATCCAATGCTATACGACCCTTCAAAAAAAAAGGCAAATTGGGCACGAATACCAATCAGTGTATCAGATGAGGACATCCCTAGTGGCCGCTACAAAAAATAAATAAATCTAGTATTAATGCCACTGGATGAGTAACTGATGATTATAGGTGTACAAGCTTTTGTGCCACTGTGTGGTGCATGTAGGTGTGTGCAGCTAGCTGCTGCTGCACAGCCCTCACAAGAATAAGAAACCAAATTGTAGGAATGTGGGTTAAATTAGCTAAAGAGGCTGCTGTTTTAAGTCACTAGGGGGTGCCATGGAGCAGGTATTTGCACACTGAGAATGAAACGAAACTGTGGGACAAAACCAAGCCACATATCGTACTGTGGGTTAGCTGCTAGTTGCACCCCCAGTAATGCCAACATTAAGGCTTAACTAATTCTTAGAACTAATAATTAATATAAGACGACACATCACCAGCAAATGTTATAAAACATAAGCACCACAAAGGATATCAGCTCCCAAAGCTATATTTATCATCGCTGAACTTGTTTTCACAACTTTCCTGTATGTTGGGAAATCAGTCCTTTGGAAAACTGGTAAAGTTGGCCTCTTTTGACATCCGTTGTGTCTGTACTTTGAGTTTTGGTTTTTGCACCTAACGACCACTGTAAAATGAGGTGGAGATACGTTGATACATAACCAAGCAAATGTTGGCTGTGTCAGTTTCAACATTTGGGGGAATTTCAAAGTGAATTTTTAACACATTGACATGGCTGATATGTTGAAGCCCCAGCAATACTGTAAGATGATGGACAGTGCCTCGAGTTATTCTGTCACTGATTAAAGAATTCTGTAAAAGACCAAAAATATTCACTTGGAAAAGAAACTTTCCAAATACCTTGCAGCCTTTAAGAACGTAACACGAAGCCAGAAAAGGACCGAGCCCCTTAGAATCCCAGCCTGTTCAATGGGACCCATTTGGACCAGCATTGCCTCTCTCCCTCAGGGATTCCACCAAAGATGAGAAAGTGTATTTTCAACACAGGCTGGGAAAACAATGGATCTGTCAGGAGGCTTTGAGGCGTGAAGACGGCAAATCAAAGTACAGGTTGGAACGACTACGAGTGCACTGACATATCTGTTCAGTTCAATGCTTCTCGTATGGCATTATGGTGGGTTGAAAATGTCAATTTCATGCCATATAGACTTTGATTAAAGAGCCTAATGGATACCTGTCGGGAACATGACAGGTTAATCAGTGTCTTTCATACAGCTTTTTGTCCATCTTTGCTTGAGCGTCCCTTGCCTTCAACAGCAATGGTAAGAAAAGAAATGGAAAAGACGTGCACAAGATGAGACATTAGACCTTTAATTAGAGACACACTTTTGAGCCTCTGTGTCTACCTCAGTGCCTCCACTAAATGCACGCTGCATATTGATGTTCTCCAGAATACTCTGAGGCACTTAGATTGTTCTTGGCCCAGCGAGCATGATGACATAACCCCACCTTTAATATGAGATGACAGTGGTTGATTCAATAATGAGAAAAGAAGTGGGATGTAGACGTCACACTTGTCCTGACACAGAATCAGAGTGAACACGTGCTTACACGTCCCTCTTATGCTAACAGTCGCTTCTAAACGTTATATTTATGGTATAGCGACAGGTTTATTACCAGCACTGATAAGAACTACTACAATTATGCCCTCTCTTCATCCGAGGTTTTATTTTTCCAGCAAGTCAGTGCACTTGAAATGATGACTTTGGAGAAATTAATGTGCTGCTGGGTTACTTTCAAAAGGCTCGGGGTACTGTGAGGGGGAGAAACGCAATCAGTCATCAATGGCCATAAATTTCATTGCAGAGTGAAGAGAGACTGCCGCATTTGTGCTGACACCGTAAAATAGTTTGACAGAGCGCTGGCTGGTTTTACAGTTATTTTTTTGCAATGAGCTTTTCCATTAGGGAAATATCTACTCGGAGTCTACACCTCCACGGAGGTGCTGAATGTGTGTGTGCGTTTACTGTAAGGGTGTTTATGTATACATCACTGCAGCCAAAGACAGGGAGCACGCGGATGGTGATTGAGGTCATTTCCAGTGAGAGAAGTGTTGGTGACACCATTTAATTTATTAAGACATAACTCGCTGTGTTGCAGGGACATATTACTTAGTAACCTGTGTGATGAATTGAGCTTTAAAAGCAAGTAAATGGAAATGGAAATCTTCTTTTTAATGAGCATGTGTACTGAATCACATCAACTGGCACCTCATAGACACCGATGAAGCTTTGATGCTTCAGGGTCACAAAGTTTATATACCTCATCAGAGGAAATCCAGTATTTCACTCTGATGAAAGGTGCCACATCAACATGGACTGAAACAAACTCAAAAATGAAAACAGGATCCAAAAGTGGAGAACATGCACTGTCGGAGCGATTGTTAGAGTAACTGGGCTGCAAAAGTGTTCAGGGTTTTGTGCCATGCTCAAGGGCAGTAACAAGACAGCTGGCACAGCCTCAACCCACGCCAAGCTCCAGACTTAACTACTTGTGCTAAATGTTTGAGAAATCACTACTCCTTAAAAATAAAGTGAGACTGGCATTATGGATAACGTTTTGGAGTGCACTACATGGGAAACATAGCCTTGCACAGAGTTCTGAGATCTGAACCAATTTCAAAGATGTGAGAGAGCCGAACATGACCACAAATAATTTGTTTTGTCCAGATAGTGTGTGGTGTTTGGCAAGGTTTCCAATATAATGCATCACGCATGAACAGCTCATCTTCACTAAGAACTGGAGACCTGATTATCAACACTGAAAACCTTCCAAATTTTCCACAGTCTCACCATGAGCTGGTTATTGTTAGCTGCTTGAATTTCCAGGGTGTTGATTCAACTGCTCTCCTTGTCAGTTTGATTGGTATGTTTAACCAACACTTGGTAAAATGCTTGAACTGTCACATGTATTGGTACCAACAGGTTACTCAAGTGCAGTCGTTCTTTGAGTTAATCCTCACACAAAAGATATTCTGATATGAAATACTGTTTTTTTTTTAAGACTTTCAAATCAGAGAGGCCTTCAGTGTCTTCCGAGCAGATCAGGGCAAATAAAAGTTTGAATAGCACAGGAAAATCTTACAAGAAACCACTGGAATCATATGATCTCTGAGCCTTTGCAGAATTTTACCAGAAGAGGGGAAATCAGGCCCAAACTCTACCCTGAATCCATTTGACACTTAGCTTTTATTGTTGATACAGTTGGATACTGTAGCCAACATTAATTTCCAGTAGTTCAAATGAATAACATTGTAAAATGGAAAAGCATACCCCTTGCAAAGCCAGTTAAAGATGCAGTTTTAGAAAGCTGAAATATTTTAACTTTCTAAATATCAGCCAATAGGAATTGTTTACATCTACAGGATAAAAGATTAACAACCCTGCACAAGTGAGTCATTGTTTTTAATCCAACACAATATTGGCCAGTAGGGTAAAGATTTTAAGCAACTTTTCCAACTTTTTTCTTGTTTTCTTCTTTGTTGTAGTGTGCTATGTAAATGCAATTATTTTAATGTGATTTTAAAAAATGCAGCAGTATGACTTGAGTTACAAAACAAATAAACACAGTTTTTAGTAAAAAACCTGTAGACATGTAATCCGAATGGATCTCTAAAGAAAAATTATTATACCTCTGGGAGACCCATTAAGACAGATTATTTTATTTCTATGCAAATTTTCCAGACATACAAACTTTTTTCCCATTCTTTTCTAACTTCTAAACAGATTTGTCTTGTTTTTCAACTTTTCTCTATTGCAAATTGCACATTTTTCTGTCATCTATTTAGTGCACTATTTTTTAACTTAGTTGTGTATATATTTTTATTCTACTCTGTACAAAGTTCTTTTTTTTAATATTGTAATTATTATTATTTTTCTCTACAACTTAAGCTCTATTTTTTTCTTCTTTTTGTAATATTTAGTGTTTCTCTTAGGGTCTTTCTTCTTGAAAATACTTGGCGAATAAAGGTGATTCTGATTCTGATTCTGATTCTGAGCTTTTATTTGTTTGAACCAGTAACACTGGTACAACCTCTTGCAAGATCACCTCTTTGTAAATTTGATGTCTTATGTTAAATCAGTGAATTTAAAATGGCAGATAATGAAGGGAATACTGAGTGTTAGAGACAAAAATCCAGTGGTCAAGCAACATTATCAGTTATTAAAGTCTTTGCTACAAATTTTGCAAGCTAGCACAGCACCCTTACCCTTTTGCAAGTCCCCACTACTCTATCCCCACCCCACCTCATGCAAACACACACTTTAATCATTTAGATTTCCATTATCACAGCTTCCCTTTCTCATTACTCAACCTGGTTCTCCCCACTGCTGAGCCATGAACCAAAATTAATTCATTACCCTGTCGTCACCACAAGATTGCTATCTTAGCTGGATCGGAGTCCTCATTTCAAACTCAAACATTTGACGTTTTCTGTATTTTCTCACAAAACCAGGCTGGATTAATTAGAGTGAGTAAGCTGAAACAGAGAGGAGACGGAGTACAATGAGACTGCTTGAGTGAATATGCAAAAGAAGAATAAGACTACAGACTGCCTCGGTATCACTGAGGCAATTTCATAGAGACAGGGAAGTGTGACTGGGGGGTTTCCATCTACTGCCGCGTGTCAGTCTCAGAAACCTGTGCATATCTGCTTCAACACTGTGTGCCACCATGCTCAGCTTGTTCTTTTACTCCTGTCGACACCCCACCCCTCCCGCTGCCTATTTCCCTCCTGCTTCACTGCATTTCACATCTAAGGGAAAACAAACAAGCAATGTCATTCCTCTATTATTTGCCAGGAAGCCCACTACTCAAGCCTTGACACTTGCATAATGAGAAGTAGATGTACACGCGGTCCCTGCTCAGATGAGAGCTCTATTAAATGATCTGCAGCAACAGCCCATGGAGTTTGAAGAGTTTGTTGGATAAGGAAAAATACTGAGGTAAAATATATGGATATTTGCTCCAGTAATGGCAAAAATGTCCTCTGCAGCTGCTTTTTATGTGCTCCTAAAATACTTTTTACACAGTTTGTTGACAATCTATTTTCAAAAAATGTGGAGGAATCATATTAGTTTATCTGTTGAACATCTTCTGGCAATTCTTGGTGTGCTAGTTACCCTCTTCTGTGACCTGAAAATTGTGGGAAACAACTTTTTAAATTCCCCAGACAAGATCAGCTTCATAAACAGCACTGAGATTGGATTGTTCTGTCTCTTGGTTGGCATATAAATATACAGACAGTCTCAGGAAGCTCAACTTAGACGCTCTGTGGATAGAAACAACAACAAAAAGGAAAGGTAAAAAAGAGGAAAAAATAATTGGGAAACTCTGAGCCTGAGTGTGATTGTGACTTTGATCAATGACTGGGGAAACTCATTACTAGCGTGGGCCAGTGCGTGAGGCGGACTCTAATTGCGTGCCAGTCTGTAATTCTGCGCTGTAATTGACAGCTGGATGAAGCAGGTGTGCCCGGTGACACGGTGGCGCGATGAGAGAGACAAAGGAGGAAGGGACAGAGGGATCACAGGATGGGATGAGGGGCCGGGAGTGCTAATGGATTAAAAAAGGCAGAGGGAGATTCTAACTGCTCCTTGGCACAGTTCCTTAAAGCTAGGGTGATGAAAAGGGGAAGGCCTAAAACTGACTCTGTTTGTGTGAGGAGGAAAAGCTGAGGTCAGTTAACGGAGCAGACACCGCAGGATGAGCAGGAGGAGAAAAAGAGAAATGTGGATGTCCCTGTAGTTTTGTCTTCTGCTAAAATGGGACTACATTACTACTAAAACTGATCTTTAAGGGGATACTGACCACTTCTAACTGCTCTCTTTAACGGCAACAGTTTCTGTCTCTACGCTGGTCTCAATTCATTCAGTGAAAGGGGGCAACAATGCAGATTTTAGTGCCACAGCAATCTCTGGTAGGGAGAGTAAAAAAAGGAAACACAGGGGTACCGTTATTGAATTGGCTGTGGGACTCCACAGTGTGATGAAAACTTGTTTTCATTCTTATATTATATTTATTTCATATTTATTTTTTTATTTCTTTAAGTGTTTAGCCACTCACACTGTGCATTTGATTTTTTTTAAATAAAAAAAAAGTTATTTTCCTGTACTTAGGCATTTCAAAGGGGCTGGGAGGAGCTTGAAAGTGATCTTGAAACGATTTCCCTCTTACATATATGCCTACATACTATTTTAATTGCTACTTCTTAGCTTTCTGATCGGGCCGACCAGGACTGGATTGGTTTACGTCACATCTAGGTCTCTATGACAACACCACGCTGGCTGACAAAGTTTAGTAGTGAGAAGAGATAAAACACAGAGATCTGTGTTTTTCTTTGCTAAAAAGGATTTCTATAACTAATTTTGTAGTGATGGTGGACACAGGAGCCTAACTGTCCGACAGAAAAAGGACAGAAGAGCAGAAGAAAGCTATACGGGAGAGCGATACCGCCCGGGCTGAAGGCTAATTAGCCTTTAGCTCGAGCTGTATCACTCTATAACACAGGGGCTAAACTGTGATAATGTCCATTCCAACCCATAGTCAGCAGTTATTCCGCAGTGGTCTGTTCAAACTTGAGAGTCTATCAACAAATAAAGAGTGAGGTTACGTTAGCTCTGCTTGGTAGATGACTAGCAGGAAATAACTAACCAGGGTTTTCTAACATTACACATTACAAACATGTCTTAGAGCACCAGGCTGCCAGCTGCACTAAATATAAACGGATCCCAAACTATATACAAACAGTGTTTACTTGTTGTCATGTTAGCCTACAGAAACATTTGAGCACCGGGCTGATGATGTTGCTAACATATAGCCGGCTGCTACAATGTGTGCTTGATGTTGCGTTTTAAACCGTAGTGTGTAACGTAACTGTACTGATAAATACCTTACCTCGGTGCGTTGTATTTAGCAAAAAGTTGTCTTGAACAAAGAAAATTTGTTTCAATCCTATCTCCATTTAATTCCAAAACAAATACACGCCTCGCTAGAAGTAACTTACCACAGTGTTTGGAGACTCCGGGCCAGAAGGTGGCGAGGGTGTGCAATTAAAACAGATCCTCCTCATGGCATCTTAAATACATTCAAAGTAATAATTTACTCATTTCATCAGTAATTTTCCTTACCCAAATCACAGTCATATAATTCAGAATAGAGGTCTTCAACAGGGGGTTTGTGGCCCCTAAGGGGTCCATGAAAGTACTGGTCTGTGACATTTTTAGTTAAATGGACAATTATGGGGTATTTTTAAGAAATTATTCCTAAATATTTTATTTTTACTTGTGTTACTGTCTTTAAACACACCAATGGATATATGGAGAATGAGCACATTCAGCAGCACAGCGTTTCTCTCAAACTGCACATAGGTTCACCCATCAATCACTTCCAAGCTCCTCAGGACAGAAGAAGACCCACCTCTATCACTGCTGTGCCAACCACAAGGTCGCATGTTTTATACTGGTTCTGTCAGGTTCCCCAGATTAGCTTTAAGAAAAGTGGAGAAATTGTAGAAATTCAGTAAAATTGAGCAATAAAAGAATTACTTTCATTAAAGAGCTCAATTTGAAAACACTGAAGCGTCTGCATGTGGTGTATCAGCAGCAGGCTAAATGTAACCGAGTCAGATTGTGTTCATGAGGTACAATACATCTATTCAGAAGCACCCTCCAAACACGGCCTGCACGCTCGCCTGAAGTGATACAGCGATACAGGGGGGCTTTTTGCCATCTCAGGTGAGCTCTCATACACCAGGGGCAGAAAATGTTGAATTCAATAAGGCACACCATAATTCCTTGCAGTGTGTGTAAGTGCAGCTGACTCACAGGCGTCTAATGGCTGCTCATAATCAAGCACCATGATTAAGCACTTGGGGAAGTGGGCACACACTGAAAACCCTTTGGAGATGTCCTTTCCCTTCGAGCTAAGTACACTCATTACCTTGCGACAGCGGGAACGTGGGTGCTTCATTAGCTTTTATGCGGCGTCGCCTGTATTTGCTCATAGTTTTTCTGATTTCCATAGAGTGAAAAAGGCTCCCAAAGAGCCCTTTACTGTAACAGTTTGAAATCTGTACACCAGCTCCGTGGCTCCAGGAAAGTCTCAAACTGGAGTAATTACAACTTTCATGGGCTCACTCCAGGCAGGAAATGGAAGATCGATTTTTTTGACCAAAACAGTCTATTGCAGCCATAATCATTTTACATAATGCACTTAGAAATTACAGAGTGGTTTGATTCGTAACACACTTTTGAATAAGTGACACTGGCATGATTACTTCTGTAAGGCACAGACGGCCATTCTGCAGCTCTGACATTATAGACACTTTAGTGCACTTATAAAACTTTGAATAATCTCACCTCTATCGTCTCTGCAGATGCTGTTTCTTCAGTTCTGCAGCAGCGAAAAAGTAGCAGTTCACCTGATCCCAAATCATACTTTGCTTTTTCTGGAGTTTGGATTAAAACATGAGAAATAAAGACTTTTACAGGTTAAAAAAAGCAGTTTTAAAGGTCATGGTCAGCTCAAAGTAGAGCAAACCTCTCAGGATGCCTTGGTAGTGAACTAATTATAATGTTAACCCTGAGAAGAAAGACTTGACTGTGGCCAGAGGCCAGATGGAGGATGACATTCTCCACATGGCGAGCTACATTAAGACATTCAGACAGATGCTTGAGCTGCACAGACTCATTAGTAAGGGCCACAGAGGTTTTGAACCAGGAACCACAACTTTGACCACAGCCATCTGTAATCCAAAAACATTGTGTGTGTGTTTAAAGAGCATCATTTAGTCATACGTGTGTCTTCAGGTTTGAAACATACTCATCTTTAACAAAGTGCAGCCTCAAATCTAACAAAAGGAATACTGAGACTGATGATGGCAGTTAGAACAGGCGGGTAAATTCAGACCTTTCATATCTGTGCATGTGCGTGCACACACACTCAAACACACAAAGCCTTGCCCTGAGGCACAGCAGAAGATGGATTGCCACTAAGCGCTTTCTGAATCATATTACAGTCCATAGATTATATCCATTATAGGTAAACCTCCTGGCAAAAAGATTAGTCTAATTAGTTCTCTCTTCAACTGTGCTCGTCTTTTGTTGGACGCGTTCATGATGCATTGCCTCTTTAAAATTTAGAGAGGCAAGTAGAATGCCACTTTAATCGAGTGTTTTACATCTTCCAATCTGTTTACCCTTGTCATCATAATGAGACTTGAAATGCTTAAATGGCTCTCGAAGCGATTTATTGATGACGATTTGCCTAATATTTGTTTGAAAAGCTCGACCACAAAAACACTCGAAAAACAGAAGAATCAGCCGAGCTGCAGCTTTGCCTCCTCCACATCAAAGACATCACCATCAACTTGGAGCCATTTTTCCTCCTCAAAATATGGGTTTGATGATACTCATCTCTCACTCCTAAAATAAGCAGACAGATGTCTGACAAATGTCCTGATATCTATCAAACTACTATCTCCGTGTCTTGTTTTTTTCTGATCCATGCAGCTGCTGATGATACATCACTGCCTTTGATCCCACCTGTCTAAGTGTCTGCTGAATGTCACACGAGTTTTCTAGCAGGCTGTGTGGACAAACAGTGTGTGTAATGTGTGCGAGGTATGTGTAGTTCCATGACGCAGAGCACTGCTGTCATCTGTGTGTTTGTGCACAGGTGCATGTGTGCGCACATCCGAGCACAAGCTTTATCCAGAGAAGGATAAATCCAATCCATTACCTGGCGGGGCTCAGGGCAGCTCAATCGATGGCGCTCTCAGTGGCTGCTGATGAACTTCCTCCTCTGACAAGGTGTATCATTCAGACCTGTCGCAGAGCAGGACTCTGTCCAGCATTTTAAGGCACTGAGGAAACTCAAGGCCATAATTTGAACTTCAGAGAAACTGAGCAGGCAAAGTCGACATTACTAAAAGTATGTCTGATGCACATTTCTCTCCAGTAACTTGAAACACTGCAAGTCAGCAAAGTATCACAACACATTCACAGTCAGCCTCAAAATATAAACTAACACGAGTTAAATTAAGCATGAAATCCAGTTGGGATGAAGGGGGAAAATCAATCTAATACAGTATTGTGATATTTGGTATTAAAATGTTCTACCAATTAGGATCCACCAAGAACAGATATTTTACTGTTTCATTTGAAATTCAAAGTCTTCAATAAAATATTTTGCTTTTACAATCGACTTTTTCAGGTTTTTGGATTTTTGCCAAAGTCTGCAGAGATGTTCACAACAGAGAAAGCAAATCAACTGAACATGGAAGTAAACGTAAAGACTCCCCTGTCCCTGGGTCAAATAAGTGGATCACGTTGGTTTCAGGACTTCAACTTAGGGATTTAAATTTTGAAGTTCTCATACAAATACAGATATCTAGGTTTTGGTAGATACTGATACTGATCTAAGCCGATACTAGCTTTATTTGATCATTCTCTATTCCTATACTCATCAGCTACCAGACGTTTTCAGAGCAGAGAGCCCCTTACTGCCAGACATTTTAGAGCATTTTGACTGATCTTTCATAGAGAACTACCAAAACAAAGAGAAGACTCCTGTTTCATCAGGGAAAAATAGTTTATTTCAACCTTTTTTT
Organism: Halichoeres trimaculatus; assembly: GCF_033239565.1. Lineage (NCBI taxonomy): Eukaryota > Metazoa > Chordata > Actinopteri > Labriformes > Labridae > Halichoeres > Halichoeres trimaculatus. Next base: position 13,855,966 of record NW_027437200.1, on the reverse strand, counting down.
CTGTTTTTTTTTTTTTTTTTTTTTTTTTTTTTTTTTTTTTTTTGTGTGTTTGGCAGTAGAAGATAGGCTGGTTTTCACCTAAGACACCTATTTTTGACCAAAAAGCTTAGAAAACAAACTTTGATTAGTTTTTAGTGCTCATCTCATGATCAGCTGAGTAAATCTCCAACACTAACGGGAATTTAAATTTAACTGTAAACCTCAGCGTTGGATAAAGGAGGAATTAAACTTGCTTATGTAACATGATGCCTTCAGAGTTTTCTTGCAAGACAAAATGTGAATCCTCCAAAACACTGAGAGGCTTTAGTAACCTTCCATCATTTCACCTCAGTATGGTAACAACACAAAGAACTTTTACATTGGTCATGTAATTCACATACATGTCAGTTGTCTGACACAGTTAAGTCTGAAAAAGAGTTAAAGAGGTTGGCCCCATAAACTGCTCATTCGTTTTTGATATCAGATCTGACTTTTTGAATCAGCATCAAACTAATACCTAACATGGAATATATATATATATATATATATATATATATATATATATATATATATATATATATATATATATATATATATATATAAATATATATATATATATATATATATTCCATGTCATGTTAGGTATTAGTTTGATGCTGATTCAAAAAGTCAGATATATTAATATATATATATATATATATATATATATATATATATATATATATATATATATATATATATATATATATATATATATTTTTTTTTTTTTTTTTTTTTTTTTTTTTTTTTTACTTAATATCCCCCCCAAAAAATATGTTAAATTAAAGATCAAAAAATTGTAATCGTTCTTTTCTTTTCTTTCTTTTTTTTTTTTTTTTTTAATTTTCATGGTGGAATGATGAAATTATTGTGTGAAATAGGCCCATAAATAATATAGGCCCTGTTAAAAAAAAAAAAAAAAAAAAAAAAAAAAAAAAGGAAAAATGTCCTGGTAACATCACAAATCAGAGCTGTGTGTATCACCCATGTCTCATTCAAAGACCTTGTCTCTCTTTTTCTGCACTACTTCATGCAAGTACTATCAATCCATGCATGGGTTGAACATACACTGTAATTATATTCAATCTCAGCAAGTAAGAAAACACTGAATAACGCTCTCCTGGATGTCAAATCTGTACTCATCGACAAGCATGTTTTCTTATCGTCTGGCTGCCACTTCCCTTCAGCCTGAAAAAAAACAAGAGGGATGGAGGGATGGAGGAGCAGTCAGTGTGAAGGAGGAGGAGGAGATCAAATGGCAGGGCGGTTATGAGATGTGTGTCTGATGCCTTTTCAGACTGCGCTGTTTTGGCCGCCGCACCAGTCAATCACGATTACAATGGCGAGGAGAGATGGGAGCAGTGGTGCAGAAAGAGCAGGAGTGATAATTACAATGCAAGGGACAAGATAATGGGAACACGCTGCACTCTCCCAATCATTTCATGTATCAGCAGCTGACTGACCCCCTCCCCCTTCCACACACCCCTCCCCAACTGACAACCAGCAATCACAGGTCATATTTGTGAAATTCAAAATGAATTAATTTGATGACAGCAGCAGGGGGTTGGGATCTGACTCTGTGTGCATGTGTCTGAGTGCAGTTTTGTCAAGTGTCAAAGAATATTGACTTGTACTTTTTCCCTATAAATAAGCATATGAACATGACATCATCAGTGTAGGACGAAGGCAGGAGGGATGCTGCACTGCAAACTGCTCGATGCGTAGATGACAATGGGTATCAATTCCCAGCCCTGGACTATCCTCAGATTAACTGGTGTCAGTTTGTTGGTTACAAAAGGTGTTTTGGATTCAGGAGGGACATTTCAAATAGAGGTATTGTTTAGACACAATGAGCATAGAGTATGAGTCACAGTCAGTGTGGGGTTATTAAAGTACAGGACAGACATCTGTCCAGATGCAACAGAAAACCAAGCAAGATGCACCAGACAAGTACAAACTAACAGGTTGAAAACTAATGCTACTTAATCACTGGGCCAAAGATGTTTGGTTAGTTAATATTCTATCTAAAAGCAAATAGGTTGAAGGCATTTTGGTGTTTGTGATCCCACTGCAGCGTAACTGGTGAGTGCATCTCCCCATTCAGAGAGGCAAAGTGTGCAGTTACACTTGACACAGTCACCGTAAAGTTCTGCAGTATTATTGGTATCCAAGATCTGCAGACATGCTGACAGGATCAGTCAGAATCTAATGTCAGCCCATGCTTGTAAAGTGAATGGTTGAAGTGAAACAGCAGCCATCCATGTGATGTCATTAACTTGACTACAACAAGGACTGGACTCTGGCTCGGTCTCAGAATGTGACACATGAATCACGTTTTCAAGGATCAACACAACAACACAAGGGAAGTTTTGTGAATTAACAAAACAATATCGACAGACCATAACTGATGTGTAAAAGTGACCACTGATGAAGAGACTAAAACACAGGGGACAGGAGTCTTCCCAAAGCCCATGACGTGTAAGATTCTCCAATGGAATCCGGCTGGGCTGCTTTAGATTCAGCTGTGGGGGGACACTAGCCACAGTTACATGAGGAGTTTTTTCGTCTTTCTGAATGACTTTTCCGAAAACAATAATATACATGAAAAGGAAAGGAATATTCCAATCTCTGGTATACGTGTGCCGCTATAATCAAACAGAATAGACAATGGGGCATGCACAAACAAACGTAATCAAATCAAGGAATGTCTCTAGATGCGTCTTACGTCATATCTGAGCATGTGCTGAAAGAACGCACCCTGACAACTTTCCATTTGAGTGGATACATAATACTTCAATCGGTTTGGGGAAAGGGATATTCCACCCCTGTAAAACCAATTGAATGTCCATTCAAATTGGCACTTTTCTGTCAGAATGAGGTGTATACAAATGTTAAATTCTTTCCATTTGAGCAAATAAATCAAATGCAGGCGGAATATTTGGGTTCATGTATACATGGCTACTGAGAGTCATTAAGACCTGGGAGCACAGGATTTGGCTACAATATTTATGTGACATGAAGGGGGAACAAAAATGACATCATCTGCACGTGGACAGTGATGGCCAGTGTCCCTGGGAGAAGAAAGTGCAATGAGAGGGGGTTTTCAGCCAGTCAGAAACCTCAACCCTCTGCGATGGACATCTACGACAATGAAAGGGGAACTCAGTTCTGACTCAGTTATTTGTGATTTGACTCCAACACTGGTCACAGTTAACATGCAGAATTTAACATGTTTATTGGTAAGGGCGGGAGAAAAAAATCTCTATACCATATGTCAGGATATTCTTTTTTTTTTTTTCAAATTCAAATTCTTCATTTCAGTATTTGTTTATAACCTGGATTGGAAAAAAATTACCACTTTTCTCCAGCAGAGGGTGAAATGTTTCTCTCTGACTCAGGTGATGTGCATTTTATGGGAAAATATGGCTCCTGATACAGTCTGTGGACATTATCATTATTATTTAACTTTCTCACATGGGCAGGTGTTAAAGAAGCAAACTAAAAACAAACAAAAAAAAAAAAAACATAAATATAAAAAAATCAGAGTTAAAACACATCGGCTCCCCAAAAACTGTAATAGATCCGGAGAATGGCATATCGTCCCAGCTCTATTTATTAGCTACACTTCATGCCATTATTTTGACATATTATCAAAAAATGAAAAATGATTTCAGCTTTCAAAACTTTAAATATATGTGTACTACAAAAATCTGCCATCAATGCAATTGTTATAAATTGAATTAGAATTCAATCTATAACATTTTGCTATTTGTTAAAAATGCAACCTGAGATGAAGCTTAACTTTAGTATTCTGTTCTAAAATGAAATGATAATGCTTATCATACTGTGTTTAAAAAGTTAGGTTTAATTTAAAAAAAAAGCCATGTAGATAAAAATCACCCTGTTTTCTCACAACTCAATACACCTCACATGGAAACAATTAATTAACAGTCTTCTGCTGCCCTGCCACATGACATGCACTGCTGCCTAAATCTCCCTTCCATTATGTGTATCCTTTCAGGAAGCCGGGAGCGGTGCATGTTATTACATCAGCCCCTCTTAAGTATATTCAGCTTAGAACATTAATCATAAGATGGTCAAAATTAAATTTAGCATAAAGCGTAAAGAGGCTTAATGAAAATTAAGTTGTTTATGATGTGCATGATTACAAGGGTATCTTCTCTTTGCTGCTCGTACTCCAGATGAGCAATGGGATTTGGGCCATTTGGAAAGGAACAACTCTGATCGCAGAGTTGATGCACAGAAGCATTCAGGCAGGGTATGTAGGCACGATCAATCACTGTAACTGACTTGTATTCCTGTGTTTTTTTCATGTTCACATTTGTATTACTGAGCCCCTCAATGGTGAAGGTTTTAAGATGATTTTTTTTTGCTGGAAATAAATGTTAAAATGAATATCATAATCAGGGATGTGCATGTACTGTCAACCAATCAATTAACCAGCATCATCTGCATGAGTCAGCGTCAGAATTACTCATCATTTGCATGAATCAGGAATGGTTTTGTCATTGTTGATTCAAAATGCCAGTAATGTGTTGTGTCTGAGCTGTAGCGTAATGCTAAACTGTAAAAACAACAGAAGAATGGATGACAGGTGGCATCTCACGACTCATGTTTAGCAGTATTATGACAATATGGAGATATGGTTGAGATACAGTGGTGGAAAAAAAGTTTTCAGACACCCAATGCATTTGTGAACTGTAGCAATAAAAACCACTCTTTGGTCTTTAACTGAAGGTTCTTTTTGTCACTGTCACAGCCAAAATACTAACAAAATTCTTAAAAACAGCCAATAAAACTTAAAATGGATTAGCTCCATTAAAATACATAAGAAATGTTGAGTACTGGATCATTCTGGTACCAGTGACCCACTGAAGAAGGTTGTGCTTTTTATTAAAAGACACATTTCTTGTTGCTGGGCTGTGTGTCTATATCAGGGGTGGCCAATTGGTCAGAGACCCAGAGCCACAAAAATTACCGTGGTACTACAAAGAGCCACATCACACACGTGGTCTAACAAACTCACGGCCTCTCACACATAAACCAAATGACATAAAAAGAAAATAAATATATTTCCATCTTTCTATATATCTATCAATCTAGACAGATAGATAGCTATGAGCACATGAGAGATTGAGAGGAGCACATGTAGAGAAGAGAAACCGAAACTTAAGTATAAGTCTCATCACCCAAGTATTGATCAATACTGATCCCAACATAGGCATCAATATATCGATATTTTAGATTGATCAGCACACCACTACCTATACCAAGAAATAGATCTATACATATTTTATTAGGAATGGATCGAAGAGCCACACACTGAAAGGCAAAGCGCCACATGTGGCTTGCTAACTAGCCACAGGTTGGCCACCCCTTGTCTATATAAAGCAAAAATGGCTGAAATAAGGAGCCTAATGCATGAAGATCGAGGTTTTCAGCCCTGAAGGGTACAGTTGCCACCAGATAGCCAGGAAGTGCAGATGAAGTCTATCAGCAAAACGCTGCAGAAATACAGATGAACCAACAACCTGGAAGAAAAAAAAACAAGATCTGGGGAACAAAAGACAAAAGAGTTTCTTCAGCGAGAAACGACCACATCCTGATCTGCATGTGTAGAGACAACCATCCAATGGTGTCACAGGAGCTTCAGCAGCAGCCTTATCTGCCTCCTGTTAATGTAAGGGTATGCAGAAGGCTAGGTGAAGCATCATCTCCAGCATGTACCGTACCTACTGTCAAGGAGGAGGATCAAAAGAATCCCTCAGAGTCATAGATTATTAATCACAAGATGGTCAAAATTAAATGTAGCATAAAGCGTAAAGAGGCTCAATGAAAATTAAGACACCGAGTCCTCCATCTATGTTTAGGTACCTCACAGTTAGGCACCTAAACATGGTGCCTTTTGATTTTACCTGAATTGGTACGCAGTACTTTTGACAGGATTTGGTCAGTACCTATTAAAGTACCTAATGTGATACCCATCCCTACTTGTGAAACACAAAAAGATATTTCCATAGATATTTAATGATAATATTAGAGATTGTGTAAAGTTGTAGTCCAAACACTAACCTGGAACTCCTCTGCGTTTACCAGATTAATACATTCTGCATAGTTCTGACAATTTTCTGCATGTTTCCTTATCTTGGACAAGTTGCTTATTCAACAATTGAATTTCTGCGTAAACCATTGGGAAACTTGTCCCTTCAGCACAGCCCTAATTGCCATAACTTTTTCAAAAGACTCACACAAAACAGCACATTCTTTATGTGAGCTCCTGCCAAATAACTGCAGGGTTTGTAACAATCCCAGCCTGGGCTAAATAATGCCCTGTGCTTTGACCGTCTGAGAACACAAGAACTTAAGACTTGATTATTCTTTGCATGCAAAGAAAAAACAAACAAAACACACATCTCCTGAATACTAGACATCTTTCAGAGCATCATTGGTGTCTGCTTTCACAATGTCAATCAACTGATATTTGTAACCAAAGCTATTCATGCAGAAATCTGAGGAGCAGATGACAGAAATAAACACTTTGTGTATTTATGGTCTGTTTGAACAAACATTAAAGATAAGGCTGCTTGGCCTGCTTGGTGACAAAACTGTAAAACTATATGTAAAAAGAAGAGAAGATATGAAATCACCTTTTGACCTCATATTAAGGCCTAGACAAGACACTACATTTACTCTTTCTTATGTTGCATGTATAATTGAAGAAACTTGGCATTAAATAGCTCAAATAATTAAGGACAATATAAATTGGAGGAAATCAAAGTCTAAAGTGCTCTTTGTGCACACATGCACTCCTGCACACTGTGTGTAAATAGAGACAAAAGAAAGCAGGTGGAAGAGAAAGAGACCACACGGTTAAAGCTGCTTGAGGGGAAAGGCAGAGCTAATCCGCGGTTATCAACACTTTTAAGCCTGCAGACTTCAGAGCCATTTGCAAACACCCCCCTCCTACTTCTACTCTGCCTTCCATTTTCCCTGGCACACCAAGATGCTTGTGTTTCCACCTGAATCCGTGACAGACCGCCTGCAAGTGGCAGCGCAGTAATGGTTTCCAGGGAGACAGCAAAAGCAACGCTCCTGGATGTACAGGGATACGATACGTTCCGCCCCATTTCTGCTCGCAGGCACAAGCCACCGAGTCCTCCATCCAAAAAGCTTCCACTCAAGCCTGTGGTTACTCCGTCAACAGTGAGGAGTGAGGGAGTGGGTGCCACCCACTAATGACTGAGAAATTACTCCATATATGACCACTCACTGTGTTTGTACACTGTTAATCAACAACCAACAAAGACAAGCATTGCAAACTTTAAATATGAGCCATGTGAAACATTTTGAAGGGGGCGTTCAGTTTCAAATAACTTCTATATCCTTCAGCTGCAGTCTAGGACAAACTAGTACAGAAACTGTATTTTTAGAAGTTTTAACTGGAAGTTAAAGCTGAAAACAAATGACTGCTTTGGAAAGTAAATTAGGCTGTTTGCTAACCTACAATGTCAAATAAATTGCTGTTAATTTCAATGTGACAATGTAACCACAGGGTGATGTTGTCAGAAATAAATAAGTGCATTGATATGAAGAGTATGAATTAAAACATGAACCAGGTATATTTAGGGATGGGTACCGAATTAGGTACTTTTATAGGTACCGACTGAATTCTGTCAAAAGTACCGGGTACCAATTCACGTAAGGTACCATGTTTAGGTACCTGAATGCATCTTTGTGCCTGTGAGGGAGTGGAAGAGTAGGTGATTTTTCATGCTGGACATGAACACAGCATTGCAAGGTTATATATTGAAGATTAAATATGTTAAATTGAAAAAATGTAATATTTTATTATTACACAAATTAATATTTTATACCACATAAACACAAAAAAGTACTGAAAAGTGGTACCGTTGAGTACTGTTGAGTAGGGCTGCAGCTATCGAATATTTTAGTATTTGAGTATTCTACTGAAAATCACATGAAATATGATGAAATTTTTTCTCTTTAAGAAATAGAATTTTCTGATACAGCATGTCAATAAGAGCACTTGCTTTGGTAGCTCCAAAATTTGTAAATACACTTTGACACATTTTTTGTGCCTTGTACATCTCATCAAATGTTGTGGACCCAAATGGCACCCGTTCCGTAGAATGACCCATTAGTCTCCAAACTCCAGAAAAGAAGCTAGATTTGTTGCTAGTTGCTATTTTGTATAAGAGGTAGCTTGAGGGGTCTGAAAACTCTCTTAATATGGCCTATTTGAAATACCACTCTTTGATCTTTTTTTAAATTAAACGATTCCTCGAAGTGGAGAAAATTACTCCAGTATTTTTTGTAATCGAGTACCTCGAATCATTTGAGGAATAGTTTCAGCTCTACTGTTCAGTACCGGTACGGATTGCCAGGTATCATGTATCGGTACCGTATCGTTTCAAACGTGAAAGGTACCCATCCCTAGGTATAGTACACACCCTTTAACCACATATCAAAAGGATTTGTAGCTTTCTTACAACAAAACCAGCTCCAAAGGCTGATATTTATGGATATCAAACTGAAACTATTCATATCAACGACTTTAAGAAACAGCTATGGCATATAGTCAGTCATAAGATATCTAACATTAAACCTATTTAACTCTAAGCACACGGTCAAACACATAAAGCTTTACTTTTTTGCATTAATATTCACAGTTCAATGTTAACTTTAGGAGCTCAGTGATCAAGGCAGAAAAAGAAAAAGTGAGCAAGAAAAGGAAAAAAGAAAAAAGGAGGGAAATGAACAGTTTTCCGAACCAGTTTTCAGAACGATCTGCCGGGGTCGAAGCACTAGCATGCAATCAGAGCAGCCTCTGTGTGAGGCAGGAAGATTATGGATGGAACAAAAAAACTGTTTTCTCAGCTAAAGGAAGGATTAGACTTTCTAAAATTGCAATTAGAAACACTCAAAAGTCAGAGGCAGAAAAAGTTAAGGGCTAGTGCTTATTAATGAAAGACACATTCCCCTATTCAGACTCTTGCACTGTCTTTATTCTCACCCTGGTTATAGCTTTCAGTGTATAGTCTGTGCCTCTGTCTCCGTCTTGGCTTGATATTGATTTGTTTCAGGTGAGAAAGCCTGTAACAGTTCATGGAAGGTGTGGAGAACTAAACAACATGTCTGAAGAGGCCACAAAAGCAAACAGAGCAGCATTATGTTGTCAAAGAACACCATTTTTGTTGGAAATACACAGAGCAGGAAGCTAAATATTAGAAAAAATATGAGGATTATGGAGACGTGGAGACAGGAGGAGACAGATGAGGAGGCAAACAGCAAGTGGAGCACACCACAACAATCTCTGTGTGATGCTGCAAAGCAGGTGGTCCTGAAGCCTCTACCTCAGCAACTGCAGCTTTCTAATAAGACATGAGAGAAGTATGATGTGACAAATCTGAACGTGTGTCTACACTGCTGTCCTTATTCTGGAATAAAACAAACAAATAAAAAAATGCTCTGCTATGCCTGCCCTCATATTTCCAGCGCGACAGCTCTTTCCTCTCACTCCACTGCGAGCGTTTCATTGCACTGTGCCATCATCATAGTGATTTGGTTTCACGCAGGCAAGTGGAAGAAGCTCGTAAATGGAAGTGGTGGAAACTGGCAAGGGGTCTTAGCCAAATAGCCTCAGGATAGAGTGGAGCACACACACAATGCTTTAATGCCCCCCAGTGGTGGATTATGATAATGCTGCTTTAGATACTGATTGTTATGTGTCCTGTAAATGCAGATGTTTGTACAGATAGAAGAGAAACATCTGAAGAGATTACACAGATGATAAAAAGCATCAAGACAGAGAGAAACCATCATCATGTATTAGATTATTGAAAAGACAATGATTAAACTTTCAGAGCTCTTTAAATCTTTATTTGGTGATATGAATTCTAATATAAAATAATATAAAATGTCACGTTAATGTTCCAGCAACAACCAAACTAAACTTTCCAAAGAAGCGCTGGAGGAAAGGTAGCACTGGCCAGCAATGCGCCCTGCTGCTTCATCTCTCTGTCCTCTATTAGACTGCTCTCCAGAGCCTGAAAATGTAGAAAATCTCTGGAACAGAGCTACACCCTCCTGCTATACATCTTCAGCTGCTCATATATTTAGAATTCCATCGACCTCACAGGATCCCATTTTTCAAATCTTCCAAAGCAATCAGATTTCACACTTTCTTCTGCCCCAAGTAAGAGGGTCTCTACCCATAATCCTGTTCCTACTGCTTGTCAGGATGACAACAAGAACAGAAACCCCAAGGCTGTGTGTGTGCGAGTCTTTATGTGTGTGTGGTAACACACATTTCCACATCTGGGAACCAGGGGGTCCGAGGAGAAGACAGGGGTGTCAGGGGAGGAAAACAGAGTGTTCACCAAAACTATAGTGATACACCTCATTCTGTTTAACTAGCAATTCTGAATTTCAGGTTCAAGTTTAAACTAAGTGTAGAATAAAGGCAACACTCAAAAAGTCCTCTACAAACTTACGAGCCTGACATAAAAGTGAATGATTCAAACTGAGCCACTTTGTCAGTCTTCTCAAACGGGACACAGTAACAACCTCCCCTCACAGCCTGAGATGTTAATAAACTCGCAGCTTACAGCTGAAATTCATCACTCTATAAATGTTGCTGCCCTTTACAACAACGATCCAGGGGGTAAAGTTTGACCGCATAAGAAAAATACAGCAGCAACAAATGCATTTTTACAGAATGAGAGTGACGGGCTTCTTTCTAGCAGGTGTACTTCTTCCTAGAGAGCCAGAGTTAAATTTCATCAGGTGGTCTCAATATTCTGCTCCAAGAAAACTCACCTTCATTCTACATTCTTGATTTTCTGTAACCTGTCAGACATGAGTTTTGCACTCAAAAGTCAGACAGTCATCAAACCAAATATAAAACAGGTAACAGAAAAAAAGAAACACATTTTCTTTTCAAGAAAATCAAGACGATTACATCACTAGCCGAGTCCCTGAGTGTGACTGAAAAGAAGCACTTCAGAGTGAAGCAGCTGACAGCGTGCCCAAACAGTGGTAAACATTGTTACCCTGAGGCTAGCATTAGCTGGCACGCTACTGTCGACGAAAAAAAAAAAAAAATTCTGCAGTTTAAAATCTGACTTTTGTGAAGTTTCTCGTCACAGAAGCACTTGAATTGATGTGTGGCCAAATAGCATGCAGGGCAATATGAAAGTATTTCATTGGCATTTGGGAGGAGTACCATGGAGTGTGATAGTGCCAATTCATGCAACTTGGGGGACAAATGTTGCACTGCATGTAAAGAGGGATTGTTTTCTATCTGTGGACAGTTACTATGACTGCTATTGTCATCATGGAGGTATCAAACAATCATACTTTCAATACACATGAAACACAAAGGAGAGAAATTTCACAATTTCTGTAAAGTGCAAAAAAAAATCCAATGAACATCTTGTGACATAATAATAATAATAATAATAATAATAATAATAATAATAATAATAATAATAATAATAATAATAATAATAATGATAATAATAATTCAATGGGGAGGGGAGTGGATGGTTAGGTTGAATGCTTTGGTGAACAAGTGGTATTGGCCAGTCTCCCTAAACTACATTTAGACTGTGCATAGACTACTTTTTTAAAGTGATACTCCGGGATGGAACAAGTTGGGTCCTATCACAAGGTTTAGAGCAGAAATGACCCCTACAGCAGTGTTTTTGTGTGCAGAAGCCCAGGGCGCTCGCACCACACACCCCCTCCCTGCTCCTCTGCCGGTTTCCTCTTCACTCAGACGGAGCCATTTTTTACTTGACCAAAAACAAAAATAAACGGACTCCCACCGAAATAATCTGATATCAGTCTGCATTCACGCTTTATTTAGATAATTTTTCAGCACGTGACTTTCACACAAAAACACCGCTAAATAAGGCTCTAGTTCTCATGGTGTCGTAGAACGGCGCAACCTCCGCTGCAGAGCCACAGCTGGCTACGAGGCGCTCACCGCTTATTGTATCAGTCCGTGTGCGCGGCGTGCCAGATATAAACAAATGCAGGTAGTCTGCCAGGATGAAGAGACAGGGAGTCTGTTTATTTGTGTTTTTGGTCAAGTAAAATATGGCCCCGTCTGAGTGCAGAGGAAACCAGCAGAGGAGCAGGGAGGGGGTGTTTGGTGCGAGCGCTCTGGGCTTCTGCTGCACAAAAACACTGCTGTAGGGATAATTTCTGCCCTAAACCTTGTGATAGGACCCAACTTGTTCCATCCCAGAGTATCACTTTGATGTACACCAATAATTTAAAAAACACATTAGAAGACACAAGACTAGATTCAAATTTCAAAGTGGTGCAGAAAAGCCAAAATTTTGTGCATAAAAAACTGTTCAAAACATAGGTTAAGAAATATTTTGAGCTAAAATGCTGTTCACATGTCAATTTGGTCTTAAAACCACCCATCTCCTGATCTCGCCACAAATTAATCCTGACATATTTTTTATCACCGCATTAACTGAGAAGATTTCCCTAAGAGGAAGCAGAGTTTGCTGATGTTTATGCAGCAGGTAACACAGCAGAAAACCGACCACCTATCAGCTGGTATCGAGAGACAACTGAGGGACAGATGAGGTTTTGTTTCAACCATTGACTGTATAATTAATGGACATAGTCTCCTCGACGTCACCAGTCTGTTTCTGAAACAGATTTTTGAAGCATATTGGCTATCATAGCCATATTGGAAGTGGTGGGGGCTTCGCATACAGCTACAGGGCATCCATCAGTCACATGAGCTGAGCTGGTCCTTCATAATTTTCCATAATTTTCCCCTGCAGTATGAGTAAAGTGGCATACCACTTTCAAACTCACTGTTAGTCTCACCTCATGTTCACTTTGCACCTGATGTCTAAATCAGTCATGGGTTAAACGCTGCTGTAGTCTGGAATTATGGTAAGTGCTCAAGTTTTTCTAAGTGAGGTAAAGATGCAGTACTGTTAGTAATAATGATTCTACTTCGACTGGAACATAAAGCTGTACATATTCTCTGCTATCATGAAAAGGTCAGTGAGAGACAAACATAGGCAACAACAACACTCCAGCAGTTACAGCGTGCAAATCGATTCAACTCTGTTGGCACTTCAGGTTCACCAGAAACCCAAGAATAAAAGTATTTATTCTTATTAACCCACCAGGTGGCCTTAGGCAAAGTCAGTGGCTTCTAAATAAACAACTTCTGACCACACACAAAGCTTAAATATTCTTCCACCTTCTACCAGAGAACATTAAGTTTCATAAGCACTTTGAGAACTGTTGGTTTTTCACAGCAGATGTTTTGTGTTGTCATACACCAACAGCACAAGTTTAACACTGTGTAAACATGGCTGAGTTAGCCCTAATTAATATCATAAAAACACCTGTAATTTTCCTGCTCTGACAAGTCGAAGATAACTTGAATTCATAACAGTTCCTAAAAGAGGTTGTGTCCTCAAAAGCAAAAACAAAATACGAAGTAAGCGTTAAGTCAAAGTGCAAATGCTGCACTGATGCTGTCAACCTGGAGATTTTTGTGGACGTTTTTTGGAGGACGTTAGAGAAGGGCCTACTTAAAACTCATGAGCGTCAAGGAAAAAAAAAACACTTTGTTAAACCTAAACAGATAAAACTAAAGAGAACAAGGACTCACCAAGAAGAAAGTGTCAATGTGGACAAGAGGTGGCTCTCAATGCTCTTTCCCTGGGCCTAGGTGGTCTTGAAAATCTGAGTCTTCCCATAAAACAAGTGGAAAGCAAGCTCTATATTTGAGTTTCGTCGACGTTACTGTATTTGAACGTATTTTTTTCTTCTTTATATTTTTTATTACGTTTCATAGGATAAAATTTGCGATGGCAAAGCCTACCAGTTGCTTTCTAACTGTATTTCACGCAGGCAAACTGTCAGTTTTGTTGTTGTCCTTGTGTTTCACACGACGCAGCGACCAGGTGCTCCTAATTGGGCAGTTACGTATTGCACGTGCTCGTCCAAAGCTGCGTTCAGGGACTCCCCGTTAAGCCCCACTTCACAATACGTCTGAGCGGCGTCAAATACTTTTTTAACGTTAAGAAAATGGGGAAATACTGGTGAATTACGTCTTTGGGATGATCTGGAAAAGACATTAATAATTTATGGCTCCAACGTAAGCTTTCTTGATGGTAAATATAGGATTTTATGGCAGAAATTCACAGGCAAGTGCCGTTTTTACAGTTCAGAAGAAGTGACATTAGTGTCAGGCTTTGACCATTAAATAATCACGTTCATAAATTATACTCTTTAAAGTTTTAATAACCAGTACAGTCCCCAGAAAACGGCATAGTTCGTGTATTTTATTACTATCATTTTTATTTTTTCAACTATTGGCACTTTATATTGAGCATGTAGTTAACTCACCAGCTCCAGCCCATGCCAGTTTAGCTTAAGTGTATCCTTTATGGGGCCCAAAATAGACAGCCCAACTGGGCATAGCATGTGGAACCCAGGTTACATATCCCATATGGGTCCCACATAGTCTTACCAGCTCTGGCCCATGCCCACTTAACCCACATGCATCCCCTTTTGGGGCCTATACACTTTGCCCACTTCATAAATACATGTTGGCTGGGATATTTCTACTTGTGGCTTAAAGATACATTGCATCATATTCTCCACGACTTGGGGCAACTGTGGTGGACACAACTTCAAACTTGTCCTGTTAATTATGAATAAACTCCACCTCTACAAAACTGTGATTGTGTTACACTTGTTTTGATAATGGGATATGAGTCATATTCTTTAAATGCATTATATTCATACTAGTATCAACACAAGAGTCATGTTGACTGGAAGAAAAACACTGAACAGAAAATGGGCAAAAATTGAGGGAAAGGAAAAAGAGCAAGTGAGGTCAGGGGAAATTTTTGCGAGAGGGAACAGGCTGAGGTAAGTTGACAGGGTGAGAAATCACATGAGGATGAAGGACGTGAGTGAGCTTGAGGGACAGTTTGCAAGAGAGGGAGAAAGAAGGAGGCAGAAAGAAGAGTGCAAAGGGAGGAGAAACGAAAAAACAGAAGTCTGACTCTGACAGTGGAGCACTGAGCTCAGCTGATGGCCCCTAATGAAGTACGGCAGCTGCAGAGGAGGAACAGACGCTGACAGGCCAAGTCCCACTCTCTGACGGATGGTGGAGAAGACACACACACTTTACACTCAGTGAGAAGACAGCTAAGTTTAAGGCAAAACCAAAAATATGATAGACATGCCATGCAATGAGAAGAAGAGATTCTGACTGGCAGAACATTGCCAAAAATATCAGAAAATATTGCATCGTGTATTTTTATTCCATTTCCTCAAGATAATCTTGGAGCAATCCCTTTCAGTCTGTCATGGTATCAAAACAATCTATGTTTCTTCCTTTAAGTTTGGATTCATTTTCATTTGACACAGGTTTCAGGGGTACAAATCCACTCCTAATGTTTGTTTTTTTGAGTTTGTTATAAAGTTGCCTTTTGGTAACAACACAAATCAATTTTATATCCATATATTCATGTCATCTTGAAAATTTTTCTTCTTTTATATTTGGGGCATTTCAAATGCCAATAAAATCCTGGAATAGCTGGAATGAGTCATATTCTCTGCTCCTGTCAGATGATGAAGACATTTAAAGGGACAACTTGCTTCGACTTGCTAAAATTCACATTGAAGACAATTCAAGAAAACCCTGCTCAACAGAAGAGCAATTGATCTTTATTTACAGCCAATGATAAATGAAGGATACTCCTTCACTCCCACCTGCTTCATATCTTGAAATATCAGTCAAAATTTAATAATGAAATCATTTCAAAGTTAATACGCTGTGAATGTCAAAGTAAAGCTGCAGCTTCCTCAGTGCCTCAAAGTTCTCTACTCCCCTCTAGAGGATTCAAAAGGTATGACCATGTATTTTATGTTATGAATCATCAGGATGGACCAGATGATAATTCAGGGATCATTAAAAGGATTCAGACAACACTGACATTATAACAAAAACCAGAAACCTGGAAAACTTCACATTTTCAAAAACATTTGTTCAAAATAGACTTGTGAATTGCTGCATCAATACTTTTTTGTAAGGAAAAAACAAACAAAAAAAACCCTGCTGTCCAGGGGGGTATTGCACAAAACCAGGATAAGGGATTAAGCTGGCAAACATTGGTTATCCTGGATGAAGTTAGCCTCAAATCGGTTGAACAAAAGCTGGCCAAGTTTATCCCTGACTAGTTACCATGGTGATTTATTCTCTGCAGCTAGCCTGCTCCAGACCAGGCTAACTACCAGGATAAGATTAATCCTGTGCTGGCTCTGCTCTCTGTAATGTAAGAAATGAGCATGGTTTACAGCATTTCCATGCTTTTTCTACACATTACATCATTTAATCATCCTGCACCCAAATCTTACAACTGTAGTCATTGCATTTGCTGGTTGACTTCAGTGTTATTTATTTGCACAGATTATATGAAGACAAAAATAACTTTTAACACAGACAGTTGATAATCTTTTCTTTATAAATACAAGTCCCACAATAAAAATTAAAATTATTATAAAGAAAATGGAAAAAAAAAAACAGGCCTTACTGAAATTGGTACTAAACCAAACGGATGTAAAAAAAATAAAAAAAACAACCCTAAACCTACAGAATGAGAAATAGGGGAAACAAAGGAAATATAAAAATATCACACCACTGAAATGGACTACAACAGAGGACAGACAGAATATAACTTTGTCTGAACTGTCTCCTGAAAATAGGGAAAGCGTCCTGTTTTAGGACTCCACCTTTCGGAGTGAAAGGGTCCCACATCATTCTGACTCCACTTTCTAACTTAAACAATCTTTCTATTCATTCATTCGGTCTCTTTGTCAGCCCTATTGTTATATTGCAATACTAATAAAGACAGCTTGTCAAATTGCTGTCAGAGGTTTAATTAATATGTATATCACTATCTGTCACAGTCCCCCCTAGATCCCCTCCATCACTGGCCTCCTTTTATTCAAGTCAAGTGCCAGCTCCTCTGCTGGGGTCAGGTCCTGGCTTGGTGGGCCACCCCCTGTGCTGGTTTGATGTGTCTTTTTTTCACAGCTAAAATCGTACAGAAATTCTTTCTCAGCAGACAACAAATGTATCACTTCATTTTATAATTGCTCTTTGGGCTACGCATAAGTAAATTACCAGACTGCAGAATATTTTTATATTTGGTTTTCACCTGCTGCCAGGTTCTTTTCTGGCCAGACAGGTTTGTTCTTCATGACAGATGAGGGATGATATATATATATATATATATATATATATATATATATATATATATATATATATATATATATATATATATATATATATATATATATATATATATATATAGATATATATAAATATATTTATATATATATATAGATAGATAGATAGATAGATAGATAGATAGATAGATAGATAGATAGATAGATAGATACTTTATTGATCCCCCGTAGGAGAAATTCACTTGTTCAGCAGCTGTACATACACACACATACTCATTCAAAAACAGGTTAAAAAAGAACACAGAACACAACACAACACAACACAGAACACAACATAAGATAAATTGATTCAATAGATAACACCGACACAGAGTTGAAATTTTCTTTGAACTTAATTATACTTCAAATAACCTGAGTAACATGCACTTCTATGGGCCACATTAAAGAAAAAACATAAGTAGGTATTGATTAGCGGACTTGAAAAGTCATCAGCTTCGCATCCTAAAACTGTAATTATGACAGTGTGCGGAGTACTGTTTCTTAATTTCACATGTTCGCGCTACTTGCGCATTAAGCCGGTCCGTTATTAACTGTCAGGCTTTTTCCCCCTCTGCTTTTTTTTTAACCACACTCCTGTTGCCTTTCTTGTGGATTATATGTTTTCCTTCTTCATATAGTTGAAGAAGTATTGCCTGCTCGTCCCGCGTGAAGAAAGATGCACGTCCTTGTTCCATTTTCAATCTATGATTCTGTGATCGATCTCGTGGTCTTCTTAAGAAGGCTGTGAACGCGCACTTATCCAAATGATCCACACCTGGCTTGACTAAGCCGCGTCTTTTCATCCTGGCTCGGCAAACGTGCAACCAATTAATCCGAGAAAGCGCAGTTTAGGCTTATTCAAGCCGCGCCTGCTTACTTATCCTGGATGTATTTATCCTACTTTTGTGCAATACCCCTCAGATGTGTCTTTGAGAAGTAATGTTTTTTTTTTTTGTTGTTGTTGTTTTTGCAAAAAATTAAAGTGAGACAGGAGGGGAAAGAAAAGAGAAGAAGGAAAAAGAAGTGAGGGAAGAAGAGACGGAACAGGAAAGAAGGAAAAGGGAGAAAGAAAGGAAGGAGAGGAAGGAGGGTAGAGGGAGGAAGAAAGGAAGATAGTAAGACAGGAAAGGGGGGAGAAAGAAAGAAAGAAAGGAGAGGAGAATAAGAAAAGGGAGGATGGGAGAGGAAGGAGGGAAAATGGAGGAAGAAGGTAAGCGAGGAAGGACGGAGAAAGGGAGGAGAGGTAGGGGAAAGGGAGGTTAAAAAAAGGTTAAAAAATGTAGGAAGAAATAAAAATGGAAGGGAAAGGGGAAGGTATGAGAAAATGGAGAAAAAAGGGAGGACAAAACAAAAGACAGGAGGGAGGAGAAAATGAGGAAAAGAGAAAGGAAGGGGACAAGAGAATGAAAAAGGATGAAGGAAGGAAAGGAAAAGGAAATGGCGGGAGGAAGGGAAGGAAACCAAAGAGCAAAGGTTAATTCAGAAATTCAGCAGCCAGTGCCTGAAAGTAAAAGTTGCCTTAACAATACACAACAGCAGGTGGCAGCAAAACACTATATTACCCAGAATTCAATATTCTCACCAGCATTTGGAATCGATAGGAAACTGTAAGCTTTGAAAGATGTAGATCAATGGGAAATCTAGATACAGATAATTTGACAAATTGTTTCTTTATTTGGATAACAAAGATCCAATAATTAGAAGTGTTTGTGCTCTTGATAAAAAGTACCATGACACACATATGGTTAAATAAAATTGTTTATTTACCAATTGTTAATCAATAAAAATAAAATTAAATGTTACAAAAAATCTTTAAAATCAAAGAATTGTACAAATCATGGCTCCAATTTCATTTTGTCAGGACATAGAAAAATACAAAAGGCACTGTGCATTAGAGTCTGCTGCATATAGAAAACATTTTGAACCAAAAAATAGTCCACTACTTAAATTTACAACGTGTAATTATTGTTAATAACCCTTTCAAAATAAAGCAAACCACATCTGGCTCTAGATGACAAATGTTGAAGAAACAGGGCAGAAGAGTGAATATTTAATCCAGATATAGACAAACAGTTGAAGTTAATAGCTGTGACAGGTGTAAAAATAAAAATAATCAACCAGGAGTACAGTGCAAAGACATTTAAAACAGGAAATATTGAAGCAAGGTGGGATGTGAAGAGTAGTGAAGGTGCCTTGAGTACGTTTGAACCGATTATCTTAAATATATAAACCTATAACCACATAGCATAGTCCCTGAACACCCAGCAGGGATGGTGAGACATGGGTTCATGAATTTAAAATTTTATAAAAGGAGAGTCAGAGAGAATGTTGTAGGACAATAAATCCTGTGTACCGAGAGGAATCTGAGGTTTTCAGTTTTCATATCTGTCATGTGATCTGGTGTCCTGGAGCATCACATTCACACAGATCCTTGGGATCCATTTTTAGAGATGTGCCAAAATAGTGTCTAATATGTTAATTACCTTTAAAATTATGTGAGGAAACCCACTGACCTGAACCCTGAACCCTCTTAAACTGCTGAAAGGTAGTAATATTGTGTCAGAAAAGAAGAAAACAGGGATGAGCATCCAATAACACTGACATAGGAGTGGTTAAGAAACAAAAACATAAGAGCTTCCATGGAGTGAAGAAAAACTGAACAAAAAAGTTTATGTTATATAATCTCTTGTGTGATAAAGTGGCTTTTTGTGACACATTCTTTACATACAAACCCTTTGCTTTTGAGCTAACGTCATCACCAGCAAAACGTTTAGGCATTTTTCTCTCTGTACCTTTTTTTCCTTTTTTTGGTGCTTTCTTCTGTGCAAATTCACTTTTCATTCAAAGCTTTTAAAGTAGTTCATACCAGAACAGAAAGATAGTTATTCAGGACACCAGCATTCCTTTTTTTCTTTTACAATTTCTTTGGCATCCAGTTTCAGGTCCAACTTTGCTATTTTGATGGAGAAAATTGACATCCCAGTTAGAAGTGTAGCAGTCATAGTGCAGGGATTCCTTTTGGGCATCCGGTTGCTGGATCGTGTTGATGCTCGAGCCAGAATCAGAGGAAACCGTGCTCATCGAGTCCTTTTGGAGTGACTGGGTTCCACTTTGCAGTAGTTTTTGTGGTTGAGTAGCCTGCAAACAAACAGAAAGACTGTGTTAATCCAGAAAAGGGAGAACAGACATTCAATGAGTTTGAGAGATATCAAGAAAAACCTGTTACCTGATTCCACTTTGGTTTTTGAAGGCTCTGATGGCTGAACATCTGGCAAAGGTAGCCCCTTCACTTCTAAATCACTCTCCCCTGACGACGTGTGGTCCTCTGCCTTCATGTACAGAGCAGGTCTTTTGTGGTATTTAGCTCGGTAAGTGTCTGTCATACAGTTATCCACAGAGAAGTATGTTGTGGGAAGAACCATATCTGTGACACCAGGGGAGTCTGTACCGTCTTCATGTCCTGGATTTGGACTTGGTAGCCTCTCATCACTCTCACTGGCCGACAGATCATTCCTGTCCTGGTCTGACGACCCCGACTTGGAGCTGGCGTCTGATGAAAGCCTCTGCTCGGCAGGGGTCTCGATCCAGCGCCGCAAGGTGGTGTGCGAGAGTGGGGACAGGCCGTTTCTGGGTTCATGACGAGGGCTCAGCCTCGCTGGCACCTCCAGCGGTTGTGTGTGGACGCCAGACAGGTCTGTGTGACTGCTGCCAAAGGTTTTTGGAGGTAAAGGCGGGGGGTAGTTGTGCGAGAAAGGGTCATTAAGGGCAGCATTGCCAGTCTCTTCTTGTTCAGAGAACGGTCCAGCAAGGTCATCAGAGCTGTTCCACTCTGAACTGCTGGTCTTTGCTAAGTAGGGGGGAACAGGGCTCACAGGGCTACCATCCACGTTTTCCTCTCGCTCTGGGTCCAAGCCGTTGTTCTTTTCCAAGATCCCAGGAGTGTATCTGAAGGCTCTTCTTCTGCAGCAGAACAAAAACAACACAACTTCAACTTGTGACAAAGTTAGTATATAACATGTTCTATTACAGCCTTATGGCTGACGTGATAACCCATTGGTAACCCATTTGACAGTTACCACTTTACTCACAGTCTTATGACCAATCAGCTAAAACAACTTTCATGTGATTTTCGTTAAAGTAGAATACTAAAAATACCTTTTGCTGATTGTTTTTTTGTTTTTTTTTGGCATCATCAAGAAAATCAAAGCTACAATGCTCCTGTGATCCACCTGCTTTTGCTCTCCATAGAGACTGTTTTTTCTGCAATACTTAGCCTGTTGGTGTCATTGGTCAGTACTTTATCTCTTTTAAAGGTACTTCAATTAGTAACGCCAACACTCCCTATTCTAAGACCTAGACTCTTGCCCACAGGTCCAACACATAAAAAAACAATGCAAGTGGACAGAGTTTTAAATATTTTAATTTACCTTATCAGATCATATCAAATGTTTATGCCATAGATTTGGCATTTCTCTGTGTGAATTTCAGTGCATAAAAGTTGTGTATTATCCTGTATGTTGATTTATATTTTTCTTGTCCATTGTCTTTCTTTTTATTGTGCTACTTCACAAAAATAAATAGTTCACTAAAAATGGCAATGTACAAAAACAAGCCTTTACCTGTGTATTGGAAGACCAGACAGCATGTGTTCATCTTGTAAATCTGGAGATGTCCGCCCTTGTTCACCTTAATAAGAAAAAAAAAAGAAAAATAAGTCTCATTTTTAAATCACAATCAGTAAAATTTGCCATCAATCCCAGATGGTCAGCGAAACAGAGCGAGCTAACATCTGTCATGGATTTCTTTTGAAACACAGCTACAATTTTTTTTTTTCCCCATCTCCCCAGCAAAGACAAGTTATCTAACAGGGGTCATGATGAGGTCCAATGCCCGGTGCTGGGAGAGGAAGTATCAAAGCAGCTAGTCTGGCAGAGAGCCCTCAGGCCCCCTGTGTACCAATCTGACTGTCTGATCCAGCCAAAGAACATAGCCCCTCGAAGGGAATTTGGGTTCAAATCCAGGGCCTGTTAGCATCGAACTCACAACACTAATGAAACAATAAGGACCTTGTTTGAACTCGTGCAAATTTAGACTTAGTATCTCTTAAAAAAGATTCCATCATTTTTTTATGTAATTTACGTCATGGGGTGTGGAAAATGAATTACACTGCACTTGTTTAAAAATAAAAGCTGATTTCACCCATTAGATCAGCACAAGCTGGTTTAGAAATAGTTCCCCGGGTGGGGGCCGGTGTGGAGTTTAGCCAAGTTAGCATGGCTGGTGTGATTTACAAGGCCCGAGACAGACAACAGCTGACCAACAGGACGAGGAAGAGAGGGAGAGTGGTGGAGGACCATCTGTGATGTGTCAGCATACCCCCTTTTTTCCCCCGTGTGCTCTCTCAAAGCATTAGTGGCTAAATCCTTTGTGCTGGCATGCAATTACGCCGGGGTCAGACTCCAGACTCCAGATCCCCTCTGCTACACTATTGCATTTTTAAGCCGCTAAGTCCATGTGGCAATTCACAATTTGATGACGCTGATCTGCAGTGTTGGCAAGCAAATCTAACAATATCTATTTCTGAAAGAAAAACAAAAAGAGATGCAGTGAATGATGCTAGAAAATCCCCTGCTCTTTATGCTAGCATGCATTTTGCCAGGAAAAAGCTTGAAGGACAAAACAGCTTGGTTCTGCCTGTTCCTGCTGAAATCAAGAATTTTTGGACACGATGGATGAAAAAAGCCGACTAATTCCATACATGTAAATCAAATCTCCAGGTTTACGCTGTGGCTGATGTCCAGAAGACATTCATTTCCGTAGAATTTTTGGGATCACTGCTGCAGCCAGCAAAAACAGATGTACTCAAGGTGTTCTGCTGTTTACACGGCCTACTGCACTTTCCTGGGAATCTGTCCATGTGCTGTGATTGCTTGGATTAGACTGTGGCTCAGTGGCATTCAATGTACTGTCTAAACTGCACCAAGTGGTGTGCAGAATAAACCCCTGACATTCCCATGCTAAGTGGGAAGAACAAGGATGATTTGGTACACAGGGTTAAAGGAATTCAAGTTTCATATGAAGTAAAAAATCAATTTAACACTTTAGAAAATTAAAGCAGTCTGGTAAATTAAAACAGTCACAGGAGTGTCTCTGATCTCATCACAGGTAATTCTGAGAAAAGTTAAAGAGAGGCACCTGTTTGAAGCTATTTTCCTCTAAAAACATATTGAGGACAGTTAACTGAGAGAAACTGAAAACAGACACGATCCGACATCATTTCAGTTATTCCATCTGCCGGAGAGAGAAGCTCTCAGAGGAAACAGAAAATATGCTTCCACACAGACCATGAAAGTAAACCCTAACTAGGTATGAATAAATTGTTCAAGCAAAATTTCCTGACAGGCCCTTTGAAGTTTTGTTGATGTGACAAAAAAGAAAAAAAAAAAAAAAACTCAACATTTTTTAGTAAGGAGGCTGTCAAATTGAGATTTGTAGTTCTGTGCTGTCTGGGGAACTTAAGATTCTTCAACATCAATCAGACTCACAAGCACATTTGTGGCTGAGCTTTTCATTAAGATCTGAACTGAAAAGAAAACCCTGGAAAAAAGTCAAGATTTTAACTCTTGTATCTGACAGTGACTGAGAAAAGTCACAACAAACTCCTGAGCGGATGAGTCTTACACAGATATCAATATGCCAACGTATTTAGATACAACCAATATTACAACTGTGCTAAAATAAAAGCACATCCAATCTTTTTTTGGTTTCAATGATATAAAATACTACCCACAGAGTAATTAAATGAACAAACAAACAAAAAATAAATAAATAAACAAATAAAAAAAAGGGTGAATGAATAAATACAAACAATTTCAGAACTTTTTTTCTGTCAACATGCTTAGTAACAGTCTGTTGGTTTTTCTGTTTTGGCTTTTTGGTTGTTTGTTTGTCATTAATGACTCATGTTGCATTTTACCATTGAATATATAAGCAATAAAAGCCTGGGTAATTTTTTTTCCTTGAGTGTTTTAATAATATATATATATATATATATATATATATATATATATATATATATATATTTTGGGGGGGGGGGGTTATTTATTTATTTATTTTATTTCAATTCTTTCAAAAAGTTACAGACACATCAGCTCAACTAGATGGAATAAACTGATTTTTTTTTCTTACTTTTTGGAAATTCAATCAGTAATTTTTTATTTTTACGCTTTGATTTTTTTTCTAACATATTTTCATGAATTTAAACTTTGTATAGTTGATAAGTTTTTTAACCCCCTGATGTTTGCAACTTCCTGAAAAAAGTATATATATATTTCTGAAAAAAAGAGAAAACAATTTTGTCATGCCTGAAAAATAATGAAAACACCTTAGGAAAATATTTTGACACAGGCTATTATGCAGTTCCTCCATGGAAACCATTGCATTTAGTAGAAAATGATAATAAGGATAATAAAGAACTCAATTTTTTCAACTTGAACATATTTCTATTTTATTTTTGTCTGAAAGCTATGTAATTTTAACATCTTTCTGAATTTAAAGAAAAAATACAGATAAAGAACAAAATCACCTCCTCTTTTATTTCCTTTATATTTGTCTCACAAACATTTCCTTGCACCATCAACCCAAAAAAGTCAAATGTGAAGTTTATCCAAGACTTTACTGTTTGTATAATTATACTGTTGCATGTAGCGTTGCAGTGTAAAGCCTTTGTTTTTTCACGGTCTCCCTTCTTTTTTGGGGTTTACAGGAACCAAAAGAGGCAGAACAAATTCAAAAAGGTTAAATTTACTGTCATGATCCCAGGTTGAAGGGCACCCATCTCCTGACAGCCCTGACCTTTCACACGAGCTTTGACAGGACACTCTGCTTCTGTTTCCTTTTCGGTCTGATGTGGCCTAAGGACTTAAGGTTATCGAGGTGACTCAGAGAAGCCACGATGCAAACCTCAGATCTCTTATTTGTTGCCAAAGAAAAATTTATAATAACAACCAAAACAATGAACCGCAGCGGTCAAAAAATTGTGAGCTGAACTCCTCGCCTGCCCACCCACATCTGTGTGCTTTTAGAAAGGATTTTGGACTTTAATGGACTGCTGGAATCTGCTCAGGCTTCTCTGAAACAGCAGCTCACGCCAGACTACCGCCGCTGAACTCAAGCCAAATTGACTTTGGAAACATTTACTGCGGCTTGTCAATACAATTTCCAGACAGAGGGGCATAAATATCACAGAGTGGCTTGAAAACAACGACTGGGGAAAAGACCCCAAAAGGCCTTTGAACAGAATAGTAGCCAGTTTAAGATTTAGCAATAAACAGATCAGCATTTCAAAGCATTAGTCAAATTAAAGAGCATTAAGTCAAGAAACAACTGTAAATACTTTCAACATAGAAAAAATAAGCTTTGTGATGGTATCAAAAAAGAGGCATGAGTACTGGACTGTTATACCTCACTTTAAACACTAGGGGGCAGACAACCTGGATGAGTTTGTGCAGTGTTGATCACACCAACATTTCACCTCTACCTGAGTGCAAAAAGTAGATTGTGTAATCAATTAATGAACTCTTCAGATAAAGTGAGGCTTAAAAATGTGCATGAATTAAGAAGAAATATATATTAGTAAGTATAATAAGTGCTACAAAGAAAAGTGGTATTTAGGTTTTCTCATGTTTGATTACCACCTCCTGACAGGCCCACTCATGGCATTTTCCACCCGGCTGGGCACAGCTGGGTGGCCCCTGCGAACTCACTCATCTCCTGCTCTTATTGAGGATTAACTCATGTACTCCTGGTCAAAGAATTAGTGAGGCATTTTTTAAATATTTGTTCATTTATTAAGATATTTCCCCCTGCTGCTGATGGGTATATTATGAGCAGGCAGGAGGCATATAAAAAGCATGTGACAACCCCCCACCCCCTCCGCTGTTCATGTAATCTACCTTCATCCTGTCTGGGAGATAAAAATAACTATTTTAGCAACTTGTTACATGACTCATAATTTTCCACTCTAAATTTGTTCAGTCAGCTTCCCTCTTTTAAATACATACATATAATGGGCTTGGCATTAACTTTTTTTGCTCACCAGCCACTGTGGCTAGTGGTTCCCCAGAGTTACTAGCCACAATTTTGTTGTTGGATAATTATGTTTAATATGATTAAAGTGGATGAAGACCTGGTAAAGTTAACTTGAAATAGATTTACAACCTTTTTTTAATGTAAATGATCCCTTTACACACTCAAATAAAGACTACATAAATAAGGTATTGAAAGGAGTTCATTATTGCATTTAATGAAAGTTGTGAAGGTTGAAGATTAATTGAAAATATAAAAACTAAACTGAAAAATCTAGCTAGAAACACTGTCTGCTTAAATATTTATTTACAACAGTAATTTTTTAGTAATAAAATAAGTACCGTACTTTCTGGACTATAAGTCCCTCTGGACTATAATTTCACATTTTCTTGAAGTCGTATCAGTCAAAAAATGTGTCTTGAAGACGAAAACAACAGATATAAGTCACACTGGACCATAAGTTTCATTCATTTAGAATGATTTGGTTTGTTTACAGTATTTCCAGAGTGAACTATTTACATATAACCTTGATAAGTGTTAGTGTATTAGGAGGTTTAAATATTGTTTCTTCAACTCTTCTCATCTGTAACCAGTTTCTCTTCTCTCCTCTCCCCCTTCCCTCCCCTCCCCTGCACATATATTTATGTTTTACAAAACATTTTAGTTCCATTACAAGTTTCTTTTTCAACAGCTTATGAATTAAAATACAAATAAGCAAATAATTCAAGATTTTTAAGTTTTTTTTAGAGTTTGTGTTTTCTTTATTATCAATCAACAGTTTTTTACCATGCTTTTGTTGACCTCACATTTCGTTCTTTTTTGTTGTTCCTCTTCAAGCCCTGCATTAGGGCTGAACGATTTTGGAAAATAACCGAAATGCATGTTTTTAGACCAATATTGCAACTGCGATTTAGCGTGCAATTTTTTTATTTTATTTTATTTTATTTATTTATTTATTTTTTTTTTTTTGGGGGGGGGTGATAATCTTGCATTGTTCACTTAACACAAGTTTTAAGTCATTTTATAGTATGTCTAACCAACATAAGATACTGTTAGCATTTAAACAAGTCTTTTTTGCATTTCTTAATTGAAAAAGAAAAAGGAACACTGAAATTTTACTGACCTCCAGTTGTCAGTAAGAGTAACAAACCATACAGAAAAAAGTGACCAAGGGGTAAGGCTCTGCGATCTATTGGATGGATCTTTTTTAGCTCACAGGGTTTTGTTTGCAAGAAAAAAACAGCATTTTGACTTGGTTTTAGCTGGTTTTAAGGCAGAACAAGTACAAGTTACTATATCCCTACAGGTCTGTGTATATGAAACTTTTTTTTCTGTTATTGCAGCCTTTACGATTTGAAAATTGCATTCTATTACATTGCGATGTCTGTTTAAAATTGATTAATTGTTCAGCCCTACCCTGCATAAGTCTAACATATACTTAATGTTGTTTCCTGTTTGTCTTGCATGTGCTTTGGGTTGCCTATTTTGACATCTGACCAGGGACTATGAGTACAAACAGTCCTTTTTTCCCTTTGCACATTTTCTACATGTTGCATGACGTACACTTTGCACTGGAGAAAAGGTCAAAGCCTGTTAGTGAGGTACCAAAGCACACTTATTCCCACCCAGTATCCCCTAAATCAGACTGTGACATTAACAGCACTGCTGGAGCAATAAATCAGGATAATTACTCTATACATTTTAAATGTTGTAAATCCTGATAAAATACAAAAGTGCTTTTTTTCTTGACTCTAAAAGCTGAACTTTTTAGAGAGAGTGCAACTTAAACTTAGGGCTCTGAGATGACATTTGCTTTCAGTTTCTCAGTTATAATTCAAAAGTTTAGACCTGAATATTTTTAACACTTATACTTTTAGTTTCATAAAACTTCTGTCATCGCTTTGCTTGTGTTCAGAAAATAAATCTTGTCAAAGTATCAAGAGTTACTCACCAGCGGAAAATGCAGAGTGCAAAACGTCAGCCTTGGAGTCATCATTTCTTCTCTGAGGGAAGTGATCCCTAAAATACAAAATAAATTCAATTATTCATGCATTGGGGATTGCCACAAGAAATCCCAGGGCTTGATCTTTTACCAACCACTTAAAAGGAATAAGATGGATACTTGCTGTGAGCATCAAAGCGGCAATAAACCCTCATAACCTCCACCTAAATAAATATTTTTATCATGAATGATTTAAGGTGAAATCTGATAGTAATTCCTGCATCATTCTTTTCCCGACTCTGAGGATTGCACATGTGTTAATACCGTCCAAACATTGAATTCTTTTCATTTGCATTACTGTTGTAATTATTACTGTTGATAGTTATTGTCTATCTGCAAGCAAGTGGTAAAAAGGTGTTGCACTAATAGAGTGAAAACTGGTGAAAAACAAAAGTAAAAAGTTATAATCTAAATTTAATCACTTTGGTGAAAATCTTTCCCTCAATGAGATTTACTAATCAAATGAGCTTTTCTAAAATACCTTCAACACACAGGCTTAAATAATGCACACATGGTAAAAGAAGTCAGCTTTCTGCTCACTCTCTTCTCTGAGCACATGAG
Organism: Halichoeres trimaculatus; assembly: GCF_033239565.1. Taxonomy (NCBI): domain Eukaryota; kingdom Metazoa; phylum Chordata; class Actinopteri; order Labriformes; family Labridae; genus Halichoeres; species Halichoeres trimaculatus. Next base: position 13,826,964 of record NW_027437200.1, on the reverse strand, counting down.
GTGTCAGCTAGTTGGGATCATTAACTCCAAACAAGACCTGCACAACAAAGCCAACAAACAACAGCTCCAGCAGAACAAGGCTGCTGTGTCTGCCTTGTGTGCGTTTATGTTAAATGGGTCTGGCTATTCTTAGAAGCATTCGTGTCTTGTGTTTAATCATTCACAAATGGCAGCACTTTTGAGAGTTGGGTATGACAAAGCAGCAGAAACTGTGCAATAGCTGTTTGGGTGACAAACTTTGCAGGGACAATGTTTTGTCTCAGATGGATATTTTACCTCGATAGGTGCAGCTCAGGAATGGGCCGGAGGTCCTTGGAGGACAGGTTCTCCACAACAGGAGAGTCCAGGTTTGCCGAGCCATTACTCAGCCTGTCGCTGCTTTCATATCCAGACTCAGTTCTCTGGATTTTCCAGTTGTCATTCCGCACTTTAAGGGTTGCTGAGCCCTTCGATCTGTCCTTGTCGCTGTAGCCGCCCCGGCTGTCTGAGTCCAGCGAGCTCCTGCTGCCTCCAGTTTCATGCCTCTGCTCGTCCTCGTAGATTGTCATCAGGCTCTTGGGTTTGCGCTCTTCTCGTCCTCCCCATGTATAGTCTCTATCCCGCTCTCGGTCACGGGATGGCGACTGGCTGCTGGGTCTCCTTCGTGGGCTGTGCTGCCTTCGCTCTTGAATAACTGAATTCCCACCACTGCTGCTCAAAACCTTGTCTACATTCAGCGCCTCCCGCATGGGCTTCCAGGGACGGCTGGCCCTGCTGCGGCCGTTCCCTCCACTTCCAGGACGCTCCCTGGAGTCCTGGCTGCTGTCCGTGTCATAACCATTGGAGACCTGCTCCAGCCTCCGGCTGTGATGCCCACTGCTGATGCTGGGCACGTTAGGCAGCACTTGGACTCTTGAGTGAGAGCGAGTGGGCTCGTGTGAAGACCTTCCACCAAAATGAGGTGTTCGCTCAGTCCGGGTGGGACCTTTACCTTGGCTGCTGTACAGCCGTGTTTCAAGATGTTGTCTGAAGCCGTTTTCTGGAGGGGAGACGGAGCGGGAGTAGGTCCTGTCATGGCCTGGATCTGGATACCAAAATACAAGGTTTATGTAAATTAAGGATCAAATCACAGCAGATGCTTGAATTGTCTGTAAGAAAACTCAGTTTGCTAAGACAAACAAGAACTTGAAGTAATTTAAAGAAGAAGAATTTGCTTGAACATGTAACAGAGACATGTCTTTATGCAGTTGGGATTACATGAAAATATAGGAAATAAAGGGCCGACTTTCACTCCTGCTCTGCAGTAGCAAGGCTTGGGGTGTTCTGGTCACAGTGCAGGTTGTGCAGAAAGTGAGAGAAGGGCATGATGACAACAGGGTCACTGACATTTATGTCTGCGGATGACGGGAGGTGTAAATTACAGCCGACGGGAGTCGATTTTCCTCGTGGTGTGAACACAGAGGGTAGTCAGCTCATGCACGAACAGGTGATGAAAAAATTGTGCTCTTGTGTTCTCACATACATGCATGTTTTTTTCCAAATGCAGTGAGGAGTGACAAGCCTGTGTGCATGTGTGTGTGCGTGTGTGTGTGGGCTCCTCCAAGGACACTTTGGAAATATATACGAGCAGACATCCTTCCTGGAAAGCAGTTCATTCCTGTCAAAGTGGACATGCACCCACACACAGTTCTTTCTCCTGAGCACTAAAACATCTCAAATCAAGTCTGACAAATTCTGCAAAGAACTTTTCTTTGACGGCTGACGGCGCTTGAATCATGGATAACATGTTTGGTATCCAAGTTGTCCTGAAAAATCTGTTGTAATGTGTTTGAGGAAACAAAAAGGGGATTTAATGCTACATATAACTGTCAGTCCTTGAAAATAAACCACCAGAGATTGAGATCCTATTGCTTTGGATTTTGCTGACTGAAAGCCCCAGTTAAATCGCTCTAAACACTGTTCTCTTCATTCCAGCTCATATATATATGATACCAGTATGTTTTCAAGAGTTCCAGCCTCTGTGCTGTCGGCAGTAAACAAGGCTGTGGATCATTTTGTGAGAATGGAAATATGTCTACATTATTACAGCCATAGATCACTCACAAACACCTCAGGACTTCCCCAGTTACTTGAGCATTTCTCGAGTTTTGAGCAAAGTGCTGGCCTGGGCCACAAGCTGTGCTGCGGTAAATTCTTACCACTTACATTAGCTGTAGTGTCACCTACAGCCCCCGCATTCATCACAACAACGACTCGAGCCCCCTTTAGCCTCCAGCATTCAATCATAATGGGACATGAGCTTGCTGCTAACACAGGCTGCTGCTGTTGATGTGGTGGATTTGGGAGGGTGTTACAACTGTTGCACAATAATCCCTTCAGTGAATCTTAATTGAGCGGGGTGATGCTCTAAAAGAGAATTAAAGGAGAGAAGCGTTCAGAACAAAACACACTTCAGCTCTGATGAATAAGGAAGGAGGGGGATACGGGAAAAAAGTGGCAGGACTGTAAAGCTTTCACCCTCTAATTAAATGATACAGCGTTAATCTCTGTTTGGGTTTATCTGCTTAGTTTAACTTTATGTTTGTTCAGAAGGGAAGAGAGCGGCTCGGAGTATGAGAGAGTGAGATGAAGGCAGGCTCCGTCTACAGACGTCAGCACTTAATCCCCTTTCTGACACATTGCTCCTGGTTACATAAGGGGGCTGGGGAAGAGGAGGGCTAGCCTTTTGTACCTAAAAGCCTGCCTATCCTCATGTTTACCTCCTTTCACACGTACATCCACGTTGTGTCCAGAAAGAGCTCACCTCTGTAGCGTGACTCCAGCCTCCGTTGACCGCTCCTATCAGGGTCTCTTCTGGATGGATGCATCCCGCGCACCTCTCCTGCTTTCTGGGCAACTTCTCGAGAAATATCCCTGAGGCGACTCTTGGGATCGCTGGAACTCATTTGCACTGCGAAAAATGAAAAAATGTCAGGTTTAACATCAGGAACTTCATACAATTTCCAGAACGGGGACAGAATATATAAATATCTATATTTTGTCTTAGCTGAACCTGAGCTGCAGCGGGGGGGGGATTTCCACCACTGTGCCGTCACCATTAAGAGTATTTCTGTCTCAGTGTATGCATATACATCTATTGTCACCACATCCTCATCTGATATCTATTCCCATCTCTTGGTCCTTAGCATCCTTAAGGCACTGAGTGTGTACACACAGTCAAACTTTACACACACTGCGGTACATTTTCTGCAACATGAGTGGAATGGCATAAGTGTGGAAACATGGCAGCACTGAGACTTTTTTGGCCCGTCTCTGACAGATATTCACTTTGAAACGCAATGATTAGTCCTGGCAGTGGAAAACATGAAAACATGATCGTACTGTGGGCTCTGTTAGCTGTCTGAGCTTTCAGCAGGAATCACTGTGAGGAGGAGATGACATTTCTTCACATATCAGGTTGTTTTTGAGGTGATATTTCAGATTCAGTCGTCTCAGCACCAACACTACAACTTTACACAGCAGGATTATTAAACCAGCTACAAGTTTTAAGTTTTCAATGCTCTGACAAGTAGGGATGCACGATATTATCGGCACAATATCGGTATCGGCTGACAAAAGCTTAAAAACACGTTTATCGGTATCTGCAGATATGAAAATTTCTGCCGATAAGATGCTATTCAGTTAGGATTATTATTATTTACCAACTGAAAAATAAGCTCCTTAAATAAAATGTAGCACTTCACTTATTTACACTGCAGAGCTCTGTGTCTGTCACCAGGTTGTTACAGTAGCTCTAAAATAATCAAATGCAGCTTGGTTATGTTTAAAAATGCATTGTACATTTAAAGTTCATGTGATCTAAAGAAATTATTTTTCTGTATTTCAATACTGAATGTCTTGAGTTTGAAAAAATTTCTTATTTATAGTAAAATCAAATGTTTTTTTGTCTTGTTTTATGTGTGTTTCTTACACAAATAAGACCGTCACATTAAGAGTAACATATAAATTCCAGTACAGGATAGACTTAGCTTTCTTTATGGTGAAAAAAACAAACAAACTTGTGATTATCTGTATTGGTATCAGCCAAAAGGAATTTCGATATATGGGCATATCGGATATCGGCAAAAATCCAATATCGTGCATCCCTACTGACACTGTTTTCTTCATTGCCTTTCAGAAATCTATTCTTCTGCACCTTCTAATTTAACCTGATCATTCAGAAGTATGTGCAGAATTTGCAGCATTGTGTGACATCTCTCCTAAATAAGTTCCCTAATCCCCTCTCTTTTCCAAGCACGGAAAAGCCTGACATAGTTTTGCAGCAAAGGACATTTAATAATTTCTTCCTCTAGTTGCTTCACCAGAATTGAGTTTGTCAACACACTCTGTGGTTACAAATATTTAGAAATCAGAAAATATTTCAAGGCTACACCCACTACTACCATCTCACAAGCATCTCTTGTGCTGACATCCTGGTTTTCAGGCTTTCTCTTTTACATTTACCTTAAACAAAGATTCAGTTTTCAAGAGGAACTGGTGCAAAGAAGCTTTTCGGGTTTTCAAATTCAAATGAACTAAATCATCCCTCCATGCATATTGGCGTTTTTAATAGTTTCTATCTTACCTGGTCCCCGTCCTGCACTGGTCTGACCGCTTCCTCTGCTGAAGTTTGAAGGACTCTTCTGTTTGAAAGAACCCTGGCCCAGAAAAGCATTCAGATTCTCCCTGGTGAGGTCCAATTTCTTTGGGGTTAAGACTGGGGAATCTGCAAAACAAAACACACACACAAATAAATAAATAAATACAAATCAAACCTTTCAAGCAGAAGCCATAAAGCAGGATTGTCTCTCCAACAAAAAATGCAATAAACCTTGTTACATAAGTTTTACGATCCAACATAAATTTGATACAAACAAATACCACGGCACCTGAAAATAAGAAAGACAAACTGACTGAAACAATCCTCACTATATTCTCTTTGATTCTGAAGGATGATCCAGTTTGGTCCGGCGCCCTGTCAGCTCTGATGGCCAGTGAGCTGATGCTACAGCTTGGACCTGGGGCTGGGCCAGCACACAGAGTTGGAGGAGGATCTTTTAAGGGGATAAAAACCTCCCCAACCAAACAAATCCAGGGATATATAATCCAAACTGCAGAGCTGCTCATAAACAAATTTTCATTACTGCCTGCAAAGGCAACTTATGATCCGGGATTTAACACGCTCTCTAAAGACTTGTTTTTCTGTGTGCTGATTTTTCCCTGAACCTGGCGATTTGTAAATGAAGAGTTTTACTGAATATTATGAAAACACGTTGAATTATATCATTTATGACATAGCCCGGATTATGATAACGACCTAAAATGTAATAAAACCTGAAATATAATAACTTGTTGCCCAAAATGTAACAACTTGTTACATTTTGGGTTTTATTACTTTTTTTTTAATTTTATTTTGGGCTTGGCACATTTCTTACATTATTGACCAGTTATTGCATTTCAGGTTTATTACATTTCTTTTTATTACATTTTGGGTCATTGTTACATCACGGGCTCTAAAAAAAGCAGTCACAGTGTTTCAGCTTGGGGTGCAGGGTGAATCACACCTCGCATCTACGCCACAGAAATTTGCATTTTAAGATTTAAACAGAAATAACTTCAGACAAAAAGAGAGTTTTATTAAGAAGAGATCACAAATCTATCAGCTGAATATTGATATCAGCCTGTACCATACAAAAATGGGCCTACCCTTTGTGCAGTAGCTGATACATGTCGATTGTGGTTATATATTTAATTGTTAATTGATAAATTGCTGGCCGCATGTTTCTGCCTTCTCTGATGTACTTTTATAATCAAAAAAGAGACAATTTTGCACTAAAAACAAGAAAGCCTGATGGTGGAAATACTCATTATTTTTATCTTAAATTCTTATACTTAAAAACTGATTTTGTTGCTTTGCTTTGCTTTGCTTTGTGATGACTAAAACTTCATCTTACTGGGTTTGGGTTGATAGAGAAGACCGACAGAAAACTTTGGACCAATTTTTTTTTTATTTTTTATTTTTGACATAACTGTTTCACGTTAAAGACTTTCAATTTGAAGGGCTCTTTGTAAACCTTTGTGACTAAGTTTATGCTCAACTAGAGACATTTCAAGAAAGTTCTCACTTATATAAACAGTTCCCCCTGCGAATGAATGACTTCAATGTAGAACAATATGACAAAACAAGTCGAATCAAAACAATCAAACAAAAAAAAGTATCAAAATAGTTTGGAAGCTTATTGTCGTTTTTAACAAAAGAAATGCTATATGTGCAGTTCTTATTGATTAGCGCATTCCTAGTTTAGACACTTTATTAAATATTTCTGTGATTGTTTTCAATATTTTGGACTAAATAAATGAAAAAGGTACAGCCTTTAGCCCCAATAAGGTCCATTAAAATTGGCATGTGGTTTATTACTAAATCAAAAGCTGTTCGGCATTGGCAAAAAAGATTTTGCTTTTTTTTTTCAAACTCAGCTCTGCAGCACATGCTACAAATGCATGAACCTTAAAATGTGGCACCACTTAATAGAGAAACAAACAGGCTCTCCAAAGGTGTAAAAGGCATTGTTATAACGAGTTAATAATCTATCAAACACAAACTGCCTGAAGTTTTTGAGCTAAGTTTACGTAATCTTTCTCGCTGCCAAGAAAAAGGTCTACAGCTCAAGTGAAAATAATTAGTTTGGGTAATAATGTGAAAGTTTTTCCAGTCTCTTTACTTCAGTGAATCACAAATGAACACTGACAAACACAGAATAATAACCCCTGTGTGGGGACACTACCTTGTGCATCTCCATTCACGGTGGTCTTGTAGTGCGACTGGCTGCTGTTCTGTCTTGAGGCATCATCAGCGGTGATTGCACTCCCGTCAGGGTTGGAGTAAAAGAGTAGGAGAGGCTGGAAGTGACCTTTAATACATTTGCTGACAACATCTTTCCACCTGGATCCAATCTGAAACACGAGACAGAGAAAAGGTGTTCAAAGCATGCAATCAGAAGTATGAAAACCTTACACTTAGGAGTAGAAGAGAGGTAGATATTAAATACATTTGATCAAACTGATGTTGCAAAAACAGGTTTGAAATTATGGATTTTCATGGTGGAAAAGCCAGCAACCAGGATCAGTTTCAGAAACTGACGCACAGGATAATGTGCTTTGTAGTGAGGCAAACCATCAAATCATGGAAAAGTATCAAAAAAGTAAGTGAAAGTACAGCTTTTAGCTGCAAACTATAGCCTCATATTAAGACCAGCATACTCTAAAATGTGAATGAATATAACACAATGAAGCCAAATCACACAATCACATTAGCTGAGTAAGCTGAGTAAGGTGCGTGTCTCGCCATCGAGGCACAACAAAGGCAGGCTGCAGGCTAACAGATGCTTGTGTGCTTCTTAATTAAGCAAATGAAGGTGGAGGAGGAGGGAGGAGAAGGCGGGAGCAGTTGGGATGGAGAGAGGGGCTTAAGAAATAGTAATGCAAAATAAAACATCCCTCTTCGTTGAACATACAGATTTTCTCGCTGTGGAAAAACAGAGATGAAGCTCCACCACAGCAGTCATTTAGCAGCTGGGATTTGGGGAGTCACAGAAATGCTGGCAAGTTTCGACCCAGGTATGGGGGCTTGGCAGGCGCTGCTGAGCACTGTAGCTCCTCCATCTCAGGTGGGGGATGAGGGAGGGGAGGGGAGGGGAGTCGAGAGGGAGGATGGGAGGGGGGTCTGCACACACAGCACAAGCTGCTGATGGATTGACACGGAGCCAGCCAGCCGCTGCACCACAGTCCCAGAGAAAATTGCGAGCTTGTGAGACAAAAGGCGCGCTCATATTTGCACACCATGAAAATAAATCCAACATTTAGAAAAATGGAAAGGGATGAGGATTCATCCTGTACTCTGTGCATACACACAACAGATACACAAAGCAATAGCTTGCCAGATCAAAACACACACACACATAAAGCTTCCTAACACATGAACAGAACACACACCTGCACAAATCTCCTCAGGATTCTAAATAACCCTTCAGATGTAACCAGAGAGCGATCAGTGAAGTAATGTCTTCACTTCACTACTGCAGTACTTTGTGGTGACAGGGTTGGGGTACTGCAGTGGAAATGGGGTGGGGGGTTGGGAGAGGGCTGACTCTTCGGTGCCATAAAGGCTCATCAACCCAGAGGCTCATGAAGGGCAATCGATGCAGGCCTTATTGGGCGGTAAAGAGGCTTTGTGATGGAGATCTGAGGCTGAAAACTGTGACACTCCGCTGCTGTGAGTGACTCTGAACTACACATTTTTATATTTAGACATTAACAAAAATGTAAACTTTGCACCATGCGTGTAGAGACAACATGGTGTCCCATCTGTGAGCATTTTAGAATTTCTCTTTCCCATCTGGCTTCACTTGACCCAACGAAACATTCTCAACACTCACACAGCACTTGGTATTAACCTGACAATTCCACTAAGACTCACAGTGACTGTGACCGTGTGAAAACTACAAACAAGAGCAAGCTTGCTGTCAGTAAACCATAAACAACCATACAAACCAAACAAACCATTACATAAGATAACTATATAGAAGTTAAGGAACAAAATCAGGGCTAAAATCCACATTTTGAAAAGTGAGCAGTCAGCCCTGAAGTCACCTAGAAAACTGTAAGTTACCAAACTTTTTAGCTGTGCGCCAATTTCACATACTCCTGTAGTTACACTCGCTATTTTGAGTGCATAAGTGTGTTTACACTGACAGTATAGAAAAATTTAGTGCACTTTGATTTCTCAGCTGACACACTCAAATTGGTTAAAAAGTTAAGCGTGCAACACTGGAAACTTCTGACCCTTAACAGTCGCCATGCTAGCTACATAGATGAGCTATGATGGCGAACAGATCAAACGATGGATGACTGTTGCGATTAGTGAAGAGCAGAAGAACGAAGAAGCATTGTTTGATTTGAAACAACTCTACGATTCTACACTTCTACAGTTTCATTCAGCAGGCGCTTTTGTCTAAAGTGACGTACAAAACACGCAAGAACTTCGACTGGAGGGACAAGGTGCTTCAAGTTTGACTGGCCAAGCTGCTGCCATTTAGAGCCAGAAGAAGTTCACATCTAATGATCCAACATCAATAATATTATCCAACATTCAATATGCACATTTTGTGCACGGCTCTAGTACAAACACGATATGTGTTTGTAATTAGGGATATCGGTGGATTGTTGCCCCTCAAAGCTGGATCGGTTTTGGTGGAAAGGGCCGATCCAGGCTACCGGCTTTCTCCCTTTTCTATTTATGCAGCGCTCTTAGATATTTGATTTGGAATGTTACCTCTGATGCATTTTCTTTGTTTTTTGCTAAATTACCAGTCTACAGGGTAAAAAAATATTACAATTGAATGTTAATTTCTGCACATTTTGAAGAATTGTTTTTACCAAACTTCTGGTAAACATTTAAATATTTTAAAGTTTAAATAAACATTAACTTCAGTAATTACAGATAATCACTTTTTTGCCTTTTACCTAGAACATTACCAGTCTTATCCCACAGTAGGCTCATGCAGGTTATTATTAAACACTGGTACTAGATTGTTATCGGTACTGGTCAATGCCCAAAGCCCAGGTATCGGTATCCATTTCAGAACCAGAAAAGTTGGATCGGTGCATCCCTATTTGTAATGTTGGCAGACTTGTACTTACAATGTATGTGTTTTTAACTGAGATTACAGTGTCAAGGTTTAAAGTTTAATTTATTTTACACTTGGGAAAATGCCCCCAAAAATCAAATAATTATGCTACTGCTTAGCTCTTGTCCAAATACTGTAAAGAGATAATGACACAATGAGATCTTTGGATGCTTTGCAAGTTTCCCAAATCCATGGCTTTGATAGTTTGGATGATATCTTAACTTTAAGTATTTCAAACCTAAAAATGGAATCTGCCATAAGAAGTAGTTAACTGAATAATTCATCACCAAAACTGTAAACCTATCAGTTGATTTCTGTTCAGAACAGATTCCCCCTCACCTCCTTCACCGTGGCGTCGTCAAAGAAGACCCATTTGGAGGACTTGGTGTGGAAGGCGAAGGCACAGTAGTGGCGGCTGGAGTAGCAGATCATTCCCACCAGGAGCAGCTCTCCCTTTTTGGCGTGCTCATCTGTCACTCTGTAGAAGAGCTGTGACCACACACACACACACACACACGCATAAATTTTTCATTCTATAAACCAATTATTCATTGACAGTCACAGTTCATACAGAAGGTGGGCTGGCAGGTGAGTGATGCTGATAGCTGGTGGAATCAGTGAGTCCATTTGTTATAGATCAGGGTCTGAGGGAATGAACTGGTATTGATTTGATCATCAGGAGCAATGAGAGCTCATTTCAATCAGTGTCTTTGCAGCAGGAACCCATGTCTTGACTATTACTAGAATCGCCTCGAGGACTTATTTCACGCCTGAACTATAAAAAAGTGATGCTCTTTGTTTTTTATCCTGCTTTTACTGGACGTTACAGCAAATATATAAAAAAAAAAAGAATCAAAAGGATGAAAAAATGGTTTAACACAGAAAGAATACTTTAGATTTCATCTCAGGCTGGATATTACTAGGGTGTTTCTATATCTTTTAAAATAATCGTTAATCCTATTTTTGCTAAAATATATTACTCAGAAAGAGATGATTTTATAACCTGTGTTTCATTTTGATGCAGAGGTAATTTGCAGGTTTAACCTCACATTATCTCCATCACTAAAAGAACAATTATGTGGTAAACTATCATGTAATGGGACGGAAGACAAAAAAGAGGCATGTGAGGTCAGAGCTGGATAAATCTGATCACTCGTCTCTCATTTCAAGGCTGAATTTTTTAAGTAAATTAAGCAAAGCCGTCTTAAGCCCTTGGGAGGAACTTTGCCAATTCCCCCCTTTACATATGTATTTATTGTTTATTCACAACAAAAATCTCATTCCTCTGTCTTCTAGCAGTCAACTGTATAACTGGTTGAGAATTTAACCACAGCTTGAGTGAAAAAGGCAGCGTGCATTCACATTTGATCTCGAACCAACTCCCTGTCAGTGCCTCCAGACATGAGAAAATAAGCATCAATCTTATTGTTTACATTCTTCCATGCTGTTTTGTGTCATGAACAGACATTGAGAATAATATCAGCCTGATTCAAAAACATCTAAAAACTCCTCATATGAGATTTTAGGTTGAAAGGAGTAAAAATAATGGTTTAAAATTAGGGTTTCTCTTATGTGAGGATGACCTAGGCTGCTGTTGGTCTTAGCTTCTTCAAAGGGGATTCACTTGGCCTTTACGCTTAAATAGTTATGACTCTATAACAGTACCATAACAAATCTCTGCTGTCAAAATGCTTCTTTTACTGTGTGAGACTTGACATTGTGTGTGTGTGTCACTCAGTGAGGTTGAATGGTAGTGATCTGAATCAGATTCTGGAGGGAAACTCGGAGGAACTAGTCTCAAAAAGTAAGAGCAGCATTCAGTAGAAATGTTGGTTGGACAGCTCCTTGCGTCTCCCTCCCACATTTCCTGCACAACCAGTTCTCTGTGCCCCTCTCCCTCTGCCTCAAACAATAGACTCAAAGCAAACGACAGGGGTGGAGGTCTCCCTCCAACACTCAAAAAAAAGTCACATGAAACGTTCTCTGATGAATCAGGGTCTTTGTGGCACACTTGTGGGAGGGCCATCAGACGAATTCTTCTTACAGTGCCTGCAAGAGGGAGCCGTCAAAAAAGCAGTTTGAAACATCAATCGGGCAGTTATGTAATGAAATGCTTGCCCTGATCTCTGTTACACTGATTGATTTTTTTTATTTTTTCAGCAAATGCAGCTTGGTGATTCCAACTGGCTTGAGAGGAGCAGTCAAATCAGGCCATACATATTTCATGTAAACACTTCAAACAACTTGTGTTCATGAGTGAAGCTGAGCGTCTTCAGACAGAAAAGAAGCACCACATGCCCACACCGTGCATACTTAGGATCAAGAATGTGTGAACATTATGCTTCAACAAAAGCAGTCTTGAAAACATGTTTTCTTCTGTATTTCAGTGACGTCTGTTCTGCCCACATGTTCCCTCAGACACACAAACACATGCTTCGAAAAACACAGAGAAGACGAAGAAGGAGGAGGGGCTTTTTGACAGGCTGACCAAGGCCAGCATGGGCTTTTTGCTCCACGGTGAGAGCCAACTGGGCATTGGGCGTTAACTGCTTACGCAACAGCCCTGACTTACAGAGAAATAAATCCTCACTTTATTCCCCACATATGTTCGATTGCACCAAAAAAAATAGCGGGAGACAAAACGGCAGCTGTGTGAGTTAGCTGATCCCAAAAAGATAACACTGAAACTGCGCTAAGCAATTACTTCCTCTAAAAAGTACAAAGACATGCTCAAGCCAGATGCTGCTGGATCATTTTTAGACAACCTTGTTCTTTAATCTGAACCAAAGCTGTGACATTTTCTTTTTCTGAAATAATCTATGTGGAATTTCTCATCACTTTGGGTCACAAAATGTTAATGGAGGAATTAAAATCAACCAATGTAAACAAAATGCAGCTCTGCCAATCGTCTGCCAGCGTAAACTTACAGCAGAAAGACTGAGATGAGGCCCCAGTGATCTGATAACATCCTCTGTGAGGTCTGACTGCTCGGAGTCCCAGACGAAACCAATGGTAACTATCTCAGGGGAGTTCATGAGGACCCGTCTGATCCTTATCCTCTGGCCACAGTTGCTCTGGAAAAAAAAAAGAGAGAGAGACAAAAAATGATTCAAGTTTCACCCAAAAGCAACTCTACCCAATTACCAAGCAAAACTCCAAAACTGGCTAGTCAGTAAAAATCTGCATCAAAAAGCAGACAAAACTGCACAGAAGAAGAAAGTTTATCCAACAAATAAGAGATCAGACTAACCACTGATGAATAGTTTCTGAAGGAAACTGGAGCATTTATACACACTGCTGTTCAAAACACTTACTGGACAGTTACGAAGGTCTCCGACTGTACTCGCAGCTTGTAACAGTTCCCCAAAAGACTCATCCCTGCGCTGAAGCATCTGTTGACTGGAAAAAAAAAAAAGAGTGCGAGAGAAAGGCTTTGTCAGCAGAACAAGGATGTAAGAGGAAAAAAGACAGACAGAGACAAATAAAGACGAAGCAGTGTGGACAAAGAAAAACTGTTGCGTGTGAAATTTCAGCTTAAACTTGGTCCTGGTGACAAATGTGCAGAGAAAGGCAGGAGACAGCAGAAACACAGAAGAGGAGGACAGATGACGAGGGAGGAAAGTGAGGAAAGTTTCCTGTTGCCTGTGCCTTACCAGAGTGCGGTGGTGGAGACATAATGTACCAGCTCTGTAAACGGCAGTGGGTCAGAGGATGCCCCACAGCTACGGCACACCGACTGCAGAGGGAGAGGGAACGAGAGGGGCATGAAGACAAAATATGCATCTGTCAAAGGCTTCATTAGTGAGATCGCATACAGGGATGAAATAAAATGAGAAATAATAATTTATTATAACTAGGGCTGGGCAGTGATTAAAACTTTTAATTGTAATTAATTGCATGATTTCCCTGATTAATCATAATTAATCGCATTGTGAAAGTGCCATAACATCTGTCATGCAAACACTAAATCAGTACTTGTTATACAGTAATAGTTAAATCACATATTTAGTGCAAATCAAATTTACAAAATGTAAATACAAAATTAAAGCTTATTGCCACTGTCAGGGCATTAAGGTGATACTCTGGGATGGAACAAGTTGGGTCCTATCACAAGGTTTAGGGCAGACATTACCCCTACAGCAGTGTTTTTGTGCAGCAGAAGCCCAGAGCGCTCGCACCAAACACCCCCTCCCTGCTCCTCTGCTGGTTTCCTCTGCACTCAGACGGGGCCATATTTTACTTGACCAAAAACACAAATAAACAAACTCCCACCAAAAAACTCTGATATCGGTCTGCATTCACGCTTTATTTAGAGAAATTTTAGCGCGTTACTTTCACACAGAAACACCGCTAAATAAGGCTCTAGTTCTCATCGTGTCTCTTCATCCTGGCAGACTACCTGCGTTTGTTTAGATCTGGCATGCCGTGCGCGCGGACTGATACACTAAGCGGCCTTTAAGTTCTGTGGCGTTGCCCCTCTTCTCCATGCTTGTTTTGGTTACTCATAGTGTTTTTCCATCAATTTCACTTCCGGTTCCACCGTGGTCAGCAACAGACATTTACAAAATAAAAGCATGTGAGCAACATGCACTAATGTGCGAAAATAACGCGTTAACTTGCCCAGCACTAATTATAACTGTAAATTTATAAACTGGACCTTAAAACTGGACCTTAAATTCCTCACAACATAACACTGTAAACCCAGGAAACAAAGGCACAAAAGCCTCATACACTGCAAAAAACTGAAATCTTATCAATTTTTTTTGTCTTTTTTTAAGTAAAAATTGTCTTCTTATACTCGATATGAGCCACTTTCAACTTATCAATCCAGAAAAATGTCTTGTTTCAAGTTATCAGAGTACAAAAATGAGGTTTGAATCACGTGTAACCATTAAAAAAAATCTGCCAATGGAACAAGAAAAAATTGCTTGAAAATTTCCTTGAGACTAGAACAATGTCTTAATACAAGTAACTTTTCTCTTATTACATTGGCAGATTTTTTTTACTGGTTACGAGCAATTCAGACCTCATTTTTGTCCTTAAATAACTTTGAACAAGACATTTTTCTGGATTGGTCATGTGAATTTGGCTCATATTGAGTCTAAAAAGGAATTTTCTTCTGAAAATAAGACAAAAACACTTGATAAGATTTCTGTTTTTGCAGTGTAGAGTTCTCCTTTGAACAAATGGCAAATACTTTTTCAGAGAGTGACATAATGAGGTTTTTCTTTCATTTGTCAACATTTCAGTAACTGAAGGTCAATGCAAAAAAAAAGGCAAGGGCTGGTTTTATTATTACATTAAAGCTGATATTGGGGGGAAAAAAAGCAAGGAAACAATACACAAATCATCGTTATCTGGAAAATCAATAAGTGATACCGAAAATAAATCAGTAAGCAGATGTAATAAAAGTTAAGGGTTGTAATTTAAATTCTGAGAGAAACCTCCCACAAAATAACAACAAATAAGAAAAAAATCAGTCAATTCCATCTTAAACAGGCTCTCTGGAAAAATTTAAAAGAAACAATATTCATCTATGGGTCTCAAAAAGTTTAATTCTTGATTTGCACGTGTGAGATTTACACATGTCTGCCTTTTTGAGCTCCTTGTTATGACTTATAAACCACAGAGTGTGGAAATCCTCACTCAGGCCTCAATAATATTTACTGGATTGGGTGCTCTGGAGTCAGGGTGGAACGAAATCCACTCTGTGCCCCCGAGGGATTTAGTACAAAGGCGTATTATCTGTTTGATACTGAGATAGAACTGGTTTGGGATGGTGTCAATGATGGGCATCTCAAAGTCACGGAAGGATGTGTGTGTGTGTGTGTGTGTGTGTGTGTGTGTGTGTGTGTGTGTGTGTGTGTGTGTGTGTGTGTGTGTGTGTGTGTGTGTGTGTGTGTGTGTGTGTGTGTGTGTGTGTGTGTGTGTGTGTGCTGAAATTTATGTGCACACCATCTGTAATTTATCTGGTGCTGCTTCTTCTTGGTGAAATCGGACCAGAAAAACCTCCCTTATTCCACTGGGGCGACCCGGAATCAAAACATGACGGATTGGATTTCTAGCGTCTCAGACAGTGATTCATGTACTTGTCTGTGTGTGTGTGTGTGTGTGTGTGTGTGTGTGTGAGTGTGTGCTGCTTAATCTCAACATTGGTTAGTGTGTTTAGCCCCCACTCACAAACTGTAAAGGTTGTGCAAACAAACCCTAGATGAAGCATTACATCTGTAGTTTAAGAATAAAGGCATAATAAAAATAAAAATCACATGTTTTTTGTTTTTTTTTTTTAATGCAGAAGTGTGTTGCAGAAAATCAACACTTTAAGAAAAATGAAAAACACAAATCTTTGGTTTTCTCGCTAACCTGCTCATAAAGTGTCATCGCAAACTTCTGATGTGTGATGCAAGACTTTGAAGTGCAGGCGTCCGTCTCCTCCGGCACGATGTGCAGGTGGATCCTCTCCAGAATGTTCTCCTGTGACACAAAAAAGGATTATCTAGAGCTCCTTTTTAGGAGGATTGTTGTTAACCTGACAGCAGAAGGGACACATTTAAACAGGCAGCTATTCTCTGTTTTAGCGCCCACCTGTTTCTAAGGAGTGCTTGTGAGTTTATAAAATATTAAGGCTGCAGTAGGCCTGCAAAGGTTACAGGCACAACTTCACAGCCTGTTAATCTGACACTGGCTAACTCCTCACATAAATTCTGCAGCGGCATGCTGCTGCCAATGCTGGACATGGTGGATGCTCAAGGGCAAATATATATGTGGGATTAAAAATTCAGATTGTCTTTAAAAGAGAAACTTTTCCACATAAGCTCTTGTTTTTTATGGGAAAGAATAGAGCAGCAAAGTTGTTTGTTTAAAAGTAAAGGGAGAAGAATAACTAGATACTAAACTGAGCAAGAAATGCTGCAGGGTCTATTTGATATTAATACATTTGAGTTTATAATAAAACTGATGATTTGAAATTTACAGACAAAACTTTATTTGTTGTTCCTCAAAAAAGCAGAAAAACTATGATGTGAAAAATGAAGACAGGCGTATGAAATCGACTTCTACAAAGGCCTTTGGACACCACAACATAATACGGTGGCACAAAATAGAGAGGTTCCAACAGAACTGTGGCCCTTATATAACCTGTCATGATGATATTTAACGGCAATGTGGCAGGGGGTGATGGGAGGGGAAGGGAGGGACAGAAGCTCTTTCAGTGACCTCGCCAAACAGTTTGTTGCTGTGCAATACCCAAACTGAGGCAGCAGGATAACACTCACAAGAACACACACACACACACACACACAGACACACACAAACACACAACACTGGACTCCCTCCCTCAGGACAGCAGAGTTGCCACGGGAACTTACAAAGCATTCTGCGGCATCATCCATGAAGCCCAGCTGGAAGCGCTGCTCGTCCTTAAAGGTCTCTGCCAAGGCGTGACGCAGGTTGTCGGAGGGCAGGGCACGCTCCCTGCTGTGTTGAAACTGGGAGAAAATTCCCTGAAGAGGACAACAAGGTTTTTGATTGCTCTTGGACAATGAGACACTGAGTGTATTAAAAGCACATGTGTCACCCTCATTACTCCTGACAGCCTGGATGTGTGACACAAACAAACCTAATATTTGGTGAGTGCCAAAAAAGTGTCATATCAAAGAGGAATTTGAGTATTTAAACATGTTTGGAAAGTTGTTACACTATATTAGCATTGAAAATCCTCTTAAAGCCCTCTCCTCCTCAGAGCAGAGGGGGCTCTCTTTGTATGATAGAGTTTTGACCTGTGTTTGTGGATGGAGAAACAAACTGTTTCTAATGCAAAGATCACAGGCCTTCAGTATTGGTTTTGAGTCATGTACCATTTTTACAAAGCTCTGAATCTTTCATTTGTAATATGTGCTGTAGATAATACAATCTCAATCTCTTAAATATTATTCTGAAGAACATTCTTTCATATTGCTGAAATACCCTCTCGGGGTAAGGATGTCAAGTTGAAAATACTATTTGAAAGTCATTTGCTGATTATTCAAACAGTTCCTCATCCCACTCTGCAGACTTATGGGTATAGAGATCCATTAAGTGACTGTGCAAAGTCATTGTAGCCTGGTTTAATATATATTTTCCAGCTCTGTCTGCAGTTTGCACCAAAACTATTTTTTTTGGATACAAGTTCTTCCTAGAACTTTTTAGCTCTCTGTGTCTTTCTCCAGCTATGAATCTCACAGTGCTGCTCCTGTTTTACCAGCAACTGCCACTTATGCTTTCTCATGTTATTTGGATTATTATTCAAATACAAAGAAGATTGTAAGTGTTTTAGTGTTCTTTTTTAAAGACAAAAAAGTATGGTGACCTTGCTGACGGGGCTCCTCCCCCCGCCTCGCCGGGCTAGTGGAGAAACGAAAAGAGTAGTGGTATTTCACACCCTCTTTATTCTACACCCCTCATGTCTCAGGAATAAGTGGGACGCCGGTGAAATACCACTACTCTTATCATTTCTCCACTAACCCGGCGAGGCGGGGAGAGGAGCCTCGTCAGCAAGGTAACCATACTTTTTTGTCTTTAAAAAAGAACACTAAAACACTTATGTTCTAAGAAGACAAGATGAACCTAATCAGTTACATAGAAGATTGTTATCTTTATTAAAAGACCAAAAATGAACAGCTTTCAGGTGCTCTTTTGGTGGTAAAATTACATTACAATCATGGGCAATAAAAACAATGGAAAAAAAAAAATTCAAGATGTGATAATGGAACGTGTACTATTCAGTTTTTTACTACTAAAAGAGTATTTGAATATTCAAAAATCACCCAACCCCCACTGTTTTCCCATGCAGCCTCTTACAGAGTGCTGAAACTCTTCACATCTTGAATTCTGAGAGCCTCTGTCTCTAAAATGTCTTTTGTAACTTGTTGCAAATTAACCTAAAAACTTCAGAGATGTTCCCCTAGTTTCTTTACTCCCCACACATTTCTCAGTGCGTTGTCCTTGTCCTTACTTTTTCAAACATCCTGAAGCAAATTGAGCACATACTGTTCATAAATAATCACATTTTCAGTTTCAACTCTGATATGTTGTCTGTGTATCTGTATTTGAAAACATAAGTTTTAAATTACTTGAAGTCTGCTGAATTCAGTTGTCATTAAGGTTTTCAAAGACATTCCATCATTTTTTAAAATTTGGCTGCATCATGAGGAAATTTCAGCTCATGAAAGAGGCAGGGACAAGAACTAAGTAAACATGCTTCACCGAACAAATATGCTGTCAAGGACAATGTCGCAACAGTTAAAGCCTAATTTGCCACAAGAGGCACAGGCGAAACCTAGTATCGTTTCTAAAATGTGTAAAAAATATGTTACATATCTAAATCTGATATTTAAGTCCATTTCATTATAAACTGTTTGTTACATCTTGAAGAAATTTAATTTACTTTGTGAGTGAGTTGTACAGCTTTTGTTTTGAACACCTTTCACACAGTGATGCAGCAACATTCCTATCTGTCTGAGTCCGTCCCGCCCTCCTGCTCTCTATGAATGTGCACTGGGAGCTTATGTCCCGTCATGTGCACAGCATACAGTCACCTTCAGTGTTTGTGCAATCAATGCAATTCCTCATGTGTTCTGTAATACATTATTCTGCTGGTATCTGTCAGACAGACGCTCTCAGCGGACAAGTGGGTGAAGAAATACTGGCGGCTGCAACAATAAAAAGCCAAGTGGGAGCTTCATGTTTTCCATAAACCAAACACAGACATTGAAGAAATTTTTTTTTGTTTGTTTGAGCAACATTTTTGTTCCTTTTCCTCTTTAAAAATAATAAATTAGGTCTAGAGATTTTTTTGCATGAACGTTTCTGTTAAGACAAAGAGGGGTTACTTTAGATTATACTTAAGGCTGTAATCTGAAAGGTTTGGGTTCAATAATTTTCAACAAACTCACCCTTTTAAATAACAACTGAATCCAGTGTATATCATGGCAAAGTGGTATTACTACCACATTTTTGTCTTGAAATGCACATTTTTGTTCTCCAAAGGAAGCTTAATGTCCCCTTCAAATATATTCGACTGTGTTTTACCTTCAGTGCACAGAAGATGCAGGAATCTCCCAGACAGAAGTGTCCCGGTAGCTGCCTTAAGCTGCGTCTGAAGATGTCCAGCTGCCATAGTACCTACATGAGAAAAAGAAAAGGAGGTTTAAAGCGTGATATCAGAGCAGGAATAATAAATGAAGCTCACGCAGGGTTCTCTTTTTGTCAGTGGGAGGCATCTTAGTATGCACAAAAACTTTTACATCCTTGGGTCTTTTGTTACATAAGACATTATGGCAATAGGACAAAGTCTCCAAGGTCTCAAGAAAGAGAAATAACAACAAGAATAATTCTCCATGCAAAAACAACGCCTGAGGTAATGATCATCTTCAACCAGCTCATCGGTTGGCTCACCCTGTGACTCACAGTCCCTGAGAGTGACCTCACTGTGGCTGACTGCAACGAGGAGCCAACTCGCCCGCCAGTTTCCCAAGAGTCGAACCCAACCTTCAAGAAGATTTCCTAATTGTTGGGAAGGTCTGACGAATTTAGACACTGACTAATCCTAAGAATCGCTGCATAAATGCTCATATTTTAAAAAAGTGAGTCAGAAAACAGGAGGAAGGCAGCAACAAGTGAAGAAATGTTACTGCCAAAGATGTCCAAGTAAGTTAAAAGTGGTCATTTATTTTCTTGATAAGAAAATGAGTAGTATTGAGAAATGTTTAGGTTTTTTTTTTTTTTGGAGTCTTCTAACTCTTATTAAAAACTAACTTCAGGAAAGCTGAATCAGGTCCAGACACATTCAAGAAAAGCAGAAAGGGATGCAGACTAACCTGCACAGCGCTATTGAGGAAACAGCTGTTCTGGCCCGGCTCGTTCAGCAGTCCTTTGGTGGGGGCCAGAGACAGCATGCTCCCCGGCTGGTACGATTTCCCCAGATTGCCCCCCGGCTTCCTGAAGAACTTGACCCATGCCATTGGATAGTGGGGTCTGCTTTTGGACAGGTGGGTTAGTCAGACGACAACAGGAAGGGGATGAGGGAGTTGGGGGCTAAGTAATTCCAAGAGCTGCAGAAGCTGCCCTGCTACACATGGGCTTCTAGTCCATATCTGCAGTTCATGGAGAAGCTCCTTTTATTCAGTCTGCTTCCCAAAAAAATAAAAAAATAAAAACTCAAAAGAAAAAGTTACAATCCAAGTCTTTGTATGGGGAAGCCTTTGATGATCAGTGTCCTGACACTTGTTATACAATGTGATATGAATTCAAAGGAGCACGCCCCTGTCATCCTTTGGTCTTGAAGGCTTGGCTTCACAACATCTTCAGAAGGGAACACAGATTCCTGGGGAGCACATTTCGCCACATGGTCCTGACGAAAAAAAAGAAAAAAAGAAAAATCAGCAGCAGTCAAATGTCAATCTGACACTTTCATCCATTGTAAAAGTTTGAGCACAAAGCTGGGGAGACAGACAGAGAAACAATAAATCAGATTAAAGATGTCAGTATGGAGCCTTTCATAACTTATTGGTGGTTTCATGGAATGATTAGGTTATTACTGTTCATGACAACCCAACAACAAACTGAAAATCAGGGCCTGGTTTCTGTGCCTGATCTCGCTCAGATGTCACACTGGTTTCTAAGACATGTAAACAAAGCTTATACATTAACTTTGTGCGGCACCCTTTGCACTGGAGGTGTGTCAAAACAAAGCTGGGCCCCTGCTCCAGTTGCATATTAACATGCAGAACGACTTATCCCAAGCTCTCGACTACCGGGCAGCAAACAGCCAGGGCAACTTAAGGCTATGTTTACTTAAGGCTGGATTTGCATATAAGAGCTACAAGAAGATACAATCAGAAAGAATGGGAAAAAAAACTAAAACTAGTCTAGTTGGGAAAGACTTGACGAATTTGGTGAAGATTTACTTTATTCAATTCCAGTCACGTTATGCTAAGAAGAACTCAACATCTAACACATTCTGCAGAAAACCTATCGACTCTACAGACAAGTCTTGGCTGAGTATTGATAACTGCTGACCAAACTCTTCCCAAGCTCTTAATACTTCCTCCAACTGGAAAGCACAACTCAGGATATTTACATTATTGATTGACCTGTTGCTTTTTATCTGATCAAAAGATCTGTGATGCTTCAGAAACAGGGAGACGTGAATGTCCGATCCAACCAGCAGGGGTGGTGAGGAGGAAGTACGAGTAACATGAAGGAAAACACTGAGAGTTAAAAACTTTATTTCCTGCATTTTCATGAATCCCTCTGCACAGATTTATCTGTGTCCTGCAACTTTCTCTTGAAAGGGGACATATCATGCTTGTTTCTCCTTTTCACTATGCCAGACTAGGATGCCTGTAAAGCATTTCTGCCCTCAGTACAAGTCATTTAGTTCCTTCATTGCCCCACAATAGCGTTCTCAATATCCTCATTTTAGGCCATTCTGAAGATCTCGTTGAAACGCTCCATTTCAAGAATGACCTCCAGTAACCTCGCAACGTCACAGCCCTTTGTGCTCTGATTGGTCAGTTCTATCAGAGGGACGGAGGGGGTAGAGCCAGGGGGCGGTTTTTGCAGCATGGCAGTATTTACAAAATCGCCATATTGGATGGGGTAGACCGAGCGAGTTTGCTGTTTGCCAAAACTTCACCGTAAGGCATTGATAGCACTAATAAAACGGCAGGGTGTAGGATACGTCCTTTTGTATTGGACCCCGAGTCAGACCCGGACGGTTCTGTAGCTCAGGAGGAAGAAAATCCACCTGGACACAGATCATCTCAGGAATGCTTCAGTGTGGTGAGTCAAACCGGTACTGTAACATGTATAGTTTATACATGGAAATATAGGCAGACCTCACCAATAAACCATTTCTATAACAGGGCTCCATCCTGCTCCTTCACTTTTCTCTGTCTGTTTTATCCATCATGCTGAAAGTGTAGTCTAAAGATCGCCTCTACCGTCAGTTCTTCACTATGTTATTACTGCAGCATTATTGTGGTCCAGGTTCACAGTGCATGTCAGAACAAGCATGCAAATATCACAGTCTCACAAGTATTATGACGTCTGCTAAAACTACAGTGTTTTAACTGCTAATTCACCACGTAAAGCCGAGATGCTCAGCAGAGCAAGGTCCCTGCATCCAGCACTCAGTCAAGTTAGCCAGAGCTAGTAGGGAGTTTTATTTATACTCAGCTCTTGGTGGGTGTATCCCTTGGTGGCGGTTGTGTGACTTACTGACATCACAGAGGAGGAGCTGCTTTATCAGATTACTCCAATAAAAAGAAAGGTACGACTGTCAAAATCTCACGGCCAAATGGCAATGACCTATTTTCAGAGGCATCAAATCTCGTTCTAGGATATCAGAAAAAATACAATATCTCATTTTTTGAAAATTCAGGGGGTGAAAGGTCTTGATTTCAAATTTTTTATATTATATGTAAGTATTAAATCAGGGATCAGCATGATATGTCCCCTTTAAGATTTTTGGGTGTTTTATCCTCTTTTTGTCTTCAGCTATATTTCTAACCTACATGCAGCTTGATGGTCCAGCTTAGTCGCAGTCTTAGATCCAGGAAATTGTTTAGTTTCATTAAATGCAATAAAAGGTTTATTCCATAAATTTATTTTTTTAAATCCTGCATTTAAAACAAAGAACTGAAAAAGTAATTATTCAGGGACAAGCACAGCACACATTAACTCACAGATACCAGCTTTATCATTATGTGCAGAGATGAATGAAAGCATACGTTGCTTTAAGACCATGTTAGGAAATAATGACCCAGCAACGTCATTGCTACATCTGCACGTAAAGCTCAAGCTGAACATGAGTTTTATGGGTCAACTATTCAGCTCTAAATATCAAGAATAAAAAAAATAAGGAATCAAGACAAATCAGAAAAATTACATTCCTGAACACTGGGCTAAGTCTGTTTCTGACTGACTGATAACTCCTGCTGAATGCATATTTTACTCATAGATTGATTGTACAGCTTTCTCCCCATTAAAAACACAGTCAGCTTCCACACTGACATGTTTTTGTATCTTTTTTTATACAGAAGTTGCACTTTAGTGTGGAGACAGAGACCTAACAAACGGTCAGCAACCTTGACATTTCTGCACTTAAAAAATACCGCCTCAAATTTCTTCTGTGCTCTCAGTTTTCCAGGGATTGTCATTCTTTTCAAAACTCAACAACAAAAGAGTGCTGGCATGACCTATTTCCAACACGGGAGGAGCAGCTGAGGACAACGTTAGAACCCACTGAAGATGCAGTTCATTCTTTGAACGTTGCGGCTTGAACAACGTGGTGAGAAACATCATGAGTGAGCTGGTGGAGGCTGTGTCTGGGTTATTACAAGAACAAAAGCAAAGTCGAGGGCAGATATGTCTTCATGTCAATCATTTTTTTTCTCCGGGTTTGTTCAGATTTTGACAGAAAACTTCAGCTGAGGCAAAGTAGATCTTTCTCCAGCATTAAAACGTAAACGCAAAAAAAAAAAACAAAGAAAGAGCCCGACATGTGCGATGTAAAGTGATTCATCCTGGTACCTTAAAACAATAACCTAAAAGAAGAAACCTCAAACCTTTTGTTATTCAAAATCAACACTAAAAACCTTGCCCTACTTTGCACATACAATGAAGGTTCCCTCTCATGACAGTCTCACTAAGTTTCACCCAGAACAGGAAGAACAACATTTCCATACTGGCATTTCAGGAATCTTTGATGGAAGACGATGTTGAAACAATGAGACCTTTAAGCAGGTTAATGGAGCAAGCTCAGGTTTAGTATTCACAGTCTCAACAACATGCTAACGTTGCTGCCCCAGTATTCTGCTTTGGAATGCTGCCGTTATGAAGTTGCAATCACTTAAGCTGCACAGTTGCTTAGGATCAGCTGTTTTCAGATAAGTTTCAGCAGTGGAAAGGGTGATAAGTAAACCATACACTCTTCTAGAGCTGAAACGATTCCTCGAATGATTCGAGGTACTCGATTACAAAAAATACTCGAGTAATTTTCTCCACCTCGAGGAATCATTTAATTTTAAAGAGATCAAAGAGTGCTATTTCAAATAGAGCTGAGGCCATATTAAGAGAGTTTTCAGACCCCTCAAGCTACCTCTTATACAAAATAGCAACTAGCAACAAATCTAGCTTCTTTTCTGGAGTTTGGAGACTAATGGGTCATTCTACGAAACGGATGCCATTTGGGTGCGCAACATTTGATGAGATGTACAAGGCACAAAAAATGTGTCAAAGTGTGTTTACAAATTTTGGAGCTACCAAAGCAAGTGCTCTTATTGACATGCTGTATCAGAAAATTATATTTTTTAAAGAGAAAAAATTTCATTCGAAAAATAACTGCTCTTTAACTAAACAAAAATGCATTTTATCCGATTACTCGATTAATCGGTGGGATTTTCAGTAGAATACTCGAATACTAAAATATTTGATAGCTGCAGCCCTACACTCCTCCACCTGTACATCACACCTTCACCAAAGACACTCCTACTTAACACACACTCAACAGTTAGCATGTGATCAAATAGATGAACCACGCTCTGTGAGGCGTTGTTCTTACATCTATTTTTAGTGAGAACACTTTCAAATTGGCCCTTTAGCGTCTCCTCCATATCACTGTGCAAGCATGCAAGAACAGCAGCACACATCCCGATGTCCACATCATTCAACGTCAATATGACGGCATGGAGAATGAAGCCAGCGCATGTTTTCTATTGAGGCATTGCTGACAACAGTGAGAGTAAATACGGCTCTGCCTTTCTGCTCCTAGAGATTTTATTACATTACAGAGGTCCGCTTGAAAACCTGCCAGCCTCACTTATGTTCAGCAATATTTCAGGGTGAGCAGAAACTGGCACGTGCTGACTGCAGTTCAGTGATATCATTTTGAAAGAATCTGTTGCTTCACTGCAAAGAGAATTATTTTTACAGCATCTTTGTTTGTTTCTTGTACATTTACTTAAATTCTGTAAATATCTGCAGCATCTTTGTCCCAGCAAACAAGAAATGGAAAAAAGTATACATGATATCTGGGGCTTATCAGATTAGGCGTGACACCTTTCGCCTGACGACATCACGTGACTGACACCGTGTTGTGATTTCACTGCAGGACAGGCACACATTTTTAGACATGGACTGGCTGAGTCACAATCCAGGGAGGTTAAAAAGCCACACAGTACATCTAATCTACGAGCAGGGGAACAAATAGTTCTGTCAGCACTCATGACTAAATATGCTAAATATTAATGTCCTCACTTTTTAATTAACCTGCTTTTTATCATTTTCACACAGAGATAATAAATAAGAAACGAATCAGAACAGATCCTGCAATCAGATGCTGAAAATCTGCATCTCGGTAAACTCGGGTGGAGAAAATGACTCAGCTGCCAGGTCACAATATTGACCTGCAGCCAGGTTTATGTCATCACCTGAGGTAAGCCGACACGTCTCGTGCTGTTGTCTTCCCTTACACTGGCTTGCTCAATCTTTTTTTCTGATTTCCTTGTTTTAATGCACCAAACATCAATCTTTGATGACACCAGATGACTTGAAGTTTTTTCCTACACGCCCTGAGCCTAAAGAAAGTAAGGTATCAGTAACACGTTACACCAACAGATTTGAAGCAGCGTGTTCGACATGGGATAAGATGAAATCATTGAACCCCTTGGGGAGGAATTAGGTCAATATTGCAGTAAAATCTTAACCATTACAAACAGCTTTCATAGAAAGAGCTGGACTCTAAAGGTACCCTCGAGTGAAATGGTAACTGAATTATCATAACTGAATGACTAATTGATACATCTGAAGAATAAAATGGAATATTACTGCTTTGTTTGAGGCATATGAGTAGAGAAAGGTTAACATTGATAAGTCTTTGGCTGGTTCAGGTCCCAGCCTTTCTCAACATGCTGATTTTGATTTTTGTTGAATTTCTTTTTGTTTTTTTTGTAACTTTTCTTGCTGGAAATTTCATTCTCTGTTTACTTAAAAACTCAGATTTACCCCCCAGAAATTTAAATCTTTTAAGATTAAAACAGCAGCTCTTATGCATTTGTGGTTAAATGAAACTCACTCACTGAATATTAAAATAACATGAACAGAGAAGTTTTCTGCTTCATTATCTTCTACTTCCTGTCAGCTAAAAGGATTTGAAAAATATCTGGCAAAAATGCACTCCCTCGCAACCTTCTGGCCCGAAGGCTCTGCCCACTGTCATAAATTAATTTTAGCGACGCGTATGTTTGTTTTGAAATTAAATGGAAATCGGATCGAAACCAATTTTCTTTGTTTCCGACAACTCTTTACTGGATACAACGCACTGAGGTAAGATATTTTTCAGTACAGCTACGTAGCGCTTCAGTTTGAAACGTGACGTCAAGCAAACATTGTAGCAACCAGCTATATGTTAGCCCGGTGCTCTGACGTAGCTGTAGGCTAACATGACAACAAGTAAACACTGACAGTTTGTAAGTAGTTTAGTAGCCGTTTATATTTAGCACAGCTGGCAGCCCAGTGCTCTAAGACATGTCTATAATGTGTAACGTCAGTAAATCCTGGTTAGCTATGTCCTGCCAATCATCTACCAAGCAGAGCTAACGTAACCTCACTCTTCATTTTATTGAAAGACTCTCAAGTTTGAACAGAGGCTAATTAGCCTTAAGCTCGGGTTGTATCACTAGGGATAGGTACCGAATTAGGCAAAAGTACCGGGAACCGATTCATTTAAAACCAAAAGGTACCATGTTTAGGTACCTAAATGCATCTTTGTGACTGTGAGGGAGTGGAAGACTGGGCGATTTTCCATGCTGGACACGAACACAGCATTGTAAGGTTATATTTTGAGAAACAAGTATGTTAAATTGAAATTAAATTGAAAAAAATAGTATTTTATCATTAAACAAGTTAATATTTTTTACCACATAAACACAAAAAAGTACCGAAAAGTGGTACTGTTGAGTACCAGTACCGATTGCCAGGTATCGGGCATTGGTACCATATCGTTTCAAACGTGAAAGGTACCCTTCCCTATGTATCACTCTCCTGTTTATCTTTCTACTGCTCTTCTGTCCTTTTTCTGCCTCACAGTTAGGCTCCTGAGTCCACCATCACTACAAAATGAATCACAGAAATTGTTTCCAGCGGAAAAAAACACAGTTTTCTGTGTTTTCTCTCTTTTGTCTTCTTAACTTCATTAAACCGGTAGTGTTTTCATAGAGACCTAGACGTGCCGTAAATCAATCCGGTCCTTGACGACCCGAACTGGAAACTAAGAAGTAGCAATTTAAAATAACCTGTAACCAGCAATATTGGTGCTGATAATCTCATTTTAAAGTGTGGATTAAGATCAGGCATGTATCTAGAAGGGAGACTTTTTCAAGATCACTTTCAAACTCCTCACAGCACCTTTAACTATCAATATGCATGAATTAATTGAGTGAGCTCCTTCCTACAAAGTCTGGTGGGGTGTCATACGTTTTGTACCTCAGACGCCGTCTCATATGAAGAAGTCTTTCACAGTTTCAGTGCAGATCAGCTGAGTGTCGACATGCTCACTTTTGAGTCTTGCTGCTACTAAGCATAAAGTGTGTCTCTCATGTGTCTAAATCCAATTTAGACACAAGAAAATCAGGTGGTCGATAGCAGACTGTCAATCACCTCTAAAAAAGCATCTGTAACATTTCTAGCTAATCTATATGAAAGGTTTAGTTTTTCTCCTTCTCTGCAACAACCTCTGAAAGCATCTTTCTACACTGCTGTGTATTTTGTAACTGAGCAAAGACAACGCTCCCTGCAGGTTTTGTGTCAGTTTTGAACTCTGCTTGAACTTTCCTAAGTTAGTTCCCAAGCATTTTTCAACAACAGAAACACCAGAATCAAATCATCAATTCAGTATATAGGAGTGATTTTACTACACAAAGTACAAATGTATGACTGTATGTATTCAAGGTGGCAGGAAAACTTAAAGGTTAAAAAGTACATCACCAACATCACTCTCCCTGTGTTATTATCTTACTTTAAATACATTAAGGATGCGAGCACAAGCCACACAAAAGAAGTGAATTCACTTTTAGTCTCAGGAGCACCGTACAGGAACTCCACTCTTCCTTTCTAAACAAAGCCTTTCCCACTCATGTTGAGCACACTTCAGGATTGACTCTCGTTCCTTCCCCGTCATGTGGGAAACGCTAAGGTTAGCATCTTGGAGCAATCAGCCAATGAGTGTATGTGTCGTGCATCAGCACCTCTGGCAAGCCAGGGGAGTCGCTGGGATGTGGGCATGCTGGTGTGAAGGCACGGGGAGTTGGATGCTTTAATTTATCTATTAGTGATCCGTTGATGGATAGCCTCATTAAGAATGATTCAATTGATTCGTCTCTATGTGGTGATGCCGGGAGCCCCTGATGAATCAATCTGTGGGAAATTGAGTCAGGCTAATTCAATGTCTAAAAGATGCGAGGATAGAAAGCGGCGTGGGAGCAGAAGAAAAGGAGGAGGAAGAATTTGACATGAATAAAGAAGTCTTTGTTGGTGTTTAGCTTACAGGTGCTTCTACTATTACAATCACAAAAGGGGACGACTCTGACATCATCACTCTCTGAAAGTCACAAACACGTGTTTCACGGCATCCTACCCACTTTTCACAGAACAGTACAACTTAAAGCCCCATAAAAAGTCATTTCTGTAGTTCACGCTTGTGCATCATGAAAGTATAAGACAGCTGTGTGTTTTCCCTGGTTACGACACACCCATGACTCACTGAGGATGACTTGCTGTCATGTCTTACTTATTTTTACCCTCTTGCAGGGACATTTTCTCATGAATTACATGATCATACTTGCAAGAAACGGATGAACATATGAGCTAAGTTGAGTTTCTGACTTTGAAATGGAAAAAATAATCTCCCACACCTCTCCACACCTACACTTGTGTAGCCGACGAAGCTGATGTGAAACAAACATTCACTCAACAAGCTGCCAGACAACATAATTAGATCCTATCTCGCACTGAGGAGGCTGCTGCTCCTGTCATAAAGATAAACTTTCATACAAACAAACTTCATGTCATAGTATTTTTTTAACACACTACCATTCTTTAGCAACCCCTAAAAACTAACTCAGAACTGTCATGCCAAAGTTGCAAAAGTGAAATGAAAACTGCTGAGCAAGATAACAAATATAGAGCTGAAACGATTCCTTGAATGATTCGAGGTACTTGATTACAAAAAATACTCGAGTAATTTTCTCCGCCTCGAGGAATCGTTTAATTTTTAAAAAGATCAAAGAGTGGTATGTCAAATAGAGCTGAGGCCATATTAAGAGAGTTTTCAGACCCCTCAAGCTACCTCTTATACAAAATAGCAACTAGCAACAAATCTAGCTTCTTTTCTGGAGTTTGGAGACTAATGGGTCATTCTACCAAACGGGTGCCATTTGGGTCCGCAACATTTGATGAGATGTACAAGGCAACATTTGTACAAGGCACAAAAAACGTGTCAAAGTGTGTTAACAAATTTTGGAGCTACCAAAGCAAGTGCTCATATTGACATGCTGTATCAGAAAATTCTATTTCTTAAAGAGAAAAAAATTCATTTGAAAAATGACTGCTCTTTGACTAAACAAAAAAGTATTTTATCCGATTACTCGATTAATCGGTGGGATTTTCAGTAGAATACTCGAAACTAAAATATTCGATAGCTGCAGCCCTAAACAAATATGCATTATATTTTGGTTAAAATGCATTTTCAAAAGCTGCACAGTTCCTATCAGCAAGTGCACAAGTTTGACTCTGGTGTTGAATCATGCCTTTCTAAAGTGACACCTAACAAGTGAACTATAGCTGACATTTTCCTCGCAACAACTAGCCTCAAGGAGGGAAAAAAAATCTTCTATTTTGGGCTATTTTACTCATGATAAGTTCTTAGAGGTCTGACTCATGATAAGGGATGAGATCAGATCTTTTAATCACTCCTGACACTGCCCACTCAGACCCGTGCTTCCACTTTGTCTGCTTTATATAAACTCGTGTCTAACATTACAGACATAAATGCTCGATTTCCGCTCCCCTCTGGACAGCATGTTCCAGTTTTCTACAGTTTAACACCCACAATTCTCCTGTCAGGCTGTTTATTTTAATTAGGGGCTGGGACGGGTAAAACACACAAACCTCTGAGAGTGTACCAAAGCCTTAGCACAAGCTGTCACTGCATAAAAGAGAAGGAACAGTAAAATGTGACCCTGCATGCTCGAACCCTAAAATAACAGAGAAACTGGACTGTAAAACTCTCACCGGACTACAGACATGGTTAAAGCCTTGAGGCAACAATGCAGCGGGTCGTTTCCTGCGTGGGCTTCCTGCTCAAAGGCTCGCCGCCTTCCAGCGCACGGTCACCGCGTTCAAGCCTGTGAAACTGAACAGGTCACCCACACCACGCTGAGTCACCCATTATTCCTTGCTGTGTCCAAGGGAGGAAGAGGGAGAACAAAAGCACATGTTCCTTGTTCTCATCCTGAACACAACCTGATTGAAATATAACATCCTCCTCTGTGTTCTTATGATTGCTTCCTTAATGGTCATTCCACAGCAGCTTGCCAACGGTAATAAATTTTAAGTGTGATGAACCTGACTTTTGTCCACTTTCCCACATCTTCAACCTCATAGAAGTAAAAATCACTCACTTCAAAATTAAACATGTAGGGTTAAATAATCTAGGTCATGTTAAAAATCACCTGTCACAATGTTGGTACAGTTTATTATAAAAATAATCCTCATGAAAACACACAGAGGCCTGCTCCAAGTCCTCCTGCTCAACACGCTCTAAAACAAAGACGTGACACAAGGCTTGCAGTCAAAACTGGTTCTCCTGCATGCCTCCATATTGACTTGGCCATCTCTGTCCTGAAGGAAAATCTTCCTCAGCCAACATAAAGGATGAGTGTGCCTGATGTTAATAGGGCTGATGATCTCACTGCTCCATCATCACTCTGCTCAGGGGCTTTTCAAACCACAGAAATTATTTAAAGTGAGAGAAACCTGTTCTTTAAGGGCACATCGAACACATATTGCAGATTATTGTTTTATCTAAATAGTTGTTGGTGTGCAAAAATGACGCAATGTGAAAAGCCTCAGTCCACACCAAAGCATGAGAGCAGACTTGGCAGTAAGCTCAGACTGCTTGTTTATCCTGAGGTGACACCACACCATAAAAAAAAACAGAGGAAAACGATAATTCAGAGAGAAATGGCCTGAAAAACAAATTACCAGCCAGATAAAACATATATCCTAACACTGAGGAGCTGTTTGTCAGGATATGAACCATATACAAATGAAGTTGCAATTTAAGTCCACAGTTTGTCACGCTTGTGGCGTGTTGTAAATAAAATATGACAAAACGAGACACAGCTTGTTGGCTGTCAACAAACAGCAGGGAGGCAACGGGCGACTTAATAAAATAAAGTTGCAACGATAACTAAACGTTATACAAAAACACCACCCTGTTAGAGTCTCAAGGTGTTTTAAGCACCTTAAAACATAACACTTAACAAGAGCGCTAACTGCATAAGCTACGTGACCGACGAGAAGCTAGGCCTACCTGGTTTCCTACTTACCTGAGTTCCCAGGTGAGGCTACATTTTCCGCCCAAAGCACTGCTGCTAAAACACAAACTAGTCACGTTTTGATAGAAACACTTCAGTCAAACTTCTTCACTCACCTTACAGAGAAGAATATCCCAGAGTGCTGTAATATCCTCCAGCGGGAAGAGTAGTTGAAGTGTTTGTGCTGAGTTTCGAGGGGAGGTGCTGAGAAGTCGTTGGAGTCGCTTGTTAAAATCTACTTCAGGGACAGAAACAGACGTCGGAAACTACAACACCAACCAGGAACAAAGTGTTTCCTTGCCGCTGCTGAAACTTCACGCACTCACTCAGGGTGTAGCTGTGTTTCTTCTCTCTTTGAAATCCCACCCTGCACCCAGCAGCCGTGTCCGTCCACTTGCGGTAGGCTATATTCCGTTTGTTTTCAGGAGGTGTGTGCTGTTCTGCTGCAGTTCGCTGACGCGCGGCGGTAGTGAGCAATGGTCGCTCGGTCGACTTCGGCACCTGAAATACTGGATTAGAGATGTTTTGAGAGCTGAGATGTCAAACCCCGCCTCTTCAACTGTGTATTTACTGCAGTCTGCCATGCTACTGTACACCGCTGCCACAGCTCCAGCGCGAGCGCACACACACTGAGGCGCGCGGACACACACTCACAGAGCGCCAACTCTGCTGGCTGGCTGGTTAATGTTGCTTCACGGTGCAGGGGTTTGCAGTTTGCTGCCCACTACAATGCGTACCACACATATGCAACTCCACTACAGCGTATCTGCGTCTTTAACGTACTTAAACACGTGTCAAAGTCGCTTTTCTCAAACAAAAGCTGTTGAATCAGTTAACATTGATTGTAATACAGCACATGTCACATTGTTCCCTTTATCCTGGGTGCAAACGACCAGCTACTTCCTCGACATTTCCTGCATGCATACATTTGCAAATAAAGTGTGCATTGCAGTAGTGAAGTTGGCAATGGTCACACGTGCTTCATTGCTGCACCTCAATTTTACACTGACCGCCACACCAGTGGTGATTATGAACAACTGAGAGCAGGGGAAAGTGATGTAAGGTTCTTGTTACCCAAACACCATCTGCCTGATCCTGTTATATAAAGAAACCAATGAGAGAGTTGTACAATTAAATCTTTTCTCCCCTTGTTTGAAGCAGGAGGAGTGGAGCAGGACTACACTATCATGTTTCAAGGCTCCCAGAGAGCTGCGAGGGTTATAGCTTGAAATATGTTATAATCAAAATAAGTAGTTTGGGCTACCTCCACAAGAGGGCATATTATATGGGAAATATAGTTAGGGGAGCATTAAATATAATTCAAAGATACTTGTCTATTTTTTAAAGGAAATAACATGTTTACTCTGAAGAAATAAGGGGTTTGTTTGTATGTTTGCTTGATTGGACTAGTCTTTTAACATGAGTCAGGCCAGATGATTAATTTGCTTTGTTTTATATATTAATATTTTTGTTTGTTTGTTTGTTTTCTTTCATATTTATTATGATGTGACATTATTTTAACCAGGCTTTATTTTTCAGACTGGCAGAATTTATTTATTTATTTATTTTTTCTAACTGTTGGCTGTTTGCTTTACAATTAAGGGTCTTGTGAGGATTTCTTTGGCTGATTACTAAAAAGGCTGAAATCAATAGTCATGGGTCTTATCATGATATGAACACAAACAGGATCATAAGCAAAATATGAACATTTCTACATAGTCGTTTTCAAGTGTCCGAAGCCACAACTAGGGTTGGCCTTATATGAGACAATCAACAGCACGTAGCAAAAAAAGCTGTTTTTATACTTTCCATGGCAAATACTTACATTGAAATAAAGCAAGTTGAGACTTGCATCAGTTAACAATACTTGTGTAAAAACAAGATGTAATATAAACTACTTTGTCCACAGGGGGCGCCAAAATCATCGCCAATATGAAGTTTCTTATGTGAGCTTTAAAGTTCAGTTGAGATTGAAAGGATCGACACAATTTGATGACTGAACATGTAGAAATCTGTTCAAAATGTCAAACCAGTATTTTCATGCGTCAAACAAGCTTTGAAAGGAAGAAAAATGTCTGCCCTGTTGAATAAATCAGCACGGTCACTCCTCAGGTCTGAGGAAACAGTTAGCAGTGATCAAGTGTGTGGTTAAGGGTCACAATGTATCAGCGTGGTCCAGCCTTTCCCCAGGAAGTACTTGAA
Organism: Halichoeres trimaculatus; assembly: GCF_033239565.1. NCBI lineage: Eukaryota > Metazoa > Chordata > Actinopteri > Labriformes > Labridae > Halichoeres > Halichoeres trimaculatus. The sequence continues at coordinate 13,792,421 of NW_027437200.1, read as the reverse complement.
AGGCCGCAGCAAGGAGACAATGCCTTTTCCCTCTTTGCTCATATCCTCGAGGGACATATAGTGCTTCCTTTTAAAATATATAAAAGTTCAAGAGTGCAGTCATAATCAGTATGAGTGATATGCTCTTTAATGATTGCTGTGGAAGTCCTTAATGTGCTTTCATAATAAGGGAAATTAAAGAACCATGTGAACTTTTAGGCTTTGATTCAGTTTGATGTTATGATTTTTTCTTACTTTTCAGACAGATTCTTTGGACTTATTCTGATAGATAGAGAATATTCTCTTTATGATGTTGGACATCCCCACCCTGGCTGCAGCCTCCTGGCTTTGAAGTGTTGCCACTGCATATCCTAGGTCCTCCATAAATTATGGATCAGACATCTCAAACAGATCAGGTCTTTAACAAGTTTCACAAATGTTAACTTTTCCTTCTCTGACCTTGGTGGGCAGCTTGCAATTCAGCCACTGAATATGTGCTCTGTCAGCACATCTGCTGCTACTGCTGCCTCACTGCGAGCCAAAAGTCTAAATCTGACTGTATCATTGCACTGACGCTTTGTTTCATGGATGACATGCACTTGAATGCATCTTACATCTTTTTCTGATACCTGCTTTATTCATTTTGCCTCTTGATGTGTCCACCTCTTTTTATGTATCACTTATTTGTGTGTGTGTGTTGTCAAATCCAACAGTCCAGAGAACCACTCATCCCTTCCAAAGCTTGATCCAACTGTGAAGGGCATTTTTAATTTAAGATTAATTAGCAGGATTTTGTCAGCTCTGCAAGGATACGGTGAACACAGTAAATGTCCCGCAGAGAGCTGGTGCCACTGCCCTGACTTCTCACCTTGAGAAAGCCCCTGTGAACAGCACAGGATTTGCTGAACACGGTGGATAAACAGAGCTTAGATGACACACACCTGTGTCCTCTCTGTGTTTGTGATGCCCTTTGTATCATTTTAGCAACCATACAGATAAACCTTTGATTTGAACACACAATTCAAGTGGTTTTATTCTACTAAAAGACCTATTGCTGATGCCTTTTATTGCATGACTGTTACATTCATTGATGATCAAAACTGGGTCACTGGGCAGCTAACTTCCACTTATTTGAGGGGGGTATTTTTAGCACAGTTGTCTGGCTTTTCAATCCATACTTAGTGTACTCTACTGCCCTGAGATATGTGGCGAAAAAGGGGCAGCAATTCAGAAAGCCAATTTGTTAAACGTCTCTTCCTCAGGGGTGTTTTTTTTAAGACCAGAGCACATAAAAATAACAAAAATCAACACAAAACTTCTTCAGTGAAGCACAAAGTAAGAACCCAGTCTTGTAACATTTCTTGTGATTAGCAGGGGTGTGTTAAAACTTGAACAAAAAAACTTTCCCCCCTCTTTTGGTGCTGGTTTAATAAGGCAAAGTTCAAAAGTCTCATTAAAATATGAACTTAATCTGCTCCTGTCTCTGTCTGGGTAATAATAAATGCCCTACTTTGTCTGCTTTGTGTGCACACAACCCTGCATGTGTGTGCTATCATGGGAAAAGCAAATAATTCAAGCAGAACAGCTTGCACTTATAAAAAGTAATATGAGAGCACAAAGAAATATGAAATATTCCTCATAAATTCCTTTGTGTGTGAGTTCAAACTGTGAAACTGTCAATCAAGGCGGCTAAACTTCACTTTAAACGCCTTTTTGTCACTTCCTGCACAAAGTGGATTGACTGAACAAAGCCAAACTTGTCATGTTTTCTGTGAACGAGCTTGTTGTGTTGCTATTGAATTACTACTAATGAGGACCCACACAGTAGTGAATGCCCCGTTGTTACATAAGAGATTAGACATGCTCCAGTGCCACAATTGGGGCCACAGAGGGCAACGCCTCTAAAGCAACTTGCGCTATATTTAACCCAGGATTAAAAACCTTGTAATAATGAGGGTTTTTTTGAATGAAAACTCCTCAAGTTTCACTATAACAATCAAGTCAGCTTTGCTCGCTAAGGACTTTATGTTCAAACCACTTTTCAATACACTTCTTAGCTCAGGGATCCAAAGGTAAGATGCAACAAAGTATTCTTCCTGCATTTTACCATGCACTTGCTAGGACTTTGTGTGCTAACATGATGACTGAGCATTACCACAAACACAGCATGATGCCCCAGCATGGATCTATTTTATAATACTGCATGGGAGAAAATGAGAAATTATGTCCACCCATGAGGAAAGACCCTTCTATGTGCATTTATTTGACTCTCTATCCATTTGTAGTAATTTACCTTCCCTCTATAACCCTGTGAGTAGCACTGCACTCATTGTTTTACTGCAGAAAAGTGGATGACATAAGCATCATTTTTTGGCAGTTGACCATGTTGCATTAACTCTGGAGTGCAGCCAAAGGGGTGACTGTGATATATTCTACTGCTGTGTTTGCCGTATCCGTGGTAGCTGCAGCGCACAGAGAAAGCATGCTTTGCTCCCCTCAGTGCTGTCTATAAAAGAAACTAATACCCTTTATTGACCAAGATAAGGCACATTAATTATTCTCTCTGCAGCTACATCATCCAAAGTGGACTATTTCCTCTCAATTTTCCTCATTTAAAGCCCTCATATCTGCTCTTTGGATGAGAAAAGAGCATTTTGCTTTCCACTCAGGAAGACACGAGTGCTCGAGTTTGTTTACGTAGCTGTTTTGTAAATTAATAATTCGTTACATGCTATCAACCAAAGACGCAGGGTTAACATATATTGACCAGCGAAGAGTATAGATGAATCCCCTGGGGTTAAAGTCAGAGGCTGGATTACTGTGAGAAAACACTGCTCTAATTGGTCTCAGGGGCTTTTGCAAGTAAACAGAACACAGACTTAGATGTTCATTTGTTCAAACAAGCTAATTACTAGCCTAGTGGAGAGCATCCTTGCAGAAAGTACTTTCCCCAGCTTTTTTATCCTCTTTGAACTTAAAGAAAACAGTACCCGTAGCTCAATTATTAGGAGTTTAGTAAAAGTGTATACTTGTGAATGACCATTAGCATCCACTATCCTGACATTTGATGGATTGCCCCATTCCCCTTCTGCCCCACCTCATCGCAACCCAACACCACCCTATTGACCTCTGGGATGCTTTATTTGCACCCATATTTTTAGATATCCCATTTGGCTTTGCACTTTCCTGTGAGGATGAACACCTGCTGCGCACATCCATCAAGCATTTTGTCGCCTGATATGAGATACATGCACTAAAATATGACCAAGGTAAAAAGAAAGTTGTGACTCCACCTATGATCTAACTCCTCTGAAGTGTTCCCATGTGAGAACCATATGTCTCCCTCTTGGTACGACTCGGTGCCCTTGCACTTTTTCCTTCACAACACATGAAGCGTGCGCATTTAAAGAAATCCTTGAGGGCTACTGGCCGGTCATGTGGCTCAACCTTTTAGCAGTTGTCTGTGTCAGCAGCATGCTGCACTCTCACTACTCAGTGCTTTGTGTGCAGATGGAAACCCAAGGGAGTTTTAGCTTTAAAACATGACGGGGAATGCATCAGCAGCAGAGTCCATTGTTAAGTGCTGATGAAGATGCTGAAGGCCAGATGCTCTATTTGCTTGGTCAGAGCCAAAGCGTACATGAGGTTACTCTCCCTACCTGCACCTGTTGGAAAGACGTCCTCATCCTATCAAATGCACTGTTTCATGACAAATGTCATTCAGGTAGTTTGGGTGCCATTTCTTCATCTTTAAAAGCAGCATTTGAGCTTCCTGATGCTTTTACCCAGAGTGCTTCGGATAAACCAAGAATGACAGGTTTAGCCTCTTTCTGTTATGACTCCATCTCTGTAAATAACTCGCAGGGCAGGACAGTAACTCAAACCACTAGGCCACCATATTGTCTCGAGCCAACAGTCTATTATCCAGTGCCCAGTGCCTGCCGTGCCATCTCATGCCAAAGCTAACACGCCTGAGGGGAAACCGGTCACATTTAGAGACTAATAATCGAATCGTCTGGCTTCCCCACCCCCTTCTGAGCCCGCAGTCTGCTGCCAATAATATTTCCGTTGCTGCATTTTGATAATGGCTACAATCAAAGTTCAAAGGGAGTTCATGCCTGCCCTTGATAAACAGTGCTCAATATTTAGTGTGGTGCTTGGCAGAGCTACTGGCACTGTTGGATCTCTGTGCTGTACACACAGTTTTCCTGTACAGGCAGCTCAATAGGACCCAAAACAGGGAGTGGTACCAGGTGCTGTACATACCAGAGTGTTTCCAACAGAGAGGAGGATGAAGCTGATGGATGAAGGCAGTTCATTGTTTTTGGAGACAGAGAAGGCGTCAATAACTTTTATGTAACCAAACACATCCCTCATTTAGTGTTTAACTGCTCTGTTTCAGGTCACTAGTCCCACAAATGTAGGAGATCAGACAAATCACTTTCTTTATTTGTCTTTCCTTATTGTGGTTTATCAGCTGTGCTATCTATCAAGGTAGAACAAGGTATTTAATAACTTTATGCTACGCTTTTTCGTTGCTAGGCGCTACCCAAGTAGCTGCCTGTTGCAGCAGCTCTCTTGTCTTTGTCCGTTTCTTGTAAATTTTTTGTCTCTTTTTTGAATCTTTGTATTTGGAGTGGATCATCACTTTGTATGGTTCATTGTCGGTCACGGACACCAAACTTTTTGTGGCTTCAGCGATATTTTTTTTACTACTTTTCTCCTGTGTTTGTCTGGAGATCCTACATGTAACCATGGCTGCATTGTTTACATGCAAAATTAGCTGTTAGCAGCCTGTAGCATGTCAATGCTAACTAGTGTAGGGCTTGATGATTTCCCTCGAGCTGAAGAGGAGGAGGTGAGGACGACGTGCTGGTTCTCGGATGTGAGCTGGGAGGTGACGACGTGGACCTGTCCTTCCATCCATAGTTGTTGGGAACGTGGGATCTAGCCCCGGGGGAAGGATGAGCTAGCTGTGCTAACCCAGCGGCATCGTGCTGTTCACGGACGTGGCTGACGGAGCTGACATCGGACGCCGGCCCCACATTGGAGGAGCTTCACCTGCTGTGTGCAGACAGGATCCAGGAGACAGAGACTGAACAGACTTCTGGGGAGGCTCAGTCCTGGACCCTGTGGAGGTGGAGACTGGCTGGGCTGGAGAGTGGTGGACGAGTGGTGGACGGGATGTCGTCATCTAATTTCTTATGGACTTTTTTTGCACTTTCTATACTCTTTCTTACTTTTGTTTCCTTAAATGCTGCGGTGACTCCTGAATTTCCCCTCGGGGATAAATAAAGTATTTTCTATTCTATTCTATTTCTATTCTATTCTATTCTATTCTACTGTTTACATAACTGCTCATATCAGCTGGCAGGTAGCAACAACTGATGAAACATATCATTAAACATGAGCAAACAATGACCAACAATCTGGCCTGATAATATTTTGTTTATTTATTATACTGTAATTTTACGTGGGAGGTGGTTGGATGCTAACATATGCAAATGTCTAAAAATAGCTTATAGGTATTGATGTGTCGTTTGACATAGAAAAAAATAGCCCATTGTCCACAATGGTTTCTTGCTGTCATCTTTCAAGCTATTGATAATCAACCCCATAAAAATGAACAATTTCAACACTCTTTTTTTTATTGGCCAGTGCCTTAATTTTTTATCCTGAGTTTTTTTGTGTTATAAACTAAAAACAGCAAAGTAGGTTCAGGTCATAGAAAACACCTTGAAAGACTTACCTGCTGGTCACAAAGCTTTGTAGATGGTTATAGAGAGTATGACACCGTCTTGATATCACAAACAGGAAAGATCACAACTTTTTCATGTTAAATTTTAACAACTTACACAAAATCAGACACATATCTTGATTCAAATAACTCAGTAAAGAATCCATTTTGAACTCCTGAATAAATTATGTTGCATCAGATTTTGATCACACAGACTTGACCTGAAATGTTAACTTTTGATGCAACTTGCACAGCCTGCATGGTGGTGGTGCAGTGGTTAGTGCCATTGCCTCACAGCAAGATGGTTTCTTCTTGAGTTCCTTGGCTGAGCGAGGGTCTTTCAGTTTGTGAATGGTCTCTGAACCTTTGCCCTGTGATAGGCTGATGACCTGCTAAGGCTGAATGCAGCCTTGCTCCCAATGACAACTGGAACATGATGGAGCTCCCTTGCTAGCATGTTTGCTTAAGAATACCAGCTGCAACAGGATATGAAATCAGCTTTTCTGTTGTTGACAAAAGTTTTACATCTTGATTCCAAATTTTAAAAAAAAGAAAAAAGAAATAAAGGATACAATTTCTCAATGTTGCTTTATGTCCATTCAGATAAGGCTGAACCGCAAAGTGGACTTTGTTTATATTTAAACATGGTTTTCCAGTTGTTCATTCACTCTGCACACCTCGTGTAAAGCCTACTTCCAACTTTTAATCAGTCAAGTCTCCTTGCCTCAGCATGTTATCTCTGACATAAATTTCTAAGTGCTGTAGCAATAAACACACAGACACACAGACACATAAGGAGTGGGCACAGCTCATCAAGCCGCTCCCCCATCAATCCCATCCTGTCGCCTGGGCATCGCCGAAAGGTGAGAGACACATCAGTCAAGCAGCTCATGTCAGTGGAGCAGATTTGATTTGTCAGGCGGTGTAACCTTGAGGCGTGTTACAGTGGCTCACATGTATCTTTGGCCTCTCACACGATGCTGTGCTTTGCATATGACGAGAACACGAAAGGAGAAGCATCATTCACTCAAATGAGCCTGCAGACAACTCACTGTGAAATTATGACTGGAGGGCTTGTTGTGGAATACATTTTGGATTTGCATACATGTCCCAAAACAGAAGCATCTTGAATTTTATCACAATTCTTAAGGCAAAATATAAAATTCATGCAGAAAAACAGGAAAAATAACTTGAACTTTTTGCATCATATACCATTTTATTGAGCAAAAACTTGTCTCTAGAATAAATTATTCTTATGCACATTAATTTACAACTGATTTCATTTATTTGATTGGTTTCTCTGTCTACGGGGTTATTGTTCATGTTTAGCTAAAGTTTGGCACTAAACATCCTTTAAAAACTAAGGTATCATCTGCAAACATGGAAGCTCCGACCTTCAAGGCCCGACAGGATGTTTTCCCTGATCTTCAGTCTGTTACGAACTGACACATCGCCTCAGTCATCAAAACCTCTGTTGTCTTAACTAACAGGACAGCATCTTCAAGAGACCACATTACGGGTTCAAAGGTCATCTGACTCAGGGATGAGCACAGGCTCCAGTGAAACTGTAGGGAGGGAGACGGGATCGCCGGCTGACACCCAGCCCAGAGCTGATCTGTTGAAGGAAGGTCGATTGATCGCTGTATCTGCCTGGAGCTCAGGGAAGTCAGGGAGGGGGTCGACCTTGAGGGACTTGATGGGTGCAGGTTTGGGTGCCTTGCCAAAGCCACCAAATGGGGTTGCTACCCTGCATTTGACACAGCACAAGTTTTTCACTTATGTTGTCTAAAAGTCAATACATTAAATTCAACATCCCAAAAAGTCGTCAAAAGTGAAGCCAAGTATATGGAGTTCTCTAGACTGACTAAAGTACAGGTCATGGAGTAAAGGTCTCCAATATAAACAGATGGGATATGGATCATATTTGAAAAGTAAAATACAGGTCTGATGCTTTTTTTCCAAAAAACAGTTTCTGTTATTCACATTCAGTCCCATCTAGGGATGAGTACCATTCACATTTGAAACGATATGGTACTGATGCCCGGTACCTGGCAATCGGTACAGGAACTCAACAGTACCAATTTTGCTACTTTTTTGTGTTTAGGTGGTTAAAATATCATTTTTTAATAACAGAATACCAAAAGTTTTCAATTTAACATATTTATTCTTAAGTATATAACCTTGCAATGCTGTGTTCATGTCCAGTATGGTAAATCACTCACTCTTCCACTCCCTCACAGTAACAAGGATGCATTTATATACCTAAACAATGGTACCTTTTGGTTTACGTGAATTGGAACCCGGTACTTTTGACAGAATTTGGTCGGTACCTATAAAAGTACCTAATTCAGTACCCATCCCTAGTCCTATCATGTTGTTTTTGTTGAAGCTAACATTTCACAAAGAAGTTTCATTTTAATTAGCTTTTTGATGTTATGAAGACGGCTATAACATCAGGATTTAGAGCTCACTGAATGATCTAGCTTTTGTGTGCGGAAGATCATTGCGAGTAGAGGCAATAGGTGTAAAAATAGGACTCACAGATATTTAACTTTAAACTCACAAAAGACAATATGACTGTGAACTCTAAAGAACAGGGATATTTTGCAATTTACTAAGTTAAAAATGTGTTTTGGTCGGAACAGCCAGATTTTATTAGCATGACTCCATCAGCCGATCCCTACCCTATTTTAAATTATGTCCCCAGCACAAGATGTTAGGAAGGATTTTGGCTTCACTTTTGAAACATGAAAACACATTTTTTACATACAGCAGCCAATGCAGCATAACTAAATAAATAGTTACTCAGTCTCATTGTATAACAGATATTCAGCCTTCAGTTTGAATTCTTGCTCTTGCTCTTGCTCTCTTGCTCTTACTCTTTGTCTGACTTGCTTTCCATTTGTTCAAGTACCTGTTGAAGCTTTTGTACCCGGGTAGATCCACTTTTGGCTCTGGTGCCGGCACACAGGTGATGAGAGTGTCAGCCAGGCCGGGGTTGTTGATGATGGCCTGCTCCCAGGGTGAGTGGTAGGACTTTGGCACAGCTGTGCTGTTGAACTTCTCTGGAGGGATGTCTTTCAAAGGACCTCCGTACCCTGGGAGGGTTTGCAACACAGACATTGAGTGAAAACGGAGCTTTTTGGAGTCAATATAAATCTGTTGTTGTCTTTTCTAAAGCACTCTTGTGTTAGGATTTGGAATTTCTCCCCTGTTTTTGGTGTTAAATGGTGAAATTTGTGAGACAGATCATAATCTTTTTGGGACTAAAACAGGCTAACCATGAAGAACACATTTGGGTTTTTTTTGAAGTTACAATTCAGCAGATCATGAGTACACTTGGGAAAGAGATTGATGGTGTACCACACAGTCCTGGGGTTAAAAGTTTTATAACTGCCTGCTTTTATTGTATGATTTTTAGTGATGACTAACACTTATTTTCTGACCATTATTGCATGTTATTCTTGCACAATGCATCATAACTAAAATATTAAAAAGAGGTTTGTAAGTTTAAGTCAATGTGGGACTCATTAACAGCAGTCTGAGTGGTCTAAACTGCATAACCCCCCGCTTGTTTTCTGCCCTGCACTTTATCCCTCATTAATGTTCACAGCTAATCAAATTAAGGGACAGCTTCCCTGTGTTTCTCAGAATGTGCATGTGCAAACCTGCATGTATGTCTCCCCGCGTACTCTATGTGTGTTGATGGCAGAGGCCTTTCCGAAGCACTATCCTTCAAACCCAGCGCTTCACTCAGGGGGGGCTTGTGCACTCACGCATTACATAACACAGGGCGTTGTGTCACGTCCTAACCTCTCACAATGAACAATCCCCCTTCCTGAGTTTACGCTTTGCTCTAAGAGGGAAGCAGGAGAGACCAAACAGACCTGCAGGGGAAGTTGACAGAATTTTGGGGGGAGAATCCATTACAAAACATTGTGTGAAAGTTGCTCTGAGGTCAGTGTAATATTGTTTGTGTGGCTGGACGTTTGGCTGAGCTGATATTCTTGTGGGAGAGGGTTGTCACACACCCAGGTCTGTGTGTGGATGAAAGAGGGACCCTAAAAGTGATAAAAAGGATGGACAGAGAGCAAGAGAAACATATTTTTGCACATTCAGGGATTTTCTAGTATTTTAAAACACAAAAATGTGGCAGCATTTAAGAAAAATATTTAAATAAGAAAGATATATTTGATGATTTTTTGGCTTTGATTAGAAAATAGCACAAAACTCCCTCTCACTTTCAAAAAATGTTTGAAGTTATTCACTCACATCTTATAAAACCACTTTCGACTGAAAGCTCTTCATACCTCCACATCAAATCTACAATATGTTGTTGTTAATGCTGTGATGGAATCCAGAAGTTTCAATGGAGCCTGGTAAAAATATTTTTTTTCTCCAAGTGTAAGGGCTTCCGACACGCACCCCAGGGTGACTGGCTGTGCTATTTTGAGACTTCTTACCATTTGATACTTAATGCACTTTGGCCTGATTCCCCTTACAGCTGGAGTGACTTCATTCAGACACTAAAAGGTGGTGTCTGGTCCAGAGCTCCAGAAATAACACCCACCCCTGTGCAGCCATGTACTCATCCCTAAAACAGTATTAGTTTTGTGTCAACCAGTCAAAATTCAGACATGAGGGGAGGATATGAGAGCAAACCTGATGGTATCAGTGGCACGGGAGGCAAACAGGAAATTCTTCCTGTGGGTAAAACTCAACAGTTTTAGGGAGAGATGGTCAGAGCTGATAATGACTAAAGAGAAGGTAAAAATAACAGGTGTAGAATAAGGGAAACACATGGATGTGGAGGAGTAGATGTGCAACAAAGGAGTGGGGGGGAGATAGAAAGGAGACAGGCAAAGAGAAGGTTTTGGAACAATGTGCAATCATTTTCTGCCTGGGGCCAGCAGATTCCAGGCAAATGTTCCTCTACATGATCAAAGCCTGAGTGAGTACAAACAATGAAGAGGAGCTGCATCCTTATCAAAACACAGCACATCCACCAGGGGCAGAAACATGTTTTATGTAGGCACATGAAATCTATCAGTATAAGAAGAAAAACTTTGTAAGATGTAACTCTGGATAAAAAAAAAACACAGCTCAGGGCTACAAACTGTCAGAACAGGAACCAGAAGTAAGGTCACAGAGTTAAACAGAGGCCAACTGGTCTGTTATTCCAGCTTTACCGGCATTATATCACCACTGTAATGGTTTTGGCTCTCCTAAATGTATCGGTATTCCAGTCCTCTGGTACATCCTATCACCATTGTCACCTACCCGGGGCGATACTGTCTGGATTTGGCACAACTGTTGTATCTGGTGTTTGCTCGGTGTCCAAGTTGTTCTCAGCTATCTGATGGTCTGTGTCAGTGCCGTTCTGGGTTTGACAGGCCACTGTGTCCTGAAAGAAAGAACACTGTGGTGAGCTGACCTGAAATGAAAAGTTGTGTTGGGTTTGGTATGTCAGGGAGTGAACGTTTTTCCACTGAGGGAGCAGAAGTTGACCAAACATCTACTTGAAGGGGCATGATCATGCTGCTGTGTTGTCTTTTAAAGTAATTCAGTGTTTCTGAACATTGTATCCTGCTTTGATTTAATTTTTCCACTAAGAAGCAGATGTATAAAGTTAAGCAGCAATACATTTCCAGCAACCAGCTATATGAACAACCATGTGGTCTTAAGTGGTTAGTCATCTGGAAGTCTCATAACCCAGTGGGAATGGTTGCCAATCATCACTTGATGGTAAATAACAATTGACTGTGCACTATTACAATCTATAAAGTAGTTTTAATACACTGAGTTTAAAATTTCTTTTGGACAGCCGAAAATAAAAGCAATTACAAACAGTAAAGTTACCTGTAAAAGGAAAATAAAAAAGTTAAATGAATGAAATAAAATCTTTGACGACGCATAATTAATTCATGTTGTGAAAATGGGAAGTGCAAATATAACTGTGCATTTATAAATACCAAAGAGTTTCACGCAAAGTTTTTATAATTAGTTTTTCAAATAAGTCAAGCTGTTCATGATAGTTTAAAAACACAAAAATATGTCAGTCTCCATCTGCTGCAGAAGATTGTTTTAAAAATCTCTGTCTTTGTGCAACCAACAACTGTGCAAACTGAAACTACTCAGTAATGTCACATGATATGATTAAAAGTTTCAGTTACAGCAATTAGGTGGACCATATGTTGAGACATATAATGAACACTTTTGTATCTCACTGCATATTGGGTTTCTTAGCGACAGATCTTGTGAGAAAAGAGGCTCAATCTGGGAAATGAGATCTGTATGTGGTCAAGTGGTGTTGTAGGCTGCTACTTTTTTGCATGTGGAGTGAAAGCAGTTCACCTTGATTTCCTTTTAAGTATTTTCCCACTGCTACAACAAGCTGAGAAATCATCTATGCACACACTTTCCTTTACATTAGAGACATTGTTTTGTACAGCAGGGGAAGACATAAAACTGCAGCCCGAGCAGCCAGCTTTCATCCCTCTGAAAGATATTTATGATGACTTACTCCAGGACTTCCTCAGGAAATGTTGACAACTTGAAACAAAATCCCTCCGTTGCCTCAAGCAATAAACAAACCAGAGATATGTGAGTCCCACTCACTTCAAAGATGAGGAGAAAAAAAACTTCCTGGAGCGTAATAATTATTTTATCTGTGGACTTAAAAAGTGCTGTGAAAAATACACAAGGGCGCCACACCGCTGAATGAAAGAGGATGTCACTGCTGTTGCTAATTAATAAGATGTAAAAAAGGCAAACCTGGTTATTTTATTATCTTGTTTCGATTTTACTGAGAGCTTTAGTACATTAATTGTTTCATGTGTGACCAGATCAAGTTTAGATAAGTGCTGCTGGGAAAGAAAACGCTGGATTGGCAAACTGCCAGCTTATACACAAAGAGGGACATCAATAAAGCTACTTATGACCAGCTGGATGGCTAAAACAACTGTACTGCTGCGAGTTTTCAGCACGAGTCAAATAAACACTTCAAGTACTTAATCTTTTCCACGTATATGCTGTCAGGATGTAAGGTATTGTGCTAATGTTTTTAAATGTGAGGTGGGGAAACGTGGTGCAAATGGACGGCTGTGTGAATAAAAACACTCTGGTAGTGCAGCAATGTGACAATACATCCTTTTACAAATGATGCCAACTACCATATTAGGAGAAGTGATATTTGTTTCTCTTTTTGAATTTTTCTTTTTCTGTGCTTTGATAAAAAAACATTAGCACCTTGGCTCTAGCTTTGTAGCTAATATGAAACATTATATGTTTTTATGTGTTATTTTCTGTCTTGCTAAAAACTCACCGAACCAGCTTAGATATTTACATCCTGAATCTTGTCGTGTAATGCTAAACTAAGAGCCTAGCCTCCAGATGCTAGCTTGATTTGCACAGCTATTAAGTTTTAGCTAAGAAAAAAAATAAGCTAGCAGAGCATTATTCACTGAAATTATGACTCATGCTACACTACGCCAAGCTAACTCTTGCTAGCTTACTCAAGATTCAAAATAAACACATTGACTGATGACTTTTAAGTCTAGAGCTTTTATTGTTAACCTTCTTCTTCAAGACTGGCTAGTGTGGACAGATACCCTATCAACCCTAATCTATATGCTAAGCAACCACTAATATTGCTTTCTTGCTCCAGCCTTATCATCAGTTTCTTATTTATAACTTCAGTTCAAGTCTTCATGTTTGTGGTCTCTCTGCTAAGCTATGCTAAATTCCTTCAGGTTCTAGCTTTCTGATTAACCCAAAGGTTGTGTCTGCAGCTTTGATGATTTAGTCTAACTGTAGGTGTGCCAGTGATCTTGTGTATTACCTATGTGTTGAAAAAAAAAAAAAGAATGTACCAATAAAACTTGCTGTCAGAGTGTGCTTACATTGATCTGCTTGTTGTTTTGGTTCTGGATGCTTTCAAACGTGTACTTTTCTGACCGCCTCTGACGCATTTTGAAGAGTCTGGAGCCCCGGTTTGAGGCAAAGGATAGCTCTTCCAGCATGATGTCTTTAGGCACACTCACTTTCTTCCCAAGATCCATTTCTACATCTGGAAACAGGAGGGAAAAAAAAGATCCAAAACACCATCCTTTGATTCATCAATTAGAAGTCATGCTGACAGGACTCTATGCAACTTTAAAGCTTGTGTAATGTGTATTTTTGAAAGTTGATCTGATTCACTATTCTCCCTGTAATCAAGTCTCACTGCAAATTATATTCAAACAGCATAAAAGAAAACAATCCTGAAGCAGCAAAAACAAAGCGAGAGAAAAAAAGGCGCCCTCTACATGGATTGCTGACTTGGTACTCCTGCCAATATGATGAACGAGGAATTATCTCCCCTTGTAATCCACTCATGCCTGGTGCTTGTTTTGTGGTTAGCGCTGCATGCTAGCTACTGCATGCTGATCATGGAGATGTCATAGGTCTATATCCAAGTGTGAGGACCCATAATTTGCCAGAATATCTCTCAGCTGTCAGTAGCCTTCATACCCTCCCCACCCATAGCCACGCAGCTGGCCTTATCCTGAAATAGCATGTTTAAATGACAACGACAAAGGGATTAGTTACTTTGGCCCATAAATGTATTTGATTGTGTATTTATAGTCAGCTTCCTAGGTAGGAGGGTTGGCAACTGCTGCCCTGGGAAATAGTGTGCTCATACGCTCTTTAAAGTAAATCTGGCAGGGTCCAGTGCACGTGTATGTCAAACAGGGTGAGGGGGAGTTTACAGTAAAATATGTCTGTCAGAGAATTTAATATGTGTTAAGTTAACGTGTTATATGAAAGGGCTGAAAGCAGCAGGATGTAGGAAGAAGGTGAGATAGAAACAGAAGCAGAGGATGCAACAAGAGAAACAGAGATACAAAGAGCTCGCAGGGATTTGAAAGGAAGTGAAGAGGAATATATATGGCTACCTTCCTGGGCTTGAATTTCCCTGCAGATTGCTGCGGCCTGCATTTTCCTCTCCCTGGTCGTCATGGTGGAGAATTGTGACATGGCTGCCCCTAGAGAAACCAGCATGAAGCAAGAAGTCACTGGAGACAGCTCACATCAGTACAGCTTGTGCAAACATACAGCAAACACAAAAGCAAGACAACGTGGCAGTATGTTTGCCATCGATTCGCTAACATCGACCACACACATCCCGCACAAAGACCCGCAGAAGTAGACAGAATTTATTGGGGCAATGAAAAGGGCAAAGTTAGCACATCCCTTTAAATAACCTTGGGCTGTTAAACGTCAAGCACATGCTCTTCAGACATGGCAACGAGCTGTGTCAGGGGTCTGGGAATCAATATGTTTGAAACTACACAAGTGGACTGAAAGGACACAGATAGAGAACATGGTGCTGTCACAGCAAACACGTGAGACAGAGGATGAAATCACAAAGTGGAAAGTTTGTAGTAGACCACAACTCAATTCCTCATTGCACTTCAGAAGAGTTCTGAAGGAACAAAGGATTATTTCACAGCAAGTTACAAAGCGTGATCAGCATGCAAATCACTTTGGCATCATTTGGAAAGAACTGGTTTCAGCCCTGAAGATGAATAACAAGTTTGCAGAGTTTAATTTTAGAAACAGAAAATTGACTTCAGGATCTTATTTTCAGAAAACTGGGGGAGTCGCTTTGCATTTATTCTCAACTTGCAGCTGTCAGGATGTTATATAAGAACGTCAAGCAATAAGACAAAATAGCACATGCAATAATCAAAAACGCATTCTCTTCAAGCTGACACAAGGCAAAATGTGTGATTGACATGGTATGTACATAGAACAGTAGGTGTAAAAGAGAATTGTGATTGTTCCAAAGAGTAAGTCTCATTTTAGACTCAGACAGCACACCTGTGGGGAGCCCAAGTGATGGCTTACCTGTCCTGAAGGTTCCTCAGGGGGGAATCGTATGCTCTGCCTCCGTGGAGCAAGAAGTTAGAAAGGTGAGAGGTAGGAGGGTCAGTCTGGGCAAACAGACCTGTGTGGGTGCTGGTACTCCCAAGCACCGGGACTTGTCATGGGGTGAGTGTGTGAGAAGAGGGGACTGAAGCCTGACCACACTAACAGAGTGACTGCATGTTGTCTGTTGTCATTGGTATTTAGTGCACAAGCTGTGGGTAGACTAAATATAGAGCACTGCCACTACGCTTACATTGAGCTATGTCTCTCTCTCTCTCTCAGCTACTGTTAATACAGTAGGCTCGAATGATCCATCAGATATTACCATCTACATGGACTTGTGTCCAGCCTCAGGCTGCTTCGGCTGTTTCCATGGTATGCAGAATTTAATTACAAAGCCTTCATATTTTTTGACCCCAAGTGTTTGAAATTTGTATTTCAGGGAGTAAAAACATTCCACTATTGGCTAAAATGACTCATATGGGGAATTACTGGTTATGACTGTTAGCTTAAAATAGCTCATTGTAAAAGATGAACAGTAAACATTGTAAAAACAAAACGAAACAATGACAAAAACCCCAAACATCAAGGGGGTATTCCATTAAGCTAGCTAAAAAAGGCTGGGCTATCGCTGGTAAACGTGGCTTGAATAAGCTGCCACTTTAATCTTAGCTGCAACTTGTTACACCAACAAGGCTCAGCTGTTTTTCCGAGACATGTATATATATATATATATATATATATATATATATATATATATATATATATATATATATATATATATATGTGTGTGTGTGTGTGTGTGTGTGTGTGTGTGTGTGTGTGTGTGTGTGTGTGTGTGTGTGTGTGTGTGTGAAAATAGCATACTTTGTTTTATAGTTTTTGTGTAATGTAATGGTGGTATTTACTATTTTACACGTAGGCCTTATTCATGTTCTTGATTTGACAAATATTTACATCCTTAATGGATGAATACAGCAGCAACATTGGTATTCCTATGTTGCAGCTAACACCTAGAACCAAAGAAGGCAAACTTAGAAAAAAAAGGGCTACTCAATGTAGTGCTGATTCATCAAATACTGAATAAAACAGAAGAAAAAACATGTATAGAGATGGGTTTTTTTTTAATCATTAGGGATAGGTAGAGTGCCCTACATTTAAATAAGGGAAGACACAAATTAGCTTGTACACAAATAAGTTATCTTAAAATTTGGCATCACCTTTTAGATTATCATCATGATCAGAACGGACCGCTGGTAAAAGGAGGGTATTTTTTTATGGAAAAACGCGGCTGTTGTCACCTTCTATTTTTTTATTTGACACTTTAGTCTGTTATGTGTTGACTGTACTTTGAGGGAGACAGAAGAAAGAAAATCAGATATTTTTGGAAATAGTTACACTGGCAGGCTTGAACCAACGATGCAGTAATAAGCACAAATACATACAACTCAGTGTCCTACAGCTTAACTACTCACCGACTGGCTATCTATATGAGGGGAAACAGTGCAGCACTTAACGGTTATTCCGGTGTCATTTAAAAAAAGTCTCGATGGAGTGTTTGACGTCACGTTTTGGTTAGTTACCCGGATGTGTGGGGACGTTGGCGGTACACGAACGTAAATATTGAATGGACGGAGATAGAAATGCGCGGTAAAATATGATTTCAAGATGTCGTATCCGCCAAGAAGGAAAAAGGAAAAGGAAGAACGCAGGGAGCACATTTAAACTCTCTGTGAGGGACTCAGCCAGCAAGAAAAGATAGATACTTTGAAGAAATACAGCTAACAAGCGGGAGAGCCCATATGAGGAGTTAGCATCCCTATCATCTACCCAAAGGTATGAAAACAAAAATGTTACTACTATAATTTTCATGGAAGATGGGGGTCCACAGAAGAAATAATATTTTGGCAGAGTCTCATGTTGAAAATCCTCTAAAAGACACTGAGTTTTACTTATGTACTATTTATTGCTGCGTCAATTACATCTTAAAGTTATACTATATATATATATATATATATATATATATATATATATATATATATATATATATATATATATATATATATATACATATATATATATTTACTTAAAACCACTTCCACTACTTTAAAAAGGTGATTTTTAAATGCTATGGGCAGAGAACATGACCTACCTGACAGGAAATAGCTACTGTAAACAGACTCGAATTTTGAGATTAAGACAGATTATTGCCTTGGAAATCCTGATGGAGCTTTATGTTCTCCGTTCTTCAGACAATTGTTCGCACCCCTCACCCCTTTCTGAACTATCTATCTCAAACTTAAATAAAAGTGAAATAGTGAGTTAAACGGAAAGCCAGAAAGGTCAGACATTTGAATTTAGGTTAAAAATATCAACCAATTAGTCATTCACCTAAAAATTATGGCACAAAAATTATAAAAGTTTGTTAAAAGTGTTGTAATGGATAAGGAATGAGTGGTCTTAGCTACCAACACAAAGTGAAACTAGCAGGAAAGCACATAAGAAAACCTTGACACAGCTGTTACAGCAAAATAAAAGTCTATTCAGCAGTTCCCTTTTTAAGTACAGTAGAATTGTACTGCACAACAAATTAAACCATGTAAAATCCAGCACAGAAACATGGCTCCCTTCAGGGCCTGCTGACTGATCAGATACTATCAGCTTTAAAGCACCATCATGGCATACAGGGGAATAAAGGTCCTCCTTGCTGAATTCAGTTACTAACAGCATTTTAAAATAAGTTAAAAACATAGAAGAGGTTGATTTTTTTTTTTTTTTTTTAATTATTTTTGGGGCTTTTCATACTACAATGTGATAGGAGAGGACAGTGGATAGTGCCAATCATCTCTCCTTTGTCTCCTTATCTCTTCTGTAACAGTCCAGCCAAAGAAGGCACTCACTCTTATTATGTAACTGGTGGTCACTATGAGAACAAGCCCCACCAAGCCTACCATACCCCAACCCCTGGGTTACAAGTCCAGACGGCACATCATGAAAAAAGCTTCATGGGATGATAGAGCAGGCAAGGATATGGCCCAGAGCCAAGTGTTTCATGTTTAGAATAGAGAGCAAAGAGTACAAACACACAGTGCAATATGTGACTAAGTGCCATTTGGCTGTATTTATTTTGTTTTGAGTGAATCAATACACCATGAAATGGCCTGGGTCAGAAAGAGTTCTGGTATTTAATTATGACCCTATTAAATGTTGATTCAGCTGTATGATTAACGATCCATTACAGTATGTCAGTACAGAGAAAACTCAATGCAAGTTAGATAAGATCAACTTATGTTTATGAACGTGCTTGGTGAGAATCACATTAAGGCATTATGTACACTCTGTGGAAACACAAGCTAGTAAAAAATCCTTCAAGTGCATCAACTAAGATAACAACTTTTGAGTTAGATTCATTCAGATTCCCAAATCAAACCTCCATTCTTCATCACATTTTCAGACACAATGTGACAACGCATTAGTTCTCCTGACGCCCAGAGACATTCAAATTAAACAACAGGAGGATGCCACATTCTCAGCTTCTCATCCTCACTCTCTCTTTCCGTAGAGTTAGCGGCCACATGCTAATGCACTAATTAAATCTCCCCCTGGCAAATAAGTGAATTAATCTCACTTATTAGAGCTTACATAACAACATGTCCGCCCACAACACTCTGAGTTAGAGTGCTAACCTTTCCTCAAGTTTCAAGCCTCGCACATCTGATGCATCTCTGACTGGGTTCTGCCTGTGAAATGACCTGCATGATCTGAACACAACATCCTCAAGTTTTATGGATTCAAAATCAACCAAGACTATTCAAAAAAGAGTGCACTATCACTGCAAGAACCAGCATGCTAGATACGTACAGTCACAGCAGACAGTGAAATCTGCATGAGCGAAATCAACACAGGTTGAGAGGAAAAACTTGATTGCAGCCTATGATGCGCTATTGCATATTTTGCTCCCAGTAGACCTCTCTATATATATGTTACCCAACGTCACTCACCAAATGTATCTTATACATCACGCAACCTTACTTAATGGCCAGATTCAGTGTAATTTCTCAGCTACAGAACAGACAGTATAAAGTTTTTATAGCATGCAAAAATTTTTCCAACATATGTCGATCTACAGATTTGACAAAAGACTAGAAGGCATTTTTAACTGATATATCAAAATCAGGAGAAATCTGATGGTAATTTTGAATATTCATTGTTTCCTCATTCTACTCGTATTCTGTTGTATTGTTTGCTTAGATGTTAAAGAATATATCATCTACATGCACTTGAATGTGTTTCAGTTTCCAACTCAAGTCTCATAGTTTAGATTGTATCCTACCGCTTCCAACTCCAAGTGAAGTTGCTGTACACAGGCTTGTAACTTTGGTTTCCTAAGGGCTTCTTATACTCAGAATAGGACACAGAGGGCCCCAGGTTTCCCTCTGTTGAAGACCTCTGAGGCTGCCACTGTCTAGGCAGAGACCTGTAACCAGCAGGACTGGAGACAGTGCTCTTTGTCGGGGACACGAACGTTGGCAGTGGAGCTCGACGTGGACTCCGGCTTTGACTCTGGCTCCAAGTCTGGCTGCCGGTTTTCTGCGAAACTGGGTAAGAAACCCTGGCCTTCCACTCTGCTGGCGGCTCAGGCAGAATCTTACGCTGAGCTGCCATACGGATGTTGGTGGCGAGGCTTTGCTGGAGGTTCTGGTCAGGGAAGGCTTCCTCTACCAAGCCCAGGGGATGGCGGGAGGCTGCCTCCCAGGGTGTAGGGGGTTTGTGACCCCTCTCTGGCCAGTGTGTCTGCCTTGCTGGAGGAGTTGAGGAGGCCCGAGAAGGCGGCTTGGGGGAGGATGAGGCTGACCTCTGGCCTGCCGAGGATGGTACTCTGGCTAATGGAGAGAGTGAGTAGCTCCTGCCAAGTGTCTGTAAAGAAAGATCCAGACATGCTTATTTTAGTAAGGGTTCATTTTTGTTTGGCTGACTTGCCTTCTGGCCAAATCAAACCATCCTTGAAAATGTTGGAGAAGAGACTAGATCTTTGGCAACACACTTCTCTGGAGTGATCTGATACTCTATTATTGTACTGTTTGTCTAAACTGTTGTCTGTTTAATTTAATTTGTGTTTTACCAAGCACACTTTTTTGTGGAACAATTGGCTGAGAAGTGTGCACAGCCTCCCCAGAGTGAGGGGGGGCTTTGTGTGACAGCAGCACTCTAAAAGAATGGCAACCACGTGGTGGAACTTCAAAATGCCGTATACAAAAATAAACAGTAAAAAGCCCAGATGGCAAAGGTTAAATGGGGTGATAAAGCCTCTGTAGTTGTGGTGGTTACTGTTCCTTAGAATCGCTGTCTGATGCGTTTGGTTGACATGCAGGAAAAGACAGTGCTGCCCTCATCTGGTGGAATGTGTGAATGATCAGGAGAGGAGAGAGCAGTTGTACAAAAAAGGATTAGGGCCCTAACACAAGTCTTTGGATGGGTTAATAATAATACAAAAACCCTCAAGTGGTATTTCCATTCCTCTAGGAAACTTTGCACTGATGACTACAGTATATGTATGCGTTATCTTGTGTATCTATATGTATCTATATGTATCAAGAGTGGGAGTTATCAATGGTGTGCAAGTAGGAGCTACTAAATCCAGAAACCAGTTAACCTTTGAGAAGAGCTTTTTGTTAAATGCAGGTCAACAAAGAAATCTGTTTCAGAATGTTGAACTCCTACATGATACAAATTTAATTTGGTAAGATCAAACTTTTTTCTCTGTTCTGAGAAAAATTACAATTAAACAGCAATAAGTGAAAAATGTTGGACTGAATGTGTGTAAAATCACTCTGGAGCTTCATCAATAAAGAGAAGTTTTCTAAGTTATGAAGATATTTTTAGACTCTGTCTTAATTCCAAACTTTGAAAGTTTAAGTTATTTTTTTTCTAATTTAACTCGTCTGCCCACTTCCACTCTGGGAGCATGATTTTATCACTTGGCCAAAAGTGCCATCCTAATACATATTATTACTATAGAACAACAATCTAAGTTCAGATCCTTTTTCTTACCCAATTTACACATAATTACACTTAATTTAAAAAAAAGTTATTTCATGAATCTGATCTGAATCGTAATGCCAATTTGATCTTAGAATATGATCTTGGAGTATGATTAAAAAAACACCATTTAGCAGAGTGGTTTCGATGTCTGTCCCATGTGAAGAGGCAACAACCCTTTGCTGCATGCGTCACTACCACTACTCACATTTTCCTTTACTCTTCAGCAATTCTTTTAATAAAAGCAAACATGCCTCCCCCCCAAAAAAAACTTTAAAAGAACACAATAAGAAACAAATAAAGTTGAGTTTATAGAAATTCAGATCATTGTGGGCGTGGGATTCAAACCCTGTCATTTCAGGGGTTGAATTCCTCCACATATAGCTGCCTACATAAGACATAATTTGATACTGAAATTTCCATCTAACAACTTACTGCCCTTTCAAAAAAATGTATGACACAACACGGATACACATTTCAACAGTGACCCACTCACTTGACCTCCAGATTTACCCAGGGAGGTTTCTCGCATTCAGTGAAGTCACCAACCTAATAATATCCCTTGTAAATGCATCACTAGGCAGTCATTCTGCAGGAATGTGCTGCTCCAGCATTCACCTCAAGAGCTGTAAAACAAGGTGATTTGGATAATGAGACGATTCTGGCGGATTTTTCACTGTCCGCGGAGTCAACATATGCCATTATTGGTCAAAAAAGGAGTTCATTTTGCAACACAGAGTTTAAAACAAGATTGTGGATGTCAGTTTTAGATTTAAAACTGGAAAGTTTGTGCAGTCATAGAATCAGAGAGTATTTTTAGCAGCAGTGAAAAAGTGGTGAGATGTGGTAACATAAAAGAAAAACAGACTAGAAACAGAAAAACCCTAAAGCATGCCCAAGGAAGAAAGAAAAGGAAAGCCAAACAAGGATACAAGACATTTTAATGGCACTGCAGTGAATCATACAGAAAAGTGCACTATGAAGAGGAACACACAAAAGAAGGAGGAAAAGAAAGAACAAAAGCAGCACTACATAGATTTGTTAACATTAATAGGCTGATTACTCTTTGATTATTTTCCATCTTATATCAAATCATATAAAACAAAAGCAGAGAGATGACTTTGGATAGTAAAGTAGTAAATAAAATAGATTTTCTATTATCAGGAAAATACTACGAGGGTTGGATATATTCAGTAGCTTTCACAGGCTTAAGTTGAAATCTAAGCCTACTATCTCTGGACCTTAGCCCTCCCTCTCATGAGGCAGTTTAAATATAGTTCCTAACATGACGCAACAGCTGGTAAAAAAGCTTTAAATAAAATTAACCCACATATGTCGTGCTACTGAGAAGACACAGGGAGAAGCTGTTGAAGAATCAATTGTTTATCCTTTTCTTATTTAAAGATAAAATGGTTTAACTTTTTCTTCTTTTTCTCCAATATGTTTTTTTAGATTTCACGCTTATTCCAAGATGTTGCATAATCTCTGCATTTATGACATCACTGACATTACAAATTTAGCCTTCAGTTAAGTATCATTACAACCCCAGACCTCATTCTTCTTTTTGCTTCTGAATTTTTATTTTCAAATGATTCAATCTTATTACTCAACCAATAATTATTTAAAGTGATACATTTTTAATTCTATTTCTTTTGTTCATCTATTTTACACAAGGTACATTAAGCATTTTCTCTTTTTAAAAAATAAACTCTCTTTTCACTGTCAGGCACCAATCACAGTTCATGGCTTTCTTTTTTCTCTCACATTTTTCCTTCCATTCTTATCCAGCCCTACCTTCCTGCATTACCATCTCTTCAGACGCTTTAGCATTTATATTTAGTAATTTCTAGTAATTTTCTTTTTTCTTCTTCAGTCACACTTTCCCTCAACTTTGATATCCATCAAGTTATGCCTCACTACAATAACAAGTGCAAGTTAAGGTGAGGATCAACATTGCTTAAGGAAGTCAATCTCAAAATAGTCCACTTGGCTGTGGACTGCAAGAGCTCCACCTCTTTGACTCCAGCAGTCAAGCATATCATGATTCAAATAGGATCATTCTTTTTCAACGGCTGTAGGCTTCCACACCTGGGCTGAGCTCTTTTTAGCAGTAAATTTGGGTTTAGGAGCAGCTACAGGGTTACCACCTGCTGCAGAATCAGGCCTTGCTGCTATAGTAAAACTAGGAGCGGCAAAAGTAGAGGGAGGCTGTGGCTGGTAAGGTACTGGGGGAGCAGCCAGGTAGGGAGGGCTGTTTGCTGGCTGGTAAGGGGCCTGTTGTGCCTGCTGATAGGGAGGGCTATTGGCTTGTTGGTATGGAACCTGCTGGTAGGAAGCGTTTGGAGACTGAGGAGATTGGGGTTGATAAGGAGGAGGTGCAGGCTGCTGATACTGTTGATTATAGGCTTGCTGGTATTGAACACCTGGAGGTTGCTGGTAGGGATTGGGGGCAGGATAAGCATTAACTTGGTTTTGTTGATAATGGCCATCATGCATCATGGGCTGCATTGGCATCCCATACACTTGCTGGGGGTATGGGGCACCGTATGGTCCAGCTTGCTGGACTGGAGCCATTTGCTCATATTGAATTGGTTGATTTTCAACAGGTGGGTTGGGGGGTGGGCATTCAGCTTTAGCTGCAGCTTGCTTGGCAGCCTCTGCGGCTGGGCCAAAGAGAAAAAGTGAAGAATCAAGTTGATATGGCTGATGTTTCATAACATCAACAACATTGAGGGGTTTTGGGGCAGGTGTTTGCTTCTTTGCTTCTTTTTTCTTGGCTTTGGTGGAAGGGCTACCAGGTGGTGGCTGCTTTGTTGCTGCTGGAGGATAAGAAGGTGACTGAATGGGATTATAAGAACGTGATGGTGGAGCACGTACATTTGGTGTATACTTCCACTCATTGGGTAAGGACGAAACTGGCGATGTTGAGCGGATTGCCTTGTTTGCTTGCACAGTCTCAGAATCTACAACAAACTTCTCCATACGGGACTGCCTCTTTGCAAACATGTCAGCTCCTTTTCCTTTAACTGCTGGCATTTTTAAAGCTGAACCCTGGGATGATGGATTTAAGACAGTGGCCATTGGGTTGATGGGTGATGAAACTCTTTGACCAATAGTAAAGGAGTGCATTCTCTGTGGTGGAGGTGGAGGAGTCCGACTTTGGGGCGAACTTTGTGGTGGATTCCAAGGTTTTGGAGAAGGACGAGGGTTCAGTATTGATGCTGAAGCATTCACAGGAGTCTGTTGTGCCTGTGGTGCCCAGGTATTCACAGGTGTCTGAGGCTGTGTCTGAGCTGGAGGCCATGCATTTATTGGCTGTGGTGGAGTCCTTGAAGGGGACTGTTGCCAATTTGACGGTGGTGTTGGCTGGGGTGGAACAGGTTGAGCCCAGGGAGGTTGTTGTTGGCCAGGGTTTTGATCTTGGGCCCAAGAATTCATCGGGTGCTGTGTATGT
Source organism: Halichoeres trimaculatus (assembly GCF_033239565.1). Lineage (NCBI taxonomy): Eukaryota > Metazoa > Chordata > Actinopteri > Labriformes > Labridae > Halichoeres > Halichoeres trimaculatus. The sequence goes on along the minus strand of NW_027437200.1, from coordinate 13,767,300 downwards.
TCTGGGGACTGCTGGGCCCATGATGGTTGGGGCTCGGGCTGCGCAGGTACTGGTGCCCATGGATTCAAACTGGCTTGGGGTTGAGTAGGAGGCTGTGTTTGACCTGCTTGGACCCAAGGTGGCTGAACTTGGGCTTGAGTTTGTGAAGGAGGCCATGTATTCATTGAAGGCTGTTGTTGCTGCTGAGGCTGCGCTGACACCCAAGGTGGTTGAGGCTGGCCTGGTGCTTGTGCCTGTGGCCATGCTTGATGAGGAGCCTGATGCTGTGGTTGCTGTGCCCATGGAGGTTGTGGCTGGGATTCTGACTGAACTTGTTGAACCCAAGGAGGCTGGGATTGTTGCTGCTGTTGAGTCACCCATGGCGGTTGATGCTGACCCTCTGTTTGTGATGGCTGTACCCATGGGGGCTGGGGCTGCTGTCGTGTTTGGTCTTGACCCCAAGCCGGCTGCATTTGTTGCTGATTTGGATGCTCTTGAGGGTGTGTCCATGGTGGCTGATACTGTTGCTGAGGGTGTGGTTGCTCTTGAGGTTGATTCCAAGATTGCTGAACTGGTGGTGTCCAATTATTTGTGGGGGGTTGAACCTGTGCTTGGATCTGGGGAGGCTGACGTGTCACCCAAGGTGGCTGTGGTGGCGAATGACTTGGAGGTGGTTCCTGTGGCTGCACTTGTGTTGGATGCCATGAGTTGGTGGGTGGCTGTTGTAGGGCTTGTGTTTGCCCTGCAGACCAGCTCGTCACAGGAGCATGCTCAGGCTGCTGCTGTGGCTGCTGGGTAGAATTGATGTAACTGTTTTCTTCTTTGGCTGGCATTTGCAAAGGCTGTTGTTGGGACTCTGCCTGGTGAGTCCATGTGGGCTGTTCCTCTGTTGTGGCGCTAGCAGGAGCCTCCTGGAGAGCAGGAGGAGGGGACGGCTCAGGGGCAGGTGCAGGGGCTGGCTTTGGTTCTTGACCAAGGGTAGTCTCTGTGGTGGGGGCTACAGCAGGTGCGGACACACTATTTTCAGCTTGTTGAGGCATGTCCTGGTTGGTCACTTCTAGCTGTGGGGACCAAGGAGGAGAGTTGGGGTTGATCACAGGCTTTGGAGCCACTGGTGGAGGAATCTTGGGTTTAACTCTTGAAGGCTGGAGGAAATTACATGCCTCAGCTCCAAGACTGAGGTAGTCTTCCTCCGGTCCTGACTCAAAGCCCGGCTTCCTATCACCCTTGTTGAGTAGGTTTAGCAATGCAGGGTTAGGCGAAACTTTTGGTGCTTCTTTAAAAGTGAACATTGGCTTGCCAACGGTTCTTTTTCTTGCATCCATCAAAAGGCCAGACCGAATTGCAGGAGTAGAGATGCGCTCATCCCGAGAAGCAATCTGCTCTCCTTGGCCCATAGAATCTTGATTGGTCCCGCTCATTGCAGGAGAATAAGTGGCATTTGTCATATTTTCTGCTGAGAACGGCTTTGCAGTACGATTGCTGAAAGAGCTCTGCATTTCACTGGTTTGGTGTTGGACAGAGCCGTTGATGTTTGTAGAATAGTGCTGCTGTTCTTGATGATATTCTTGCTGCTGCTGATACATTTGCTGCTGCTGATGATATTGTTGTTGTTCATACTGCTGCTGCTGATACTGTTGTTGGTATTGCTGTTGCTGTTGATATTGCTGTTGCTGCTGTTGGTAGCTCTGTTGTTGCTCATAGTACTGCTGCTCTTGATATTGCTGGTACTGTTGTTGCTGTTGGCTTTGTTGGTGAATATTTACATCCATATAAGTGTGGCCCTCGGTTGTGGACTGCATGTATGAGTGCTCTGCTATCTTTTTTTCAGCCTCCACCACTCCTTCTACAGGTATACCTTGGCTCCTGAGCTGTTCATGTTCAGCAGAAATCTCATCCATCCTTAGACGGCGTTGAGCAAACATCAGGGCACCCTTTCCCTTGGTTTCAGGCAAAGACTCCATCTCTGCTTGGTTATTTAAGCTCCTTTCAATCTCAAGCAGACCCTTGTCCAAGTTGATAGTCAGAACACCTTTTCCACTTTGGGCATTAGCAAGAAGCTGCTTGTCTGGTTCAGATTTGCTTGGGGCCAGAAGGGTTAATTCAACAGTGTGCGTTCCTTGCTTGTCTTCGTTTTCCTCGTCGTCTTCGTCACTGTAGTCAGGTTCGTCTTCTCCAGTGCCGTAGCTTACAAGTGTGTATTTCTTGGCCCTCTGCCGATGTTTCTTGAACATCAACACCCCCTTGTTGTTGGGGTTGGGGGGTGCAGCCGTAAGTAAAAGAGCAATTCGTTTACATTTGGACTTGGCCTCCTTCAACTGCTTCTCTGACTGACTCTCGCCTCGTCTGAGCCCTGAAAAGACAAGAAAAAAAAGTTTACAAAGGGTGTAAAGATAAAAGGGAACCTTAGCTCCAGTTGGAAGGATTGCACTGGAACTAAAGGCATTGACATTAAATGAAAGAGTAAAGGTTAAAAAAATAAAATAAAATCAGAAGTTGACAAATTAGATTTTTCTGTTGACCAGTGAGTAATAATTTATCTTGTTTTGGTTGTGTTTCCGGACTTTTATGCCTCCATTCAGAGAGAATTGGACAGTGGATGGAGCAGAAAAATGAACCCAGGCTGTCAGCTGGAGGCCTATAGCCTTTACACCATGCAACTTAACCAAAATTTGTTTAAATCTTGGTTTAGAATGTTTTTTGAAATTGAACTATGTGCAACCCAATTAAGCGTTTGAGAATATTTACATTTCAATGTATAATAGCCATTTTAAAACTCAATGAAGGAGTTGAAATGAACTCTTGCCAATGAAACAGCAACTGATGTAAACTTTAGAGCAAAATAAATGCAGACTGGCAGCATCACACTGATATCAGCACTGTATATAAATCTTTTTTAACTACAGTCAATGCTAAATGTACAAACAGAAATGACCCATTTATACCAAAAATAAAAATACAGTTTAAATGTTACTGATAAACTGGCACATTGAATTATGAATTAGAATAAGTTATCCTCTCAGCTCAAAATAACTTTCCTCTGTTTTGATTACATTATTCCAAGGTTGCTCACTCTGCTTAACAATAAACACTAACCTATTAGTCTAGCATTGAAAATCCCTGGCCCATGTCATATACTGACTTGTTCAAGGGTAATGAACTACATTAGTAAATCCCCGCAAAGTTGCCAGGAATAGGATCTGACAGGGATTATAGATAGCCAGCATGCAATAAATCCAGCAGGTTCGGAGCCTCTTTACCAGTCCTTATGTGTAAGTCCACAAGTTAGTCCACTTAAAACGCTCTGTTCTTCTTCACACTTCCAGATTCTTTGATACACAGGCCAATCACATAGCATTCACCAAATGCCCTCAAATAATCCAACAAAGCAAGACTGATACACAAAAATGGGAAGGTTCTTTTTTATGTTCTTGCAAGACTAACCTGAAGGTGGAGGAGGCAGCGGGAGTGAGCAATGGGCTCACTCTTTTAGCTCAGTTAAAGCAGCCAGTTTGACAGGATCAGGTAACAGGGCTGGGGGAGCACATGCTGGTGTCTGTCAAAGGGCCACTTCTGCAGGCATCATCAGCGTGCTCGTGTTATATTTATGTCTTCAGCACAGCTCTGAAGGAACGCCTCACTATCCATATTAATCATCAAGCCTTATCAAATGGAGCCTTTAAGACATTACATTTTTGGTGCTTTCATGGTAAGACCCTTTCAAAGTCTTCTTAACATTTATGGTAACTTTTGTTGACTTCTACTCTTCTGTGTGTTGTGACTTTGAATCTGTTGTATTCATAGTCAGACCCGGATGTATCTGCTCTCATTTGAAGGACTAAGCACCCTCCTCCAACTGCAGTGACTGATACTATTTTAAGGATTTCACACACTGGACATCAGGCTTAGGAATGCACACATGTTGTTGACAAATGCATTTAAGTGTCAACCCATTAACTTGCAGATTCCCCCATGAACACATTCCTACAACCCACACAATGACACATAAAAAGAAATAGATTTAAAAAAAATGGGTCAGAGGTACTCACTGGCATGCTTAGCCCGGTGTTTGTTGGGCTTGTCTTGATCCCCTTCAGAATCAGAGTCCTGCTCCTCTGCTCCTGTCCCCTCTTCTGAGGGAATTCCAAATGAGACAGTGAATGACCCAGGGACTTCCTCACAGCACCCTCCTCCTTCTTCTCCTTCGCTTTGGGATCCAACACTTCCACCCACATTCAGGATGCCCCTCCCTGTCACTGATGCTGGTTGCTTTTGCAAAATGACCTCCACCTGCCCGAGCATGGAAGGGGAGCTGAGCACAACCCCGCGCTGCCCGAGCGGCTCTCTCACAGAACTTTGCACATCATGGGATGCGGGGGTGATGGTGGTGGTGGCTGGGATTGTGAAGATTGCCTCTCTCTTTGAAAGTCCCCCCTCGATCCCAAGAGCACACCCGAGAGATGTGCAACCAATGTCATCCAGGGTTTGCTCGGAGAGAGACACCTGGAGCTCCACCACGTCCCCAGGAGAGAGGCACCGCCGTGTTCCTCCATCATTTTCCACCTGGGCTTTCTGATCTTCACATGAGGGAGTATGGAGCTCAGTGCAAAGCAGCTGGGGCCTGTCGGGGAACTCAATGTCCAAGTCTACATTGTATGCATCATCCTTGGACTCAGGTATACGTAGATCCTTGTGCTTTGAAGAGACAATGTGTAGGGTGGTGCTCTCAAGGACCTCACCAGATGAATCCCTCTCACTACAGGATGTCTCTTCAGACTCATTGTCATCTGAGGGGATGGCGCTGTATCTTTAAGAATCAAAGAAAGGCATGCATTACGAGAGGGACAAGTTTTGTTCTTTGTATTACAACTGCAGTCCATAATTATATTATGTATACGTTAATCTTCAATGTGCAAGTAAAGGTAAAGGTAAAGGACTTGGTCTCCGACAAGGCTATAACCATCTGCTTTTTTAAGGTGGGAATATTTAGGCATCTGCAGCAACACTTAGGGACATGTCACTCTTCTAAGCACAAGAGCAAAACACAGAGCAACAGCTGAGCAGCTGCACTTAATCAGACTCACAAACCGGTAACACACTGACACACTGGCCTAACAGAAGGTCAGCAGGCATAGGCAACTCACATAAACTCTGTGATACATACACTGACAGGAACACTCATATTTATGCAGACAGTCACAGGCTCACTGAGCTATGCCAGAGGGAACAGGTCATAAACCAACATGCTATCTAAATGCTAATACAGAAGGGATATAATTATTTTGCAATGCTGTTGTGAACACCAGGGCTGTACTCAGTTGCCATGATACACAAATATTGCACAGATTTGTCGTGGTGCCAGTTCAGTGTTAGTCATTTGATCAGTGTTTATTTGAAGTTCTACCTTTTCACAAGCAGCTGCAGACAGTCAACGGATGTGTCAATGAGCTCCAAGGCTTGCAAAAGGGTGAGGTCAGCACACGGCTCTCCGTTGAGTGACACCGCCTCATCATCATTCCGTACACCGGCCAGGAAGGCACGGCCATCCTCCTCTACCTGTGGGAAATGAGACCTTTTTTTAAAAAAGGGAAAAATAGCTTATCACATTCCTCTCTCAACATGCAAAGTCAGAGCTTCCCCCTCAGCTCTGACCTAAGAAACACAAATGTACTCCCACAGATGAAAATGTCAACTGGTTATGCAATGGAGATACTCCAAATGTGAGAATTGCTCCATAACCTTTTTGTAATGTTATCTAAATATGGCAGCACTAGTTACAAAGGCTCACAATAAATCACTTAAGAAGTGCTACCTGTATTTTGTAGTGGTGGTAAAGAAACTTCTCTCAGGTTAGAGTGGTATATCCATTTTTTTTACCAGGAAAGGATGGGGATAACTATATCTTTATATTGGTTTAGGGTTATTGAAACAAGCAGAAATACATAGAAAAGCACCAGTCTGAAAATCCAAGCTGTTACCGGTATTCATACTAATACCAACTGATAGCGAACTTGTAGTGTTTTGCAGTATTTTGATCTGAATGGATCTTAAGTTGTATATAGGCTGTGTTAGCTTGAATGGGTATTTACCCAAGGTTTACCTAGTGGTGCTAAGCCTGCCAATGTTAGCCACATTTATGAGACAGTAAATGAGGCTATCCCCGACCAATTGGTGTTTTTTTTTTTTAAGCAGAAAAGTATATCCTCAAAAAATATATATATGTATGTCCTCAAAAAGTTGTAAAACTTCAACAAATTTCAGCAGAGATAAGCATCACAAAATGCGCGATCGACAACTCAGGGTTTACTTCAAATCAAAACGGTGGGGCTCCTTGCTATTGCTGTAAGCCGGCTCTGTGCAGACTCATTTAAAGGGCACCTCTTTACACAGTTACACTAATGACTGATGGTTTCATTCCCTTGTAATTGGTTCCTGAGGCCCATAAAATGGTTCATTAATAAGAGGATTTAATAAGGAGAAATAACCCATAAATTCTGCATAAAAGGCCACTTATGCAGTTAGCAGGCAAAACTGATTACTTCATTTCTACACAATTAGAGACTACACTCTCAGGAAATCTATAAGATATTCTGCATATACAGTACAAACAGCCTAGGGAAAACATAGTCCATTTAGTTTGCTTGAGTTGTTTGCAGCCACTTAAAAATCTTTAATCCTATAGATCTTACTGAAGATGAATGCAGTTTACCTATTCTGTACAGCCACTGTCGAATGAGTACATAATACTGTTGTATTGATACTAATCTCAAAAAAATTAACTTAGAAAATTTATCAAGGCTCTAAAAAGTGGCTTTCTTCAACAACAAGATTGTGGCTCATAATATTTTCATTGGCTTATTTCTGTAAAGGATTAATTCACCAATTGATATGATGGTCATATTTATTAGACACAATGTAGCTGCATCATGTTTTTGAAAGTCTTTTTAAAACTAAAACTAATAGAAAGTGTTTTTTCCCCAACAGAAACAGGAAAAAAAAGAATTATGTAAAGAAACTGAACACCATCTCCTACAGCATACATCCAACTGATGACAATTGCAGTACAATAAATCTGCCACTAGATGTCACTGGAAATACATCTTCTGCTAGGAATGGAAACGAGGAAACCATACATATAGATGCACTGAAATGAAAAGGGGGAATTTTTCAAAATTTCGTTTTATGAAATAAAATTCCAAAAAGATTCAACATTAGGAAGCTCTTTACATGATGCATCAAAAACAAGTACATAAAAGGAGTTCTACCAAACCTGCTTACCTAATACCAAACCGTAAATGTGTATGTTAGCTTTTAACATGACTCGCATTCAGTTCAACAAAAGAGTCACTATATACTTCATACATATACAAAAACGTTTTAAGAGTTATTTTATAGAGCTGGCAGTGTCTAGATAAAACCCCTGTGAGATTTTTAGAGTTAACAGGATGCAAACAGGCCCTATAAGGCAGCCCGTGTCTCTATCTTCAGGGACTCCCTCCTCACTACAGGGAGGATGGTTTGTGTTGAGAACCACAGCAACGGGCTCGTGCTCCAAAAAAGGAGGGGAAACATTTGTCGTTGTCTCCTTAGAACAAACACGAACAGTGAGACACTCTTCAGGAAGGAGATACCACCCCAGTACTGTTTACCACGTTTGTGTAGCTTGTAAAGAGAAACGAGCTGCAAAAAGAGGCAACAAAAAGCTACTGTAGACGTAAGAAGAAAACTATTTCAAATAAAGTGCTTACCAAAAAATACCATTCCCCTGATTGTCAGTTTACGACTGGGATTGTGTGGGGCCTTAATTGCACAGTATTATTCACAGGTTTTGTCCCGGGTTGCTCATTTTCAAATTATCTATTTAATAGGTTGAAACAGAACAGAAAATCACAGGAAACACAGGACTGTATAATGTGTTCACATAGCTCCTAGCGTTTCCTGACCCACGCAGCTTTAAGCAATTATGTTTTTACATTTCAGGCAAATATTTTCCAGCTGCAGTACAGGTAGAAGCAGCACCAAGTGGGGGGAAAGTTAGAGTTATTGTCCTTGTATAATAATCTTCTGTTCTTCCTCTTAGAGGTGAGATGTAGAAGCATTACAAGACAAAAAACTTGATAGACTTGTTTCTTTACTATTGTTGTTAAAATAAGCTGTTTTACAAGCCTGAAGTACAAAAATAATTCATATAGGGCTTTAACAAACTCAGTTTTGTGCATGTAGACACAGAAACAAATAGAATACGTTCATGTTGTTAATACAAATGAAAACTATAGTGGGGTTTACATCAAAGCCCCTGAACATCAGTCATTACACAAAATACTTTTGTAAGATCGATACTGATAAAAATGGAGACTACTTCCTGTGCCAACCAATAAAAGTCAGCTCAAACCATAAACTATACAGAACATTGCAATGTCAGTCACCTAATGTTGGTTTTTGTCGCTCAATCTTTGAATGATTTTTAACACAAGCAAAGAGCTGGAGGAGACGGTTGCGTGTAACCTACTGACCTACAACTCACCTACCTGTCATTCAAATCAGTCTTGCCCCTTACAGACAAGCCTATGCATTATTGTAAGTGTTCATATTTTCAAAATAAAAGAGTAAAGAACAGAAGATTTTAATTAATTAATTTATTTATTTTTTACCTCCAGTACAGTGTGCATGAATAAAAAAGCAAATCAGGCCATAACTGCTTTTAGTAACACTGTAAAACTGGGCATGTAAACATTGGTGTTAACATGTTTGGAACCAGCCTCATGTGGAAACTCAAGAAACTGCAGTTTTTTATACTACTTATTATATATACAAGTGTACACCAAAATCAGTTCTAGTAGTTTATCATTCACTATAATGTCTTGCTCAAACATTCCCTTGTTCTTCTCCTTGATGAGTTTCGCTAATGAAAATAATTGTAACATGCTAACTGAACATGCTAACATTTGTAAGAAATTGATAGGCATCATTATCAACTGTATTTCATGTTTAAAAGCTGTATGTGAGGGCAAGATAATATTCTCAATGAATCCATGAGAGGACACTTAACATGCTTAAAGATCATTCCTGCAACATTTAATATTTATGCAGTCTGCCAAGAAAAAAAACAGTTCTTCCTAATTTGGCAAACTAAAAATTACATTGGAAGATTGAGTGTCTTTATTAAAAACAGGCATGCACCATTAAGATACTAAGAGCTACTAAAAAAATCCCATTGTGATTATAGTTTTCACATGACTTTTACATGTTTAGATATTAGGAAGACAATCAATGCACAGTATTACTGAGGATCTAATCAAATGTACCTGGGCTTTACTTTGGGTTTGGCAAAGAGCTGTCACATCCAGGAAAGCTGTAACTTACATAATGAAAAAAACATAGTTGAAGCACTAATCTCAATTTGTTAAAATGATGTGAAACAGTGACAGAAAAGGAGAAAAATGCCATTGTTTTGCTGAAATACATAAGGAACACTTTTTTTATCCCCAAGAAAATGCACTGAATGAATTCAGCAACATCATGTATTGTGCTGTCTGCTTGGCAACTTAATGAGATTCCTGTGGTGTGCAATTAGCATCTGCAACAAGAGACTGTTTCTCTCAGTTAAGGTCAACATCATGAAGGCAAAAGGGGCATTTTCTTCTAACTGCGAGTATAATTTTAAAGAAAGCATATATGTTTAAGATGAAGTTTTATGAGCTTGTTGTAAGGAGAGTGTCTGACTTGCATTAAGATATTTGCTTTGTCATGCAGAGCTCCATAACTGATCTAATGTATGTTGACGTTTCACATACCAGCATGGCATACCTCAGTAATTAGCAGGCAAAATGTCTGCTGTTCAGGTTGGAGGATTTTAGCTGTTCGGTATTTTTGCAGGTAAAATTTGTTGGGTTTTTTATTTCAGAAAAATTCCAATAAAAAGCATTAAACCATAGCTTTATATAAATTGTAATTCATTGTAGTTTTCATAGTGTGTGTTTGTGGCTCGTGTTTTGTAGAAGTTCTGTATTGTGCAGTTTCTGTAGCTTTAAAAAGAAGTGACCTCATCAACTTTGTACTGAAGCCAGGACTCCAAATGAGAAGAAAAATACTGCCTCCCTTATAAGGACAGAACCTTTTAAGAGTGGATACCCCGTGCTCTTACTCTGTACTGCCTGTCAGTACACTGAACAATCACTTTCCCCCAAGAAACAAAACACAGTTTCCACTACTTTCAAAGGAATCTGGAATTAAAAAAAATCACTTTTATCAGACACAGGAGAGCCTCTACATTTAGAGTTTTTGTCATGGTGTTGGTATGTTGGCTTTTTTTCTTTTGCCTTATAACTAACAGACTTGGATTAGCATGTGAGGAGTTTGGAGGTATGTTTGGCGCTCCAGATGAGGACTGAGAGTTACAGATAGCCTACAGTGTAGCTCATGTATCATCAGCAACATGTTTGATTTTGAATTTGCCGGAAAGATTTGATAGACTGCTTTTGGGCAGCCTCTTTTGGGGTTATTTTTTAAGATAGAAAATAGGCTTAAAAAGTTGAAACACATACGGATATTAGTGATTGTTTTTCTGTGTTGTCATAGTAACCTCTTTAACCCAGCACTTGGTAGAAGAGCTGATATACATAAAGACAAACTTAGTGTTTATTATCCAAAAACAAGTCTTTCAAATCAAATATGAGCTCATTTGGCTGTGGATCATCTCGTCCAACAAGCTATTGTCAGTTTCATGCCAACACGTGACAGCCAATAAAACAATGACAAAGAAAAACAAAACCACAAATTTAACTCAAACTGTGGTTTTTCGTTCTTGATGTGATCTGCTCTTGAATTTTAAGGCTGTCTTTTCAGAGTGTTTTAAGTCAAAGGAATGCAGCTTTGAGAAAACATTTACATTTTCCCAATAAGTTGTTGAGAGACTGAATACTTGGGACTGTGAACTATCATGCCATATATAGTCTGAACAGCTCTTTGAAATAAAGACACCTGGCTTCACCTTTTAGCTCACATTGACAACAGCAAATAGTTTTAACCTAACCAGAAACAGCTGCCCATATTACTGCAATAATGTGATAACTTTGTATGTGTTACAATCTAAGGACGAGAAATGCCAGTGGAGGGTTAATGAGGAGCTCATTGCAATAAAACCTCTGAATGTACCTTAACCTAATTATTTTTTCACAATACATATACAAACTATAACTTGTTAGCGAATGTAAGTGTATTGAGGTGCAGCTGCAGTACCATGAGACTTGAATTATCTGGTGATATGCATAGTATGCACACTGCATGTAAAACACTGTAGCCCTTATAGCTCTTGGGAAAAAAAATAATGAACTCTAATTGCCAGACAACCAGTGTCATATTGATTTCAAGGTGGGAAAAGTTTTCAAATATGTATTTTAAAATGTTCAGATGCATTTCAAGGTTGCTGTTGATACCTAAAAGATGCAGAGGCTTCATCATGCCACACTTCTTTGAACTATTACACCACCACATTATCAGGTTATTCAAATGTAAAGCCAACGTGTCAACAACAGTGACTACAATTTGCCTAGCCTAATCTTGTTTCTCCTGAAATGATACCTGCAACTCATATCTTAGCTTTGAATGACGTTTTTGGCTGGTAGTTTTGCATTGATGCACCTCCCTCTCACTCCCCAGGTTGGCTCAGTGATACCTCTTTCTTGTTGAAGTCTCTGTGAGTGATAACAGATCGAGCTGCCCTCAGCTTCACACTCTTTCTCGGCCTTGACCATATAAGGGTCCCGAGGAATCTCGCACCAAAACACAGCCAACGCGCAAAAATATGCAGCCACACGCACTGCTCCGAGCAAGTCATCTCCCACCGAAAATAGTTCAACTTTTTTATTAATTATTTTCTTATGCTGGATGACTCTTGAGAGGTTTTTCATAGCTTAAGAAACTGCGACGGTTGAAATCTAACTGGGGACTTAAAAATAAGAATCAGTAAAACCTCATTTACAGAAAGGTTATCTCGGGTAACTTTTAGGAAAAAGTCAGGTGTAACTCATACTGGTTGTTTGACCAGTAGGTACAGACATACAGATAAATACCTGGGTGACTATTAAGGGTCTATAGGTGTCCCCCTCTCCTTCTCGCAGGGTGAATCCCCAGGGTGCACCACCACGCAGCGTCACGCAGATGTAATCCCCAATGCCCATACTGCGCACAGCTCCTCAGCCAGACCACCACAGCGCGATCATGAAGCTGTCATCCGCACCAGCAGCACTTGAGAGATATCACCTCCACCCCACCACACGGCTGTATTATCCCCATCATCTGAGTTTTCTCTCAGAGTCCGGCCCGCTCGGGAAACGTCACCACGCACGGACCCGCCTGCAGGCGTTGCATGCAACTGGTGGTTCGTCATGTTGAGCTCGCGGACTTGTATCTCACCCTGTCTGACCTGAGGAACAGCATCCTACTAACGGAAGGGAGAGTAAATGGTACTTTGAAAACTAGGTATCTTTCAGCTGTCCTGAGAATAGAAAAATATATAAACAAATAAATGAAAAAGTAAGCTGCGGAGTAAAAGTACAGTTCTTAATACAGGGTGCAGAGGAAAAATTAGTCAAGCACAAGAACAGTATAAGTAAAGTAAACGTGTAAATATATGATTTGAGCAGGTGCAGCGAGGTGTATCTAAATTGGATCATAGAGGACACGTTGGCCCCATCCCGAAATTCCCTGTCTTTTATTGTCATGGTCAATAAAAATATGTATTTCGTATTTCTTTGGACTTCTTTTCAAACACCTCATCTAAAAACTACGAACAAGCCATACAATTGGTTTCAGTAAACCTTTAATTGAAACTCAGCGGCTTGAAATAAAAGTGAATGGCTACAGCAAAAGTCCACATCTCATCATTGATCTGCTGACGTGTATGGGTTTCCACTATTTCACACATGCGTAGAACTCCAGACACGACTCAACGCACCTCAAACAAGTTAGCTCAAAGCACCTCACGCAAAACCGGAAAATTTGTTGTTTACATTTCACTATAAAGGCACACTTTGTATTTTTGAAACGTATTTTCGATTGAAAAACAAGTAATCACTTAAAATTAATGTCAAATCAACTGTTAATAGGCACTGGTAGTACAGTTAGGTCTAAAATTATTTTTAAGACTCTTTATTTTTTGATTGAACTTTTATTTTGAAATACAAAACCGGAAGTATGTTATCTCCCTCTACGAGTCGAAGCTGGTGCTATCATCAACATAGCGACCTGTGCTTTGGTGGAGTTTGACGTGGCACTCTGATTTCACTGAAGGCAGTAGACGGGAGAGAGGAGTCTGCCCAATATTCAGGTAATTATTGCCACTACTCTATTTACACATGCAGGAGGGGGAAGAAAAAACATTATCTAAGACACACCTAGCGTTATTTTTTTTTCTTGGTTAAAAAACAGGGTTTCCTGGTGCTGTGGAAAACTTTATAGTAATTTCCGCGTAGCTAGCAAGATGTTTTGTATCAATATGTATCAAATGTACTGAGCTGTCAGTTTACTCCGCTGTTTGGATAAGTTATCCTCTGTTATTTCAGCTAAAATTTATACACTTTAAAATAATTATAAGTGTGTAATTTTAGCTGGGTGTGAACAGAAGAAAGGCAGGGATGCTCGATGTTTAGCCATCATAACGGTCTTTGACGTGGCAATCCTCTGAAGTGACAGTCGCAATTAACCATCGAACAGAGAAATAGGTTTTATTTTACTCTCGTTGGATATTTTACTGGAACAACTGTTTTAACAACGTGTTATGAAGTTGTACAGGGTGTTCACTGAGTTGTTTTAACACAGCTGTTATTTTTGTTGACCCAGCTGTGATCCAACTTTTACTTTGAAACCCTAAGTAACCCCACAGGCCTACTTCTGAGTCATTGACTATGAATGATTCTTAGCATACTGACCACCTGTAGCACTAAACTTGAAAAAGTGAAAAGGTGTAGTTGAGTGGAAATATTCATAAAATTACCCTTATTTTTTATAAGCCCTTATATTAAGCAAAGATGTTCTGATTTAGTTAAATTGAAGGTAATGTTAAAGCAAGCAAAGCAAATCGCTTTAAAACTGTCATATAACTGTGTTCCTGATACAAAAATAGACATCTCACGTTTAAGATAATAATGAGAGGATAAGCCTGTCTTATCTATCAAGAGGCAATGTCAAAAGTCCATGTGACTGAGTGTTGATTGCATGAAGGAAAGTATCAGGTGTTGTTGGTGTGGTTTTATGAACATGCCACAAATGTGTTGAGGAAGAAGTTATTATTGTGGATGACAAATGGCAGGTTTTCACACTAGAAAAACAGTTTTTATTTTCTGAAGGACTGTCAATAGAAAAAGAAATATAAATTAAAAAAAATTCTGATACATACTTCTTATTTCAACAGGTTGTCAGAAGTTTCTCTCCTGGCATGAGAAGGCCCTAACACTCATACCAACATGAGTCAACAAGGTTATGTTGCTACACCACCCTACTCCCAGGCCCAGCCAGGGATGGGGGGTTACCAAGGTGGATTTGGAGCTGGTCCAGCACAGCCCCTCTATGGACACTATGGGGGACAGCCTCAGGCATTTACAGCTCCACCCACAGGTAAAACACTTCTACTACTAGATTGTTGCTACTTTTATTCAACAAGTTTGATCTTGCTTTGTTGCAAAGTCAGACAAGCAAGAACTGCTGTCAAAAGCTAACTTTGCCAAAGCTTTTAGATTTAAAAATTCTGAGGTGACAGAAATATCTTAAAATAGTGATTGTATGTCACTCACTGCAGCTTGTTTTGGAAAACATGTTAAAAGACTTTCAATTGCTATTATTTTTATGGCTTGTATATGAAATACAGACAGCAGAAGGAAAGACACAGTGGCTTTCGTAGCATTGTTTTTTTTTACAATCAAATCACTCTGACATGACCTGTGTTATAGATGGAAATGAAAAGAAAAAAGACATTGTTAAAATGAGCTCCAAGGGGGAAAAAAAAGGTCCCAAAATATCAAAACTGCCCTACTAAACATGTGTGGTAGACACAATTTGCAGCACAAAAATCTTGTGCTAGTATTTACATCCCAACACTTTATTTATATGATTCATATGTGATATGCAAATGATGTATGTGACTCACTGCAGGAATGATGAAACCCCCGGTCTCATCTGCTGCTGGCATGCCTCCACCTCCAGCGTCCAGTCAGTACAATCAGCAGAATGGTGCACACCCACAAAGGTAGCATTTTCACTCTGTACACCAGAATTTCTTTCTGAAATCAGTATATTCAGATGAAGAAGAAACACATTAATTGATGATTTATTGATCAATTTAGAGTTTGCTGCAATCAATGAGGTGTTTGGGTAATCGTGCCAGTGCCTGGCCCACATAGAAGCATATTCTCATTTTTTTCTCCAGATATCCTGCTCCACCTGCTTCGTCTGCTTATGGACAACCTCTACAGCCGCCATACAACAGTATGGCCTCACAGGCCCCGCCTCCAGCACAGCAGCTCACCAATCAGATGAGTGCTATGAACTTGGGCAACTACGGTAAGCTTGCCAAATACTGTGTCATTGAAGATGTTATTGAATTTACTACAGAATGTGACAAAGTTTAATTTAAAAGAGAAGCTTTTGTACATCATCATTTTCCACTATAGAGGATAGGAAAGAGCTCAAAACAATAACTGCATGCTTTACATTACCTGATCCTTGCAGCTCCAGGTCCCATGCAGAGCCCTCCTCCTCCAACAAGCTCTGTTGCCCAGCAGCCCTTCCAAACGGCTCCCCCTCCAGCAATGGGTCAGCCTCCGATGCCCCCCCTCATGTCCCCTCAGATGTCTCCACCACAGTCACCTCCAGCCTCTATGGCGATGGGAGGCCCACCAATGACAGGACCACCCATGGCAGGCATGGCAGGCATGGGTAGACCCTTTACCGGACCACCTCCTACAGGCCCTGGAGGTTTCCAGCAGCCTGGTCCTGGACCTGCCAGTCCCTTAGGATACCAGCAGCAACCAGGTCAATATATCACCCAGAAAAAAAGTGCTCTGAAAAAGATATTCAATTAAAAAAAAAGAGTAATCTAAGTTGCACCTATAGTAATTCAACCACACAGACATAAGCATTTCATGTAATAATTCATTATAAACACAACATGATTCTCTGCTGAGGTGTCTCTGCGTCATAGAGCTATTTTCTCAGCTGAATAGGAGCCTGGCAGGATCACTTGTCTTTGTCTGTTTGATAAACATGAAACAAAGATGATCTCAGTTCTAATAGTCCCACAGTTATTTTAGTTTTTAATCACTCAGCTGAAACTGAGTCAAAAACAAAACTAAAAAAGCAGAACTTCTGGCTGTTTGTGTTTGAATATACAGGTCCATATGGCGGACCAATGGCTGGGCCCATGCCAGGCATGCCAGGGGCCTTTCCTGGTGCACCAGGTGGACTGGCAGGACCACCTCAAAAGAAACTGGATGCTGACTCCATCCCAAGCATTGTGAGTGAACTCCTATAGTTGTTCACGTACCAACATATGTCATTCCTTATAGTTTGACCTGAGGGAGTATCTTGTCAATATCAACATTCAAAATTTAAAATATTTACTCAACACAACAAGAGTCACCTACTGTTGTATGTAACTTGATTGTTTTAGACTCAAGTCATTGAGGAAGACCAGGAAAGACAAGGAGGACAAGTCTACAACACAAACATTAGAGGGCAGGTTCCACCTCTGGTCACCACAGACTTCTCAGTGCAGGATCAAGGTAACTCATGGCATCATTTAACTCCTCTTTTAGCATCAGAAACACACACAGTAGGTGAATTTTGTAGAGACTGTTAATATGTATGCAGTGCATCTTGTTGTCCAGATTTGAACTGTTGAATTGTATGTGTGTATTTCCATTAATTGGCCACAGAAAAAAACAGCTTGGTTAGTCACACCTTGACATCATATCTCTGGTCAAACATCCATCCACAAATTTACGGGGTTAAATGTAAAGACTAATGCAAAACAGAGACTATACGGGAGAATTGGTTTAAATTTCTGTTTTCATCCATACAAGAACAAGAACTTCTAATAGATCAGGCCTCCTCCTGATCTTTACTCCTACCATAGACGTACCATAAACACACAGGTCTTTACTGTGAAACAAACCCACTGACAAATACTGTGGTACCTTGACTTATGAGTGTCCTAACTAACAAGTTTTTTGATGTAAGTCGTCTCTCGGCGGCTGATTTTTTTGTTTTGAGTTGAGAGCTAAAATTTGGCTTCTGGTACCCTACCATTGGCTCAGTGAACGCCACAGTGAAAATGCAACATCACCCAGCATGTCTTACTTGTCCCCTTTAGGCGGTTAACTCACATTAGAAGCATCAGTGTTTTGCTTGCATTTGTGCTTGCAGATACTTTGCAATATTTTAGACTTTATTCAGAACAAAAACCCAGAAAAAATTGCAACTGGGCAACTGCGACGGCGCTAAATAATAACACTGCCTTTCTCATTCTAGAAACATTCTGAAAAGGCGGATTAAACAGACCTCATTGGACAGGCTTTTATAAAAAAAATGCCTGCAAATGACAAAGAGGAAGGCGTGGGAAAGATACACTTTATAAAACCAGTTTATTGCAGTGTATTCTTTTCTTTTGTTTGTTTGTTTGTTTGTTTTAAATACAATTTACCTTATTTCTAAGTGCATTTTCCTTGTCTGAAAAACATGTATAAAGAAATTGCGACATTTCTTGGGGTGGTCTGAAACAGAATAATGGCTTATTAAGTCATTTCAACGAGGAAAACTGATTTGACAAGCAAGTAATTTCAGTTACAGACTGTGTCATAAAAAATGAACCCTTAAGTCAAGAAACCACTTTAGATTTGCTCATGACCAAACTGAACAGAAAAGCTGCAACCTAATCAACGTGAATCTGTTGCTGTCATAAGTTTGTACAAAGTTTTAACTCCCTTTAGAACCTCAGTCCTCCTCCATGTGTCTTATGTGCTGTGAATATTGAATGATGAAAGAAAATATAAACATACATTCTGCTGATGAGGGAGAGCCACAAGCAGAAAGAGTGGGTGAAATCAGCTGTGCATGGAGGGCAGGCAAAGTATAATGTGCTAGTTTGAGGATAAACACAAATTGGAATGTGAAAGTGATGCACATCTGAAAATAAGGAAATGCAATGCAGTTAAAAATGATTGTGATAGTAATTCATTAGATAAAAAAAAAAAAAAAAAACAAGTTTAAAGCTATTTGTGGGAGAGGCTTTGTAATGTCTCTTTATTTTCAGCATCATTACTGACCCTTCTTTTTTCATACTTCAGGCAATGCCAGTCCCAGGTTCATGCGCTGCACCACCTACACCCTCCCCTGCACCGCTGATTTGGCTAAACAGTGCCAAGTACCTCTGGCTGCCATTGTTAAACCCTTCGCCAGTTTGCCAAAGAATGAGGTAAGTTACACACAACTTAAAGAAAAAACATGAAATAATCAGTGGCCAAGAGGAAAAATTTTTTTAAATGGATAGTATTCGTGTTGATATGCACAAATGTCCCCAACAGATTTTGGTTTCATACTTCCTTCAAGCTGTGTTTGGAGGCACTCATCAACTGAGTACATGTGATACAGCTTTGTGCCCAGATTGTTGATGAATGTTGTCTCACTGTGTGTGTGTTTACGCATATTTTCAGACAGTTTGCACTTTTCTGTCACACTCTGTAAAGGAAAGAAAATCACACAATGCAAAAATCCTCTAATGCAGTCCTCAGTTCTATATATGGAAAACGCTGCATGCAGGGAACATTCAGCACACAACAAAAGCCTTCATCTTTGCTTTGTCATCTTGAGACCACTGCTGACAAAAAAAAAGTAAAGAGGTTGCAGGTGGATTTTGTCATTTTTCTCTGAATTTAGATGTAATTAAACAGAGTAGGATAAATATTTATATAAATGTTTAATCTGAAATTTAATAATCTTTAATCTAAAGAAGATTAAAATGAGACTGAAGTTGCTTCTTCTTGTCTGTACTACAAAAGTTAATCTAACTTGTTCTGACCGTCCAAGAATCCTGTCTTGGATGTCTTCTCTCTACTCTTGCCTTGTCCCAGACACCAGTTGCCCTTTTGAGGTAATGTTGGCCTTTTTTGGTAATGTTAGCTTTCTCCCATGTGGCCTGAGGCTAATTAGCTAATGTGAGATCTGCAGGGACCTCTGGAGAAGACAGAGGGTTTAGACAAAAGGAATCAAACTTGAGTGTTTCTAGTGCAGCATGAAGCAAGCTCACTTTAAAATTGACAAACTGTATCCTCAGAAATTGTTCAGAGTATGTGGCTGTCTTCTGATGCTCTGTGCATTGTTTGGTGATCCAATAGGTTTGGCTTTCTTCAGAAGCTAAACCGCCTTGAGACAACATTAACACTTCCACTCTGCACCTTGATGTCTCCGGTCTAAAAATAAAACTGCTGGCTGGCATGTGTGCTTGTGTCTAATAGCTGAGGAGTTCATCTTGAAAGCATTTCAAGTAATGTTGAGCCAAAGCTTGCAGAGAATTTGAAATGAATCAGGTTTTGACAGTCTCCATTACCCCCCGTGTCATGATGTGTGTATTTAACATCCCTGAGATAGACTGATGCTTTGTATACGAGAGTGCAGTGTATATTGTTTGGGTGTCATGGAATCAGAGATGCTTCAGACAGAGGACAGTGTGTGCTAAGTCCAGGAACTATTTCATCACTGAATAAAGGGAATGTAGACACTTTACAACACACGAGGGAAATGAGCTGCTCTGCCAAGCTGTTTGGCATCGACAGAGAAGATTTGGCAAATTTTTCACGAGCACAACCCACATACTTATGGTTGCCGGTAGATGTCAGACAATTTGCAAATTAAACATGCTTTGCAAAAGGAAAAAAAAACAACCACATTGATGAAAAACACAAAGAAAAACAAGACAACACAAATGCATGTGAAAAAACACAATGGAACACAGTGGCTACTGAAGTTAAAAGAGATCAAAAGGTCACTGGCAAATATTATGGAAATATCAGTACCACAAAGAATATAACAAGGAGAGACCCCTATTAAGCTATATTTAACATGGCAAGTTAAAAAAGAAAACAGTATTTCACCTACTGTCACAATGTTTCTGTGCCCATTGGGAAATACACTAAATTTAAACTCTTTTTCTTGTGTGATGGTGTTTTTTCTTTTTGCGAAGTGTTTTTATTTAGCCAATCGTCTGACACCTTCCCACCACTGTATATACTCAGCTCTGCCACTTATCCCACAAATGCATGTTCCTTACAAATGTGTCGAAAAAGAAGAGAAGTAAAGAGAATTTTCAACACTGTAAGATTTTCACCCAGAGACATTGTTAGAACAAAGCTATGATCTACCAAACACAAATTTTGTTACTTTTTGTGCTAAGTTTTTACCACTTTTGTGTCCCCCTATGTAGACTCCTCTTTATCTCGTGAACCATGGTGAACCAGGACCGGTTCGCTGCAATCGATGCAAGGCCTACATGTGTCCCTACATGCAGTTTATTGATGGAGGCCGTCGCTACCAGTGTGGTTTCTGCAGCTGTGTCAATGAAGGTACAGTTCAATGTCACCCTTAACTTTTTTGGCAGCCAGAAAAAGAAACCTCTATATTATTTTATTTCAGAGAACATAGAGCATAGTTAAAATTTGTTTTCTTGTTTCGCTCTAGTTCCAGTCCAGTATTTTCAACATCTTGACCACATGGGCCGGAGGGTTGACTTCTATGAGAGACCTGAGCTGTCTCTGGGGTCCTATGAGTTTGCAGCCACCCTGGAGTACTGCAAGGTGAGATACATCTACTAATATATATTTGTGAATTATTTGTTATCATAATTATGCTTATTAAAAGATTTTATAGAGGAACCTGAGCTTGCATGGCAAGAGTAGAGTGGAAAAGGAAAGGGCTGTCATTCTAACAATGGTCAGGTCAGCTATCCACTGTAGATACTATTTATAATGAAATAGCATAAAATAGAAAATACTTTATGTATCTCGGATGAGAAATTCAGGAGTCACAGCAGCAATCAAGAAAACTAAAGTAAGAAAGTGAATAGAAAGTGTAAAAAGGTCTATAAGAAAATAGAAGATGACAGCTTGTCCATCATTGTCCAGTTCAGCCAGCCTCCACCTCCACAGGGTCCAGGACTGAGCTTCTTCAGCAGTCTGTTCAGTCTCTGTCTCCTGGATCCTGTCTGCTCACAGCAGGTGAAGCTCTTCTAATGAGGCGTTGATGTCTGGTGTTAGCTCCATTAGCCATGTCAGTGAATAGCATGATGCTACTCTGCCGTCTGGTATTCCCCTCTGTTGCTGAGTTAGCACGGCTAGCTCATCTTGTTGTAGATAGATTTTACGTTCCCAATAACGATGGATGGAAGGACAGGTTCTTCTTTGCTCACACCTCAGTACCAGCCCGTTGTCCTCACATCCTTCTCCTCACCTTTTGGGGAAACATCAGGCCTTGCACCAGTTAGCATTGACATGCTACAGGCTGCTAACAGCTGATTTCACATGTAAACAATGCAGCCATGGTTACATGTAGGATCTCCAGACAAACAAAGGAGCAAAATTAGTAAAAATATCACTGAAGACGAAACCAGTTTGGTGTCCATAACCAACAAATGAGCAATACAAAGTAATGATCCACTCCAAATACAAAGATTACGAAAAAGAGACAAAAATATTACAAGAAACGGACAAAGAAGAGGGAGCTGCCACAACCAACAGGATGGTGCCTGACAGTAATAAGCCTCTTCTTAGAGCCCTATCCCTAAAAATCTGAACTATACCTTTAAACAAATATATGCTTCATAATTCAGCTCCAGCAGTCATCTTTAAGGCATTCTGTTATTCATCATCAGCTGACCACCTCCAAACTGTATGGGACAGAGTTTTCAGCTGAGTCCTAACACAAAAAGAGAGAGCAATAGCTGACGACTGCGTGTCCCCACTGAGGCTGTGGGTTTTCGGGAACAACATAAGAGAGTTCAGTGTGAGTGGACAAAGCTGAGTCACTCTCCTGTCCTACTTTTTCTGTTTATTATGATTTATAAACAGCCTCTGCAGGCCAGATATTAAACAAAGCCTGCAAGGTGAGTGCTTGTCATGGATTGTAGCTGTGGAAACATAACAATCCCCCCCTACACACACACCAACACACACACATACCAACACACACATTACTGCCATCCATCCAGGGATTTACAACTGTCATGGTTCCCTTCACAATCACCATAACTTATAAACAAGTTTAAGAAACTCTCTGATTTGAGCTTATTAAAGAGCTGAAGTCTGCACAAGGATCTGTGTTCCTCATTTCCTGTTCACATCAGGTATTTAAAGCCATGTTACCTTGAGCATTTTCCAAATAGCAACCAATTCACCTTCTTCCCACACAGAACAACAAGGCTCCAAACCCTCCTGCCTACATCTTTATGATTGACGTGTCCTACAACAACATTAAGAGCGGACTGGTCAAACTGATATGCGACGAGCTGAAGACTCTGCTGGACGATCTGCCCAGGTAAACCCAAGAAATATGAAAATGACACAATATCGCCACCGAATGTAAAAAGCTCAGACCTGTTTGAAATGTAAGATGTATTCTGTTCAAATCAAACCTTCCAAAAATGGACTTCTCCTAGGTTTTCTCAGTGGACAGGTTTGCCAGGGGCTGGTATGCGTTAGTGACTACACCAAAAATGGAGATGTTATTGTGCAGATTCTCTAAAACAACAATCTTTGTGTTGAGACAGCTCTTACTTTGTGGTCAACTTGAATCCAGACAATTTTTAATGTTTGCACGGTACAGGACAAGACCCCTCGCTGTTTTGCTCTTGAAATAAGTCGAAAAAAACTTATTTTCTTTGCTCCTCCTCATTAGTGCCAGCAGCAATATACTCTGATCTGTCATGACATCATCCTGAAAACACGCTGGAGATAAGCCCCATCTTCAGCTGTGTTTAAATCTCTTTACTTTTGTTTCAACGGGCGCTCAGATTAAAGCATTTTGACACTTTGCATTTTAAATGACTCATGTAACACTGAAGTATTTGCTTAATGCCCTTCAGTGAAGATAAAAGTTTGAGTCTAGTTGAAGTAAATAGAGATGTAGACACAGACTTGTAGTTTAATCGCTTACAGGATCTGTGACTTACGATCACAGAGCAGCTGAGGGCTCATACTTGACCTATGGCGTGCCTTTTTCTTTTCCAGTAACAGTTTTAAAGCAGCATTACACGTTCCTTAGTGTGTCTACATGATTTAAGGAGAGAAACTTTGGTTCAAGTGTCAGTAAAGAATGCAATAAAATCATGGCCAGGGTGAAAGGTTTTAATGTGTGGTTTTGGTCCCAGGTTAACTCCTCAGCTGACAGTGTCCTGGTGTTTATCAGTGGCGTATGCTGCCCTCACAGAATGTGATCTTGTGCCAAGCTGGACAGCTTCTTAACTATCAAAAAGTCTTCATTCAGAGAGCCTGCTTGTTTTGGATTTTATTTGAGTTTTGACCATAGTTGGACAAATGTAAAACTGAAACATTACAGAGAAAATAAAATCGATCAAGCACTGATGTGTTTATAAGTATGATGTTAGGCGCTAACTTCAACTGTGTAATTTTTTTTTAAACGGTTTGACTGCTGACCAAAACATAAAAGAAAACTTATAGCATGAAATCATCACAAAATACATTTGTTTAGTGCATTTGTGCACATTCTGCTTACAGACGAATGATCTCCAAAGAAAAAGAAAAAGTTTAGAAACGTAATCAATACATTGATTTTGGCTCTGTCTTTTTTCTCTGTGCTAAATATCAGACGTAGCTAACAAGAACACTGAAACACCAAAGCCAGGTGGACGTCATGCATGGTAGTGAGAGGGCTTGCTCTGTCTGTCGATGTATGAAAACCAAATAAGAATGCCAGAGAAGGAGCGCTCACTCTGATCCTTTTTTTAAAAGCTAACCGAGAATAGTTTCTTTTTAACTTTTTCAATCAATTTTAAAATCTTATCCACTTTCCTATGCATGCAAATGCAATTTGCTTACTTAATTTTAATGACAGCACAGAGCAGTTCTAGCAAGGATCTGTAGTCAGACATTAGGTAGATTTCATTATAGGCGAAGTCTAAAACTGGGAAAAGAATAATTGCTCGTAAACAAAGGAAAAAGTATTGAACAATTGTTGATTGGTTTAAGTGAGTGGTTAGATTTGTGCCAAAAAGAATTAAAAAAAAAAATTGCAAACAAAAAATAAATAATGTGAGAGATATAATCTAACTCAAGCAAAAAATGTATTAATTGCAATCAAAATATTTGTGTAATTGTGTAAATAGTAAGTCTTATAGTTTTCTTATCATCAGTTCTTTTGTTTACAGCTCTGTCTTTTTTTCTCACTCATCAGACTTTTGTTCTCAATGTCACATGTCTCGTTTGCGCTGCTTAGTTTTTGATTGCGAATTTTGGCACAAACCTCTCGAGTTGTTTGAGTCTTTTTGGCACAAATCTAATTCCATATAAGGACACGGTCACTCTGGCAAACCCTACTGTGCTTCCGGTTTGGAACCATGCCGTGTTTGAGCACGATTCACTTCTCTGTTTTGGTACGCTTCAAAGGGGTGGGCTTCGGCACAGTTTACTTTATGCACGAGTGCAAGCATGCGGACAGCGCGTGTGATCCATGACTTATGATCGCAGTGAGTGCTCCTCTCAACAATAATTTTAAACAAAGCAGGGCGTTAGAGGACTGTGTGGGACCAAAATGACTTACCATCAGTCTTAAAGTCCCTAAAAGTGTAGCAATGCTCTCTGTGTCTCATTGCTGACTCTGATAAGATTGCGCTTCGTGTGAAAGACGCTTTACGATGATGTAGGCGGGCCATGCACAGTTGTGATACCCACTTAAGTCTGGTTCATATTGGAGTAATGTCAGTATGGCATGTCTTGAACAGCCAGTGTAACCGCGCCAAAAGTCGACTGAGGTCCAAAAAAATAACAAGCAAACTGTTAGCTGTCCCTCCATGTGTACTTGGATTTTGTGACCCATAAGCATTACTTTCTTCATTTTTTGTCTTTAAAAGATTGAGTTTTAATTAAATATCAATAGACAGGCTTGGATTGAGATTTTCAAAAGTCAATCTGATTGTTATCGCATGTTTTTTTTTTACCTTTTAAAAAATCACTCTGAGGTGTTTTGTGGGGAAAGAAACTAGGCGGAACACCTTGAAACTCACTGATTATCTTTCCCCGTCACCAGAGAGGAAGGAGCAGAGAGCTCTGCCATCAGAGTGGGCTTTGTCACCTACAACAAGATCCTCCACTTCTACAACGTGAAGAGCGCTCTGGCCCAGCCACAGATGATGGTCGTGTCGGACACAGCTGAGATGTTCCTCCCACTGCTGGACGGCTTCCTCGTCAACTACCAGGAGTCCAGGGCTGTTATCTTCAAGTAATATTTCAAGGATTAGTTTTTATCTTGGACGCCTCATGCTGAAGAGGGAATTCTCTGTAGCTTAAACTAGCTAAAGAAAATAAATGTTTATACGTTTATCCTTAGGTTGACAACTGTTTTAAGAGTCTTTCTTTTACTAGACTTCAGAGTGATGAAATAACCAAACCATAATCTCGCCCCTCTTCTCTCCAGCCTGCTGGACCAGATCCCTGACATGTTTGCCGACACAAACGAGAGCGAGACGGTCTTTGTCCCTGTCATCCAGGCTGGCGTGGAGGCATTCAAGGTTAGCCACAGTGCGACGTCTGTTAACACCAAGAGGGAGTGCAGAGGGCTCCTGAAATCATGCATGGCTGCTGTTGACTGTTGATTTTGGACAGTGCAAGATCAGACGTCATTAACACCACTGGACACCCATTAGAAAAGCAGTATTTCTCAATCTAATCCTCTCTTATCAAGAGGTCTATTAAAAAATTTAAGAAGCCAAAACACACAATGGCTGGTTTTCTTAAAAAAAAAAAAAAAAATCAATGAATTTAATCTAAAGGAGAAGTAGAAGCTAAAGAGGAAAGCTGAAAACACTCCAGATGAGTTGGCATTGACATGAAAATTCAGTAAAGTGACCAACTCTTGGTTTTATTCTCTCTTCCCGTTATGTTTGTGTTTACTCTAAAGTCCGACAAACTTTCCCAGTGATGTGAGGTCAGTCCTTTGGCATGCAGTGGAGGAAAAGTTCACACAGCTTTTAATTGGAAGCAGTTGTAATATTACACAACAGCACTGAGTCTGAGACTTATTTATTTATTCATGCCTGCTCATGTTCATATTGTTTTTCAGGGTATGGCTCACTTCTTTATCTGTTCTTTATCTGTTTGTTTTGCCAGCAGGGTAGACTTTTCTCTGTGATGTTTATTGTTCTGAAACGATGCGACTGGCTGCATGGTTTAAATGCAAAGCCACAAAAACAAAGTAAGGAACATGCTACACACTTCAGGGTTATTAAGTGTTTTTCTGTCTCCCCTACAGGCGGCTGAATGCAGCGGGAAGCTCTTCATCTTCCAGTCCTCCATGCCCACAGCAGAGGCCCCTGGCAAACTGAAGAACAGAGATGACAAAAAGCTGGTCAACACAGAGAAGGAGAAAGTAAGGAACTTTTTTCTGTTCAGATAAAGCTCAAACTTAAATTCTGAAACTTAATCTCACCCCTCTGACTCTCCTCCAGACTCTGTTCCAGCCTCAGAAAGGAGTGTACGAGCAGCTGTCGAAGGAGTGTGTGGCACAGGGCTGCTGCGTGGATCTCTTCCTCTTCCCAAGCCAGTATGTGGACTTGGCCACCATGGGTGATGTGCCTTCACATACTGGAGGCTCCGTCTACAAGTACAACAACTTCCAGGTACTTCAGAGCAGCTTACAAATAATGTATGAGACCTTAAAGCCCAGACTTTAAGCTCCTGATCCTTTTTATAACAGCGAAAGGTCAAAGTTTACACATAGTGGATGGATTTGGAGCCTAAAATAAAAGCATGGGAAATCACTTTACACTGTAACACACACCACAGACTGAAGCAGAGCAGTTACAGTGAACAGCTTCTCTTGGTTTATCAGCATTTGACACACTTCTAACAACACTGCCATCTGCTGGTTAGACCTTGTCCAAATACGTCTGTCTTACTGACTGATGTGATGTTACCAGGTGGAGATTGATGGACAGCATTTCTTGAGAGACCTGAGGAAAGATGTGCAGAAGAGCATCGGATTTGATGCCGTTATGCGAGTCCGCACAAGCACAGGTAAGGCATGGACCATAGACTGTATATAGTGTGGACAGCGTAGCTCCGCCATTTATCTTTGTATAGTTTTGAAGCCAAAATACCCTTGTTGCAGACGCAGCCATTAGTAGCGGTTGTGCAGCCAGAGTCTTCCCAGTAGAGACTGAGAATTCTGGGAGAATCTGAGAAGAGCCGGATGACAAAAATAATATTTTTTTTGTCTTTCGAGAGTCTAATCACTTCTTGGCTCTACCTCCTGACATGTCATGGGCTGTGACCCAAGGTTAAAATAGTTTTGGATTTGTCATTATAGTTTAGTTTTAGTTAGTTTTGACATTTTTTTTCCATTATAGTTTAGTTTTAGTTAGTTTTGACATTTTTTTCCCATTATAGTTTAGTTTTAGTTAGTTTTGACATTTTTTTCCCATTACAGTTAAGTTTTAATTAGTTTTAGAGCGGGCATTCTAGTTTTTATTTAGTTTTGATTTTTGCAACAAGGCTCACTTTTAGTTTAGTTTTAGTTTAGTTTGAGTTTTTTCATACCTTATCAACCAGGTGCAGGATTCAAAAAGGTCAGAGTAAATATTTTGTAATACAGTTTATTTTCCAGTTCAACATAGTGCTCACTGCTCAGTCAATACTGATACTGAACTGGTGGCTGCTGCCTTAAACACATAAAAATAATATAAATTTTGTATAAAAAATATAAACATAAATTATATAAATAATGTTAACATGAATTAAATAAAAAAAAAACATAAATTATATAAAACAATGTAATATGAGCTTTTAATAATTAGAAACTTGGACTCTGTAACAATAAATGCAGACTCACATGAAATTAAACTGTTACAGATGCTCTGATTCATGTTTCGTTGCAGCACAGAGCACAGCCAGTCAGTGCAGTAAACAAACATGTCCCAGTATGTCGCTGTGATGGTGCCATACGGCGCTGACAACTGCCGAAAACTGTCATAAAATTGGTTGGGAAAATGTGTCAAAATTAATTTAAATCATTAAGGCTATCAATATTATCAGAAACTAAAACTAAGGGAATTTTGTCTTTAATTTTGGTTAGTTTCAGTTAGTTTTATGAACACAAGATACAGTTTTAGTTTACTTATCGTTTTTGTTTTCTTTTGTAGTTCTTTTCTAGTGCAATGTATTTTAAATTTTAGTTTTCCTTTTTAGTTTCGTTTTAGTTAACTATTATAACCTTGCTGTGAACTTTTGAACTTGATCTTTAGTCTTAGGTCAATTCAGGAGAAGAAGTGAGCTTTTAATGATCTCTATATTTGGGTGCACCTTCAGGCTTCAGAGCCACAGACTTCTTTGGTGCCATCCATATGAACAACACCACAGATGTGGAGATGGCAGCTGTGGATTGTGACAAGGCTGTGACTGTGGAGCTGAAACATGACGACACACTCAGTGAAGAGACAGGTGCTCTTCTGCAGGTATGTAACTCCCTCATTTAAGTAAATAAAAAAAACACCAATCAGGAGCTAAATCTTCATCTTTACATTCACATTTTTCCCAGTGTGCCTTGTTGTACACCACCATCGGTGGGCAGCGACGCCTTCGCATCCACAACCTCAGTCTGAACTGCAGCTCACAGTTGATGGAGCTCTACAAGAGCTGTGAGACCGACTCACTCGTCAACTTCTTTGCCAAATCAGGTAAAAAACTTTATTTTTAAAAATAACAGAGGGTTGTGTTTTAAAGAGTGCATGAAATATCTACTACTACTCCAATTATCTGTGAACTGGACATTATTTTAAGAGGGAGTCACTGAATGCTGTCAACCCGCTGCATCAGGGGATGTAATTTACTGCAGTTTCTTCCTGACCTGAGTTGATTTTACCCCATGCATCATTTGATAATCTGCTTATGCTCGCAGACTCATGAGAAAAAGAAATATGACTAGATAAAATGAGGACCACATGTTTCACATAAAGCACAGATGAGCCTGTCTGTAATCTGCGCAAAGCGAGCTCCAAGTACAGCTTAGTTATCGTTTCATGGACCTTCCTTTAGCCCCTTGTGCACTCAAATCTCCTGCTGTTTTATCTTTCATCTTGTGTTTCAAACCCCTCCTCATGCATTTTTCTTCTCCCATCTTCCCATGCCTCCTCAGCTTACCGTGCCATGTTGAACCAGCCGCTGAAGAATGTGAGGGAGATCCTGGTCAACCAGACGGCCCACATGTTGGCCTGCTACAGGAAGAACTGCGCCAGCCCGTCTGCTGTCAGCCAGGTCAGTACAGAGCAACACCAGCTTTGACTTGTAGCTACTTTATGGATATGTGTCCAGGAAATAACGTTGGAATCATGCCTCCATGTACAGCTGATCCTGCCCAGCGCCATGAAGGTGTTACCAGTCTACATGAACAGCCTGATGAAAAGTGCCCCCTTGGTCGGCAGCACTGAGCTTTCAACAGACGAAAGAGCCCATCAAAGGCTTTCGGTCATGGCCATGGGGGTGGAGGACACGCAGCTGCTGCTTTACCCACGTCTCATCCCACTGGTAGGGAACAATGCTCCTCACTCACAAAGATCCTCCTGAGTTTTACTGAAATGCTGCTCTTAAGAAAGGTCCTTTAAAAAGATTCACCATCAGAAGCACAGAATTGTTTGAGGGTGTGTTCACATCTGTGGCTCCTTTCCTTTATTCTGATTCAGGGGCAAAAATGATACAATTGTAGCAGTTGTCACTCGGTTCGTTTGTGTTCACAAGGCAAAAGTTGTAAACAAATGCCACATGCGATCAACTTTTTTCTGTCATTGGTCAAAAATCATACCCGCAAGTTTCCTTATCTTCATTCATTCACGTTTTACCCGCTTTCCACGTGTGTGGCTAGTTAGCGTTTTAGCATTTATCTGGCTCATATACCAGAGTGCGCTATATGACCAACATATGTAGTTTTTAAGAGTCCGGACTTCGATAAGGCACTTCATTTCTTCAACAATCCACATTTCTTCAATTTTTCGGTCTTTTCTTCTTCTGCTGCTGTTATTGATTCTTCTTCTCTTTCTTCTTCTACTGTTTGGACTGTACAGTTGTCATCCAGGCTCATTTCTGCCCCCATCACTACAGTGTGAGCCACAGTTATGAGTCAGTTGTGCCGGTTGTTGTGTTCTCACCGTACAAGAACCGCTACAGGGCTTGAATAGAAGTGAGCCAAGACCAATTATTTTTGGCGATCTCAACCCGCTTGCTTTGTCCCGCATCCGAGCACATGTACTGTGTTCACACATGCCCAAACAAACAAGGGTTTCTGCGGCACTGCTCACTGTCTCAGAACAACTGCCAAACAATCCAGGTGTGAATACACCCTGTGGTCTTGGAAACACCTCTTCAGTGCCCATATAAGGGCGTTAAGGAATCAGGATAGAAAAAAAATCAAACAGGAAAGCTTATATTAAAATGTAAAAGGGTCATACACCGGGCTCTAAATGTGAGACACAGTCTAGAAATTGTGCTGCTGGAAGTGAAACACTTAATATAAGTAAGAAAGTAAACTTTATTTATTTAGCGCTTTTCACAGACAAACTTCACAAAGTGCTTCACAGTGATAAAAGAGTATAAGAATACATAAAAGTTTATGTGTAATAGTATGCAGAGGTAGTATAGTTAAAAGAACAGGCATCAGGTATCAATAAAAAGGTACCAATAAAGTGCAGTTCTGAAACGTCTAGAATGCCTGCTGAAATAAATGTGTTTTAAGTTGCTTTTGAAAAACGTCTACTGAGAGAGCAGCTCTAGAGGAACATCGTTCGGTGGGCTGAAAGAGCGGTCACCCTGAGTCTTAAAAGGAGTCCCTGGGACCATTAGTAGATTCTGCCCAGCTGACCTCAGGTTACGTGTTGAGCTGTAGGGCTTAATGAGGTCAGCAATTAAAAGGGTAGCCTGCCCATGAAGGGCTCGAAAAGATAGCACTAGTGCGATCAGCAGCCTTGCAGCAGAGTTTTGGACAAACTGAAAATGAGTCAACTCCTTTTTATTCAGACAAGCGAAGAGGCTGTTGCAGTAATCAAGTCGTGAGGAGACAAAAGCGTGGATTATCATTGAAGCACAGTAGATGAAATCAGCTTCAGTTTTAAGTCAGAAAGTGGAACTTCACCTAACTGCTTTGTTTTTCTATTTTCAGCACAACATGGACCCCAGCAGCGAGGCCCTCCCCGCTCCAATGCGCTGCTCAGAAGAAGGTCTGTCAGACTCCGGCATGTACCTGCTGGAAAACGGCCACTCTATGTTTCTGTGGCTCGGCCAAGGCAGCCCGCCAGAACTCATCCAGAACCTCTTCAACGTGCCCTCCCTCGCTCACTTGCAAGGACACATGGTCAGAACAACAAAACATGCTCACGTGTTGAAAAAGCTGAGACAAAATCTGTTTCCAGAGATTTTCTTTGCTCTGTGGTATGGCAAGGAAATATTTGGCAATAGACCCAAGTCAGAGACACCTCGTAACTCAGAAAGACTGAACAAGTTTTACCTGAGAATAAACCTAAACCGACAGACTAATGATGTGTATTAAAAGTTGTACAAAGTCCAAGTCCATAAATAAAAAAAGACACAGCTGGGTCTTGATAGAGAAAGCCTTAGTATGTCATGTTCATGATGATCTAGTGCTGGTGACTCATAAACTTTCCTCAGGTCTTAACTAACCTCCCAAATGTGTTTCTTAGTCGTCACTGCCAGATCTTGACAATCCACTGTCCAAGAAAGTCCAATCCATCATCAGCGAGCTGCTGGAGAAGAGGCCAAACTCAATGAAGGTAAGTTGAAAAACTAAAAACCTTCAGCAACATTAAAACTGAGGAAAAGAAAAACATTTTGAAAACAGGAACACGTGTAGGGAGAAATTGGAGTGTTCCTTTCGATGATGTTTGTCTCCCTCTAGTGGAGCTTGTAAGGAATAACCTACCCCTGCAACACCAGACTTATTACAAGTTTTGTGAAGTACTCCATACAAGTTATCAGACATCATGTTTCAGTCTTTAAATATGATAGATGAAATGTTTAAGAGTAACAAAAAACAAAAAAATGATTTTATTTTAACAGAGAAAGCTCAGAATGGTTTGATCGACTTTTACTATGTTATTCCCATGGGTCCACCCCAAGAAGGTGATTGAGAAAATCATTTTGAGCTTCAAGTCCTAAGAAGACCATCCAGTGCTTTTCTTCCAAGAAAAAAAAAACAAAACTTTTAATTATTTCTTTTAAAACTTACTCAAAAGTAGGGCCTGCAGGAATTTTTGTACCTTGTTAGTTAACACAACATTCAAACTAGGCTCCTCTTCCTTGGTGTAGTGCCAGCAGCAGCACACACCCACAGCCTACAAAGCTGCATGAACACACTCACGGATGTAGGACAGACTCAAGAGCCGTGCTCTCTTCACCCTTGTTAAGACAAATAAGCTTAATCTGTTTGACGTTTTGTTTCACTTTGGTTGTGTTTTTCTTGCTCCGTGCTAAGTCTACTATCCTAGCCGCACAGGATAGCTCCTTCTACCTGCTAATCAACACGCAAAGTCACTTGCAAACTGGGCGCTCTGCGATTGGCTGAAGTAACCATGCAGAAACATCCCAGTACAACCAAAACATCTACATTCAGGCAGAGGAAGGGGTTGGGGCAGGCACAGACTCTGACACACACTTATGTTGCCTGTAGGAGACGATTAATCAGGATTATTCCTGGTAAAGATGACATTCTAGTTTTTAGATAATCCTTCAGACTCTACCTTTAAGCAGAACTCAAGCAAATTCTTGCGTCCACTGAAGTTATTCTTCTCTGCTGCAGTTATAGGTTTCTGTTTTTTAATAATTCTGCCCTTTATCATTATGAAAAATGAACATAGTTTTGATTCAGTCAACTTTTATTTATTGAGCACTCATTGGGAACAACTGGCACAAAAGGAAACAAATCTGCAGTTTAACAAAAGAGTCATAAAACTGCTTTTGTGAAGCAAATTTACTAAAACTTCAGAGGTCATAGGAAAATCATGAACACAGGACATGACAGGTAAATGTCAAACTGTTACTGGTCTTCTGTTCTACCAGAAATGGATCAAATTCACAGAATTTTCTCCTCTCTCAGCTCCAGATCGTCAGGCAGCGGGACAAACCAGACATGCTTTTCCGTCAGTTCCTGGTGGAGGATAAAAGCCTGCACGGCGGAGCTTCATACATGGACTTCCTTACCTTTGTTCACAGAGAGATCAGGCAGCTTCTTTCTTAACTCTTCTTGATGAAACACCAGTTGAGAAACCTGGACTCTGACTGACCAGGCATGAACTCCACAGGGTCGGTCAGGTCAGGCAGGTGGCTGCATTTTAACCTTAAAAGACGATCCACAGAAAAAAAAACTTTTCATGTGTTTTACAAAGACTGAGGAGAAACAAACATGGAAGCAGAGAAAAGCTTTTTGAGATTAACCAGCAAGAATCCAAAGCTGCCTTTCTAACTTCATTTGGTGTGCACACAATACAGTCTCTGCAAACACCAGCTTGTCAGTTGAAGAGGCTCTGGAGGAATGAAACCAACAGCACATCGGGTATTTACTGCACAAATACTCAGCGTGATGGACTGAAGAGGCCGGGACGACATCAGGGCCAGCGATTTAAGTACATTTTGGCACAAAGCCTGCTGGCACAAGCAATACAACATACATCTCCACCGTGCAGTCAAAGTATATTTCTCTTTGGAGTTTTTGTGGTTAGGAAGAGGGGTCATTTGTGGGAAACACCATTAATGTTTGCTTTAGAAATCAATTGGGTTCCCAGTCTTTGTTTAACACCACTCTCTATCTATGGGGAGCTACAGTAAAGAATACTTTTGATGCAAGAAATCTGTAAAGACATGTGACAGTATTCAAAGACTCAGTGAGACATTTGGTTTTGATCTCATCTTTGCTGTCCCTAGTGGTTCATGTATGAAGATAAACTCGACACAGAATATTAATAGT
Source organism: Halichoeres trimaculatus (assembly GCF_033239565.1). Classification (NCBI taxonomy): domain Eukaryota; kingdom Metazoa; phylum Chordata; class Actinopteri; order Labriformes; family Labridae; genus Halichoeres; species Halichoeres trimaculatus. The sequence goes on along the minus strand of NW_027437200.1, from coordinate 13,733,088 downwards.
CCAAGAAACAGTAAATTCTCACATTTAAATCAAACATTCCTTTTCTCAAAACATCCTTTTGTTTGACCAGTTTTGGTTGTGTTATTATTTTCATTGTGCAGTGATGTAGAAACTATTTTGTGAAGGTCCTCTGAGGGTACAATAAAGCAACACATCTGCTGCTACTCCTTCATAACAAATCATCACGTGTCCTAACAAAGAATGTCTTTTTTCATTGCTGCATTTTTTCAGATGTGGGCTAGAAAATGGAAAGGATGCATGAAAGGGAAACTTATTTAAATGTGAAATGAGGGATAGACCGCTAATGATGCTGAAAGGCATCAAAGGGGGAAAAGTTTGAGAACCAAAAGTTTAAATCTGTATTCTGCAAAATTGTGATTGACCACATTTGACATTCCACTCCTTGATTTCAGCATCATACAGTGCTTGTTTTAAAGAGGGCTTCATTATAATTCATGTATGCATACAAAAACTATATCTAAGTGATCTATAAAAGTTTTTTCTAGATGATGCATTTGTGTTTTCCAAAAAATGACCATATGCCTTAAGAAGTCACTGTAAATATGTTTAACCGTGTTTCTCCTGGAGATCTGTGGATGATTTCATTATTCTTGGTTTGTGTGCAAACTCATCTCAGGATTTCAATTTAACTGGAAAGATGATTGGATGTTGTTTTTGAGTCATTACGGAGATGTCACATACATTTCATTCCAAGCTTTCACAAATTTGTCTGTATTAAATTGTTGACAAATAACTGTCTCTTTCTTTCCCTTTAGCTTTTAAAAAGCATTCAAGAATCACTTTCAATTCAGCGTACATAGAGGGAACAGTGATACAGGGCAGAAAATAGGTAATAAGCCCAAGTGTGATACCTGTATTTAACCAGAAGGGGGCATCACAGCTCGTCTTCATCAAAGTCAACCAAGCTGTATGACTTTAATCTGCTCAGAATGAACAACTGTACAATAAACATGTTAACAAGAAGCTGGCTCTGACAAAATACTCAGGATTTCAAACCTTTTTTTTCAGCAGACTTGTGGTACTTATTTTATTTTCTCTTTAATGTTCATGACACTATTTTCACAATGCATCTTATTTACCACATACTCAGACAGCGGAAACTGTTTTGTTCATTCAAGTTATATTATATTTATTAGGGTTAGGGGAAAGGGTTAGGGTTATTGTGTTTTAAGGTAATGGTTATGGTTATCGTGGTTAGGGTTAGGGTTGGGGTTAGGTTGGGGTTAGGGTTAGGGTCAGATTAGGGTAAGGGCTAGGGTTAGGGCTAGGGTTAGGGCTAGGGTTAGGGCTAGGGTTAGGGTTAGGGCTAGGGTTAGGGTTAGGGAAAGGGCCAGGGTTAGGGTTAGGGTTAGGGTTAGGGATAGGGTTAGGGTTAGAGCTAGGGTTAGGGTTAGATTTATTGATTTTACAGCGTTGAATCTCTAACCTTGAGATGATTAAAGAAGGAATAACAGATAATGATGAACACTTCCTCTTAGATTCCTTAAGTAACAGTTGCTTCTTTATTCAGTGATGTATTG